>NC_083442.1:24760350-25960350 GCF_020745735.1 Hemiscyllium ocellatum | reverse complement strand
TAAATATAGTACACCGATTTTTTATTTCTTTTGTGAGGTAAAGACAGTAAATCCTGAAAGGTTATGAAGACTTTTGACTTCACCAGATCAAAGAAGAAATTATAAGTGAGGGATAATTAACCTGAAAGTCAGCCTAGAGCATATTGTGTTGTCATGGAGATGGGTGGAGCTTAGAAAGGCTCTCTAGTTTCAATTTATGTGGGTGTTTGTTGGGAGAAGCTTTACCTGTGATTTGGCTTATATGGTTTATAGCTTGCTTAGAAAATTCAGCTAAAATAAATGATAAACATACCTTACTGTGCAAAATATAGTTATTAACCATATTAATAGATTACCACTGCATGTTTTGTTCCTTATTTACAATTTAGTTACTTTCAATAAATTATTGTAAAGTAATCACTGTATTGTGGATGAACTGATTGCATTTTTCTGAAGAGCTCTATAGGTATCACAAAGGATTCCCACAGCTGAAAGCAGAAGCAGAAGCCATCTGTAATTTAAGTGCAATTGAATTCTAATGAACATTATCCTTTATTTACAATTTTTTTTGATGAAGAAGTGAAATATTGTGTTTTAGCTCTATTGATTAAAACAAAGTGTTGAATATTTTTAAAAAGCTAACGGTTTGCAACTGGATCAAAACAGCTGTTTTTATGGGATCTTTCTGTGTATAAGTTAGCCTCGATGGTTCCTACAACAGTGAATGCATTTCAGGAGTACAGCTCATTAGTTGTAAAGTACCTTGCAATCATGAAAGCTTTTACATAAAAGCAAACATTTCTTTCCTGAGTCCAATAACTTAAAACAAACCAGGTAACTAACTGGGACCTCTTAGTCTCTTTGCCTAAGTAGTATAGATCATGCCTTGCTGTATTCATTGAGTTACAAACTGGAGATGGTATAAATCATTCAGCAAGATATAGCAATGCACAAATAAATGACATATCCCTCCTATGCCTGAATAAACTGGCCAATTATACACAATAATAATGGAATGCGCATGGACTTGACTTTATTTTCCAGCAAACTTAGAGCCAACGCACAAAAGAATATGCAACATCAAGAGCTGCAGAATTTCAAGCCTCTGAGAAGATAGTCAGATCAATTTTCTTCTTCCTCCAACACCTACTGCTTCTCTGTAACTTAAGTAGAGAAGTCAGTGCTGAGTGAGTTTCTTGGTTTAATGAAAGTCTGTTAGGTTGCTCATTTAAACACCCCAGCACATTCTGGGAGTGCTGAAGATCCGTCTGGCTGGAGATCTTCTCTTGTTTTCAATACTCCTGCCTGGATGCTGTTTATATCATATATCCATATGGATAAGGTCCAAAGTCCCTTCTCTGAACTGATAGCAAAATTCCACGGGAAAGCCAAGCAAACAACACAAAGAATAAAAGAAAAACATCTACCCAGAAGCACCAGCACTAGACAGAATGATCTCAAAATATAGTATAATGGTCAGGTGCATTCAGCGGAGTTTTAAAAATAAATCTCCCTGCTGTCAGATCAGGTCAGAGACAGTGCTGTTAACTCGCAGCTCTTGAAGTTAGACAGGCAATGATTGACACTGCATGAAATAAGGAGAGAGCGCAGTCATATGGGCCCAATGGAAGTTCCTAGTAGTTAATAAATTCTCATCTACTTCAAAGGTGAAGAGCTTGCTGAGAGGGTAACGATGTGTAAAGCTTTCTTTTCCTCGAATGCCTTCTGTTTGAAGTTTCTCTGCATGAAATTGGTGCAGACTCGGGTGGGCGAGGGTCCTCCTAGTAGATATCTGACCCTCCTGCCGGTTGTTCAGAGTTGCTGTCAGCTGTCTGGGATAGACATTCAGCCTCATTTGTATGTTCAACAGAGGGTCGCATTGCTTTCTTGAGGTTCCCATCTTTTTTGTATTGTTCGTGCGTGGGTTGAGAGCATCACTGGCTAGGTCGGCATTTATGGCCCAGCCCTAATTGGCCAGAAATCAGTTAAGAGTCAACCACATTGCTGTGGGTCTGGAGTCACATGTAGGCTAGACTGGGTAAGGATGGAAGTTGTTTTTTCCTAAAGGACATGACTGGAACAGTTAGGTTTTTCTCAACAATCAACAAGTGTCATGGTTAGATTCTTAATTCCAGATTTGTATTGAAATCAAATTCTATGATCCGCCATGGCCGATTCAAACCCAGGATCCCAGAACATTCGCTGGGTCTTTGGATTAATCCTGATGAAGGGCTTTTGCCCGAAACGTTGATTTTGCTGCACTTTGGATGCTGCCTGAACTGCTGTGCTCTTCCAGCACCACTGATCCAGAATCTGGTTTCCAGCATCTGCAGTCATTGTTTTTACCTTTGGATTAATAGTCCAGCAGTTAGACCACAAGGTCATCATCTCTCCATCTGATCAGGACAGGGAGAAAGTGAGGATTGCAGATGCTGGAGATCAGAGTCGAAGAGTGTGGTGCTGGAAAAGCACAGCTGGTTAGGCAGCATCCGAGGAAGCAGGAGAATCGACGTTTCAAGCGTAAGCTCTTCATCAGGAATGAGGAGGTAACCCAAGGGGACTGAGAGATAAATGGGAGGGAAGTGGGGCTGGGGGAAGGTAGCTGGGAATGCAATAGGTAGATGACATTGGGGGTGAAGGTGATAGGTCAGAGCGGAGGGTGGAGTGGTTAGTTGGGAAGGAAGATGGGTAGGTAGGACAGATCGAGAGGGCATTGCCAAGTTGGAAGGTTGGATCTAGGATAATGTGGTGGGAGGGGAAATGAGGAAACTGGGAGAATCCACATTGCTCCCATGTGGCTGGAAGGTCCCAAGGTGGAAGATGAGGTGTTCTTCCTCCAGGCGTCAGGTGGTAAGGATTTGGCGGTGGAGGAGGCACAGGACCTGCATGTCCTTGGTGGAGTGGGAGGGGCAGTTAAAGTGTTCGGCCACAGGGCAGTGGGGTCGTTTAGTGCATGTGTCCCAAAGATATTCTCTGAAACGTTCCACAAGTAGGCATCCTGTCTCTCCAATGTAGAGGAGACCACATCGGGAGCAACGGTTATAATAGATGATGTGTGTGGAAGTGTTGGTAAATCTCTGATGGATATGGAATGCTCTTTTGGGGCCTTGGATGGAGGTGAGGGGTGGGGATGGGAGCGGTGTTGGTGAACTCCTCCTCAGTCACTTCCTCCCAGTGACTGAAGTGTCACCTGCAGTCACGGATCATGTCCAGCAAGTTACACAGTGACCATGACCTTCACAACTGAGCAAGTCCAAGAAAAATACCCAGAGCAGCAGCAATATCTAAACCTAGTCTTCCTTAACCTCGTAAAGGACTTTGACTCTGTCAGCTGTGTAAAATACTATGGAGTATCGTGGATTTCCTCCGGGTGCTCCGGTTTCCTCACACAGTCACAAAGATGTGCAGGTCAGGTGGATTGGCTATGCTAAATTGCCCGTAGTATGAGGTGCATTAGTCAGAGGGAAATGGGTCTGGGTGGGTTACGCTTCGGAGGTTCGGTGTGGACTTGTTGGGCCGAAAGACCTATTTCCACTCTGTGAGTAATCTAATCTAATCTAATCACTAGTTAACCTCATAAACCACCTCCTCATCTTCCTATTTTGGATGGACATTGGAGAAAGTATAGTGTTGGTGGAATTAGGGTTGTTGAACAGTTAAAACTAAGGATTTCAACCTGCTGATGTAATAGTTCTGATAAGTTAAAGTCACCATAGTCTTACCAAATCATGGAGCTGCTGTCTTATTGCAGAGAAGAGACTGGTAGTGGTCATGCCTCAGGTGAGGGGAGACGTTTAGAAAAAAGAATCCTTCATGGTAACTTCAGCCGGTGAAGGAATTGGACTCACGCTGTTGTTATCACATTGCATTATAAACCAACCATCCAGCCAACCAAGCTAGCTGACTCCTAACTTGATAAAGGAAATGCTAATAAAATAATCAAAAAGCGAGTCTTGAAGATTTCAAGTGGAACTGTGACTATATCCTTTAGCAGCTTGTTCCATTGTGGAATTTTCTTGAGAAGAACCAGAGCTCTGGTTTCCTCCCACAGTCCAAAGACGTGCATATAGGTGAATTGGTCATGCTAAATTGCTCATAGTGTCCAGGGATGTGTAGCTTAGGTTTATTAGTCAGGGGCAAATATAGTATAGTGGGGTGGGGGTGTCGGTCTGGGTGGGTTGCACATTGTAGGGTTGGTGTGGACTTGTTGGGTCGAAGGGCCTGTTTCCACATTGTAGGGATTGAATGATTCTATGATTGTTGTGCACTGGCTTGGAAACAAGTGATTTTCAGTCTTTACGATGCTCCTTATATCTTCCTCCTTGACCAAGCTTTTTATCACCTGCCCCAATAGCTCCTAATGTTTCTTTTTTCTTTATGATCTCACTGGTTGTGGTGCTTCTGGCCAGCTCAGCATTTCCTGCCCACCTCCAATTGCTCTTAAACTTAATGGTTGCTTGGACCATTTCAGAAAGGGGTTTAGAGTTATGATAGCCCACAAACCCACCAACACACTAAAACAGCAGCTAATGAACTTGAAAGACCCAATACAGACAACAAGCAAAACTAATATCATTTACAAAATACCTTGCAAGAAGTGTGACAAATACTACATTGGAAAAACAGGCAGAAAACCAGCCAGCAAGATACATGAACAAAAACTAACCACTAAAAGACATGACCCACTCTCACTAGTATCCTTACATACGGATGAGAAAGGACACCACTTTGAGTGGGACAACTCATCCATCCTAGGACGAGCCAGAGACATGCATGAGAATTCCTAGAAGCATGGCATTAAAACAGGAACTCTATCAAAAAACACATTCACTTGGATCCCATTTACCTCCGCGAAGATAAAGAATCGGAAGTGACATCACAATCGGAAATGACATCACCGACCCGAGAAAACCCAAACATATAAATAGAAAGCGGGCTTCACCACCACTGCTTCTGCTGGAGGCTAACTGAAGATATTACCTAGTATGGTGATGAAACATCTGAAAATACATCTCCCAGCTCAGCGAGCAAACCTACATCTAGGGGTTAAGGGTCTAGTACGTTGTTATGCATCAGGAATCGCATGGAGGCCAGACCAGGTAAGGATGGCAGATTTCCTTCCCAAGAGGACATTAGTGAACCAGATGGTCATTGTTGTCATTGCTGAGACCGGTTTTTGTTTCTACTAGCAACAGCTTGGATCTTTAGCTTACAAGCAGCCGTGACAATATCACTATGCTATCATCTCATTGTCAAACATTGTTGGACTGTGCTCATGTGAAACACCGTGGGAGTCTTCACAGCCTATTAAAGAGACTATGGAGTACAAGTTGTTGTTGCTTTTAGATCATGGATGTTAGCTGGGTCATTTGAACATGAAATATGTTTTGAGTAAGCATTTAGACCTCAAAGTGTCTTGCATGCATGTTTGGAGCACTAGCCAATTTCCCATTTTCCAGCACAGGACTTTGAGGCTGTTTGCAGTATACAGCCGACGTTCAATAACGAGTTGCTAACTTTTTGATTATCAGTCATAATTTCAGCAAGGGCATGCTTCTTTCTGTAGCTTGCCAACACATGCATGTAAGTAATGAGATTCCTGATTATCCATATTGAGAAATGATAATGGGTAAATTCCTCATGGAGCATGAGTATTTTCACGTGTTGCCCATTTTCTGCTGATGTTTAATGAGTAACTACCAGTGTAACTATCTGCTGTTTTCCAGTAACTCGATGCAGATGATGAGACAAAGTCTTTCTCCTCAGCCCTCCACTATTGCATAAATGCTGCTCCCTCCACACTTTACATCAGCTCTGATAAAGAGTCATCTGGACTCAAAACATGAGCTGTCTTTCCATGGATGCTGCCTGACCCGCTGTGCTTTCCAGCATTTTTTTGTTTCCGGTAGGATGAGGTCCACCTTGCTCAACAAAGCAGCAACAGTCAGAGGCAGCCATTTTTTGTACTATTATAAAGCCATCGGGTACATGAACTAACATGTTCAAAGTTTGGGAGAAGATTTGTAGCTCGGGTGCTCGTTGTTGTGGTTCTGTTCGCTGAGCTGGGAGTTTGTGTTGCAGACATTTCGTCCCCTGTCTAGGTGACATCCTCAGTGCTTGGGAGCCTCCTGTGAAGCACTTCTGTGATCTTTCCTCTGGTATTTGTAGTGGTTTGAATCTGCTGCTTCCGGTTGTCAGTTCCAGCTGTCCATTGCAGTGGTAGGTATATTGGGTCCAGGTCGATGTGCTTATTGATTGAATCTGTGGATGAGTGCCATGCCTCTAGGAATTCCCTAGCTGTTCTCTGTTTGGCTTGTCCTATAATAGTAGTGTTGTCCCAGTCGAATTGGTTTTGCTCATGCTGGGTATCGGGTCCTTTGTTCTGGTGAGTTGTTGTCTGAATGTAGTGTACAAAATCCCATGCAAGGACTGCACAAAACACAGGACAAACAGGAAGACAGCTAACGATCCACATCCATGAACACCAACTAGTCAAGGAACAACACGACCAGCTATCCTTAGTAGTCACGCACACAGATGACAAGCAACATGAATTCGACTGGGACAACACTACTATTATAGGACAAGCCAAACAGAGAACAGCCAGGGAATTCCCAGAGGCGTGGCACTCATCCACAGATTCAATCAATAAGCATATCGACCTGGACCCAATATACCGACCATTGCAACGGACAGCTGGAACTGACAACAGGAAGCGGCAGATTCAAACCACTACAAATGGTGGAGGAACGATCACAGAAGCGCTTCACAGGAGGCTCCCAAGCACTGAGGATGTCACCGAGACAGGGGACGAAACGTCTGCAACACAAATTCCCAGCTCGGCGAACAGAACCACAACAACTAACATGTCCCTCGGAAACCTCCAGCCACAACTCTCTTATTTCAGAGCTTTCTTCAGATATAAGATGTGACACCTCATTGATTTACTTTGGTTGTGCATCTTCCAAATAAAATCTGTGGTTTTATTGTTCTTTCATTTTCCCTTCAGCGCCTCGGTTGTCAGAATTTTTTACATCAATATTTTACATACCTTATAAAGCCTACTGACTCTTGAAATTTTGTTTTGAATGCACTTACTCGCTGTTGGTATTATGTGGATTTAGACTGAATTGGCCATTTGGGTGGAAGGGCATGAACTATTTAAGGGCCGTTTCGAGCTTTCATATTCCTGCAAAATGCCACGCGGTTACATCTTGTGTATTGAATTAGAAATGCCAAGTGTGATGTCAAAGCATCTTGCTGCCAGAAACAGCTTATTGTAAGCTTTTCAAAAATACAGGGTTAGGGTTAGGCTGAAAAAAAGGCATTAATTCCTTTCATTGAATTAAACAAAGCTTAGGGGATTGGAGTTGCCCGGTACATTCTTCATAACAACACCTTGACCAAATGGAATTGACCTGCCAACCAATCAGCAAGTTTTTGCTCGTGCATTAAAATTATTGCTCGTTTTGAAATTTGGTATCTTTGCATGTATCCTGATGAGTACAAGATAAAAAGCTTCAAAAGTATCTCTCTTTTTTCATCAATATTCAAGTTCTGAACCACCAAGAAATTCGGTTTGGTCAACCTGTGAAATTAATGTTTAACTTTGAGTTACCTTCGACAATTTATATATCATTGAACTCATGGATCTCACTTTGCCATTTAATAGTCTAAGGATCACTATCGAACCACTGTCAATTGTCATAAAAACTCATCTTGGTTCACTGCTTTCCTTTAGGGAAGGAAATCTATAATCCTTATCTGGTTTGGCCCAAATGTGATTCCAGATTCACAGCAAAAAACCTCTGCACAATTAGGAATGAGCAATTAATGCTGGCCAAACCAATAATGCCCACATTCCATGAATGACTCGAAGAATGCACTAAACAACCCCACCATCCTGTGACCAATCATTCAACTCCCCCTCCCACTCCGCCAAGGACTTGCAAGTCCTGGGCCTCCTCCACTGCCAAATCCTAGCCACCTGATGAATGGAGGAAGAACACCTCATCTTCCTCCTTGGGACCCTCCAACCACATAGAATCAATGTCAATTTCACCAGTTTCCTCCCCTCCCCTCCCTCGCCCTGCCCCAGATCCAACCCTCTTGAACTGTCCTCCCTGTCCATCTTCCTTCCCACCTATCCGCTTCATCCTCCACACCAACCTATCACCATCATCCACCTATCGCATTCTTAGCTGCCTTCTCTCCAGCCCCACCCACCTCTCATTTATCTCTCAGCACTCTTAGCTGCCTTCTCCCGCACCTCCCAGTCCCGATGAAGAGCTAATGTGCGAAATGCCAACTCTCCAGCTCCTTACATACTGCCTGACCAGCTGTGCTTTTCCAGTGCTTTTGACTCTAATCTCCAGCATCTGCACTCCTCACTTTCTCTTCCATGAATGAAAAGACTGTGGACTTTCTTGCAATCTAAATGGTCTATCTTGACTCTAGATGATGACACTCTGTAAGCTATTTATCATAGATTGAAAGTGTTAAAACTAGATGATTTTGTCTTCAGAAATCAATAGCCTAACTAATATTCTCTCCATACATCAGAAAATCCAATCATTTGGTCAATGGATTGGAGTTACAGGCATTTTTTAAAAAATAAATTATTTTTCTTGATCAGTCTCTTCTGGGATATTATTACACACTTCTGGAGCAAGTGGGATTTGAACTCCAGCTTTCTAGTCTGAGTACAGGGACAATACCCACTGGGACACACAATGGCCTGTTCAGTCTGTCATACATAAGAATAACACTAGCAATTTGTATTTATATGGTAATGTTATTGCAATATAATATCCCAAAGTACTTCACAGGAGCAACATGAAACATAGTATGACTGTGAGCTGTACAAGGTGATATTAGACCAGTTGACCAAAAACTTCATCGAAAAAGTAAGTTTTTGGAGATGCCGGTGTTAGACTGGAGTGTACAAAGTTAAAAATCACACAACACCAGGTTATAGTCCTAAAGATTTAATTGGAAGCACTAGCTTTCAGAGCACTGCTCCTTCATCAGGTGGTTATGGAGTACACAATTGTAAGACACAGAATTTATAGCAAAAGTTTACAGTGTAATGTAACTGAAATTAAACATTGAAAAATACCTCATTTTTTTGTAAAGTCTCTCATCTGTTAGAATGACCATATTAATTTCACTTCTTTCATATGTAAATCACAAAACTTTTTTTTTAAAAAGTTACATTCTCAGATTAACTTTAACAATTGGTGTCAGCCCAGAGAATGTGTTGAAGGTGTTAGCCCCCTGTGTGCTGCTGTCTGTGTCATAATGTTTAGACTGATTCTAATCTAAAACGTGAATTAACAGAATCTCACATGGATACATGCAGTTTTTGAGCAAAGTACAATGTAACTCTGCAAATATAAATTCACCCCACAAATGTTTTTGAAGAGGCAGGGAGGATACTGCAAACATTTAGACCTTGGCAACAGAAGACATGGCCACCAATGATGGATTGATTAACATTAGGGATTCTCGCATTGTTGGTGAGCATTGTAAACCAGCCATACAGCCAACTGTGCTAGCTGACTCTCTGCAGCACAATTAGGACTGGAGGAAATAGGAGAGATAGGGAGTGATAAAGATATGGAGGGATTTGAAAACAAATCAGGACAAATTATGCCCGTCACTGTGTCAGAGGGAGAAGGCAGTCCAGAAGGAAGACTGAGGCTGAAGGCAAATGGACAGTGAAGTCCTATCACATAATAGGCTAAACAAACTCAACTCAGAGTCATGTACTTCAGTGACCAATGGAAATGATGGGGAATAGGAGTTGCTGCTAGTTAAAACAACAGTTTTGGAAAAATGGACTTGCAACAATGTCACACTTCTGCACTTAGAAACATCTAAAAGTATGTGTGGAAACAGGCCGTTTAGCCCAACAAGTCCAAACTGGCCCAACACGTCCACACTGACCCTCCAAAGAGTATCCCACCGAGACCCACTCCCTTATTGTATTACTCTACACATCCCTGAACACGATGGGCAATTTAGCATGGTCAATTCACCTAACACTTCACAAACAATGGATGAATTTGAAGAGCTGAAAATGTGTTGCTGGTTAAAGCACAGCAGGTTAGGCAGCATCCAAGGAATAGGAAATTCGACGTTTCGGGCATAAGTCCTGATGAAGGGCTTATGCCCGAAACGTCAAATTTCCTATTCCTTGGATGCTGCCTAACCTGCTGTGCTTTAACCAGCAACACATTTTCAGCTGTGATCTGCAGCATCTGCAGACCTCATTTTTTTACCCGATGAATTTGAAGAGTCAGGTTGAAAAAAGTGGCAGCCACATTGTGTTTAGCAGAATTTCACAAAGACCAGTCAGGCAAATGACAGATGAGCCTGACTTTGTTAACTTTGAGAAGATATTATTGACGCATTCCTGGTGGTGTTTCTTGCCTTGTGCCACTTGGTCTATGCCACAGCAAGTGGGCAGGTAGGTTTCATGTCTGCTGCTGAATGATGTAACCTCCAAATTGTAGGTGTGAATCGTCACACAGGACAGAGCTTGCTGAGTTCCAAGGTGAGATTGCTACCAACCTGCCAAGCCATGACATACATGGAAGTTAATCCTGTCTTTCACATTACTAAGGTGAGATACTCAAGGCTGATAGTGAAGCTTTACTTTGTGTACTGTGAGAAGTGACCTTCTCCCATGGGGAAGACTGACAAAGAAGATTGCTTTCTGCTGCTTCACGGTTAATGTTGCTACTCTTTTATACTCTCCATCAGCATCTTATCGCCATAATATTGGACTCAATTAGTTGTTGTTTAATCAGACTCAGAAGATCAGCTTAAGGAAAATCTAAAGAATATGTACTTTAATATTCAGCGATAAAATCAACATTGCATAATGGGATTTTGATTGATGGAGATGTTCCTTTGAGGGAACATGTTTTTCTGAGGCAGTAATTGATTTCTCAATTGATTTAAATCACTTGATGCTGATGCTCGACTGAAGGATGGAACAACTTAGGGCTGATGTTTAGGTGCTAATGGGACTGAGTACAGAGACAGTTTGGTGGAATTCTAAGCAGATGCATATTGATAGTTTGCCAATACCATCCCACCCTCGTGTTATTTTCTTGGAGATCTGCTGTGAAGGGATAAGGTGCAGGGCTACCTATCCACCAGCGGTGAGTAGCCAATTAAATATGTTTAATGGTTGTTGAGGACTATTGCCAAAGGCTGACCGGAATTTGCCAAACTGGTGAGGGCTGGGTCACTTGTGTAGGGATAGTGTCTTTGTTTCTGCCTCTAGACCTGACAACCTAGCTTCAAGTCCCACTTCCTCCAGAGGTGTGTAATGACATCATTGAATAAGTTGATGCAAGTATATTAAAACAAAGAGCAGTTAGGTCTGTGACCTGGAGATGACCTCCCAGTCAAAACCTTTCCAAGCAGGTTTGGATGCCCTCACTGTCTGTCTTCCTATGACAAAGGAGCAGTGCTCTGAAAGCTTGTGATTTCAACTGAGCCTGTTGGACTAAAACCTGGTGTTGTGTCACTTCTGATTTTGTCCACCCCAGTCCAACACTGGCATCTCCACATCATGTCTTCCCTCAGTCTTGCACCACCTTCTAGGGGGATCTCCCTCTCCATCATGGTGATGTGGCCACTATTTGATTTTACTTGGTGCAATAAGTGGTTAGCGTGTGGAATTCACTGCCTGGAAATGTGGCAGAGGCAGGTTTAACCGAGGCATGGGATGAGATGTACAGAGGAACCTCGATTATCCAAATGTTACAGGCGGGCAGTATTTCGTTCGGTTCATCGAATTCTGGATAATCGAATGCCAGATGACATAGTTTAGCCGAGCATCAGGACTTGCGACCATGCCGGATAACCCGATATTCGGATAATCAAACACCGGATAATTGAGGTTTCTCTGTACAGGGACTCAGGGAAAAGGCAAGAGATAGGCACTAGGTAACAGAACCCATGCAGTTACCTTCTATGATTCTGTGAAATTCCAACAGGTTGGAAAGTTGTTGCCTCCATCTAGAGGCATGCTCTCCCTTACTTAATGGAAAAGGTCATGAAGTTGCTTCTTCAATGCCTCCTCATTGACCCTCCAGCTTTAGGGGCAACCCCTCTAACCTCATATTGGTCAATTCGGTGCAAAGCAATGATGGGTGACCATTTCCCTCAAAGCGTGGATTTCTGACCCCACTTGACCCGCATATCAAGGTCCCAAAGCCTGCTGACCAGGTTCTTTGGCCCTTGACAAACCTGACTAGCCCCTGGGTATGACTTCACTTTCACAGAGTAGGAGCTTGTCCCAGTCCTCACTCCTGTGCACTAGTGTTTTCCACTTTGTTTTCACATTCAGGCAGGGTCAAGTGGTGAGATGATGAAACCTGTCCCTCGCCAATTCTGTGTCATGCTGCAAGTTATTGTAACATATCTAATAAGATGAAAATTCTCTTAAGGTCTTGATATTGGATCAAAAATCAATCAAGGTTTTCTTGTCCTTTTGAGAACTGAGGTTCTCTTTAATAGAAATAGCATTATATACACATTTAGATTTCCATGGCAGTACGTGAGTATCAACCTGTCATCCAAATGAGGCACGTGCATTGCAGTGGTAGTGTCCCTAACCTTTGTATCAAGTCCTAACCTATTCCAGAGGTGTATCATAATTGATTAAGAAAATCTAGCTTCAGATTAAAATGTCTACTACACTCGTGTTGGTGTGTTCTAATCTTCGTGTTCAGACACACCTCTGGAGCAGGTGGGTCTTGAACCTAAGCCTTCCAGCTCAGAGGTAGGGACACTACCACTGTGATACAAGAGTCTTCCCGTGTTTGTATGAATCTGCAGCTCCTCAGCAGTCAGAATAAGTGTTTCTGTGTTCACTTAGCAGTCCTGTTGTCCATGAACTCAAGATTCGCCACATATTGAAGTCCGTATCGTTTTACTGGACCGTAAAGCTACTCTTTCATTAGAAAGAGACGACTGATGGTGGTTAAACCCGATGGTCACCACTGTTATGGACCAGACCAAAATCCCTCAAAGCGTCCCAAGAAGGTAACCCAGACTCTAACTTTGCTCATTGCTCTAAGCAGACATAAGGTGAATATTTCAGGAGCGACATAGCTGGTGAACCCACTCGATTTTAAACAAAACAAAATATATTTATACGTGGACAAAAGAAAACCAAATTTAGAATAACATAACTATTTGAAAACCCAACCAACACGAAAGCGCAGCTTAACAAAGAGCTGTTCCAATTTCCTGCAACATCCAATAACACTCCTTTGGCAAAAAGGTCAATTCAAACACAGGTTTTCACAGGATATAGATGTCAGAGAGAGAGAGAGAGAGAGAGAGAGTCAGCCAGAAAACCTCTGTTGAATTGAGGAACCTTCTCCCCCAGCAGCTTTCTTTGACCTGCAATTTCAAAACAGACTGCTTGCTAAAACCGAACCAGAAAAAAAATCCTCAACTGGAAGAATCGACCACTTTCATTGTACAAGTGTTTTTTTAAAAAAAATACTTAAAAGCCTTTTCAAGTAGATATTTCCAGACACATCGGTACCTCTGCCTTTACAACCCTTCTTGAAAAGTAAACAAGGGCAACATAACCTTGTTAAAGGGGAAGCATCGTCACACCACACCCCAGGTGATGTTGAGAAGGGGAGACATTCATGCTTACCTCCTCTGTTGCAGGTATTACAGCACAGAAGGATGCCAGGATGCCGTTGACACTGTTTTGGTTCAGTTGAAGAGCAATCCAGTAACCCTCCATCCCCCAGTATTTTGTCTCTTGTCAGTAATGATTTTTTTTCTTTATTATTTACCTTAATACCTTTTTGAAAACCGGCACCAAACCTGTAACAAAAACCAAAATTGCTGGCAAAACTCAGGAAGTCCGGTAGTATCTGTGGAGAGAAATCAGACTCAGCGATTCGGGTCCAGTGACCTTACCTCAGAACGGTTACCAAAACAGTGTTCACCACCTTATCAGACAGCATCTTTCAAATCCTAACCACCCATAGAGTCATATAGCACGGAAACAGACCCTTTGGTCTAACCTGTCAGTGCTAACCATAATCTCAAATTGAACTAGTCTCACCTGCCAGTACTTAGCCCATATCCCTCCAAACCTTTCTTACTCATCTCCTTAACCAAGTGCCTTGTAAATATTGTATCTGTGCCTGCCTCCACCCTTTCCTTTGGAGGTTCATTCCATACATGAACCACTCTCTGTGTAAAAACGTTGTCCCTTATGTCTTTTTAAAATCCTTCTCCTCTCACCTGAAAAATAATGCCTGCTAGCCTTAAAATTCCCTGCCCCAGGAGAAAAGACATTTGCCATTCACCTCATCTATGCCTCTCATGATTTAAAAAACCTCTGTAAGGTCACCTCTCAACCTATGTAGTGAAGAATTTACTCTTGCTGCTTTGGTTCCCACCTTAAATCTGTACCATCTCATGATGTTTATTGGATGATATTAGAATCCTATAAGTTTAATAGCACAGTGAATAGGGGTAGTGTCAGAACCTTTAGCAGTCTAATCAGTGAGCATTCAGCATTGATGATCACAATGCTGCACAGGGAATTTTCACAAGCATTCCTGTTTTTTAATGAAGCTTTATGAGGTCAGAATGGAGGGTAGGGGAGTACAATGGGAACATTTCCTCCAAATCATCCTGCTTGAGCCCTTTGTTTTATATACTTGCCTCTTCGATAAATCCACAAAATCCCCAGGAAAAAAATAAGGTGACAGTGCATCCAAAAGGTTGGAAATCCAGAAAGAGCACACTGTAGAGCAGCTAATTCACATCTCTAAGCTGCTGGAGGAAGAAAGAAACCTTTTGAGCTGCGTCTTATATCACGCCATTGTGACCGAAACCCTGTCAGCAGAAGAGCTTGACATATTCCAGTGAAACAAGCTGAATAATGGCACTTCTGCACTGCTAACACAATCGTTAGTGCCAATTAGCTTGTGCCTGTATTGTTTGGTTATTTGCCATTTCTCTGCAACTCCTGAATGTCAGTATTTATTGGACTAATTCATTTGATTCCAAGATTGACTGTTCTGATGAAAAGAAATGGGTTTCTGCACAATCTAAGCACTCCAAAACTGAATTCCAAGATTGAGTACATGTTAAAAATGATGTGTGTGCAAGTGGTCAGTACTTGATCAAGAGCTGTTGGATTTAGTTTAAGGGGATGGTGTATGCTGACGGATTGTTGCCTATTTAAACAGGGTACAGTATACACGCAGTGGGATATAATTTAAGTTAAGGACTCGTGGCAAGGAGCAATGGGATATGATTTAGGCTGGCAATGCATTAATTACTTGTTAAATATTCATTATTACTAATAAGTATAGACCACTGATTCAGTCACAGCTGGAGAATTTTGTCCACAATTTAGTAAAGATGCAAAGACACATTAGAAAGATGCAGAAAAGGAAATTCTACGAGTGGGCAACAAATGCTAGCCAAGCCAGCAAGAGAAACATCCCATCAACAAATAAAATTTTAAAAATCAGAAAGGATGAGTAACATCCTTAATTAGAGGAAAAAAGGTTGAGTGGAGGTTTGAGCGAGGTTTTTAAAATGATGACCTGTCCGAACAGAGCAGATAGGGAGAAATTATTCCCATTGTTAGGAGAATCAAAAATAAGAGGGCATTGATTTAAAGTGGCTGGCGAAATGGTGAATAATGTAGTGAGTGGTTAGGGTCTGGAATGTGCTGCCTGAGAGTGTGGTCCAATTGAGGCATCCAAATGCAAATTAGATCATTATCCAAAAAGGAAAAATGTTCAGGCTGACAGGGAAAAGGCAGGGGAGTGTCACTTGGTTAAGTGCTCTTGCAGAGAACCAGTAAAGATGCAGTGGACTGAATGGCCTCCTTCTATGCTATTAACAACTGATTAAAGAGTCAGAAAGCATGGAAATAGACCCTTCGATCCAACCAGCCCATGCCGAACATAATCCCAAACTAAATTAGTTCCATCTACCTTGTAGTCCCATATCCCTCCAAACATTTCTTATTCAAACACCTACCCAAATGTCTTTTAAATGTTGTAACTGTACCTGCATCCATCACTTCCTCTGGAAGTTCATTCCACACAAGAACCATACCCTGAGTAAAAAAGTGATGTCCTTTTAAAATCTTTCTCCTCTCACCTTAAAAATTTGCCTGCTAAACATGAAATCCCTCACCCTAAGGAAAAGACACCTGCTATTCACCTTATCTATGCCCCTCATGATTTTATAATCCTCTATAAGGTCACCCCTCAACAGCCAATGCTCCAGTGGAAAATATTCCTGACATCCTCCCTAAAACAGAATTGGACACATTATTCCAGAAGAGGCCTTACCAATGTCCTGCACCACCTCAACATGACATCCCAACTCTTATACTCAAAGGTCTGAGCAATGAAGGCAAGTGTGCAAAACGCCTTTGTACCAACATCTAGTGGTTACCAATGATAGACATGATTGTGAGGGTATGTGGGCTGAGGGGAGAGGTTAGGGATGACAAATTGTTTTGCATCTGTGCTATAAAATTCTGTGACTGCACAAAGACGTGTGTGAGATAAATAAAGTCAAGGAGGCAGGATGAGAAGCTGCGAGGTAGGATTTAAATTGAATGGGTGAGCTGGTCTAATGCAAGCTATTGCATTGCATGCTATCGTTATTGCCATGTAGTGAGATGTAAATCATGTCCCACAGTTCTTCCTAACATGTTCTTCTTGTGCTGCAGGAGAGGTGACTAATTAAAATGATAAAGGTTGCAGGCAAATTTTTACTTGGAGATCTTTTAATTGCCCCAGTCAATAGTTTCACACAGTGCACTGAGTTGCACAGACTAGTAAGGTCTCAATTGCTTTTTTTATTCCCTGTGGATGTCACTGGCTAGGCCAACATTTATTGCCTGCCCTTAGATACCCTTGAGAAGGTGGTGGTGAGCTGCATTCATAATCTCATTGCAGTCCCTGCGGTTTACCTTGGGAACAGTGACCACAACTCTGTAAGTTTTGTAATACTCGTAGATAAAGAAGAAAGTGGTCCGAAGAGAAGAGTGCTAAACTGGGCCAAGGCCAATTATATTGAAATTAGGCAGGAGCTGGAAAATGTGGATTGGACACAGCTATTTGAAGCTATTTGCAGCTTCTCATCCTGCCTCCTCGACTTTATTTATCTCACACACGTTAGGGACAGAATTCCAGGATCTTGATCCAGCACCCCTGAAGGAACAGTGGGATATTTCCAAGTCAGAATGGTGAGTGTGCCCTGGAGGGGAACTTGCAGGATCTCGTTCTTGTTTATTTGCTTCTCCTTCTCGATTGTAGTGGTTGTGGGTTTGGAAGCTACTCTCAAAGGGCTTTTTGTGAATTTCTGCAGTGCATCATGTGGGTTGAACACACTGATGCTGCTGAACATCATTGGCGAAGGGACTGGATGAGGTATCAATCAAATGGGCTGCTTCATCCTGGATGGTGTTGAGCTTCTTGAGTGTGGCTGGGGCTGCGCTCAGCCAAGTAGGTAGGGAGTATTCCATATCACTCCTGATTTGTGCCTTGTAGATGGTCGGCAGGGTTTAGACACTTGCCTGTTTGCAAGGGCAGCATCCCAATTGGTCATAGAGTCATAGAGTCATGCAGCATGGAAGCAGACCCTTCGGTACAACTAATCCATGCTGACCATAATCTCAAACTAAACTAGTCCCAACTGCCTACTACAGGCCCAAATCTCTCCCAAAATTTCCCTTTCATATATCCATCCAAATGTCTTTTAAACATTGTAAAAGTACCCATATCCACCATTTTCTCAGGAAGTTCATTCCATACACAAACTATCTGCTATATAAAAAGAATTACCTCTTATACTGTATTTAAATCTCTCTCCTCTCACCTTCGAAATGTACCCACTCGTCTTGAAATTCCCCACGTTATGGAACAGACAACTAACACCAACCTCTCATGATTTTATAAACATTGATCAGGTCACTTCTCAACCTCCGACGCTCCAGTGAAAAACATCCCAGACTATCCGACCTTTCTTTGGAACCTCAAAGATTCCATACCAGGCACCATCCTGGTAAATCTCTTCCGAATCCTCTCCAGCTTAATAAAATACTTCCTATAACTGGGTAACCAGAACTGGACACAATATTCCAGAAGATGCCACATGAATGTCTTGTGCAATCTCAACATGGCGTCCCAATTCGATACTCAAAGGACTGAGTCATGAAGGCAAGTGTGGCAGATGCCCTTTTAACCATGTTGTCTATATTTGGTGCAAACTTTAAAGAATCATGTACCTACACCCTTATATCCCTCTGTTCTACAACACTGCGCAAGGCCCTCCCATTAATTGGAAAAGCCCTAACCTTGTTTGTTGTACCAAAACCACTTTCCTTGAAAACATCCTCACTTCTACAACTAAGCCTTTTCTTAACTCCCCTTTCCTAACTCGTTCTGGTTCTTCCCCTGTGAGGCCATAACATTTGTCCTATCACTGGAAATAACCTAGGATCACATAGCAATTAGATTCCAGTTGGGTCATTGCCCAACCAGTCAATGATAGACTTTGAGGGCCACCAATATAACATGCCAACGTACTTCATCTCATCAATCAGCTTCATTATTTTTCCCTTGTGTTTATCTAACTTTCCCTTAAACCCATCCGTGCCATTCACATTGAATACTTCTAGTAATGTGCAACTTGAAAGGGCTCAGAAAAAATTTACAAATGTGTTGCTGGTGTTAAAGGGTTTGAGCCATTGGGCGAGGCTGAATAGGCTGGGGTTGTTTTCCCTGGAGTGTCCGAGGCTGAGAGGTGACCTTATTATAGACGTTTATAAAATCATGATGGAATAAACAGCCACGGTCTGTTCTCCAGGGCAGGGGAATACACAACTCAGGGGCATAGGTTTAATGTGAGAGGAGACAGATTTAAAGGGACATGAGGGATAATTTTTCCATGCAGAGAATGGTGCATGTGTGGTATGAGCTGTCAGAGGAAGTGGTGGAGGCTGGTACAGCTACAGCATTTAAAAGGCATCTGGATGAGTACATGAATAAGAAGGGTTTAGAAGGATATGGGCCAAATGCTGTCAAGAGGGACTAGATTAATTTGGGATATCTGGCTGGCATTCACCATTTGGACAGAAGCATCTGTTTCCATGCTCCACATCTCTATGATTCTGTAACCTCTTCATTCTAGATTACAGTGTTGCTGGAAAAGCACAGTAGGTCAGGCAGCTTCCGAGGAACAGGAAAATCGATGTTTCAGGCAAAAGCCCGTCATCATTTTTACCTAACCTCTTCATTCTGCCAGTTCTCTGGGTGAAGATGGTGTTCCCAAGTTCCTTTCTTGATTTATTAGCAGCAGTTTTTGTAATCGGTATCCTTGCTTTCTGGTCTCCTGGGCAAGTGTAACTGTTTCAACTTGCTGCATTCTGACCCTGGGTCTACGGGAAGTTTGAAACAACAGAACAATTGCAATGGGTTTCAATGTCACAGCAATGGGAGTGGCTTTTGACTGAGTCAGATCAAAGAACCATGGCTTTCTCCTTCTTTGGCAGTACGAGAACATCTTCACAGAATGGAGTGGTGATAGTAGGGCAAAAATAGAAGGGAAACAATAGATGTGTGGCAAGAATAAAAAAAAATCAAGGTCATGCCATCCATCGATCCTGTCAACCAATTCCTGCATCGGTAAGACCTGAAATTGTTTCCTTTTTTTAATACCCTTTGTCAGCTTTGATGGTGACAGAGAACATGCTCCCAACACTGTAAACTCATTTGTCCTGAGCCCCAATACAACTCACACAACACAGTGCTTCTGGCATGTTACTTTATGGCGTGTCGCATATTGTTTATTTGAAACCACTTTCTGTCCTCTGCAACTGCAGCTCATTGACTGTAGGGAGGCAAAGCACTGAAAAGCAGAATTCTGCCTTGTGTTCCATCATTCCCAAGCCTTCATCCACTTCAAATGTCATGTGTGTGTGTGTGCACTTGCAGTTCTCAGGAAATGTTTTAGTCCATTTCCTCCATCAAAAATTGAGATTAATGGATTGTTTTTGCCAGGGAAGGTTGTGAAGAGTTATGGAACCAAGTTGAGTCAGTGGGGTCAAGTTGCAGATAAACAGTGATCAGAATAAATAGCGGAGCTGACCATTAAGGGATGAGTGTTCCTTTGTAATAATGAAACACTTATGTAAAATCATAGTCCCAGAGGACCATAGGTTGCACTCTTGTTACACAGAGAGAGTGAAATAACAGCACAAAGGCTGGCATCTCGTCAATAAGTCACCCTTTATTTAATGTGCATTGTACATGGACTCTGACCAGCTAGTTCAAAGCCAGTCCCGAGACTGAGGAGACCTTCTGAATAACCTGTTTATTTTTTAAATTTTTTTTCTTTCTCTTATATCTCTTCTTTTGACATTCCTGTTTTTTTTTCCCACACTACCGTCTCACTGTGATAAATATCCTGTTCATTTTTATTTGTGTGTGTGCAGGTGTGAGACATAGTAAAAGACACAAGGTGCACAAATCTTTATTCAAATTTCCACCACCAGGGGGAAAGGAAACACCCGAGTGGCCAGTGACAAGCAGTGTCCTTCACATCAAAGGGCAATGCTGTGTGATCAAAACAGTGAAGGGGAGGGCAGGGATTAAATCAAAATAGAGTTGGAGGGGGAAATAATGCACTCCACTCCCTGCGGCGGCCACCTCTCCCTGAACAATTCCAGAGTGTTAATATACTGTTCATTTATTTTCCTGTTTGTGTTTTTTTGTTTTTTCTTGTTTTTAAAATAAACCCCCACACTACTGCCTAACTGCGGTAGTACTTATTTGTTTCCCCTCAGCACCCATGTTGTGTGTGTGCAGGTATGAGACACAAGGTGCACAAATGTTTATTCTGTTTCCATCACCAGGAAGAAAGGAAACACCCGAGTGGCCAGTGACAAGCAGTGTCCTTCACATCAAAGGGCAATGCTTTGTGATCAAACAGTGAAGGGGAGGGCAGGGATTAAATCAAAATGGAGTTGGAGGGGGAAATAAAGCACTCCACTCCCTGCGGCGCCCACCTCTCCCTGAACAGCTCCAGGGTGTTAATAACCTATTCATTTTTAAAAAAATTATTAAACAAATTACAAAAACAGTTTACATCAAACAGTTACATTTACAGCTGCATACAAGAGTCAGCAATTTTACAAGGCGGAGGGGCATCAAAGCCAACCCCAAACCCTACTGTTCAAACAGTTTACAGGGATATGAGGACAAACCTCAAATCTCAGTTTCACATATAAAAATATAAAGAGACATCAACAATGACATTTGTACATTAATATCCTGTTCATATCTGTCAGCCAAGGCTCCCTGATTGGACCAGGTTAACAACCCCAATCAAGGATCTTACAGTCACTGAGATCCACCTGGCCCTGGTTCCAATCACTGCAGAGGTGTGAGAGAGAGAGAGAAGGAGGGAGGATTGGTAGTGAGGTTATTCTGAGGGTCACTATGCCTCAGGCAATGGACAAAGTTGAGAAGATGAGGCTTTTGTGTGACCTCAGCTGAAAAATTGAATCTGCTTTGTTGGCATTATTCTGCATTATAAACCAGCTACCCAGCTAGCACAACCTGGGCGTCACTTTGAATGGATTAGCTCTCAGTTACTTCAATGGCCAAATGTCTTGAGAAAAACAGAGGATCAATGGGCACACTATTATCTGATACTAGCTTCTCTTATTGAAAATGAATACATTGTAATCATAGCAAATTTGACATGATTAATCTAATTTGTTTGTGTGCTGAATTTGAGTTTATTCCCATTTTTCCAACAGGTTTTTGGAATCTATTGAGAGATTCTGTTTTTTTTTTTGACTTGGTCAGAATAAAAAATATTACATATTTGGGGAAACAATGGTGATGTCAATTGACCGGTATACCAGAGCCCAGTGGGGAATAGGTTCAAATGGCAGCTTGTGAAATTTGACTTCATTAAAATCTGGATTAAAATGTGAGCTGAAATGGTGGCCATGGAATCATTATCAATTGTCCTGAAAACCAGTTGAGTTCACTAATGCTCCTGTCAGGAGGAAATCTGCCATTTTACTGGGTTGTACTCCATGTGACTCCAGGTCCCACATACTTAGCTGTCCTGTGAAAGGGTCCAGCAAGCTACTTAGTGGTTTCAAAGTGCTTCAAAGTCAAAAAAAAGGGATAAGGCTCACGAGCATCAACAAAGACTAACCCAATCCTACAAAATCCTCCTTGCTAACATCTTGTGCCAAAATTGGGAGAACTGTCCCAGGCTAGTCAAATAACAGCCTGTCACAATTATACTCTCAGAATCATACCTTGTACGCAACATTCCTAACAGCCCCATCACCAGCCCGAGGTGTGTACTGTCTCAGCAGCAGTCATTGGGAGAGTATTACCCTGCAAATCCTCAACATTGATTCCACACCCCATAAAGTGTCATGGCATCAGCTCATGTTTGGGCAAGGAAAGCTCCTCTTGATTACCACCCACCCTGCCATCTTTCAGTCGCTCCTCACCCCACCTCCAGCTGGTGAATTAGCGTACCTCCATGTTGAATACATTTGGAAAAGGCACTAAGGGAGGAAAGGGTACAGAATGCACTCTTGATTGGGAGACTTCAGCAACCAGCACCGAGACTGGTGTGGTAGCACCATTACCAATCAAAGGCTGAACCTTAAAAGGATGTAACTACTCGACTGGGTCTGTGTCAATGAGTGAGGGAACCAAACAAGACGGAAAAGCATAATGGACATTATCCACTAATATCAGATGCACCTGTCAATAACAGTGTCAATTGGAGTGACTTCCACACACTCACTGTTGAAGCAAACTCCTTTCCTCATCCATCTCCTCCAACCTCACTTCTTCTGGTAGTGTCAGACCCTGTCAGCACTCTCCGGCTCACTGATTCTCCAGTCACAGACTCTGCTCCGAGATTTGCTGCTGGAAGACTCACTATGAGGCTATCAGCTGACGTGGGAAAGAAGCACCTGCGATTGGAGGAGCTGTGTATCAGCAATTCCGTCTATTGTATTTACAGGGCTGACTTTTCATCGTTGACAATACTGTGAGGCAGCTCAGTGGCTCAGGACCACTCAGCTCCTGGTCTCATTACGTCCTTAGTCCAAACATGGACAAAACACCAAGTCCCGGAGGAGAAGTGAGAATGACTACACAAGATATCAAGACAGCTTTTAACCAAGTTTGGCTGCAAGAAGACCAAACGAAACTGGAGTTGAGGGAAAATCTCTGCTGTTTGAAATCATACCTGGCCTAATGGAAAGTAGTTATGGTCGTTGGAGGTTAGTTAGTTCAGCTCACTGCAGGTTCATCAAGATAGTGTCCTAGACCCAGACATCGTCAGCTACTTCATCAATGCTCTCCCTTCCATCATAAGGTCAGAAGTGGGATCTTTGCTGATATTTGCACAACATTCAGTACCATTCATAACTGCACTGATACTGAAAAAATCCGTGTCGAAAGGCAGCAAGACTTGGACATTATCCAAGCTTGTTCTGAAGTAACATTTGTACCACAGGAGGGCCAGTCAGTTACCTCTTCCAATAAGAGATAATCTGGATATTGCCTCTTCATATTCAGTGCCATTTCTATCACTGAACTGCCCACTGTCAACATATTGGGTATTCCCAGTAGCTGAACTGGATTAAGGAATGTAACTAGTGTGGCTACACAAGCAGATCACAAGCTAAGAAATCTATGGCTCTCCTGCCTCTCTGTACACAATCCACAAGGCACAAAGTAGGGTCTGTTGCCTGGTTAGGTGTCTAATGAAGATTCATAATATTATTTGGGAGTTTGGATTTCAAATTAAAGGTGAATGTGTTTTGGATTTCCGTGCTGAGAAGGTCTGACTTTTGTTTTAAGGAAGAGTCAGAAAGTTACTTGGAAGTTTTTCCAAGAAATTATG
Source organism: Hemiscyllium ocellatum (assembly GCF_020745735.1). Classification (NCBI taxonomy): domain Eukaryota; kingdom Metazoa; phylum Chordata; class Chondrichthyes; order Orectolobiformes; family Hemiscylliidae; genus Hemiscyllium; species Hemiscyllium ocellatum. The sequence goes on along the minus strand of NC_083442.1, from coordinate 25,936,386 downwards.
TGATTTATCAAAGTAACACAACGCATCTCCTGTTGAGAGATTAACCAGGGACCAGGGGCCTGAAGTGGGTTGCACTTTAGATTAAATGATTCACACCAGCAGAAATATTAAGTAGCAGCTTAAAAGTCACTCCAGTTTGAGTTTACTTCTGAAAGTTCAGTGCCAAATGCCAGTGGGTTAGCCTCGGTGGGTCTTTGTTTTTAAGGCATGGCAGAGATAGTTCTTGAAAAAAGACCATATCTGGTGAATGTGCGGAAAATTTTTGACCTTGTCAATTTGGCAAGAAATTTTAAATGAAGGAAATATTGATAATTCGTCGGGTTTGAGCATCTGTAAAGGATGTTGCTAGGGAAAAGAGTAAAGATTTTGTTACATGACGATCTGTTTTTATATATTGTATATAATTTAAACATTTTATATTTTATAGCTTCATATGTTTTCTTTTTTGTAATGAACTTATGTTCTTTTATTAAAAGTATATTGACAATCTGATGTGAAAATGTTCAACCATTGATGACCATGGTAAACAAATTGTAAAAATATAACTTGTGGACTAGCAAGTCAGTTACACTCTGCAATTGGACTTATCAATTATTACCATCAGTCCCTACAACATCAGAAGTTAGACACCATCCAGAATATAACATCCTGTTTAATTGGCACCCTGTTCACCATCTTCAGCATTCACTCCTTTCACTTCTGATGTACAGTAACAGCATTGTGCACCGTCTAGGACAGTGTGTCCTTCAGGAAGTCACCAAGGTTTCTTCTGATAGCCACTGCTCATACCCACAACCTCTAAACATACAGGGGCAGCATTAATGTGGGAAGACCACCCTCCTGCAAGTTCCTCTCTAAACCACTCATCATCCAGTTATGGAACCAAATTGCTGTTCCTTCACTCTTGCTGGGTCAAAGACCTTGAGCTCCCTTCCTAAACAAAATACTGCGGGTGTCACTAAAATGCATGATCTATCAAGCCAAGTTTCTGTCCGGGTTCTGACTTACATCGTATTTCCATTAGCACAATGGTATTAAGGTAGAGTGATCACAAGTGATTTCTTTATTCTTGAACCAGATGTTAATAAGCTGTCGGATGCTTGTGAAAACCTTGTTTGTGTGTTGTTGCACTGTGTTTGTTTGTGCCCTATGTTGTGATTAATGCAGTGTGCTGCACAAGAGAAACTCCAATTAGTGGGATGAGAAAGGATTTAAAATTTGAATTTTAGAAAATATTTTAATCTGCTTATGAGTGGTATTAGTTGAATTGAATCATGTTCAGTCAGGGCTGTTCTAGTTGCTCCTTGCTTTGCATTCGGTAATTGGTAGCTCAGAAATTAGCCATCCAGCCCAAGCCAGTGCTTACATTCCAAAAGTATACTCAATCTTTTTCACCTTATCAGCATTACCTGCTATTCCTTTCTTTTGGAATTGCTTACATAGTTTCCCTTTGCAGTTCACCTTGACCATCAGTGTCCTGATTGTTATCATTGATCAAAGCCTCAACTTGACTAACTGTGTAATTAGCTGCTGAAAATGTGTTGCTGGTTAAAGCACAGCAGGTTAGGCAGCATCCAAGGAACAGGAAATTCGACGTTTTGGGCCAGAGCCCTTCATTCCTGATGAAGGGCTCTGGCCCGAAACGTCAAATTTCCTGTTCCTTGGATGCTGCCTAACCTGCTGTGCTTTAACCAGCAACACATTTTCAGCTCTGATCTCCAGCATCTGCAGACCTCACTTTTTACTACTAACTGTGTAATTACTGTGGATACAGGAGCAAGTCAGATGCTGGGAATTCTGTGATGAATAATTCATATCCTGAATTTCCAAATCTGCCCACCATCCACACGGCATGAGTGAGCAGTATAATGCAATTCTCTCCATTTGTCTGAAGGGGTTAAGATTATCACTGAACCAACAGCAAGCGGTTCAATAGCATCCATGGCAAAGCAGCCTACTGATTGGCACTATACCCACCACCTCAAAGGTTCATGCCTTCCACCACAGATTGGTTGCAGTGTACAGCATCTACAAGGTGCACTCCAGCAACTCACCAAGGCTCCTTTATCAGCATCATGCAAACTGACCACCTCAAAGGATAAGGGCAGCAGACACAGGGCACACCACCAGCAGCAAATTTCCCTGCAAGCCAAACATCATTGTGACTTGGAACAATATCATTGTTCTGAGTTGAAAAATCCTGGAACTTCCTTCCTAATAGAACTGTAGCCATCTCTACAACTCCAAGACCGTAACAGCTCAAGCAGACAGATGAACAGCTCCTTTTTGAGCACTGCTGTGGGTCTGGACACATTAGACCAGACCAGGTAAGGATGGCAAATTTCCTTCCCTTGAGGACATGAGTGAACTAGTTGGGATTTTACAACAAAGACCATGGTATTATTGAATTTGAATTTCACCATCTGCTTTGGTGGGCTTTGAACCGATGTCCTCAGAATATTAGCCAAAGAGCCTGGATGACCAGTCCCGTAACATTACCACTACACCACACCTCATCACTCAGCACAGTTCGGACTGGGCAACAAATGCTGGCCCACATCTCACAACAAAATATATTTCCATGCAGTATTTAATCGGATTTATAAGTCATTAATATTAATGATATAAATGTCAGTTTGTAATTCTTTGTTAATAATGATTAAATGTTATGGTGATGGTGTGGCAAAATGGCACTGAAGTGACATTAGCTATGGTCTAGTCGAATGGTGGAGTAAGTTTGGAGGACTAAATATCCTATTCCTGCTCCAATTCCCTTGGATTAAATTATCGTCATGGTCCTGACTTCTGTCTTTCCCACAGTGGAAACATCTTCATTATATCTACATTTATTATATCCTTTTTGCAAACCTAAAGACAGCTCTCAGGTCAACCTTCAACCTTTGTGCTTTTCAATGTCAAATCCCTAATCTATTCAATCTTTTCAGACAGTCAGAATCTCTCAATTTTGGTACCTTTTGTACCCACTGCACCTGTTTCAGAACCTTTGCACTCTTTGAATAATCTGGAGACCTGTCTGTTTCATCTAACCCTCGATTAGTGCTCTCAGCTCTCTATCTGATGCAGCCAGAATGCTTGCTAACTCCCTTAAGTGAATGGCTATGAGTCAAATTTGTTGGTGTGGGTCTGGAGTTGTGGACATATCAGTCTGTGCAGGGCAGCAGATCTCCAGCTCCAAGGATATAGTGAGTCTGTTGGGGAATTCTGAAAAGATGTTCTAAGTTTACATTTCCCTCCAGCTACTCACTCGTACCAAAGTTGTGCTTAGAATTATTGAGATGTACAGCATGGAAACAGACCCTTTGGTCCAACTCATCCATGCCAACCAGATATCCTAAATTAGCCTAGCTGCATTTGCCAGCATTTGGCCCATATCGCTCTAAACCCTTCCTATTCATATGCCCCATCCAGATGCCTTTTAAATGGTGTCATTGAATCAGCCCCTACCACTTCCTCTGGCAGCTCATTCCATACACACATTTCCCCTGCCTGAAAAAATTGCCCCTTAGGTCCCTTTCAAATCTATCCTCTCTTACCTTAAACCTATGCCCTTTAGTTCTGGATTCCCTCTCTTTGGGGAAAATACTTTGTCACCTTATTCCATGCCCCTCATAATTGTATAAACTTCCATAAGGTCACCCCTCAGCCTCCAACGCTCCAGGGAAAACAGCCCCAGCTTATCCAGCCTGGGAATGAGTTAAGAACCAGTGCCATTGGTCAAATGCTAGATGTGAGACTTTCAGTCATGGAATATACATCTGATTTGTTGACTTGCACCTGAAGCAAGAGCGTGCTGTGTTTTGTTATATAGGTGACCAAGTTCAGAATAACATCGTTGATGTCTTAAAATAGAAAAATCTGAAAGACACACAACATTTGAAGAAAGCACAGATGAATATATGTTTCAGATATAGGCATCTTATCAAATCCCGCATATGCCTTCTGTTTATCTCCTGCCTTTCTTCTTGTCTCGTTCTATCTTCCATTTTCAGTCTCTTTTCGTAGATTCGTGACCATTTTCCTTCCTCACATCCTCCACACAAAAGGTTGAGAGATTTACGAAAGGTTCTAGATGTAGGCACAGAGAAATAGTTGCTACGCTTGGAAGAGCTTGAATTACTACAGGTCAATGATTTAACATGAATCGGAAAAATATCAAAGGTGACCAGAGGGTAATGTTACTTATGCAGCGGCTGTTATGACCTGGAATGGATTTCCAGAGAATGGTGGTGGCAGATTCACTTGTGACTTGGAAAATGAAATTGGGAAAGTGCCTGAAGGAGAAAAAAATTGGACAGTTGGGGCTAAAACTTACTAATTCACTAAAGATCTGGCATGTGCTTCATGGGCCAATAGCCTCTTTCAGTGGCTGTTGACAAGACATGACTGTGAGAAAGTGAGGCAAAACAAGAAGCATAAACAAAATTTGCTGGTGAAAGCTAAGCAGGTCTGACAGCTTTTGTGGAGAGCGCGTTTTCGGGCTGAGTGACCCTTCCTCAGGTAAAACAAGAGATGGACATGGAGGGTAGACTTTCTCAGCAATTTGAGAGGTGTGTGAAAAATACCTTTTGACTCTTTAGGTAGCAGTTGTAGATCATAGACTTCAGTTATTACAGAATCAAACCCAGTCTCCATTCTGTTATGGAATCCTAGAATCATACACTTTAGGAAGAGGGCCACAGAGTCTGCACCGAGAGATCTATTCTAATTCTACACCAGTCCCACTTTCCAAAACTTGGCCCATACCCTTGAATGTTATGACATTTCAAATGCTCATCCACATACTTTTGTAAGGTTGTGAGGCTTCCTATCCTCCGAGGCAGTATGTTCCCTCAAATCCCCTCTCAACCTCCTGCCCTTCACCTTAAAATTATGCTCCTCGTCACTGACCCTTCAGCGAAGGGAAACTGCTTAATTCTGTCCAACTTCTCCTTACTGTTCATAACCTTATACATCTTAATTAGGTCATACCTCAGCATGTTCTGCTGTGAAGAAAATGAGCTGAGCTTACACAGCCTCTCCTCATAGCTAAATTATCCACTATCCAACTCACAATATCAAGAGAGCAAGACAATGGGAGATCTCTTGTGTGAAACTTGCCCTAAATACATCTGAGTTAGATTCTCTACCTCTTTCTAACTACTGTTGGTGTTATGTAATTATGTCTTGTATTTGACTGAGCTCAGAGAAAGACTGTGGTAAATGATGTCTGAGTAGGATCTATAATTATTCTTGATTGCAACAGTACCAACCCAGTATTAACGAGTCCATTGCAATTTTAGGACTAAATTTCCTCAGCACTTGAAAGTGTGCAAAATAAACATAGCACCAGAAAGTAGCAACTAGAAGAGAAGATGTGTTTATATAGCACTTCTCACAATCATAGGATGCCCTAAAGTGCTTTGCAACCATGAGTACTCTCAAAATGTCGTGAGAGTTATTGCTGTAGTAAATGCAACATGTGATTCTAAAGGCATCAGAAACAGTTAACAAGTCTTTTTGTTGTCTGTTAACTTCACAACAGGATAAGCTAAACCATATGATTCAACTAGGGCGTAGAGTGACAGAGTCAGAAAGTTGTACAACATGGAAACAACTCATCCATGCCGACCAGATATCCTAAATTAATCTAGTCCCATTTGCCAGCACTTGGCCCATATCCCTCTAAACCCTTCCTATTCATGTCCCCATCCAGATGCCTTTTAAATGTTGTAATTGTATCAGCCTCCAGCATTTCCTCATTCCGTACATACATCATCCTCTACATGAAAAAGTTGCCCCTTAGGTCCCTTTTAAATCTTTCCCTACTCATCTTAAACCTGTGCCCTCTAGTTTTGTACTCCCCCACCCTGGGGAAAAGACTTTGACGATTCACCCTATTCATGCCCCTCATGATTTTATAAACCTCTATAAGGTGGTCACATTGAAATAACATTCCCGTTTTCACACCCTCCTTTGGGTAAGCTTTTTCCATGCAAATAATTAACATGATTATTATGGGCACAAATTGATAAGGGACTTCAGGAAAATAGGATGATGGTCATTTTTCATGTGAATGCACAGGGAGGAGGCCTTAACAATGTGAAGTGTAAAGCTCACTCTGGTGGGTTTCATAACACCTTCAAACTTTGCACAGATTACAGCGTGCGTGTTGTGTTCCCACACTTCATGGGCATCAGATTATCTTTGTTTTCCCACAGTCGTTCATAAGCATTCTGTCCTTTTACCCAAGGTCCCTTGCTAATAGTGCAGCTCCAATACTTTTAACCTGCCATTGTACATCTCAGGTTCCCAGTTACTTTTACAAAATACTAAAAATTTAATTCCTACATAACCAAAACTGTTTTAACCCCTCGAATAACAGTACACGGTTATACCTGAATTTGGTTGAAAATGTGTTGCTGGTTAAAGCACAGCAGGTCAGGCAGCATCCAAGGAACAGGAAATTCGACGTTTCGGGCATAAGCCCTTCATCAGGAATGAGGAGAGGGTGCCAGGCAGGCTAAGATAAAAGGTAGGGAGGAGGGACTTGGGGGAGGGGCGATGGAGATGTGATAGGTGGAAGGAGGTCAAGGTGAGGGTGATAGGCCGGAGTGGGGGTGGGGGCGGAGGGGTTAGGAAGAAGGAGATGTGGCTGTAGTAGCGAGTCTGTTTGAGAACGTGGCTGAAGAGTTTCTGAAAGAGCTTGGCCCATATCCCTCTGAACCCTTCCTATTCATGTACCTTTTTACCTTTCTTTTTACCTTTATACCTGAATTTGGTTCACTAAATGAGGAGGGAAGTGATGGCCTAGTGGTGTACAACATGGACTGTTAATCCAGGGTCCCTGGAATACCCTGAGAACCTGGGCTCGAAGTTTGCCATGGCGATACGGGGAATTTGAATTTAATAAATATTTCGAATTACGAGACTAACGATGGCTGTAAATTGATTGCTGGGGAAAACCCCATCTAACTCACTAATGCCCTTTCGGGAAGGAAACTGCTGACCACATCTGTGTGGACTACACGTGACTCCAGACCCACAGTAACATAGTCGACTCTTTACTGCCTTCTGGGCAATTAGGAATGAGAAACAAATGCTGGTCTTGCCCTCAGCCCTCTGAATGAATTCCTTCAAAAATTAAATTGATTATTTGTGTAACTGTCATATCAATGGTCACATACAAGGGATTGTGAAGAATAGATGGAACATTCTGTTTGAGGGAGAGCTGTATTTACAGAGAATAGTAATCTGTGAGACAGTGTAAATAAAGAGTTTGAAGAAGTCTATGGGGGTCAGACTGTAGTCACTCACAGATAAGGAAGAGTACAGACCACAAACACAACTAGGTACAAGGATAGGTATCTCTCCAATGTGCTGAAAGGAACCCTTGAGCTACAAAACTTAAGGCAATATAAGTCACAAGTTGCCAATTTGCTCACAGCAAGCTCCCATAAATGACAATATGATAATGACCAGATAATCTGATTCAATTTATTGATAGCAGGTTCAGTATTGGTCAGGGTGCAGAGATAACCTCACCTGTTCTTCATTGAAATCATGTCATGGGATCTTTCACTGACAGCCTCTGAGCCAAGGTCTCAGTTCCATAGCTCATCCAAAGTCTGGCAACTGTGATGGCATAGCACAGAGTGTGTCAACTAGAATGTTTATTGGGCGCAAGTTCTGGAGTGATAATTGAGCTCACTACTGTCAGGACATGAATATTAGCAAGTGAAACCACAACACTGAATAGATGCACAAAAACAGAAGTTGCTGGAAAAGCTCAGCAGGTCTGGCAGCATCTGTGAAGAGAAATCAGAGTTAACTTTTCGCATCCGAAACATTAACTCTAATTTCTCTTCACAGATGCTACCAGACCTGCTGAGCTTTTCCAGCAACTTCTGTTTTTGTTTCAAATTTACAGCAGTTCTTTCAGTTTCTAATCAGTGAATGAGTAGAAGTTGGCTATAAGGTGTTGGCTCTTTGACTTCAATAGGATAGCAGTATGAGAAGGAGGAACAGGGTATGCATTTGGGAGAGGCTTTCCATAGGCATTTCTTCTGAATGTTCACTGCAATTTCGCTATGAGGTGGGTACAAACCCTTGTGAATTGAAGAAAATTCCAGAGAAATGATGTAAATCTCCAGATTTTCTTCACAAGCAGAAGAAATGAGAAATTCTTTGATCAAATACTGAGTATTTGGTTTATTCAACATGTTGCCCCCATTTTTCTGGCAGTTGGAGGACAGAACGTTTATTAGGAATTGGAGCCTTGAATTTCATGTTTTTGATATAAGGCTGTTAGTTGTTGGGGTGAGGAGGCCAGGAGGCCATCATTTATTGATCAACTTGAAATGTATGTTTGGTCATTGCTTTGTATGAGACCTTGCTGTGTGCAAGTTGGTTTCTTTGGCCATGTCAAAGCACCCTGACCTGAGGGGTTTTTGAAGAGAAGAAGGGTTACACCCGAAATGTTGACTTCTCCACCTTCTGATGCTGCCTGGCTAGCTGTGTTCTTCCAGCCTCCTGCCTGTCTCCCCGAGGGGTTCTTGAGACAGGCTCTGTTATGGAGTCTAGAAAACCCACACTGGGTGGAGTCCATAAAATTCCACAAAAGATGTACTTGGGGAGCAGATATTCGACGCTGGAGGTGAACTGGGTGTAGGATGAGGGATCGGAATCTGTTCCGGTCTGCTACTAAAGCCTTGGCCATTTCCCACAGCTCAGCACTCCCTCACGAGTGCACATCAATCTGTTCACTGAGTCAGCGCTTACAACCTGGTTCAACATTTCTCAGAGTGTCTGAACCGGGGGGGGCGGGGGAGGCTGTACATCTGGATTGAAATGGTGGAGAGCTGTTTTGAAACAATCAGGAATTAAATGATTGCGGCAAAATAAAGGAACCTAGCTGTCGACCCAAGTTACCTTTCAGCTTGGCATCCTCTTGACGAGAATGGAGGAGCAAAATGATGAAACATGTATTCATAATGAGAGGCGTTTACCCAGTAGGAACTTTCCCAAGGCGCCGTGTGACCTGGTCGAATGTAGTACAGGCACTGCATGGCTTTTCTACAAAATGCTGACAAGGGTGCCTTTGCCGAGCTGTAACCTCTGAAGGAACCCTCCTGTGTTGCGTTAATGTGACATCTCTTTCTCATATGCATATAATATTCATGGCCTCTCAGCTCAAACGAGATTGGCACCAATTAGCCTGGTTCAATGCTGCGGGCGCGTCTCCACTGGGAGCCTGATTGAAAGTGCAGAGACCTTTTCTGCACAAGATAACGTGTGAGGTTACATGAAAAGGGCAGCGCTGCAGCTGGAGAACAGCCTGAGTTTGTGGAGCAGCACGCACAGAGAACACCCAAACCCCACTCCACCCCCCCCTCAGATCTGAGTAGCCATTTTGGAAGTGGCTGGATTTTATTTGGCACAGCAAATCAATTTTATAAACGTGCCTCAATTCCACAAGAGCATTGGTGAGAGGGTTTATTCCCTCCCCACTTGATTTTGTAACTCTTGTATTTGCTCTTGCCCCCACAGATTTATGATGATATCAGCAGCGTGGTTTATCTCGTCCCTATTCCAGCAAGGAATTAGAGGAATAGAACTAAAGTATTATTAAACAACAACATTCAATGCCTCAGGTCATTGCAAAAGGTGCTTTGCAATAAATGAAGTTGAATGAATAAAAGAAATTTAGCAACCAACTTGCTCACAGCAAGATCCCATAGAAAGCAATGACGAAACCCTCATTTCAAGTTGATCGATAAATGAAGATTGGTGAGGACACCAGGAGATTAATCCTTGCTCTTTTTCAAAATAACATCATAGGATTCTTCAGGTCCATTTGAGAGGGCAGAAGATCTTCGTTTAATGTCTCTCCAATTCTGGGAAGAGGGACCACATTGAAGATTGGACTGCAATACTGTGCCATAATCGAATAGTGAGCAATTTCAAGTTAGAGTTGACCCATGACTTTTGGACAAAAATCAATCATTTTACATGAACAGCTCATTCATAGGTCAATCCCCAACATTCGCCCCAAAAGTCTGAACGCTTTTGGACCACCCGTTTGCCTTTGAAGTCAAACTTACCCTGGTACAAACCAAGTTGATTAACCCAGAACATAGTTTTGGTCCTTTTGGTGCTACATTTAGGGATGGGGTTAGCAGGGACAGTCTTTGACCTGCAGACCCTACGATAGCAAGGTAATAGTAGAGGGAAGACTTCAATCTGTCTGAAATACTGGCCTTGGCCTCAAAATAAGGGGGAGCAGATTTAGGACTGAGCTGAGGAGGAACTTCTTCACCCAAAGGGTTGTGAATCTGTGGAATTCCCTGCCCAGTGAAGCAGTGGAGGATACTTCATTGGAGGTTTCTAAGGCAAAGATAGATCGATTTTTGAACAGTAACGGAATTAAGGGTTATGTGAGTAAGCAGGTAAATGGAGCTGAGTCCATGATAAAGATCAGAGGAGAAAGTGAGGTCTGCAGATGCTGGAGGAAGAGAGCTTCTTCAAGGAAGGCATCCTTGCAAGAGGATTCGCAGTAGGTTAAAGTCTTCGAGGAGAAAGTGAGGTCTGCAGATGCTGGATAAACAGCTCATTCAGCACTTTCTCCTCGAAGATTTTAACCTACTGCGAATCCTCTTGCAAGGATTCCTTTCTTGAAGAAGCTTTCTTCCACAGTGCTTTTCCAGCAAACCATGATAAAGATCAGCCATGATCTTATTGAATGGTGGAGCAGCTCGATGGGTGAGATGGCATACTCCTGCTCCTAGTTCTTTATGCCACATGTAAAACCTGACCAGCTACTTTTTGACTAAAAGTTTTGTTACAGAGGCTCAACGTTTTTTTTTGCTTATCTTCTTTTCCAATGCTGATCAATTCACATCCCTGCCAGGATAGCAGACCTAACCCTTTGGTGCCAACATAGCCAGTAGGCCTTCATCACTGCCCCTCCTGTTCTTCCTTCATGTGGGAGTTTACTTGCTCATTAGTTTAATCCCTAGACACTGTATTTGACCGCAGAAAAAACTCAGATAGAATTTGAAGACTTCTGCCAGCATACAGAAACAGTGATTATCATAATGTTATCAGGCACACCATTAGTAACATGAAATAGGAGAAAGTGGGGACTGCAGATGCTTGAGATCAGAGTCGAAGAGTGTAATGCTGGAAAAGCACAGCAGATCAGGCAGCACCCAAGGAGCAGGAGAGTTGACGTTTCGGGCATAAGCCCTTCATCAGGAATGAGCCTGGTAACATAAAGTGTCAGGTTTGTCCAAACAAGTGAAGACCAGTAAAACATAATAAAGTTGCTTAGCTTTAATGATCTGAGATGGTATTTTTGGACCTTGACATTTGAACTTATTTTAAATAAATGTTAACTCCTGCTTAAAAATAGCATGCAAGGCATGTGGTATATGAGAGCCTTAAGCAATTGTACAATAAGTTCACGAACCAAGAAAACTATAATTGTACACTGTATAGATTCTGCATATTCCACATTCTAGGCTTATGGTTTGGATTTGGGCCAAGCTTATATGTATGATGTCCCTCGGTTGACTCCTAAACATCGCTAACTTCAAAGATGTATTGATCTACATCAACACTTTTCCTGTCATCTGTCAGATTTAACTTGGCAATGCAATTTTTCTTTCTCAAAACAGGGTGGGGACCACCTTTCTGAGATTCCAATGAACAATGGATGGATGTATTTTCCATTTTCCCCACCCTAGTGATATTAGTGCGATCAGAAAAGAAATGTGGAATTTGCATGGTAAAATGGATGCAACTGTCAGATTATTTTGGACAATGCAAGTCTCCTGCTGGTGGCCAAAGTTTCCATTCAAAGGATCCAAATACTGGTTAGCACTGCTGCCTGACAGTGCCAGGAACCCCAGTTTGAGTTCACCTTCAGACACTCCCTTTGTAGAGTTTGCACATTCTCCTCATGTCTGTCTGCTCCAGTTTCTTCCCACAGTCCGAAGATGTGCAGGTTAGATGGACGAGGGAGCTTCTGATAGCAGTCCTCAAGCAAACAGATTTTGTGTGGTTGTTATTCACTTCACCTTCGGTGCCTGAGGTTTAATTGTGTGTAGCATTTTGTAAAGGTGTTTATGACCTTATTTCAAGAAAGAGACTCCGAGCTATTTTGGAGGTACTAAGGACCGCAGATGCTGTAAGTCAGAAGCGATAAAATGTAGAGCTGGAAAAAGCACAGCAAGTCAGACAGCATCGGAGGAGCAGGAAACTTGTGCATTGTAGGTGGTGGGTGGGCTTTGGGGAGTGGGTTTCCCAGTGGAATTACTCCATGACTAAGGATACAGGGTTGACGTTTCGGGTCATGACCCTTCTTCTGGACTTCTAGCTATTTTGTTGGTTGATCTTTAAGCTTTACCTTTATTTCTAAGATTAGATTCCCTACAGTGTGGAAACAGGCCCTTCAGCCCAACAAGTCCACACTTACCCTCCGAAAAATAACCCACCCAGACCCATTTCCCTCTGACTTTTGCACCTAACACTACAGACAATTTAGCATGACCCATTCACCTGACCTGCACATCTTTGGATCTGTGAAGACTTTATCCCCACATGCATATGCCTGGTCTTCCTGAACTGCTGCATTCATTATGGTGAAACTATGCCCACAATGCTGTTAGGGGTAGGTATTTGACCCAGCAATGCTGAAGGAATGGTCTTATGTTTTCAAATCAAGATAGCATGTGGCTTGGAGGGGAGTTTGCAGTTTGTGGCATTCCCATGTTCCATGCCTTTGTGCTGTCAGAGGAACTTCAGTCAATTGTTACAGTCCATCATGTAAATGATGCACACCAAGGCACTGTGATGGTGGTGAAGAGGGTGAATGTCAATCAGGTACCAATCAAGCAGGCTGCTCTCTCCTGGATGGTGTGGAGCTGCACTCATCCAGGATATTGGAGAATATTCCATTGTATTTCTGACTTGTGCCTTGGAGGTGGTGGGTGGGCTTTGGGGAGTCAGGAAGTGGGTTTCTACTACTAAGGATAGAGGGTAGTTCATAACTTAGTTAGCATGGATGAATTGCAGCAAAGTGTCTGTTTCCACGCTGAATACTTCAATGATTGTAAATTGCCCCATACTGTTGAGGGTTGGTACAGGCTAGGTGTATTAGTCAAAGGAAATATGGGTTTGAAGGGGCTGAATAGCTTGCTTCCACACTTTAGGGATGCTATGGTAACAATGTGTAGCTGCCCTTGGAAAGATAGAATCTTAGAAAAGCACAGAGGAAGGCCATTCAGCCCACTAAGTGAGTGCCAGCTCTTTCACAATACCATTACCCACCCTTTTCATCTATTTCTGCAGCCAGTTTGCAGAGAGCAAGATCCCAATAATAAAACAATGACTAAATCTTGTGTTTTGGTGACATTGCTTGCACCTGCCGCAGCTCATTAAAGGAATCGTACTCTTTTGAAATTGACTTCTCTGAACATTTAAAAGGAGCATACAAGATTCAAACACAGCTTGATGTCAACATGAGAATGATACCAGCCTTTAATGTCTTCGAAGACCTCATTTTTCTTCTTCTGTGAGACATTGAATGCACCAGCAGATTTAGATAGCTGCCCTGTCTTTTGCTGCTGTGTCATGATCAATTAATGATGTTGAAGGGACACAAGACTTTGTGCTTCTGTTTACCTGTCAGCTCAGTGGAACAGCTCTTTTTTCATTGTGGTTTTACTTCATTCTGTATTCTCCCTCCCAACTCCGTCTCTTCTCATATTCCCCCTCCAGTAGCCCCCTCTCTGACCTTCCACCCTGAACACAAGATGAACCTTCAAGCAATGTTAAGTAATCAATGATGACCCAATGGTTTACCCATTAGCTGATTGATGAATCAACTTCACATTGAAGTTCACTAATGATACCCATTGATCAAAAGTTTTGTCACATCTAGAATAATGGTTGTCAATACTGACCCGCTCAAATAGAAACCTGATGATAGATGTCTCTCAAATTCCCCATCTGTTTTTCTGATGGCATTGACTCCCTTACTGGGATCTCATCCCAGGGGAAGATATGAACCTCTAACCAAGATGGGTTTATTCACATGTTATTATATTGCTAGTAGTGAAGGTTTAATAATGATTTGGTTTGATTCACTAATATACAATACATTGCAGCTGGAATTGTGAAACATAATGTCAATATCTGCTTTCAAATGGAGTTCTTAACCTGTCATTTCAATGAATCCCTTGATTTAATGGTTAAACACCTATAGTTTTTATACTTCTTGGCTTAACTGCTTTTAATGCTCATCTTAACTAAATGGCTTGTCAGATTAATTTAGAGAGTACTGAGAGTCTGGCACATGGACTGTAGCGGTTCCATAAGGCAGCTCATGATCACCTTCTCAAGGGCAACTGGAGACAGACAAAAAAATGCTGGTCCAGCCAGTGACACCCCCATCGTAGAATCCCTACAGTGTGGAAAAAGACTAATTGGTGCATTGATTCTGTAATGACCCTCCTAAGAACATCCGACCCAGACCCAGCCTCTACCCTATCTCCGTAACCCCGCATTTACCATCCGACAGGTGAATGCATAAAATGATATCATATTGTAGCACTGAAGTCAAGTTTCATCATGCCAAATTTCTTTGCAGCCAATTAAATACCTTTTGAGGGGTAGTCACTATTGCGTTGCAGAGACAACAGTTTTGCAACATCTCATTGTCTGACCCATCAAACGAGATTGTCCTTTTTCTTTGCAATGTTGGTGGAAGGTTGGACATTGACCTGCACACCAGAAAGAAAATTCCTCTCCTCTTCTTCAAAGAGTATCATGGGACGCCTGACTTCATTCTGAGAGGGCTGAGGAACCTCAGTTTAACTTCTCATCTCGCACGTTGACCTTTGTTGTGTAATGTTGCCTTTATCACAAGCAAATTGGAATGCAGGAATAAAGAAGTCTTTCTTCAATTGTATATGGCATTGATGTGATCACATCTGGAGCCCTATGTGCAGTTTTCAGCTCCATATTTAAGGAAAGATGTACCCACATTGGAGATAGAACAGCAAAGACTCACTTAGACCATGGGATGAGGAGGTTGTCCCATGGTGAGAGGTTGGATAAGTTGGGGCAATGTTCTGTAGAACTTAGAGGAATCAAGCGGAATCTCATCCAAGATTGGAAGGGGCTTGACAGGATCATGACAGAGATTATTTTCCTCCTGGTGATTGGGAAATCTAAGTCAGGTGAGGGTAAACTTTTAGGTAAAGGCAATGATCATTTACAACTAAGAGAAAGAGAAATTCCTTCACTCAAAGCATTGTGAATCTTTGCAATTCTCCATCTCACACTGCCATGGTTGATCAGCCATTTGGAGGCTAGGACAGACAGATTATTTTCAGTCTTTCGCGGGAGTCAAGGGAATGGAGAATCGGTGAAAAACTGGTGTTGCAGCTCACAAACAACCACAATCATATCGAATGGGAGAGGAATCTTGATGGGCCAAATGGTCTTATCCTGTTTTTGTGTGAAAGTTAGCATGACTGACAGGAAAAAAAAATGCATATAATTTGGAGAAAATGCAAAGAAATGGAAGTAATGTGGTGGATCTTTCAAAAGAGCTGGCTTAGGCAAGCAGACTGTATAGCCTGATGTTTGCAGTGTGATGCTGAATATAAATATGATGGTTCAATTTTATACTTAGAGAAAATTTGAAATAACTTGTTAAGCAGCCAAATAACCTGAAACTTTAACACTTAGTCAGTTGATAGTAATGAGAGTGTTCCAATAGGCAATATAGATTTGTTAAATCAGCATATAGTGTAAAATTTATAATCTATGTCAAGTTAGATGGACAGAACCATTCAGATTTCACTTGAATGGAAGTGTCATCCTTTATAACTGACTCTTGCAGAGTTGGTAATGTTATGGCATAGTTGCATTTCTTTTATCAGATTTTGTAGACTCATTTAGGCTTTCAACACAATTCTGCTTGCTTCAGATTAGATTAGATTCCCTACAGTGTGGAAACAGGCCCTTCAGCCCAACCAGTCCACACTGACCCTCCAAAGAGTAACCCATCCAGACCCATTTCCCTCTGACTAATGCCTCTATGCGCAATTTAGCATGGCCAATTCACCTGACCTGCACCTCTTTGGACTGTGGGAGGAAACCTGAGTACCCAGAGGAAACCCACACAGACACAGGGAGAACGTGCAAACTCCACACAGATAGTCACCCAAGGCTGAATTAGAACTGGGACCCTGGTGCTGTGAGGCAGCAGTGCTAACCGCTGAGCCACTATGCCGCCCCTAATAACTTTGCACTCTGTGGCAACTATATCAAGTAGTAGTTATAATAAGCCCCCTCACTGCTCCAAAACAAAATGTTAATATTCTCCAGTATTTAGGAAAATTAGAGATGATTCTTATTCAAAATTAGGCTACACTCATTTAATTCAGGGATGAGAGGTTTTAACCCTGGGAGGATAATGCAACACACCCTTCCACAGAAGGCAGTGCTGGTGGGATCATTGAATGTTTTTAAGGTAGAGTTAGATAGGTTGCTGGAAGACAGGACAGTCAAATCAAAATTGGTATTTGTTTGGAATGTGAAATTCGAAATGCAATGAGATCAGCCATGTACTTTTTGAATGGCAGACATGGCCTACATTTGCTCCGAGCTTAATGGTTCGTATGTATGTTTGCATTCAAACTAATACAATTTTTGGAGGTCTTATTGAAGAGTCCACATATTAGAAAGCATAGATAAAGATTTAAACTGATACAAAGAGACATTTCTTCACTCAAGGGCTTGTGAATCTTTGGAATTCTCTTTCTTGAAGATCAGTAAGTGCTCATTCATCGAGTTCTTTTTTTTCTGTTATTTTCTAATGTGATGCAAACATGGCCAAACATTTGTAGCCCGTTCTTAACTGCCCTTTACAGTGTAGTTGTTTTAGAATCAATCACATTGCTGTGGGTCCAGACTCATATGTAGGCCAGACCAGGTAAGGTTGACAGATTTCCTCATGGTCACTGTCTCTGAGACAGGTTTTTAATACCAGACTTGCTAGTTGCCTGTGGTAAGACATACTGGAGCAATAGTCAATCTAATGTGTGGGACAAACTCTGACTTCTGACCCCTTCTTAATCCTTGATTTTTAGAAAAAAAGTCCCTCATTTTTCATATACCTTGAGCTAGTTTTGAAACCAGAAATAGTCCAGTCAGTCTTTTATTTGCACAAATGTTCTTTTCGCATTTAAGCATGAGAAATATCAATGGATAACCCCAGACAGACAGGCCCTGTGGTATTCAGCACAGCCCCTCAAAAGTAATACTCATGTAAAAGTTAAACTTGCCCTCCACTTCGTTTTTGCCATGGTCTGGAAAATTGTGGAGAAACTCGGCAGCATCTGAGTTCTGAAGAAGTGTGACTTGGACTCCATAACACCAGGAGAAATAGGAGTAAGGCCATTCGGTCCATCGAGTCCACTCTGCCATTCAATCATGGCCTATGAACATTTCAACGCCACTTACCCGCATTAACTCAAAATGTTAGCTGTGCTTTCTCACTGCCAGACCTGCTGGGTTTCTCCAGCACTTCCTGTTTTGTTTCAGATTTTTAACACATAAATCTTTGCTTTACTGCTGTCTCAAAACGCGATGCTTTTGGGTGCTAAATGAATTGAAGTTCACAGGGATGATAACCCAGGGAGATCTTCACCCAAAGGAAGAAAGACACAGAAAACAACAGCCGCTGTATGGTTTTGAAATTAAGTTGATGTAATTTAATAAGTGTTTTATTGGAACAGTATATTGTTATAGAGTTGGAGGCAAGTGGTAAGCAGTTAAGAGAAAGGGGGCTTAGAGTTGTGAATAGTTGTTGTTTCATGTTCACTTTTAGAGTTAAATAATGGGTGGCACAGTGGTTAGCACTGCTGTCTCACAGCACCTGAGACCCAGGTTCATTTCCCGACTCAGGCAACTGACTGTGTGGAGTTTGCACGTTCTCCCTGTGTCTGTGTGGGTTTCTGCCGGGTGCTCTGGTTTCCTCCCACAGTAAAAATGTGTGTGTCAGGTGAATTGGCCATGCTAAATTGCCTGTAGTGTTAGGTAAGGGGTAAATGTATGGGCGGGTTGGTGTGGACTTGTTGGGCTAAAGGGCCTGTTTCCACAGTGTAAGTAATCTAATCTAAAAAAAAATAAATTGATACTATTTTCTTTAAATAGTAGAATTTGGGAGTTCTCTGTCACTAATATTTTAACAGATTATGAGCTGAGGTGAGCTTTTCTGAGTGTTTGTTTGAATTAACAGAAGGGTTCCTGAACTCACCCCAAATCCTTCACAGCAAAGGAGACCAACCCATGGGCAAAAGGAAATGTTCATCTCTGGATTTAACATAACACAGAATATTTGGTGCAGGAATCATTATATTTAGGAATTTTCCACAATTGGTAGCATACATTTTTATAGAATTGTTGCATCTCTGGTAACAGCAATTCAAGACAGCAGGTTTTTTTAAGTCCTGTCTATGAGAAATATTTTCCCATAGCAAGGATGCACCAGACCACAACACCTTGGGACCCTTTCCATGGGCCACTGCCTAAGATACTGGAAAATTAATGCCACTGCAGGCTCCTGTCACATGAAGGTGTCACCTTTCATTTATTTTGGCTTGTCAACCTCGTTTGACTGCTCAGGATGTAAATGCACACATTTTGAAATGCAACACAGGCAGATTTACTCAACAATCCATCACTAAAGCCCTAACTTTGGTCAGCTTTACATCTTCCCAGAAATGTTTTCTTGGTGTATCAATTAGTTTGTAAGCATGCACATGGCATAAATGCCATCAGGTTCAGTTGCGCTATCACAGAGCAATGAAGTTGAACTTATTCTTTCAATCTTTCTGCAATGCAACATCCCTGAACACAAAATGAATCATGTATAAGTATATCTTAACCATAAAGGCAGATGCGACATGATTATACCTTTTGAATCATAAAATCCCTACAGTGTGGAAACAGGCCATTTAGCCCCAATCCACACCGACCCTCCGAAGGGTATCCCACCCAGACCCTATTACTCTACATTTGCCCCTGACTAATGCACCTAATCTACACATCCCTGAACCGCGTGTCTTTGAACTGTGGGAGAAAACTAGAGCAAACCCATGCAGACACGGCAAGAATGTGTGAAATCCACACAGGGCTGGAATTGAACCTGGGCCCTTGATACTATGAGGCAGCAGCACTAACCACTGAGCTACTTGCTTTTGTGCACTACAAGCTTCCATACGCAGCAAAGGGGAAAAGCTTTTTCACCCAGGGAGTGGTCGGAGTCTGGAATACACTACCTGGGAGCATAGTTGAGGTGGGAACCCTCACAACCTTTAAAAAATACTTGGATGAGCACTTGAAGTGTCATAACATTCAAAGTTGTGGACCTAGTGGTGGAAGGTGAGATTAGTGTAGGTAAGAGTGTACTTTTGGCAGGACATACTTGATGAGTTGAAGGGCCTCTTATCCTCTATATGATTCTGTGAGATAAATGACCTGTAAATGTCTTGAAGACTTCAATCATCACCCCTTAATCTTTCAAATTCTAGAGAAAACAGGCTTAATTTGCAAAGTTTCTCCTCATAACCTAACCCCTGAAGTCAAGGTATTTTGCTTATACTTCCTCTCATGCCAATATGTGCCTCATAAAACGATTTCTAGTTGAATGAATCATTTTCGCAGCTCGGAACCGCCCTAAGGCACTGTGCATCAGCTTGGAGAATATTCGATCTTAAATTGCTACCAAATGCTTTCTGTCATCCTGTGCCCATTTCATGAGGGGGTCAGATAGAGTTCAGGATAGGGGTCGAGGAACATAGCCTAGCACCAAACCCTGGACCATAGGGAGTCTGTGGAAAAATATGGCAAGATTGAAAAACAAGGGATCTCAGTGTCCAGACAGAAAGTCCAACTTTGCACTCAATGTTTGAATGGCAAAATGAGAATCTTCCACTTGTGAGCAGTAAGGGGTCTGTTTGCATGTATTAACAGCTCAGCATTATCTATGTTTTGCTTCAATTATATGTAGTTTACAATTCTCCCGTATGGCAGAAAGAACCTAGATGGCCATTGAGTCCTGTCAGAGAACTCAGAAAGGGTACTTAGCAGCTTTCCAGCTCCCCACTAGTTCTGCCAGGCCATATTCTGGGCCAGCAGTCCCTGACACCTCAGGGAGTCCTGCATGGGTAGTGACTACCTGCATCCTACACCAATCCCCCCCCCCCCACCCCCCGCCTCACCACCACCACCTTTGGAGGTTGGTATCAGGCAAGCATCAACCTCACTGCATCATCATTCCACCTCACTCAGATTGCAGTCCATCCACTTCAAGTATGCAATATGGAACACCTTGCATTGTAATGCTAGTGCCAAGCCACTTTGAGTGCAGGGACAGACACCCATCTCATGGTTTGGGCCAGAGTGCATCTCTGGGCTTTACACTCACTTTCTTAGCCCTCACTCACTCTCTGACTACATGGAAGCTCATGGGTTCCCTGCCTTGCCTTGTTGGTCTTGTCTTTTATGCATTGCCATATTATTCAGAACTCACTGGCTCACTGTGCTTCTGTCTTGCCTTGCTTCTTCATCGTAGGCAGCCTCTTCCGAACCCATGACCACTGTCATCCAAAAAGTCAATGCAGATGCACAGGGACACTCACCACTGCAAGTTCCCCTCCAAAACACACACCATCCTGACTTGGAAATATACTGCCATTCCTTCACTGTCACTCAGTCACAATCCTAGAATTCCGTCCCTGGTGGCTCTACCTACAGCATATGGACAGTAACATTTCAAACAGGCAGGTCACCACCACCATCTCAAGGGTAACTTGGGATGGGTAATAAATGCTGGGCACAGCCAGCAACGACCATGTCCCACAAGTGAATTAAAAAACGTCTCCTTCGGAAAGACCTGAACCTTATTGTGTCCCACAGGCAACTCTTAGATGAAAGGCGGAGCATTGCCCTGGTCAAGGGCCCCAGGAGTCAGACCGTTCCGACTTCCAAGTGCTGCTGGCCAGAGGTTAGCAATTCATTTAGACAGCAATTGTGCTGGGCAGGCTGTGGTTGTTGCTAGAATATTAAGCTCCCACAGCCCAGAATCTATAAGCTACTCCATAGGTAAGTAATGTTGGGAGAGATTAATGGGAGCTGAGTGGAGGCTGTTGATAGGGGAGGGATTGGGGGGAGCGGGGATGCAGAGTGGTAAGTTTCCAACTGCAAGGACCGTGGGTGCCATTGGATGTCTATAGACTCCAATGACTCCCATGTCTCTGAGCTGCATCTGCCAATCAGGCTCTGAACACCATTGTAGGAGGGATTACCGTGCTTCCACCACTGGACCACGTGTTCACCTTTTGCCCATGTGGTTAGGTAGTCAGTTAGATCAGTTGGCTGGGCAGCTGGTTCATAATGCAAAATGACACCAGTAGCATGCGTTCAATTCCTGCATCAGCTGGGGCTACCATGAAGGACTCTCCTTCTCAACATTCCCCCCTTGCTTGAGGTATAGGTTAAACCACACTAGTCAGCTATTTCTCTCATGAGAGAACAGTCTTGCCGGATTATGTCAAAAATCACCCAATGCCAGGTAAAAATCTATCAGGTTTATTTGGAAGTACAAGCTTTCGGAGAGCTGCTGCTTCATCAGGTAGGCAATGGGGTAGGATCATAGGACACAGAACTTATAGTCCTATGATGCTGCTCCACTAGCTATCTTAGAAAGGAGCAGTGCTCCAAAAGCTTGTACTTCCAAATAAAACTGTTGGACTATAACCTGGCATTGGGTAATTTTTAACTTCATTCCACCCCAGGCCAACACCGGCACCTCCACATCTTTACAGGACGATGGTGACTTTACCTTGACACTGTGGGGTGATAGACCACCCTCCATTGGATGAATACCATTCATTATTGGTCATTTAATGGTCACTTAGGAACCTCAAATCACTGAAGAGTGGGATGTCCAACGATGGCCAGTCATGCTGGATTTAATTCTGGAGGAGATCGAAAGATAAAGGCATTCAGGCATGTCAGTGTCCCTCCTAGTTAAAGCCCTTCTGACCCTCACACTCACCGTGTAGGAGGTCAGAAACACCTCCCATTATACATTCTCTAGTTGATTTCTTTTCCTGCAACACAATAAGTGAAGACTTGGCAGAAACATGATCTGTGAAAGAATTAAATGTTGAAGTTCAATGTCATATTTAGGCAAAAGAGATAATCATGCAGAAAGATAATACCACAATAAATTATACAGGTTCTATCTCTGCAAATTTTATTATTCAAATGTTCATGAAAACAATTTCATTTGTTCCGCTAAAAACTGGAGTGTAAATAGTTCAAAGAGACTTGTTTGCTGTAGATAAACACTATTGAAGTTTAAACCAAGTGATGAGTCTTCATGTAATTTTAAATAGGATAAAAAGAATCAACTTTTCTCATTTTGCAAGGACGCTCATCATTGTCCAGATTTTTAAACAAGGAATCCTGAAGGGTTAGGATCTAAAATGGGATTATATGCTGCCTTATTTATTTTCCCAAATGCAGGTCTGCATCCAGCTTACAAAAGCTATTTTTAAATTCAAATATTAACCCTTTTGTTTCTGGAATTCCCATATTTCAACTTTTTGTCTCCTTTACTCCAAACTTGTTTCTCACCCCGTATTTTACATGAGTCTAGTCCCCTTTTTCTATTTCCAGGAACTGTGAAGTAGTACTACACAAAGAATTGTGTCCCGAATTACAATGTGTACCTGCACAAAAATAAATATATCAACTGTGGGCTCAATTTCACCAGAGAATTGGCCAGTTTCATGGAAGGTTTCTCTCTGTGAGCTCTGGTGAGTTATCTTGTGCCGTTCTCTGCTGTCCACCTTGTACCACTGCGATGCTGCCTTCACGTTATGGTGCTGACAAGCCAACTGGCGTACTCAGCAATGTTGGCATCTTCCTGGATTTCCCCCACCAGGCGATCCTCTGCTAGCCAAGAATACCTTTCCCCATACAGGTCATGTGAAGGAAAGTTCTTGAAGACCCATTGGTGGCACAGGTGGTACTTTATAAAGGCTCACATTCATAAATGTAGACAAGCCAACAGAGTGGTGAAAAAGGCATTTAGTATGCTTGCTTTTATCGGTCAGAGCACTGAGTATGGGAGATAGGATACCGCGATACACCTGTACAAGACTTTGGTAAGGCAACATTTGAAGTACTGCATTCAATTCTGGTCATCCTGCTATAGGAAGGATGTTATTAAATTAGAAAGGGTGTAGAAAAGATTTACAAGGGTGTTACTGGGACTGGAGGGTTTGAGTTATAAGCAGAGGCTGTATCGGGTGGGTATTGTTTCCTTACAGCGCGGGAGGCTGAGGGGTGACCTTTAGAGGTTTATAAAATCATGAAGGTCATGGATAAAGTGCATAGCCAAGGTCTTTTTGCTGGATAGGAGAGTCCAAAACTAGAGGGCATAGGTTTAAGTTGAGAGGGAAAAGAGCAACCTGAGAGCAATCTTTTCACACAGAGGGTGGTGCTTGTACAGAATGAGCTGCCAAAGAACGTTGTGGAGGGGTACAATTAAAAGACATTTGGACAGGTTGATGGGATATGGGCTGAATGCAGCCAAATGGGACTAGTTCAGTTCAGGAAAGTTGTCACCTTGGATGAGTTGGGCTGAAGGGTCTGTTTCCATGTTGCATGACTTGATGACTCTATGTATTTCCACTTCACATCATCACCTAAAAGCAAAATGCTGTGGATCCTGGAAATCTGACATAAAAACAGAAAGGGCTGAAGAGACTCAGCAAGGCTGTCAGTCTCTGTGGAGAGAGAGAGAAACAGAGTTAACAGTCCAAAGTAACTCTTCAGAATTTCTGTTTCTTTCTCTCCACAGACCTGCTGAGTCTCTCCAGCACTTTCGGTTTTAATTAAATTGTCACCAGTCTTATTGACTGTCGTGGTAGCTGCAGCTACAGGAATGAACCTACACGCACTATCCATCATTAATGCTATACCCTGGTTAAACCCTGTTAATGGAGTGCTACTCTGTCTCTAACGTCCAAAATATTATTGTTCAGGACTGACCAGGGTCAAAACTGAAACGTAATTTAAATGTGGTGAATGCCAACAGTCTTGTGATTGGTACACACTGCTGTTATTGGGCTTTGCAGGTGGACGTAATGGATGTTTATGGATGTGGAGCCAATCAAGTGAATCGGATGGTTTCAAGCTTCTTGAGTATTGTTGGACATTCATTCATCAGGCTAATGTGGGTCTCTCATTGGCTCTCCCAGCAAGACAATGGACTTAAATCCCAGCCAATAAAAAAAAGTTAATGTGAGGTGGGGGAGCTAGGAGTAGATCTGCACAGAAATCCAAAGGTTGCAAAACAGGTAGAAAAATTATTTGAGAGATTCAATGGGATACTTTCATACGTCAACTGAGCTTGATCAATGAAGAGAAGGATTGTCATTCTAGAGCTGACTAAAACACAGTGTTCAGTTATGGCTGCACTTTATGGGAGGGATTTGACCACGCAGAAGAGATTTACAAAGATTTATTCCATGTAAGCTATGATGAGGGGTTTAGATGGAATGAATAGGAAGGACTTGTTTTCCTTAGTGGTTAAGTCAGTAACCAGGGGGAGATGGATTTTAAAAGCTATTGGTTGGAGAATTAAAAGGAAGTTGGGGAGACTTTTCTTCGGCCAGAGATGGACAAGGTGTGGAATTCATTGCCTGAAAAACTATTACTGCAGGCAGTAACCTCAAAACACTTCAAAAAATCTCTAGGATTCACATTAGCACGTGAAGTGCCATAACTCCTAGGTCTATTGGACTTAGAGGTGGACATGGAGATTAAACTCGATTGTAATTTTCAGCCAGCACATGGAGGATGGGCTAAATGGCTACATTCTGTGCCATAAGTTTTCAATGCTTCAATATAAATTTATGTTCAATGCCTCTGTCCTCACTGTACCTCTTGTGTGTATCTCCTTCAATCAGAAATATACAGTGATTGCTTATCCTGAACACTTATGAAGTGGATATACCTCAATGCCCCTCAATCAGACTTTTGATTACATTAGAAGCTCATGTCCTGGAACCTTTTGCAGCTTGCTCCCTCACCTCACTTCTATCTTGCCCTTCTGGATGCAGTTCAGTCCAATTGCTCCCTGCTCCAGCTCACTACTGCTCACACCCAGTCCAACTCACACACAGTGTGCAGATTACTCACAGTCAGTCCAGCTCACTTATACTGCGTCCAGATTATTCACACTGGGACCAACTCACTCAGATCCAGTCCAGCTCACTCACACTGGGACCAGATCACTTACACTGGGTCCAGCTCACTCACACTGGGACCAGCTCACTCAGATCCAGTCCAGCTCACTCACACTGGGACCAGATCACTCACACTGCATCCAGATTATTCACACTGGGACCAGATCACTCACATCCAGTCCAGCTCACTCACACTGGGACCTGATCACTCACATCCAGTCCAGCTCACTCACACTGGGACCAGATCACTCAAACACAACAGCCTTCTGCCTTTAAGAAAGCCGGCATAAGGGCAATAGCATGGAAAGCATATTCTAATCTATACATTATACCTGCTGTTATATATTGCTGATGAAAAAGAGGTGTTCACAATGTGACTCACTTAGTCTTACCACAAGCTACATATAACCAAATGCAGTTACCTCTCCTTTACAAGCAGAAAAAAAACACGTCCAGGCATTGTGCTTTGTTTTGAATTGATAGAAAGTGGGGAGGTCAATAGTTTTCTGGTACTGTCTTGAACAATCAGAATAAACTGGCCATTCAATCAACACCTGAGTCTCACGCATATAAATTGTTACTCCCTTTGAAAGTTGGTATTTCTGTCCTGATGAACGCAGGGCACAAACCTTTGATAACATACTCTTTGGTGGCAAAACTCAAGTTTTGTATTGCCAAGCGAGCTGTGTCTTTGTGCAGGGCGATAAATAGATAGCAGATGACAAGGGAGTTGGTGGGGCTCAATTAATCGAGCCATTTAGTGGCCATAAATTGCACTGCATTGTGACAGTGTATATTGCTAAATTCAGTGGGAAATTTTGACAGCAATTTGCAATGGTATGTGTTAACTGAAAGTGTAACAGGAATAAGGTCTGTGGAAAGCAATTGCATGTATGTCAGAATTTTTGATAATCTGCTTGTTCTCCTTTGACATTGCACATGGGCTTCACGATAACATGTTGCCTTTCACATTAGAAGCTCATGGATAGTCAAACCAGAAGTAATTTGGCTCCCATTTTAACATTACACATTCCCCTCTTGTTTTCTGATCTACCTGCCGAATGCCTCTATCCCTAGTGATAATGGAAGCATTCCCTCTGCAAACCTGCTCCGGGCTTTAATGAGACCTGGCTGCCAACGGTGTGAATGGAGCCCCTCCTCTTGAGGGGTAGGCTGCAATTACAGAATGACAAACCTACTTAGGCAGCTTGCATTCCAAACGCACACCTAGGAATTCAGGGCGGGAAGTAGATACCTTTCCAGTAATTTGGAAGTTCTGGTTGCTATCAAAAGATTCGAGAGATAGCTGTGTAGGACGCATGCAGTATTAGCACTCCTATTAATATTAATGCAGTAATGAGTACACTAATTACAATTGTTTAAATAAAGACATTTAATATCAGGCTTGCTTGGAATAAGAAAAATTGTAATTAATGACCTTTTTTTTGCAGTGTGATTCCGTTGCTTATCAACCGTACCTATACAGATGTGTAGGTTTGTGTTTTTGTCTCCACGTCCTGTCAGTATCATCAGACAGGCTGGGCTTTGAGGAATTACTGAGACTGGCAGTGCAAGGGACCTGAATTAACATCGGCAGATAGACTCATTAACCCCATACTACTCGAGCAATTGTATCATTTCCACTCTGCATGTTAATTTCTCTTCACTTGCTCCATCAGTTTTGATCACTTCTTTTCTGAGCTGCGTCTGTTGATCATGCTATTCGAGCTAAACTATTAAATGGAAAAATATAAATACTGGGTAATAGAATATTCTTCTTCGCTCACACCTTGCAATGCAAGAAATAGGTAAGTGATGAACTTATAATCTGTTGGAGTGAGACCTAGGGTTTCTGGTCGAACACAGAACCAAGTTCAAACGTCACACAACACCAGGTTGTAGTCCAACAGGTAGGTTTATTTGAAATCACAAGCTTTCGCCCCTTTGTCCTGATGAATGCATAAACCTTTGATAACACACTCTGATAGCAAAACTCAAGTTTTATATTACTCAAGCGAGCTGTGTCTTTGTGCAGGGAGATAAATAGATAGCAGATGACAAGGGAGTTGGTCGGGCTCAATTAATTGAGCCATTTAATGGCCATAACTTGCTCTGCATTGTGACAGTTTACATAGCTAAATTCAACTCCGAAAGCTTGTGATTTCAAATAAACCTGACCCTGTCTACCGCCACATCACAGAATCTAGGGCCATTGCTTCCCAAGAGTTGCTGCTCAAGTTGAGTCAATGCTTGGAAATTTAAAAACTCTGCACAGAAATGCCCCAGTTTTTAAAACTCTGCATTTTCTTGGCTCCAACCAACAAAAGGAGCACAAGACATTTAGTAAGCATTTCAGTAACACTTGAAATGGGATTAGAATAGAGAGGTGCTTGATGACTAATGTGGAACATGATGGGGTGAATGACCTTTTCCTCTCTTGCAAAATCTTTGTGACAGGATGACACATCAGGACTGGTAAATGTTAATGCTTTAAACAGATGCTAGCCGTGCTGATGTTGCCCTTGTCCTACCAAAGACATTAAGGAATTTACTTTTTGCATAATGTGCAGTTTGAATTGGGATGCAATAGTGCATAGGCTTACGGGAAGAAATTCTCAGTCACATTCAAAGTAATTACTTGAAGGAGTTAAAAAAAATATGCAAGGTTATAGGAAAAGTGTTAGGCTTCAATTAGTTATTAAAAGAGCTGCCACAGGCTTGGTGGGTCAAATGGCCTCTCTCAAGTCTGTGCTAGCCTGTAATTCCTGATCCATTGTCTCCACACAACCCAATGAAGTCCATTGCAGTGTCAGCATTCTAGCTTAGGCGTGCTGAGTGGAAACTGGGGACAGTTTCCTTTTCTTTTTCCCTACCAGTTTCTCTACATATAGGCGGCACAGTGGTTAGCACTGCTGCCTTGCAGCACCAGAGATCCGGGCTCAATTCCCCCCCTTGGGCAACTGTCAGTTTGGAGTTTGCACATTCTCCCCGTGTCTGCGTGGGTTTCCTCCCACAGTCCAAGAATGTGCAGGTTAGGTGAATTGGCCATGCTAAATTGCCCATAGTGTAAGGTGAAGGGGGGAGTGCGTCTGGGTGGGTTGTTCTTCGGAGGGTCAGTGTGGACTTGTTGGGCTGAAGGGCTTGTTTCCACCCTGTAAGTAATCTAATCTATAATTCTGTTCCTTTGAGCCTCCAGCTCACTGGCAGGGAGATGATTTGCTTCAAACGGTCTTCCATATACTATTATTCTATACTAATTACATGTATTCCCAGGTGTGAAAAACACAGTCAGGGCCAACCATGCAGTAAATACTGCAGTGCCTTATTAGCAAGCAACTTCAAAAGCCATCTTCGCTGGGCTGGGAAGAAAAATTCTTGTTGACATAAAGCCTATTGGAGAAGCTTTTCTATCCCTTCCCCCAACAGCCCCCCCAAACAAACTTGGTTACCTTATGTTTGCGGTGGGAGATAGCAACTCTGTTCAGAGCTGGTTGAGAGCTTGATAAAGCAATGCAATTGCATGCAGCTTAATGTGACAGTTGACGAGCGAGACTATTGATGGACGGCTGGCTTTGATCGGCGGGAAAGGGGACGTGACCTCTCGTCGTGTTCGGGTTCTCCTGCAATGAGGATTGATTGACATTTACATCCCGTCTCCAGCTGATGAAGATGCTAAGCCTGTCTGTGAGGCTGACAGCAGCGCTGTGTGACAGCCATTCAATTAACCAGCCCTCCACTTGGCAAGATTACAGACCCAGCCCTCTAACACCACCCCCACCCCCGCTGCCCAGGCACCAACCCCTTTCCCATAACCTCATCCACTTCCTCCTCCTCCTCAAATCTCAGGGCCTCCGTTGCAATGATATCTCCATGAACCAACAGTCATTGGAACTTGAAGGGCTGATATGTGCTTCAGGGTCTTTCCCTCGCCATTTGGCAGTGACAACAGGTGCTCTGGGGTTGGGAAGGTGGTGGGAGGAGGAGTATTACAATTCAGTTGCCAGGCTTTTCATATCTTTCCTTAGAGAGTGCATGTTGATGTGCTATTGAATTGGAATGGTGGTATGCATGATCCACAGATGCCATGCTGTCATGAGCTCCATGTGTACCCTCTCTCTGATAAGGGTCTGTGGGAGGTCACCTGGGGCTGGAAGTTCCCCATGCATTCCTGAACTCCCCTCTGTGAGACTCAAAGGCTCACACCTCTCACTAGTACATCAATGCTACTGTTCAGACACACAGTAAAAGGCACTGCTTAAATAGGTATCTATAGCACTTTTAGGGAGACTTATGGTGCAGTGGTAGCCCTGACCTCTGAACCAGAGAGTCCAAATTCAAGTCCCACTTCTTTGATAAATGTATAATTTCTCTGAACAGGTTGATTACAAAATATCGAGAGCACTTACAAGGAAAGACTTACATTCAAAGTCATGTGATTAAACAAATGGACTTGAAACTCTCTTGAAGTTTCTCCACACAGCTTTGAATCCTGCTTGATTTTACCCATGAGTTGATAAAACTGTAAAGTTTGAAAGTCCCACCCTCTCATTCAAGAGAAATGACTGACAGTGGTGTAACTTGATGGTCATCACACCTCAGGTGAGGGGTGAGGTTAAGAAGGTGGGGCCTTCGTGGTGACCCAGGAATTGAAACCATGCTGTTGCCTGAACTCTGTATCACAAGCCAGTTATTTGAGTTAATCCACCCCCATGTGCCTGTAGAATCCCTACAGGATGGAACCATTCCATTACGTCCACACTGACCCTCCAAGCCAGACCCGTGCCCATACCCTGTAACTCTGCATTTTCCATTGCCAATTTACTTAACCTAAACATCTTTGGACTGTGGGAGGAAACCCACGCAAACACAGGGAGAGCATGCAAATGCCACACATAGTTGGCAACAGGGTGGAATTGAACCTGGGTGCCTAGCACTATGAGGCAACAGTGCTAATCACCAAGCCACTGGAGTTAATTATTGGCAGTGTGGAATGAAAAACTGCGTCCTTCATGAAAAGCCCCTTTGAGAGATGGTCACCCATTCACTTAGAGTCATAGAGTCAAAGGGATGTACAGCATGGGCACAGACCTTTCAGACCAACTCATCCACGCCAACCAGGTATCCTAACTCAATCTGGTCCCACCTGGCAGCACCTGACCCATATCCCTCCAAACCCTTCCTATTCATATACCCATCCAAATGCCTTTAAATGTTGCAATTGTGCCAGCCTCCACCACATCCTCTGGCAGCTCATTCCATACACGTACCTCCCTCTCCATGAAAAAGTTGTCCCTTAGGTCTCTTTTATATCTTTCCCCTCTCACCCTAAACCTATGACCTCTAGTTCTGGACTCCCCGACCCCAGGAAAAAAAGACTTTGTCTATTTATTCTATCCATGCCCCTCATGATTTTATAAACCTCTATAAGGTCACCCCTCAGCCTCTGATGCTCCAGGGAAAACAGCCCCAGCCTATTCAACCTCTCCCTATAGCTCAAATCCTGTAATCCTGACAGCATCCTTATAAATCTTTTCTGAATCCTTTCAAGTTTCACAACATCTTTCCGATAGGAAGGAGACCAGAATTGCACGTAGTATTCCAATAGTGGCTTAATCAATGCCCTGTACAGTTTCAACATGGCCTCCCAACTCCTGTACTCAATACTCTGACCAATAAAGGAAAGCATACCAAACACCTTCTTCACTATCCTATCTACCTGCGACTCCACTTTCAAGGAGGTATGAACCTACACTCCAAGGTCTCTTTCTTCAGCAACACTCCCGAGGACCTTAGCATTAAGTGTATAAACCCTGCTAAGATTTGCTTTCCCAAAATGCAGCACCTCACATTTATCTGAATTAAACTGCATCTGACACTTCTCAACCTATTGACCTAGCTGATCAAGATCCCATTGTACTCTGAAGTAACTCTCTTCGCTGTCCACTACACCTCCAATTTTGGTGTCACCTGCAAACTTAAAAGCTGGATTACGGTTTCATTTGGGTTCAGTGATTTATTAAAATAGTTCAAAGGGAGATTGTGGCCATGAACAGGTCCAGGAGGGGTTCAGAACACCCTGTCTCTCGTCAGTGGTTACTTTCAGAACCTTGGAGAAGGAACACATGGTGGTTACTGGTGCACTTTTTGCCTCCTGGTGGGCACTGCCAGTACTGCAGCACATCGTCACCTCACAAAAAGAAATTTGAATTTAGTTTGCTAAGTTTCATGTGAAATCTCGACTGTTGGTGCAGCACCTCCTACAGGGGCTGTCACATTTTACTTTGGACTGATTTGAGTTCAATTGTTTGAATCCAAATAATTTAAAATGAGAAGCAGAAACAGGAATTGCTGGAGAAACTCAACAGATCTGGCAGCACCTGTGGAGAGAGAAAGCTGAGTTAATGTTTCGAATCTGGTGACCCTTCTTCAGAAAGTGAGACTGCTGTGTCACAGTGATTAGTTGTGAGGAATCAGACATCAAATGCCGCGTTCTGTAGGCACAGGCAGTCCGTGTGTTGTAAATGGCTTCTGTTCTCGTGGCCATTCACAAGTCAATTTGTACACAAGATGGAACACAACGCAGGACAGTATAAAATAGCTGCTTGTAAGTACAAGAAATATTCATGCATTGGATATTTTAAATACGCCACAGTATGGGATCATTTTTGTATATGTAAGCTTACAACGGGGACCACTCCTATAAATGAATTATCGTGAAAATTATTGATGCCTAATTTCATACTTGACTGATTTAGTTGGCATTGACTTGACAACAGGCTGTGTGAGAGAGACAGACAGAAAGTTATGATTTTTCCCTGAGTAGCCAATTATTGGCCGGAGTGTGGGCTCACTCTTCATAGAATTTCTACAGTGCGGAAATGGGCCATTCAGCCCATCAAGTCTGCACCGAACCTCTGAAGAGCATCCCACCCTATCACTGTAAACCCACATTTCCGACAGCTAACCCACCCAACCTGGACATCCTTGCACGCTATGGGTAATTTAGCATGGTCAACTCCTAACCTGCTCATCATTGGACTGTGGGAGGAAACCGGAGCACTGGATGAAACACATGCAGACGTGGGGGGCGCATAGAATGTGCAAAGTCCACACAGACAGTGGCTTGAAGCTGGAATCGCACCTAGGTACCTGAGGCAGCAGTGCTAACCACTGAGCCATCCGTTCAGTAAGGATGTTGGATGGACTCAGTTGAAAAAGGCCAGTCAAAGGCTTGAAAGGAGGGGAGTGATGGCAGTCAAAGGTGGTTTTAATATGTGGGCACCCTCTCTGCAACTTTTTAATATTGAGAATAGGAGATGAGTTGCCTTATTTGCAGCCATTGTTGTGTGAGGAAGATAAGTGATTAACAGGGCCTCCTCTGCAGGGTAGCCTGTGACTCATGTAATGCCCAGGGAAGCCAGGGAGGGTCTGGCTTGATCTGTTCACTCCAGTCTGCTGCATGAACGGGGCCATTTCCAGGCAAATAAACTTGACCCAGCATCACCACCACCATCATCACCAGCTTCCCCAGCTCCTGCAGGAGACTGAAGGCCCAGTGGAAAATTCCAATTGCCTCCTTTGACTGGCATTACTTGACTGTTAGTTAATGTAGTCGAGAGCGTGGTGCTGGAAAGCACAACAGGTCAGGCAGCACGACACTCTCCTGGGATGCTCCCTGATCTTGTGTGCTTTTCCAGCAATACACTCTTGTCGGATGATGTCTGATCTGCTGTGCTTTTCCAGCACCACACTCTCGACTCTGATCTCCAGCATCTGCAGTCCTCACTTTCTCCTGTTAATGTAATCAGCCACCCTCTCCCCTCCTGATTTGGGAGGGGGCTGGTGGTGAAGGAAGCCAGAGGAACAGGACCCACACACCTCCATTTCTGACCTCAACAGAAACACAATACCTTGGCCCTATGAGTAGCAAACGGCAACTGATTTCATTCACCCCCATTGACTCTGATGGATAGCTGTGATGGAGCTCCCTGTGTCCCCACCAGCTAATGTAAGACTTTTTGGGAAAGACGACTTCATTTCCTTCCTCATTCACTCAGGTAGGAGCGTCCTCTTGCTTGTGCATACTGCCCCTTAATGAAGGATAGATAAGAGTCTGGCACTCACCATAATGTAGCATGTTTGAGACAAAGAGTGTAGATGTATTTAAGGGGAGGAGGGATAGGCAGTCAAAGGTTAAGCTGATGGACTGAAGCAAAGAGTGGTGGAAGGAGTTTTGTGTGGTTAAAGAAAAGGGTCAATATAGGGTTATTACTGCACTTATAATGTAGAGCCCCTGATTAATGTTCTGGTGATGTGGGTTCGAATCACACCATGGCTGTTGGTGAAATTCGAACTCAGCAAAAGTCTGGAATTTGAAAAAAAAGCTAGCCAATTTATAACCACGTCAGCAGTGTCAACTACCATCTGGCTTACTTAAATCCTTGAAGGAAGGAATCTGCCATCCTGATTCAGTCTGGCCCAAATGTGACTCCAGACCCACAGCAATGCGATTGGCTCTTAACTACACTCTCAAATGATCTAGAGAGGGTAACTAGTGATGGGAAACAAATGCCAGCCTTGCCAGGAATGCCTATAACCCAGCAGAAGAACCAAAATAATGTTAATATGAGAATAAGGATCACTTAGGGCAAATGGTCTGGTCCTCTGCTGTTTATTCAATGTAACTCAATGTAAATTCTCTGAAGAAAATGGACAAACTGATCATGGGTCGAGCAAACAGTTTCAACAGGTTGACATCCAGCATTTATGGTAGCTACTTCTAATTTTTATTTGAAAGATTGTGTTTCAATGGAAAGTACAGCATAAGAATTGTTCAGAGCAGGACCAATAGGTGGAGTTAATGAGTGTTTTGCAGGTAATATTCAAGTAACATGAAGGGTCAATAAATGAATGCTTAATGGTCTACAGGAATATCGCAAGGATAACAGTATTTTAAACTCTGCAGCAAGGTTCTGATTAAAAGTCCTGAATCCAAATACGTTTATTTAAGACAACCTTTTAATAGCGGGATGTTGTTGCTGGGCTAGTTATTAAAATTAGCTGATTGCTGTGCAGATTCTTGGGCATGACCTTTAAAACACGTATTCCTCTTTGCTATCTATTGTTATTTCGTAATGTGTGATATTCTCATGCATGTCAATTTCGCGGGAGATGTAATCTTAAAATTGCACGGTTTTACAGAGGTGCAGCTCTGGCAACTGCTCACATTATAGTCCTCCTTTAATTACAGAGTCGAAATACTTCTGCATTCCTACTTGACCGAGATCTAACACTTATTTACGTTTGTTTTACAGAAGTTTAATGCTCCTTTACATTCATTGTAATCCTTCACAGTGCAGTGTGAAGCTCCCGGATATATTCTGAGATGCATATTTTAAATGTTGGTACAGACAATTAGTTTGTCTCTTTCTAATTCTCCCTGGGGTCTCTCCAATGACATTGAACTGCAATCACCTGTGTAACAGCCTCATCTGTTTTTTTACTGCAATTCATTCCGTTTCACCTTTATGTGGCATTCCTCACATACCACTTGGGCAGGTGAATATGGAAAACCTTTGAACTCATTTCACTGGAGAAGGTCAGGAGGGAAAACTTCTCTGAGGAAGGAATAAGTTTCCCTCACATCTGGCAAAGCACAAACCCAGAAGTCTGGGACAAGAATGCGCTAATTTCTAAAAGAGAGTTGGAGCGACCAGCCTCCTGTTTACATCTCCAAAGCTTTAGAGCATCTTGAAATTCAATTTTCAATTTTTAATCGTTGTAGAAAGGTTTATGGTCGTTGGCTGGTGCATGTTAAAAAATACTGACAATGTTCTCTAGTCTAAAGGCCAGTTCTTTTGACTGGTTTCTTCTAAATGGCATCAAGAGCAATCCTTTGTACTGTCTCAGAGTTATTGTCATGTCTAAGGAGAGTATGACGAGAGCAGAACATGTCATGGCTGTTAATGTGCATTCTTTTTTCAGAGAAATAATTCTGGTACAGAGTGGAACAACAATGCAGGTTTTTTTTTAATAGGGCCCTGTGCTTTTCAGAACCACAGTAGTTCTCCTGTCCACAAAAATGTCTCTGAGCTTTCAGTCGGATGTCCCTTCAGCACAACACCGCGTTCCCAGGCCAACATTTCTGCCTCAGGCTTGCTGCCCCAAAGCTGGAAGCACAGCATCTCATTTTCCACTTGGGGACCCTGCAGCCTTCAGGACTCAACATCAAGTTCAATAATTTTAGGGCCCATGCACTTTCTTCCTTATCCTTTACCAACCCTCACACCCAGGTCTTGTCATCACAAGGGGCTGCTACCACAGCCAACTCATTGTCAACCACCAATGGTCCCCATTAGCAGCTGTTAATTCTTCCAGGATAACCTTTACCCATTCCATTGCCTGTCCAACCCAGTCTCTCTGGGTTGCATCTCCACCCATCATTTACTGCTTTCCCCACCCCCACCCCAACACATCTTCACAGATACCAACCAACCTTTAATGGTTACAACCAGTTCTGAAGAAGGGTGAGTGGACCTGAAACGTTAACTCTGCTTTCTCTCTGCAGATTCTGCCAGACCTGCTGAGTTTCTCCTGCACTTTCTGTTTTCGTCATTGATTCTACTATATCTATTCTTAAGTTTCCTGTTTTACAGAGATGTAGTACACCAGAGACATACTTCTGTTTTTGCAGATAAATAGATGGAATTTTAATCCCCTTGTATAGGCTAGTTTGAGTCGGTTGGGATGTTTAAAAACTTGAATCCTAACCCCACCCCAAGCTGTTGAAAATAGGCAGCTGAGGTCTCCCATAGAGTGAGATAAGCAAAGGACTCATCAAAGTCTGTTGAACTTTTAACTTAATTCCTTTAAGTTTAAATTAAGGAAGACTTTGATATTAACTACAGTAGGTTTGACGCGTTTCTTCAACACAAATTGGCTTTAAATTGATTGAAGAATTTAGGCTGTTACTTGTAGGACATGAACTTTCCTTCCCTGTATTGGCTAGAACGCGATTCCGGTCTCGTTAGTTTAACCGGTGCTGCTATTACACAATATTCTGACAAAGCAGGATCTCATGGGAACAAAACTATTGCGTTATATGCGCACAGACTGTATTACCTTATTTCTTTATTTTTCTACTTATTCTATGAGGGAATGCTTTAACTCTGTTTGCCTTATCACTTTGTACCTATGTTTTTTGTACATAGGTACATTTGTATTTAAGACGGCACTATGCATGGTGACATTGTACACTTTTCACTGTATGCCTTTTTTCTGTACTCGAGTACATGCAACAGGGAATCGGTTTAGCTCAGTTGGCTGGATTGTTGATACGCAGCGCACTATGATACCAACAGCATGGGTTCAATTCCCAGCACCAGTTGGAGGTTACCATGAGTGGCTGTTGGTTTGTGTGCTGTTATGAGTCCTAGTGGTCGCAGTAGTCTGGCTGTCAGTTTGGAAATGCTCTTGATGTATGGTAGTGTGGCTAGTCCTTTGGGTTTTGGCATGTTCTCGTTCCATTGTCTTTCCCTTAGGCATCTGTTGATGAATTGCGCGGGTATCCGTTTTTGGCGAATACATTGTATAGGTCTTCTTCTTCTTCTTTTTGCAGTTCTGGTGTGCTGCAGTGTGTTGTGGCCCTTTTGAATAGTGTCTTGATGCAACTTCTTTTGTTGCTTTCGTAGTTCAGGACTTGGTCTGTGTGTGTGGCTTTCCTGTATACCTTTGTGGTGAATTCTCCGTTCGGTGTTCTCTGTACCATCACGTCTAGGAATGGGAGTCGGTTGTCCTTTTCTTCCTCTCTAGTGATTCAGATTCCTGTGAGTGTGGCGTTGATGATCCGGTTTGTGTTCTCTATTTCTGTGTTTTTAATGATTACAAAGGAGTCATCCACATATCTGACCCAGAGTTTGGGTTGAATTTGTGGGAAGACTGTTTGTTCTAATCTTTGTATTACCGCTTCTGCTATGAGTCTAGAGAACAACTCAGACAACAACTCACTAAAACGAAGGACCTGATACCCAGCATGAGCAAAACCAACATAGTGTACAAAATCCCATGCAAGGACTGTACAAAACACTACATAGGACAAACAGGAAGACAGCTAACGATCCGCATCCATGAACACCAACTAGCCACGAAACGACACGACCAGCTATCCTTAGTAGCCACACACGCAGATGACAAGCAACATGAATTCAGCTGGGACAACACTATTATTATAGGACAAACCAAACGGAGAACAACCAGGGAATTCCTAGAGGCATGGCACTCATCCACTGATTCAATCAATAAGCACATCGACCTGGACCTAATATACCGGTCACTGCAATGGACAGCTGGAACTGACAACTGGAAGCGGCAGATTCAAACCACTACAAATGCCGGAGGAAAGATCACAGAAGCGCTTCACAGGAGGCTCTCAAGCACTGAGGATGTCACCGAGACAGGGGACGAAACGTCTGCAACACAAATTCCCAGCTCGGCGAACAGAACCACAACATAGTTTATACTGCACAGTGACCCATCCTCTGCAAGCACAAAGAACATGTCCTACCATTGTGCTTTTTAAAAAAATTATAATTTGGAATAAGAGTTCCTGGTACATCCTCCATGGCAAAATCGCAAACAAACAATGTTTACTTGCCAACCAATCAGCAGCCTGCTCTCAGGAAACATATGTTGTTGCTTCCTTTGAAATTTGGCATTCTTGTACCTGTCCTGATGAGTACAGGATGAAAACCTTTGATAGTGCATCTCTCTTTTCGGCAGTACACAAGCTCTGTGTTAACGAGCAATGATCACAACTTTATTTCTTGTAGTTCATGACATACTAGCCAGTGGACCTAATTTTTCTTCATTACCAAAAGCATCTACTTCTAAAAACTTCCCTCAGATCTTATTTTAACAATGATGCTCATAAAGAAACTAAACAAAATATTCTGCGTGTTCTGTAGCTGCTAGTGTTCCTTGCAGAAGCTCTGTAACTTTTGTCACTCCTCGGGAATGATGCACTGCAGGGGCCAGAAGTGCTGTGGCTCAGCGAAACCCAATTAAAGTTACAGTATCCAATTTGCTGATGATCTACTTGTTAATTTCAGGTCAATTTCATCAGCACAAAATCAAATAAGTAGTAATCTCTGTGTATTGATACTGGAAGCAACACGATGATTGAGTTGATTGCTACAACGAGATGGAATAATTACTGGCATTCAAATGAGACCAGTGCAGCAGTTCTTTTTCCACTAAAGGTGTTTTTAATCTCCTAAAGATTGACAACTTTCTGAAGCCCTGCATGAAAATGCATCAATGTCACTCCCTAGTGGCCTGGTTAGTGAATGGGGTTCCTAGTGTGGGCACTGCCCAGGAGGTTTCTGAGTTGGTGATAAGGTTGGACCGAGCACAAAATAGAATTAAGGCGAAGAGGAAAGGAAAAGTTGTGGGATTAATTGTACTTTCAAATCCCCACATTTAGCTTCTAAAAGTTCAATAGCCGCTTAAAAATACTGGCCTCGTAATCTCAGAGGATTGCAACATTGCATTCGAGACTAGGAGATTAAATCTCGCCAGGTAGACTGATGGTTTTAGATTTACTTAATAAATTTTGAATAAAATATTTGTTTAATTTAACTGTGAGACTACAGTATTGCCATAAAACTCCATCTGGTTCACTGATGATCTTCAAGGAAGTAAATCTACTGTCCTTACCCAGTCTGGTCTACATATGGTTCCAGATCCACAGCAACAGGATTGACCCTTAACTGCTTCCAAAACAGCTGAAAAAGCCCCTCAGCCGTGTTAGCCTGCTTTCTTTCTAGAAATATGTAGACTACATGGTTCATGAGGGTGTTTCATCACCACCTTTTCAAAGGGAATTAAGATGATGACCTTGCCAGTGACGTTCACATCAGTAGAACACTGTCTCCTACTGCTATCTTGACAGTGGTTTCTCATACTCTTGACCCTATAAGGACTCCCTTCCATATTCACAGTTATTCTGTCTCTCAAGTATCTCTTGTGATGGTGTGACTTTCCACAGTAGTGTTCCTGAGGTGACTTCTTTTATTCCTCAACCACAATGATTGATAGGGCTCTTGACTGTGTCTGTTACATTTCCAATATTTTTGTCTTCTTCCCTTCTCCTCTCTCAAGTAACCACAATAGAATTCCCTTTATCCATACCTTCCGTACCACCAGTCTCTGTAATCATCAAGTCAGAGAGTCATACAGCACAGAAACAGACTCTTCGGTCCAAACAGTCCATGCCAAACATAATCCCAAACTAAACTGATCCCAGCTGCCTGCTCCTGGTCCATTTCCCTCCAAACTTTTCCTATTCATATATTTATCCAAATGTCTTTTAAACATTGTAATTGTGCCCACATTCACTTCCTCAGGAAGTTCTTTCCATATGCAAACCACCCTCTGTGTAAAAAAAACCCCTCAATCTCTCTTCTCTCCACCCTCTAGTCTTGATATTCCGCATCATAGGGAAAGGAGAGCTACCATTAACTCTACCTCTATCCTTCATTACTTTATAAGCTTCTTTAAGGTCACTTCTCAATGTCCTGCGTTCCAGTGCAAAATGCCCTAGCCTACCCAGCCTTTCCTTATAACTCAAATTTTCCATACCTGGCACCATCCTGGTGAATCTCTTCTGAACCCTCTCCAGCTTAATCATTCTCTGCCAATTCTGTTGCCTCCAGACACTGCCCTGCTGCCTTTTGGGATTCAAAATGAGCCATGCCCTCCGCAACACTTGGGTTGCTAGTCAGTCAACCACAACCACTCTCCACTCCATGGCATCTTTTCATGCAGATGCAGGTAGAGTACCAACTCCTAAACCAAGACCCCAAGCATTCCTTCAAAGTGAAACAAGTACTTGTACTTTCAATCTTGTCTTGCTGTATTCACAATGTGTTCTCCTTTTCACTGGGGACATCAACGGGGTGACTGCAGAATGCCTCCCCTTTATCTGCAAGAATGATACCAACTCTTCAGTCTTTTGCCATTTTAATTCACCATCTTCCCTTTTGTGTTAAAATATAATGTCTTTTCCTGCTGCAGAGTTCCGATGAAGTGCAATAAAACCTTAAGGGACAACACCTCATCTTGCAACTAAGCATTTTATACCTTTAAGGACTCAAAATTCAGCTCAACAGCTTCAATTCATGAACTCCTAGCTCCATTTTGAATCTTTTCCTTAGATGTCAGTTTATATCGCGACCTCACACATTTGTTTTCAGTTGTGGTTGTGATTGACTGTCTAGCAACCCAAATGTTGAGTCAACACCTCTGCTGGATCCAGGTTTCATTTCTTTATGATAGTCATTACTACCAAATGTACTGCTGGCTTACCTTCACCACAACACTGACTACACTGGATGTTCCTAATGACAGGGGAGTCCAGAACCAGGGGTTACAGTCTAAGGATACAGGGGTAATCTATTTAAGATTGAGATGAGGAGAAATGTTTTCCCACAGAGAGTGGGGATCCTGTAGAAATCCCTTCAGCTGAGGCCAAAACATTGAATGTTTTCAAGAAGTTAGATATAATTATTAGGGTTAATAGAATGCTTTGGATCAAAAGGAATAGCAGAGCAAGCTTGATGGACTGGCAAGTCTATTCCTGCTCCTACTTTCGATGTTTCAATGACTG
Source organism: Hemiscyllium ocellatum (assembly GCF_020745735.1). Lineage (NCBI taxonomy): Eukaryota > Metazoa > Chordata > Chondrichthyes > Orectolobiformes > Hemiscylliidae > Hemiscyllium > Hemiscyllium ocellatum. Next base: position 25,895,382 of record NC_083442.1, on the reverse strand, counting down.
CAGTTCAAGAGTATTTCATTAATTACAATGTACATTGGGGTGTTGAACAGTTGGGAAAAGCACAGTACAAAGGAGGATTTTTCTGTGTAACGTTCATCGATTCTCCATTCGCAACCTCAGGATTTTTCAAGGCTCGTTGCGAGAATTATCTTTTGAAGTAGATTCCCTACAGTGTGGAAACAGGCCCTTCGTCCCAACAAGTCCACTGTGACACTCTGACAAGTAACTCACCCAGACCCATTCACCTAAATATAACCCCTGACTAATACACCTAACACTATGGGCAAATTAGCATGGCCAATTCACCTAACCTGCACGGTTTTGGACTCTGGGAGGAAACTGGAGAAAACCCACACAGACACAGGGAGAATGAGCAAACTCTACACAGACATTCGTCTAAGGGTGGAATTGAACCCAGGTCCCAGGCGCTGTGAGGCAGTAGTGCTAACCACTTAGCCACCATGCCATCCCAATCATGGCTACAATGTGGGAACCATGACAGGAATTTGCTACCAGCCAACACCCATAGACTGAAATATTTTAATGAGATAAAAACAATGACTGCAGATGCTGGAAACCAGATTCTGGATTAGTGGTGCTGGAAGAGCACAGCAGTTCAGGCAGCATCCAAAGTGCAGCGAAATATTTTAATGACTAGATAATCTCTTTCTTTGATGTCGATAGATGGATCGGTGTTGGACAGCCACCAGGGAGAATTCTACTCTCTGGACTTTTATATGCACCCTGAGAGGGAAAAATGGAGTTTAGTGTCTGACTTGAAATGTAGCAACTCTAAATAGTGCAGCATTCAGTCAGTACTAAACCAGAAGTGTCAGCCTTGTGAAGAACTGGGCTATCAAAAAGCTACATGACATGTAGTCAATTTAAAGCACTGAGTAATGGAGCTGCCTGTATTTGAGGGAGAACAGACATGGATCTTAATCACCACAGTATTATAAATTAATGTGATGTGCTCATTATGCTAATTACGTGGTGCCTCAAAAAGAAATTGTTTGCCAACTACAAAGTAAGATGGTTCATTTCTGGGTCATCACTGTGAACTGTCTGAAATATGACTAGCAATGTCATAATACAAGTTTGATGATAGGAAAGGGGAGTGAACGTGTCTTTTTACAGAGCCTTCCCTAAACTGTGCTGTCTTCTCCCGATTCTCGTGTGTTGTAGGTTTTGATATCTTAAATTATGCAGCCGGATTATGGCAGACGTGTAAAATACCATGTGCTTGGGAGATGTTTCTTTCCTGCAGTGATCTCTTGCCCCTTTGTGTCCTTGATCTCAGAACTGCCAGATGCACCAGGTAGGAAATGAGTTCTCCCCACAGATTCGGATAACTTCCTCCCATCCACCCCCATCAAAGAACCACTGGTTAAATGTTCTCCTTCACACCTGTACCTTATTCAAGATGCTTAACCCAGTCGGGAAGACTCTCACAAACTAAGCTTCTCTTGACCATAGATATGTCGCTGTCGCTTAAGTGTCGTTGAATCCAATCCTGCCATGATCCTATGGAATGGCACAGCATGAGCGAGGGGCCAAATGGCCTACCCCTGTTCCCATTTCGTATGGCCTTATGAACAGGGAAGAGTGAGGATGTCGTGAGCTGAGGCTGCAAGGGGAGAGGAGCAGCGCACATGGGCCGAACCAGCTTACATAAATTTCGGGTGGTGCTGAGAGAGGGAACAGAGGACAAACTCTGGCATTGATTTTGGTAACACGTTTGGGCTCTCCCATACAACCGCATGTCTGCAATTTTATGACAAAGTGGTTGTGGGGACAGGTGTAGTGTCAATCTCACCAAGGCTGTTCTGCAAGTAAAATGTAATTACTGAGTGCTGTGTAGTGAATCTCTAGGCTTCAAATGTTCTAATCACAATCTGCTAAAAACTCAAAACAAAGTACCTTGGCGTCCAATTTTACTGTGTTACCAGACATTTCCAAGCTACTGCAGAGTAGGAAGTGTAACCAAAGCACAATGAAGGAAGGTTTGCTGCCAAAATGTAACAATTGCATCAAATTGTTGTAGTCGTGGGTGTGTTCCCCGAGCTGGGATGTTGATCTGCAGACCTTCCCCCTGTCTCGGTGACATCTTCAGTGCTTTGGAGCCTCCTGTGAAGCGCTTCTGTACTGTGTCTTCTGGAACTTATTTGGTTCCGTTCCTGCTGCTTCCAGTTGTTTGTCGTAGTGGCTGGTATAGTGCATCCAGGTCGATGTGTTTGTTGATCGAGTCTGTGGATGTGTCCCATGCTTCAAAAAATTTGCTGGCTATCCTCTGTTTTGCTTGTCCTCTGATCATTAGACATCAATCTGTTAGTGGGATCAGCTATGTGTGAGGTCTCACCATAACAACAATTTCCCTGCGTTTGAACCATATAGCCAACAATTTGAGCAGGAAAGATGCTCCATTGTATATATTTACAAATCTTGACTGAATATCCAGTTTTCATCAAAATCTGAAAAGACTGTACGAAGCAACACCATCTTCAAGGTGAAAAGGGGTACTGTCTCTCTCTCTCTCTGTCGGAAGAGTTAGTCATACTAATCCCATTCTGTTTTGTCGTGAAATAAGCAAGCTGGGGTAGCTGGGGCTTTTGCACCACAACTAAGGAAGGGGAGTGAGATGAGGGGTCATTTGGACAGCCAAACTAGGTCAAAGCTAGACACTGTCTCTTCTTTCAGTGTCAGCGGCTGTGCTGAATTTATTATGTTGTATAACTCATTCTCTCTGATCAAAGAAACCATTCATCACCCTCACCTGACCCCGTTTAATAACCAAGGATATGAAAGCAAGTCTTGGGCATTTTCTTAATGTTCAAGCCCTGAACAAGTCGACAAGGGATGAAGCAGGCCGTGATTGAATTTCAGGATCTTTAGCTCTTTCGCAGTGACGGTTCTCTTACTTCCTGTCGATGCCAGAGCAAAATGGAGAAGGGGACGAGCTCAGAAAATTGCCAATCTAATTGATTGTCTATGTAGTATGAACGTACAACTTAAAGGTCATTTTTTTTATTATTACAATTGAAAATACAGCGCAACCCCTTCAATAAATAAATGTTCCACTTCCCGGGTTAAGAAGTTGCCAGAGAGCGTGATGTGAATAACTCCATTGTGAATATTGTCCCACCTTGATACATTCCCCTGAATTGAATAGTTTCCCTAGTAATATCTCAAATGTTAATTGCATGTATAACGTCAGATTATGTTGATGGCCTCTATTATTTCAATGTTTATGCATATATCACCTGTCTCCGCATCTTGTTGTAAACAAGTCATTTTCACTTAATTGAGTTCTGCTATAAAACGGCAGACTAAATGGATAACCAAGTTATGAGCTGTAATTCACTTCCTTTTGGTTCCTCAAATCGTTAATTTCTCTTGAACAATTGGAGGGTGGGGAACATCTAAACAAGTCGGTGTGTCCATCCTGCAAAGGATATAAAACCTTTGTACTCGTAACGACTGAATTCTCGTCATCTCCTGGAATCCAGCCATAATTTTGGCTTTAAACCAGAATGATTAAAAAGGATACTTTATGAACCCCACCCCGCCCCATGTCGGGCACATTGCTTGATGAATCTTGTTTGCTGAAAAAGGCACGAGCTTTAATGAAAGAAAGACGTTTGGCAAATTGTTATCTGGCATTCATCCATAGGCGAAGCTATTTGCATTTGAATAAGGCGTTGCTTGTCCGACTGGTTAGCAACAACAGTGAGGTACGAGTGTTCAAGAATTCCTTTTCTGCTTGGTAATGAATATTATTCCCCTTTTAAATGATGTGTGATTCACCTTATCAAAGGGATGTAAGTTATCCCTTGGATGCGTGCTTATCATTAAAACTACGTGCCAGCTTTTGGCCTCTTTCAGATCTGTACATGCCTTTGAGTCAGAACTTTATGGCTTCAAGCTATGAGGCAGAGGGTTAAGATGGTTGCCACTCCTCAACTATTGCAGGGTGGGAAACATCTTGGGAATGTTGCATCCACATCCTTGAAAGGAAACTAGAAACCTTCACATAGGGACAGAGAGAAAAAAACTAAAGTGCTGGCAATCTGAGCATCTTCGGGTGCTCCGGTTTCCTCCCACAATCCAAAGATGTGCAAGTCAGGTGAAGTGGCCATGTTAAACTGCCCATAGTGTTAGGTACATTAGTCAGAGGGGTAACGGGTTTGGGTGGGTTACTCTTCGGAGGGTCGGTGTGGACTTGTTGGGCCGAAAGGCCTGTTTCCACACTGTAGGGAATCTACCTCTCTAAAAAAAATGCAAATTCAAGAAAGTCTGCAGAGAAGGAACAGAGTCAACGTTTTGAGTCCAGTACAACTCTTACTGTTCTGTTGTGAAGCAGAGTCAGACTGGATTTGAAATGTCACTCTGTTGCTCTCTCTCCACAGACCTGCTGAGCTTCTCCTGCACATTCTGTTTTTATGTGACAAAACAGAGGCACTTAGAAATAAGTTGACTTGTGATACTGGATTCTGGATTAGTGGTGCTAGAAGAGCACAGCAGTTCAGGCAGCATTCGAGGAGCTGTAAAATCGACATTTCGGGCAAAAGCCCTTCATCAGGAATACAGGCAGAGAGCCTGAAAGGTGGAGAGATAAATGAGTGGAGGGTGGGGCTGGGGAGAAAGTGGCATAGAGTACAATAGGTGAGTGGGGGAGGGGATGAAGGTGATAGGTCAGGGAGGAGGGTGGAGTGGATAGGAGGAAAGATAGGCAGGTAGGACAAATCATGGCGACAGTGCTGAGCTGGAACTGTGATACTGGAGTCAAAATGTGTGGCACTGGAAAAGCACATCTGGTCAGGCAGCATCCGAGGTGCAGGACAATTGACGATTCAGGCATAAGTTCTTCATCAGGAATGAGGGGGTGGCTCAAGGGGGCTGAGAGATAAATGGGAGGTGGGTGGGGCTGGGGGGAAGGTAGCTGGGAATGCGATAGGTAGATGAAGGTGATAGTCGGAGCGTGGGTAAGTGGGAAGGAAGATGGACAAGTAGGACAGTTCAAAGGGTGGTGCCGAGTTGGAAGTTGGATCTGGGATAAGGTGGTGGGAGGGGAAATGAGGAAACTGTTGAAACCCACATTGATCCCATGTGTTTGGAGGGTCCCAAGGTGGAAGATAAGGTGTTCTTCCTCCAGGCATCGGGTGGTGAGGAGGCCCAGGGCCTGCATGTCCTTGGCAGAGCGGGAGGGGCAGTTAAAGTGTTCAGCCACGGCGCGGTGGAGTTGTTTAGTGCGTGTGTCCCAGAGATGTTCTCTGAAACATTCTGCAAGTTGGTTTTGTGTCTCCCCAATGTAGAGCTCCATTTTGAAGTGAACAAGACAAGTTAGGCCAATGCCTGTCAATTTTAACAGGTCTTTTCCTGTTGTTTACACTCAGAGTTTGCTCTGAGGGAGTGCAGCATTGTCAGATGTGCTGCCTTTGGGGTAAGACATTAAACCAAAGACTCAAGCAGCTGTCCTCTTGGGCAGTCGTGAAAGATCCCAAGGCACTATTTTGAAGATCAAAGGAGACCTGCAATATTTCTCTCCCACATTGATGGAACAGATGATCTGGTCATTATCGTACTCCTATTTATGGGAGTTTCCAGCATGAATTTTTGGCTTTCATACATTACAACCAAATAATTTAATTGGGATGTTGGGATGGCTAGAGATCATGAGGGACAATCAATAAATGCAAATCTTTCTTACTTATGAAACTTAAGGGAAAAGTATATTTTCCACATCAGTGAGATTGTAGTTGTTGAGCTATGTGTGTAAACACAAAACACACACAAAAGAGAATGAGTAAACGAAAGCAGAAACTGTTGGAAAATCTCATCAGGTCTGGCAGCATCTGTGGAGACAGAACAGAGTTAATGCTTCAGGTCCAGAGATCCTTCTTCAGAACACGGGACCCCAAAACGTAATCTCTGCTTTCTCTCTCCACAGGTGTTGCCAGACCTGCTGAGATTTTGCAGCCACTTCTGTTTCTGTTTGTGGGGGATAACAGAAGGCCACTCGGCCCTTGCTGAAACATAAGAAACTCCAACTGGTGGCAGAAATGTGCAGGTGTAGCGATGTGATAGGTGGTTTAATAATTGACAAATTTGAGGGAGATGTCACCACAAAGCAAGATGAATAGTATCTTCCATTGATGAGTGAGAAACATCGAAAACAAATTTAAGCTAGAGAGATGATTCAGTTAATTGAATGCAAAAGATTAAGCTCCCTTTCCAACATTGCAAAGACCAATTTTGTTTTTTTTTCCTAACGAAACTCTGTTGAATTAAGAAGAAGAAAGAAGCAGAAAACCTTTTTTTCCATTTGACTGTCACCACAGGCTGGAGCTAAGCAATGATTCAGGCAGCATTGCAATGGGGAATGATGTATCATAACGAAAAATCAAAAGTTGTTGGAAAATCTCAGCAGGTCTCACAGCATCTGTGGAGAGAAATCAGAGTTAACATTTTGCATCCAGTGACTCTTCCTCAGAACTTCCTCATGAGGCTGTGGGCTGAGCCTTCTTTTGATGTGCTGAAAATGTGTTGCTGGTTAAAGCACAGCAGCTTAGGCAGCATCCAAGGAACAGGAAATTCGACGTTTCGGGCATAAGCCCTTCATCAGGAATCCTGATGAAGGGCTTATGCCTGAAACGTCGAATTTCCTGTTCCTTGGATGCTGCCTAACCTGCTGTGCTTTAACCAGCAACACATTTTCAGCTGTGATCTCCAGCATCTGCAGACCTCATTTTTTACCCCTTCTTTTGATGTGATTTGATTTGATTTATTACTGCCCCGTCCCTAGGTAGAGTGAAAAATTTTGTTTTGGGGTGCAGTACAGACTGATTGTGCATTGGGGTCATGGAATAGAGCGAGGAATATAATGTACGGCTGCAGAGAAGAGCAGGATCAACATTAAATATAAAATTTGAGAGGTCCATTCAGAAGTCTAAAAACAGCAGGGAAAAAGCTGCTGGAACTGAAGGCTAGATATTAGGCATTTCATCAAAGTTTGGAAAAATGCAGAGTGGGTGAAGAGAAACTTCGGACTGTACACCAACTGCTGAAAGAGGACGGATTAAAGGACTAGCAAATGATGCACACAGATGAAGAGGGACATCAGTTCAACTGGGACAGACCAAACAAAGACACACACGGGAATCCCTAGAGGCCTGGCATTCAAACTGGAACTCCATTAACAAACATATAGATTTATATAGATTTACCAACCTCTCAGAAACAGAACTAGAAATGATATCACCCACCAGAACTAAGCAAGACACATTAAATAGCAAGTGGGACAGAGCACCAATGCTTCACTGGAGGCTCACTGATGATGTTACCTGACATGGGTGATGCAATGTCTGAGAACACACTCACCTGCTCAGCGAGCAAGCCGACAACCTGATATACTCAAAACTAGTTAAAAGATGAGAACAAGAACATCTCAACCTGATCAACTTCCAGATATCTCAGTGAACTTCTCAGCTAAAGAAATACTTTAGTAATTGACTCCACTGTGGTCATAGAAGACACATGGAAGCCAATATACCTACTGCAAGATTGCAAAACAACAATGTGGTAATGACCTTGTTTGGGTGACATTGTAAGAGAGTAATGATTGGATAGAAAACTAAAATAAAGAAGTGTCACAAGACTCAAAATGTTAGCTCTGCTTTCTCTCCACAGATGTGACCAGGCCTGCTGGGTTTCTCCAGCAATTTCTATTTTCGTTTTAAATATTGGATTTTATTTCTAGTTTACGTGATGTGAGCATCATTAGCTAGGCTAGTATTTATTGTCCATCCTTAAATGATGGAGGGTAGTTAAGAGTCAGTGACATTGCTGTAGATTTGTAGGCCAGGCCAGGTACGGACAGACAGATGATTTCTTCCAGGAAGGACTTAGTGGGCCAGATGGGTTTATGAGAACATGCCTTGAGGCTAGATCTTTATTCTAGCTTCTCTAAACTACTGAATTCAAGTTTCTCCATCTTCCATGTTGGGATTTGAACCCATACTCCTTAAGTTGGGGTTCTGGATGAGCCAGATCAATGAGGTTCCCACCACACCACTGCCTCCTACTGTGTGGCTGTAAATGGAAGGTTGTGGGTATTAAATGATAATATGATGAAATGCTTTCAAAACATTTCTTCCTTCCCCGCAATAAAATATGTGTTGATTAACACTTTTTTTTTGAATCCATGAAGGTTGTTGCAATTTTAATATCAGGCCTGGCAATAGTCCCAGATAGGGAGGGTCCAATTCTACATCTTTGTCAATGTACACAGCCCCGAAGGACAAAGTGGAGGACTCTTCTTTGTTCAGCTTGTGCATCCAGATGAACGTTTGGAACTAGAAGGCATTAATATTCCAGAGAAATGATCAGGTTGAAGGTGACTGCAAGTGTTAGCATTCACTCGGTAGGTGGCTCTCTCACCAACAGGTCATACTGAATCAAGATAAAAGTCTAGGTCCTACATCAGGATCTTCTGGTTACAGAATGTGGGGTTGTCGTGTGGTCAAACAAATTGATTTTAACTAAGACTGCTGGAGAAACGCGACATGTCTGGCAACATCTGTGAAGAGAGAGAAACAGAGTTGTCAAGTCATTGAGACTTACAGCACAGAAACAGGCCCTTCGGCCCAACTCATCCATGCCAGACAGGTGTCCTAAACTGAACTCGTCTTATTTGCCTGCATTTGGGCCATATTCCTCAAAACTTTTCCTATCTGTTTACCTTTCCAAATGTCTTTCAAATGTCTTAATTGCACCTGTTATGGACTAGGTCAAACACCCCACCCTCCACCACAAAATATTTTAAGAAGGTAGCCTCGGCCCTAACGTTTCTCATTTTAAGGGGAGATGTGGGAGAGCGCCACCTACTGAGTGAATGCTGACACTTGCAGTCACCTTTAACCTGATCATTTCTCTAGAGTATTAATACCGTGGAGTTCCAAACATTTATTTGGGTCCACAAGCTGAACAAAGGAGAATCCCCAGCTTTGTCCTTCGAGGCTGTTCCGAGTGTGATGCAACTGGTCAAACCACGCGGCTTTAAGCAAACCAGAATTTATTTAAACACTACAGTTGGAACACAAACAAAAGAAACTGAAAATTTAGAGTAACTTAACTATTGGAAAACTTAACAGTAACTATTACTCATTAAGTGTTCCAAGACTTACATCCCATAAACACACCACTTGGCAAAAAGATAAAATCAAACACAGATTCTTACAGGTGGGAGGGAACATCATCCAGAGAGAGATTTTAGAGAAATTCTGAAGAATCCTTTACTGAAGCTTCTCTTCTGAACTCTCACATCTTGTGACTGCTACAACTACAAAAAAACTAGAAAGCCTGAACTTTCCACTCCCCTTCCATTGTTAAATTGCTTTTAAAAAACCCAAAGTCCTCTTAAACGTAGACTCCTTGGCCTTTTAACCTCGCTTGAAAAAAAAGAACAAACTAACATTTTTAAAATGACAGTGTCATCTCATACCAGCCCCCACCTCCTGTCCTGTGAACTTGTCCCAGAGATGCACCATCCTCTGCATGAAAATGTCACATCTTAGGTCCCTTTTAAATCTTTCCCCTCTCAATTTAAACCTATGCTCTCTAGTTTTGGTCTCCCCCCCCCCCCCCCCCCACCTTGGGGAAAGGTCCTTGGTATTCACCTTATCAGTTCCTCTCGTGATTGTATAAATATCTACAAGGTCACGCCTCAGAATTAACATTTTGGATCTAGTATGATTTTTTCAGAACTGAAAGGTGTTGGGAATTTTCTTTTTAATTTTGACAGAGGCAGAGGCCCAGTGCGAAAGACAAAGTGAAAAGAAAACTGAAAGAACTGTGGACGCTGGAAATCAGCAACAAAAGCAGACATTGCTGGAAAAACTCAGCAGGTCTGGCAGCCTCCATGGAGAGACATCAGAATTAACATTTCGGGACCATTGACCCTTCCTGAGGGTCAGTCGACCCGAAACGTTAATTGTGATTTCTCTGCACAGATGCTGCCAGACCTGCTGAGTTTTTCCAGCAATGTCTGCTTTTGTTTCAAAAGATAAAAGGGTTGTTCATGGCGATGGAAGAGAAAAATATGTTAAAATGAATGTGAATTAAGATGTGCAAGAGAAGGAATGGGTCCTCTTTACTGAGAGCAAAGTAAACGCGGCACAAGTAAGACTATGCTGGAGGCAGGGAACATAAGAAACATTATTGATTATTAGGGAGTTTTGAGAAGATTTGTAGCTCAGGTGGAGGTTCTGGATGTAGGTTTGCTCGCTGAGCTGGAAGGTTCATTTTCAGACGTTTCGTCACCCTCCTGGGTAACATCTTCAGTGGGCCTCCGGGCGAAGCACTGTTAATAATTCCAGCTTTCTATTTATATGTTTGGGTTTCTTTGGGTTGGTGATGACATTTCCTGTGATGATGTCATTTCCTGTTCTTTTACTCAGGGGGTGCTAGATGGGGGTCTAACTCGATGTGTTTGTTGATAGACTCTCCAAGCCAGAGCTCTCCTACGACAGAAGCTCAAAGTTGCTGGGTCAAACTTCAGTCCATGGCTAAAATCTGGGGTGATACTGCGTAGAATGTTATGGGAAAACTTAAAATGTTTATCCAGCTACTGTTGCCTGTTCCATTTGGAGCCATGGCACTTCTGCTGTGGAACTGAGAATTCTTCTGATATTATGGCCAACCTGGGTGTCATAGCCAATATCATCAAGGACAGAAAAAGGCCATACAGGTTGGGACTCCACTCACTGGAGTCCAGAAAAATGAGAGGTGATCTCATTAAAACATATTGGATTCTTAAAGGGCTTGACAGGGTCAATGCTGAGATGTTTCCCCTCTTGGGAAAGTCTAGGACCAGAGGGCAAGGCCTCAGGATAAAGAGATTCCAATTTAAAATGGAGATAAGGAGGAATTTCCTTTCCTGAGTGTTGCGAGTCTTTGGAACTGGTTGCCCCAGAGAGCTGTGGGGACAGAGTCCTTGTGTCTATGTAAGGCTGAGATGATAGATTCTCAATCAGATGGATAATCAAGGGTTAAGTGAAAAGGGCAAGCAAGTGAATGTGATGAGGGTCGCATCAGCCAGGCTCCTCTTGAATGGCATACCAGACTTGAGGGGCTGAAAGGTCTATGCCTGTTCCTATTTGTAATTATCTTAACATTTAAAATTGAGCAGGTGTTCAGACCAGGTTTGCTTGCAATGGGTTAGCTGGCTGGCACATTTGCCTATATGACAGCGCCTGCCACACTTGAGGATAACTTTGTGAAATGTCCGGAGACTTTCCTGAGGGCGTTGGTTGTAAATGTAAGCAGTTCCGTCAACTCAACAAGCGCAAGCTTACTCTGGAACAGGATTACAAACTGCGTCAGGAATCTAACAAGGGCTGCCTGAAGTCTAACTTCCCTGCAACTTCAAGGTAGTTGGCTCAGCATATGAAATACTTTGGGCTGACCCAGCAACCGTGATGTGTGAGGTGAATAAATAGCTGAGAGTCAGTTACCCAGCTAGTAACTTAATCTACGAATTGAGGCGACCTCATAAACAGAGAGAGCAAAGCTATAAATATCATTTCAAATCCCCATGACTCGGTTGCCACCTTTAACCCTCTCCCAAGTGCCATCGCTCAGTCTGAATATATATGTATAATCGAGTTCGTGTGCACATGGAGTTGAAAGTTCAAATGTTGGCTCCTTTGTTGAATGTTCTAAGGCTTTGCTGCTGTCCCAGTAAACTCACTACAGTGATAAATGACTTTAAACATAGGCAGTTTTTTTTCCTGCAGATACAGTACATGGATAAATGACTCTTGTGCAAGACTGCCACATTGTTTTACAATATTATTAATGAAAGCTTATCAGGAACAATCTGCAGCATGTTGTCAAAAGAAGGGACAATGCCAAGTGAGAGGCAATCAGGCTTTCAGATTGTGGTACATGTCCGTCTCCGTCCTTCTCAATTCTATTTCACACACTAAATAGGCTGTTGTTTGTCAGTTTGAGAAAGAAAACTCACAGTGAAACTTCATCTGAATGAAATGTAAAATAATGACAGACCGGGAAAAAAAAACAAGGCTGGTGCATCTATGGAATAAGATGTTGGTAAAGTTAAGTCGCCAACGTCCTGTCCTCTTGTTAGAGAGAGATGACTGATGGTGATTTAACCTGTGGGTCAGCACACCTCATGTGAGGGGGGAGGTTGTAAAACCTTCATTGTAACTTCAGCTGGTATGGGAATTGAACCCCGAGCAATAGCTAGATCTCTTGATTAATAGTCTAGTGATAAAGCCACTAGGATATCATAACAGTCTCAAGTCAGTATCAGTAATGGAGTCATACAGCACGGAATCAGATCCTTTGGTCCAACAGTCCATGCAGAGCATAATCCCATTCTAATCTAGTCCCACCTGCCTGCGCTTGGTCCATATCCCTCCAAACATTTCTTATTCATGTGCTTATCCAAATGTCTTTTAAACATTATAACTGTACTCACATCCATCACTTCCTCTGGAAGTTCATTCCACACATGAACCACCCTTTATGTTAAAAAAAGTCCCTACATGTCTTTTGCAAATTTTTCTTCTCTCACCTTAAAAATATGCCCCCTCACCTTGAAATGCCTCAACCCTAGGGAAAAGACACCTATCATTCACCTTATCTATGCCTCTCATAATTTTGTAAACCTCTGAGGTACCTCTTAACCCTCTACGCTCCAGTGTAAAAAGTCCCAGCCTCTTATAGCACAAGGAGAAAGTGAGGTCTGCAGATGCTGGAGATCAGAGCTGAAAATGTGTTGCTGGAAAAGCGCAGCAGGTCAGGCAGCATCCAAGGAACAGGAGGATCGACGTTTCGGGCATAAGCCTGATGAAGGGCTTATGCCTGAAACGTCGATTCTCCTGTTCCTTGGATGCGGCCTGACCTGCTGCGCTTTTCCAGCAACACATTTTCAGCTCTTATAGCACAAGCCCTGCATTCCCAGCAACGAGCTGGTAAAGCTGTTCTGAACCCTCTCCAGCTTAATGATATCTTTCTGGTAATAAAATTGCTCCTATAGTGGAGAATCCATTGTATAATAGAAGATGTTTCATGAGGATATCACTCTCCATCTTTGGCCATGTCTCAACATCAACCTCACGTTTAGGAAAGAGCTTCCATTGTGCCCGGCTGTGAATAACAAAAGCAATGTGGTGATGCATTTTGCATTTAAGAGCTTAAGAGTTTTGCAGCACAGAAGTAGAAAGCACAGGGTAAAAGGAAAGTACTATCGATGCTGGAGATCTAAAACTTTGCAAAAAGCAGGAAGTGCTGTAGAAACTCAGCTCATCTGGCAATGTGTGTGGAGAGAGAAACAGACTTAACCTTTGAAGTTGAATATGTCTCTTCTTCATTAACATGTTGTATCACTCTTCAGTTATGAAGGAGATTTATATTAAGTTCAAAATATTTTTTCCTCTCTCGACAGATTCTAGTAAAGGAATTATTGAAGAATTGCTGGGGAATAAAGTGATTTGTTTTTAACTCAGCTGATATTACATAGAATCTTTACATTGTCAGAGCAGACAATTCGGCTCATCGGGTTTATATCAACCCTTCAAAGAACATCACACCCAGACCCACACTATCCCTGTAACCGTGTATTTCTCATGGCTAATCCACCTTGGTTGTATGTCCCCGACACAACATGGCAATTTAGCACAGTGAATCCAGCTAAGCTGTGTATCTTTAGATTGTGGGTGGAAACTAGAGTACCCAGAGAATACCGCTGCAAATGTGTTGCTGGTCAAAGCACAGCAGGCCAGGCAGCATCTCAGGAATAGAGAATTCGACGTTTCGAGCATAAGCCCTTCATCAGGAATGAAGGGCTTATGCTCGAAACGTCGAATTCTCTATTCCTGAGATGCTGCCTGGCCTGCTGTGCTTTGACCAGCAACACATTTGCAGCTGTGATCTCCAGCATCTGCAGACCTCATTTTTTACCCAGAGAATACCCACAAGGAGAATGTGCAAACTCCTACAGACAGATGCCCAAGGGTGAAATCAAACCTGCGTCCCTGATGCTGTGAGGCAGCAGTGCTAATGACCGAACCTCCATGCCATCCATACAGGTGTGGAACTTGCTGCCTGAAAAGTAGTATCAAGACAGAAAGCCTCAGTGAACTTAAAAAGTACTTTGATAGGCATTTGCAGTGCTCTAACTTCGAGGATTGTCAAACAAAAGCTGGACAGTGCAGTTCAGGATATTGCTTTTTCCATAGAATCCATATACAGTACAACCTCGGTTATCCGAACGTCAATTATCCAAATTCTGGATCATCTGAACAAGATGTTAAAGTCCTGTAATTAGGCCACTCAGTACAGAGGAAGCTCAATTATCTGGCATTTGATTACCTGAATATCGGATTATCTGGCAAGACTGCAAGGTCCCGATGCTTGGTTAAATTATGCTTTCCGGTATTTGATTATCCGGAATTCAATTAACCTTATGAAATACTCCCCACCCACATCCTTCAGATAATCGCGGTTCATTTCTGTTCAGTTATCGGTTAAACGGCATTATTAGATTAGATTACTTACAGTGTGGAAACAGGCTCTTCGGCCCAACAAGTCCACACCGACCCGCAACCCACCCATACCCCTACATTTACCCCTTACATAACACTACGGACAATTTAGCATGGCCAATTCACCTGACCTGCCCATCTTTGGACTGTGGGAGGAAACCGGAGCACCCCCGCACAGACACGGGGAGAATGTGCAAACTCCACACAGTCAGTCGCCTGAGGCGGGAAATGAACCCGGGTCTCTGGCGCTGTGAGGCAGCAGTGCTAACCACTGTGCCACCGTGCCGCCCTGTGTGCATTGTCAGATAACCGAGAAATGTGCGATAACCAGCACTCTAATTGCCTCTTGTTTACAATTGGATCAATTATCCGAACAGTCAATTATCTGAACAAAATACTCCCCATTTGTCTCATTCAGATAATTGAGGTTCTACTGCCGTATGAAATAAAGCCGTTTGGTGCAACAAGTGCGTACTGATCCACCGAAATGCCACCCAGAACCATCTCCCTTTCTTTTCTCTATAACCCTGAATTTCCCATGGTTAACACCCTTGTTTTTAACCTAGCACCATCTCAATGGGCCAAATGATCTTCTCCTGTGTTGTGACCCGACTTTGTTTCTCCTAGGTTTTGTGTATTGCATTCAACAATGTCCCTCTCCTCATGAAGCTCGAGGTGCTCCACCTTACCACCTGACCAGCCACAGGTCCCCCAACGATATTAAAATGCATTGCATGTGCCTCAATCTCATAAAATCTGTGAGTTCATTGCTGTTGGGAGTATTTGCTCAGTGTTTGAAGGGGAGGGGTGGAATTGCCTGAATATAGCGATCATATTATTTTATATTTTTGTGCAAGAGAATAAAGCAATTTCCCAGAGCACTAGCACAAGAAATAATTAGACCGAAATAGCTTTTTAATGTTTTAGGCAGGAGATGGCCATAATTGTATTGCTGTTACTGAGGATCATGTGAGTGCCCTGACAAAACCCAGGGCAGCATGCCCTCAAATATCCATGGCATTTGTTGCCAAATGAAAGGAAAATTTAAAAAAATTATAATGATGGATGAAGAAGAGGGGAAAAAAAAAGTACTTTACCTATTTTTGTTTAATAACGTGCACGATTCCTTCGGATGCAAAACTGAGTGCATGTTCTACCGTTGAGAATGCTTCTGAGCCTCCCTTTACTAGTTGTCATGTTGCAATCTTAGAGCAAGGGGAAAGAGATTTTAATAAGTAATAGGAGGTATCATCCAAATACAACTATACTGTCTCATATTAATTCGTAGTTAGTTAGGCTATTCATGGATTTCGCTTTGTAAAAATAATTTGCTGTCTTTAAAAATTAATCATTAATCTCATCCACTGCACTAAATGATGGGTAAAGGAGCGCAAAATTTGTCATTAACCGTGAAGGCCTTGTTTTGCAAACGTGGTTCTTCATCTATGGTTGACCGCACACATGGAAATTATGAGCTCAGACAGAACTGTTGGCCCATTGATCATGCCCCCTCCTCCTTATCTGGGCAAGGTAGGGTAACATTGTGCTGTGAGGTAAAGTCACCGTAGTCCCAGAGGTTTGCTCTCTGTCATTCGAGAGAGAGAGATGTCTGGTGGTGAGTTAAACCTGAGTTTTAACACCACAAGTGGATTCTGGGTAATCCAAGATGGAGGACAAGAAAAAGTTCTGGCTGGAACAGGCTGCTCCTGTTTGGGGGTAGTTTAGGTGTTGGAGGTGATGTCCTCGAATTCCAGGTGCAGCAATTGCTGTTTTATATGATGGTGCAATTACTTTAGAACTTAGGAGGTAAAAAAAGTCAAAACAACAGCACTTTTAAAAGAGAGACAGACAGACAAAGGCAGTAAGCACATGGTCTGTAAGAGAGAGAGAGAGAGAGAGAGAAACCCACACTGCTAACTGACACAGCAGTGAATCTGCACAGTTACTGCCTTTGCTGTTTGAATTTATGTATTGCTGGATATCAGAGTGTGTCCAGGAAAACGTAAACAGCGAAATTCATAACTGATCCCGGAGGAACCTGTTTGGGAGAGGTCACAGCACAGAAACAGATAAATAAGTAGTTTAAGTATGGCCTTGCTGTAAATCTACAATAGTGAGTATAGTGGGTTCTTTCTTGATTATATGCTTTTATCGGGATCTGTCTCTTGATTAAATTTAAAAAAATATAAGCCATACGTATTAAGCTAGCCTGGAGCAGTGCTTTGTCGAGCAATAAGACGGTGTTATTTTCTGCATCTGTAATTTGGAAGGAGCAAAATGGCCTTTAGTCGAGTGAAATGCTTTTCTTGTCGTGCTTAGGAGTTTTGGGAGAGTTTAAGGGTTACTGAGGATTATATCCGCAATAAATGTTGTTGGTTGTGAATCCTGTCAGATCGAATGGATCAGTTGGAGTGACAGTTAGAGGCAATGAGGAATTTACATGAGCAAGTGTGTGTAATGGATGGCAGTTTTAAGATGGGAGTAAAGTTGCAGATGAAGTGAGGTAGATGGGTTAACTCCAAGAAAGGTAGGAGAGGGAGATGGGTAGTACAGGAAGGTGAAAGTGAGAACTGCAGATGTTGGAGATTAGAGTCGAGAGTGTGGTGCTGGAAAAGCACAGCAGGTCAGACAGCATCCAAGGAGAAGGAAAATCGATATTTTGGGCAAAAGCCCTTCAACAGGAATGAGGCTAGGAGCCTCGGGGGTGCAGAGATAAAAAGGAGGGGGGTGGGGCTGTGGGGGAGGTAGTTGAGAATGCAATAGGTCAATGGAGGTGCGGGTAATGGTGATAATTCAGAGGGGAGGGTGGAACGGTTAGGTGGGAAGGAAGATGGACAGGTCATGAGGGCGGTGCTGAGCTGGAAGGTTGGAACTGGGCTAAGGTGGGGGGAGAGGAAATGAGGAAACTGCTGAAATCCACATTGACACCATGGTGTTGGAGAGTCCCATGGTGGAAGATGAATCGTTCTTCCTCCAGGCGTCGGGTGGGAAGGGAGTGGCGATGGAGGCGGCCCAGGAAATGCACGTCCTCGGCACAGTGGGAAGGGGAGTTGAAGTGTTTGGCCACGGGGCAGTGGGGTTGGTTGGTGTGGTGTCCCGGAGATGTTCTCTGAAGTGCTCTGCGAGTAGGCACCCTGTCTCCCCAATGTAGAGGAGACCGCATCGGGAGCAACAGATACAGTAAATGACATGTGTGCAAGTGCAGGTAAAACTCTGATGGATGGGGAAGACTCCTCTGGGGCCTTGGATGGAGGTGAGGGGAGAGGTGTGAGTGCAGGTTTTGCAATTCCTGCGGTGGCAGGGGAAGGTGCCAGGAGTAGATGGTGAGTTATTGGGGGGTTGTGGACCTGTCCCAGAGGGAGCGGTCTTTACGGAAAGCGGATCGGGGTGGGGAGGGAAATATATCTCTGGTGGTGGGGTCCGTTTGTAGGTGATGGAAATGGTGGAGGACGATGCAATGCATACGGAGGTTGGTGGGTGTAAGGTGAGGACCGGAGGGGGTTCTGTTCTTGTTGTGGGTGGAGGGGTGGGGTTTGAGGGCGGAGGTGCGGGAAGTGGATGAGATGCACTGGAGGGCATCATCAACTTGGGAGGGGGAATTGCAGCCTTTAAAGAAGGAGGTCATCTAACGTGCTCTGTAGTGGAACTGGTCCTACTGAAAGCAGATGCGGCAGGTAGCACTGGTGTCTTCTGTGGCTATCCGTACTCCAAACAAGTCTGCTGTTTTGAAAAAATGTTGGGGGTGATGGACTTTCAGGGGAATGTAGCATGAACAGCCAAGTTTCTGGTATCAAGACTGGGTGTAATGAAATGAGGGGTATGTCGGGTGCCAAGCGATCGGGGACTCTCTACTCAGGGGCGCAAACAGATGTTTCTGCAGCCAGCAGTGAAACATCAGAATGGTGTGTTGCCTCCTTGGTGCCAGGATCAAGGATGTCTCAGAGAGGGTACAAAATGTTCTCAAAGGGGAAAGGGACCAGCAGGAGATCATGGTACACATTGGTACCAATGACATAGGAAGAGAAAACAATGAGGTTCTGAAGGGAGAATATAGAAATTTAGACAGGAATGTAAAAAGGAGGTCCTTGAGGGTATTACTCTCATCTGGATTACTCTAGGTGCCATGAGCTAGTGAGGGTAGGAATAGGAGGATAGAGCAGATGAATGCATGGCTGAGGAATTGTTATATGGGAGAAGGATACACATTTTTGGATCATTGAAATCTCTTGGGTAGAAGTGACCTGAAGAAGAGGAATGGAATGCTCCTGAATTGGAAGGGGACAAATATACTGGCAGGGAGATTTGCTAGAGCTGCTCAGGATGATTTAAACTAGTAAGGAGGGGAGGTGGGGCCCAGGGAGATACTGCGAAAAGAAATCAGTCTGAAACTGGTACAGTTGAGAAAAGAGGCGAGTCAAATAGTCAGGGCAGGCAGGAACAAAGCAGAGAACAAGGTAGGACTGATAAATTAAACGGCATTTGTGTCAATGCAAGAGGCCAAATAGGGAAGGCAGATGATCTCAGGGCAAAGTTAGGAATGTGGGACTGGGGTATCATAGCAATTACAGAAACATGGCTCAGGATTGACAGGACAGGCAGCTTAATGTTCCAGGATACAAATGCTACAGGAAGGATAGAAAGGGAGGCAAGAGAGGAGAGAGACTGGTGTTTTTTAATTAGGGACAGCATTATGGCTATACTGAGGGATAATATTCCTGGAAATACATCCTGGAAGTTGTTTGGATGGAACTGAGAAATATGAAAGGGATGATCACCTTATTGGGATTGCGTTATAGGCCCCCTAATAGTCAGCGGGAAATTGAAAAACAAATTTGTAAGGAGATTTCAGTTATCTGTAAGAATAATAGGGTGGTTATGGTAGGGGATTTTAACTTTGCAAATATAGACTGGGACAGCCCTAGTGTTAAGGGTTTAGATGGAGAGGTATTTGTTAAGAATGTGCAAGAAAATTTCCTGATCCAGTATGTGAATGCACCTACTGGAGGAGATGCAAAACTTGACCTCGTCTTGGGAAATAAGGCAGAGCAGGTGACTGAGGTGTCAGTGGGGGAGCACTTTGGGGCCAGAAGTAGTGATGGAAAATGATAGACCAGATCTAAAAGTTGAAGGTCTAAGATTAACCCACCCAGACCCATTTCTCTCTGACTAATGCACCTAATCTGCACGTTCCTGAACACTGTGGACAATTTACCCAACCTGCATATCTTTGGACTGTGGGAAGAACCTGGAGGAAACCCACACAGACACGGGGAGAATGTGCAAACTCCACACAGTCACCTGAATCTGGAATTGAACCCTGGTCCTGTGAGGCAGCAGCACTCAACAATGAACCACCGTGCCACCCATTATGCAATGTGAAATGTTTTGATTTGATTTATTGTAGTCACATATACCTGAGTACAGTGAAAAGCTTTGTTTGCGTGTAGTACAGGCAGATCATACTAAGCAAGCACATACAGATCAGAGGGTGCTTAGGCAGAGCGAGGTATACAAGTTTTCACTGCACAGGAGGTGCACAAAGCAAGGTCAGCGTTAACAAGATCAACATTACTTGAAATTAGAAAGAGTAGGGGAATGAGATTAAATGCAAGGTTGTACCAAAGGGCTGAATGGCCTTCTTCCTGTGCTATTCAGTGGCTGTGCAGAATTGGGAGGGCAAATCAAGAATTGACAGACAACTACATGCTGTCTTTTGCACGTTGCTGCCCAAGTAAGTGCAGGTCAGAGAATCAAGGCAACAGCACTGAGACTCAGCCCCAACCCACGCTTTGTTTGAGCTACCAAAGCAGAAATTGATGGAAATCTTCAGGAGGTAGGACAGAGCTGGTGTGGAGAGAAATCAGAGTTAATGCTTTGGGTCCAGTGACCTTCTTCAGAACTGATTGTAGCTAGGAAAAGGTTGGTATTTATGCAGAAGATGGTTGGGGTCTGGGCGGGGGAGCGATGGGAAGGAGTAAATTATAGGCGGACATTGAGCCCAAAGAGAGAGAAAAACAGTTGGACAAACAAAGAACTGGGTATAGGTCAGTCTAGGAGAATGAATAGCTGCGAAAGGAGACTGTTAGTAGCTGACAATAGGTTATGTATGTAGCAGACCATGTGATGACAATGCCTGGGGTGCAGGAATTGGCCTAAGGACATGGGAGAAGGTTCCTCATGGCCTAAAATTGTTGAAGTCAATATTGAGTCCAGAAGGCTGCAGAGTTCCCAAGTGGAAAGTGAGATGTGCCTGCACTGAGCTTCTCTGGAGCATTGCAGCAAACCTGAGACAGAGATGTTGGCCAGGAAACATGGTGGTGTATTGGCAGCTGGAAGGTCAGGATCATATTTTGCAGACAGAACATAGGTGTTCTGGTCACCTTTGAGTCTGTCCCCTCACTAAAGCAGAGAAAACAATGGAATCACACCATTGGCAGGTGAAAAGCGGCGATGTGCAGAACTGTACATTTAGACTACAGGAAGTGTAAGACCTTCGAAGTGACATCCATTTGTTTATTTTTCCAATTATTTCTTGCCTTCGGCATCGATCACTTCCAGCTTTTCTCACTGCACAGCAATTTGTCAAATACTGTTCCCTTCCTCATTTTTCTTTCTTCACCTTAGTGCCTGTGCACAATTTTTTTGGAGATCAGAACATGAACAAATTGTACGCCTCAGAAGCATTTGTCAGGAGTTTTTAAAGAACTAACACCTGTTGGTAGTAAGAAAGGACAATCGACTGTCAGATCAGGAGCTTAGCTTGGTCAGACCTGACCCCTTTATGAACAAACTTTAAACTAGTATAGTTTAGGTTCCAGAACTAGCGCTTAACTGAGGTCTAGGCTTCGTTTATCCTCGTTCCTTGATGGAAAAGCTTCAAACAGTTAATGCCTAATGCTCCATGTGGAAGGAAGGTTCCTTAGTTGTGGTACTGATGGCTGTCCATTACTGTACAGGAGTCAGCATCTTTGAGGGAAGAAGTAAGTAAGTCAGATGGGCAGAATTGGAAGAAGTCTGTTTTCCATGTGAAATGTAACAGGCCAAAAGGAAACTCCTTGTGTCACCAGGAAGGATTAAATGGTGCCCACCTCCCAACCATTGAGAGTTTGGAGGAGTTTGGGAAGGTGTGGGGTGAAGATTTCATCAGACACCCACCTTCCTCTGATTCAATCCAGGTTGGAAAGTTGCAAGAACAATCTCCCTGAGCATAACTGAAACCTTTGAGAATTAATTTAAGGCCTTCATTTTGCTCTTGGATGATGGCCAAATCAACAGGCTAACTATAAGAAGGACTTTGATGTGTAAACCTGGTGGTTGGTGCGGGAAGGTCTCTTGGCCAGTGGGAATGAACGTACCTGGATTAACACATTTGAATCATGCCCCTCCCCCCCCACCCCCTAACTTCGCCAGCAGCCCCACTGAGCCCTGTCTGTTCAATCCCCATTGAATGAAGCCTTTTGAACTTATTCTTGATGCTGCCATTACCAATCTTGCATCACTGATAATAGTCATCATGGTGGCTCAGCGGTTAGCAGTGCTATTTCACAGCACCAGGGTCCTGAGTTCTATTCCTCCCTTGGGCAACTGTCTTTGTGGGGTTTACATGTTTTCCTTGTATCAGCATGAGTTTCATCTGGATGCTCCCTTATCCTCCCGCAGTCCAAAGATGAGCAGGTGATGTGGATTGGCCATGGGAAATGCAAGGTTATGGGAATAGGGTAGAGAGGTGGGCTGCTCTTCAGAGGGTTGGTATGGGTAGAATGGCCTGTTTCCACACTGCAGGTGTTCTATGGTCATTCCTGGCGACAGTGTAGGAGAGATGTTGTCCTCATATGGACTGATAAGTTTTGTTGATGGGATGTCTGCATTGCACTGGGATTTCTTGTGGAGAATATTCTCCTTCCAGGAGAAAGGTAGGAATTGCCCAAGTGGATTTAATTCTATTGAGCTTCCTGAAAATGGGTTGCAACTGGTGGAAGAGACCTCACTCAATTATTGAAATCTACCATGTGTCCAAATTATCACACTTCTTTGTTTGTCCCCTATAACCCTTTAACTTTCCCCTTTTCAAATATCCAATTTTCTCAAGAAAACTATTGTTGAATCAGCTACCATTTCAGGCTATGAAAGTTCTGTGCGGGAAAAAAAATTCTCCTCCTTTTCCCTCTAGCTTCATTTTGTTTGAGAAAGTATAGTTTATTTTTCTTTCCCAATCTGTCACTGCATGTACTTGTAAAGTAATCGATCTTATGTAGAAATTGACCCCTGCATCTGACACCAAAATCTTTAATTTTTCCAAAACACCATATGTCCCTTGTCAGAGCAGGGTTAACAGCAATAGTCTTCTAAATCTTTTATGGGATTACTGCTTCTGAATTAAAATTGTCAGAAATAGACAAGGATTTCCAGTTGAACTCAGAATTGTGACCACTAGCCACTGAGGTTGTGTCTTTATCGAGAGTTCTGAAGAACTGGTATGAATTTTAACCCTTTGGAAATACTATTTCTGTATAATTGACCTCTTACTCTTTGCCTGAAAAAAACTGCCTTCAGAGTCTCAAGACTTACATGAGTGTATATAATAATTTGACATGAATTGAATTATTCTAGTCATTTATTAACTTTTGATGGGCATAATGTCCCATTCATTTACCCAAAAATCTTCTGGGTGTGTAACTCACAGTGATTTGGACAGGTAATGCAGATTCTCACCTGAACACATTCCCCCTTTCAGAAATTCAGAATGCCTCATAACTTGTTTAATAGATTCACCTCTGGATAAGACACCCAGACAGCATGATTTAATGATATCCCTGGGTAGGCCATTTCCATTGCAATGATTAAAACAGAAGTATATATAATATTTACAAGGATTTCTTTCATTAAGAAATGACGTTTGGGGAGTTATGCAATCCACTGGCAAGGTTTAGTTGTAAGAAAGAGATTCTGTTGCTTTGTGTTTAGGAAGTAAGAAAGTGTGAGTTTCAAATCCCTGAATGGATTGGTTAGTAGTTAGTCATTCCATCTCCAACAATGGCTTAAGAGCCTGGGCAAGAAAAGTCTTTAATTCAATTTAAGTGCATTCAGGCAAGCTCAGATTAGTGAAGTTATGACTGCCACTCAACACACGGAACTTGTGTGTAGCATTGTGTACCATCCCTTAGCTTTTGAAGACCACCAAGGGGGAGCTCTTCATTTGTATCGACAATAGCCTTCCTGTCTGTTATGTGGACAGCCAGGGTTCAACTCCCTGATAGGGAGAGGCTGGTTGGACACGAAGAAGAGGTTAAATGTTTTTGAGAACTAGTGTCCCTACCTCTGGAGCAGCTTATCCAAATTCAAATCCTACCTGAAAAAGAGGTGCCCCGACAGGTAAAATGCATCTTGGTTTCAAGCCCCCTGAGTACTTTAAAGCCCTTTCACTCCTCAAAAAAAATACTTTTAATGAGCAAACAGCCTTTCAGCAATGGTCCACAGTGCAGTTCTGAATTCTGAATCATGCAGAGCAGGTTTAATGGCTTGAATTCAGTGGAATGTTATAATTATCTTCCAACCAGTTCATTATGAAAGATAGTCACTCCATGAGACATCGCGATTGGCCTGTCAATATGGCAGCCATCTTGCAGCTTCAACTATGACATATAATCAAGTCAGAAGCTTAGAAGCAGCACTGTTTTCAACAAAAGGTCTCTTACATGTGAGAGTTCAATCCCTAAACATCTATTTGATGCTCAATGGTAAAATGATTTGAACTTGCAGCTGGAAATGAGTGTGGTACAATCTTGAATCAATATTATTTGGGGGTTAAATGTCATAATTTGGGCCTTTAGGCTTCAATTTGCTCATAGGTTTCAATGTTTAGAGATGTATTGCACACTTGATTCTCATTTCATAGAATCATAGAAGCCCTACAGTGTGGAAAGAGACCATCCAGCCCATTGAGTCTGCACTGATCTTCTGAAGAACATCCAAACCTTATTCCTGTAACTCTGCATTTACTATGGCTAACCTGCCCACCTGCATATTACAAAGCAATTTATCATGGCCAAATAACCTAACCAACACATCTTTGGACTGTAGGAGGAAACCGGAGCACCTGGAGGAAACCCACACAACCATAGGGAAAATGTGCAAAATCCACAGACAGTCATCCAAGGGTGGAATCAAACCTGGGTCCCTGGTGCTATGTGGTGGCAGTGGTACGCTAACCACTGCTGATGCTCTATTGCATGAGGAACTTTGGAATATTATTGGGAGAAAGGAGCACAACACTTATGTCTACACACATGTCCTCTGTGCTTGGATTGTTGCAAAATTGAATTGATTAGATTCCCTACAGTGTGGAAACAGGCCCTTTGGCCCAACCAGTCCACACTGACGCTCCAAAGAGTAACCCACCCAGATCCACTTTCCCTCTGACTAATGCACCAAACACTGTGGCCAACTCACCTGACCTGCACATCTTTGGACTGTGAGATCAAATTGGCCATGATCTAATGGGATAAGTGAACCTTCTCTCTCAGTACCAAACCCTAAGAGACCATTGGTGAACACAGACTGTGGTCAGCGATTGGGCTTGACAAAGTGGTTTGCCAATGCCTTCTGCAGGATGGCCAAGAGGGAGACTCTCTTCCTGCCTGCAGCCAGGCATATGGGAAGGAGTTGAGGATTGATAATTAAGCTGTTTGGCCACCTTGCAAAATTCTGTGATTAAAAAGACCTGGAGTCCGAATCAAACCCAGAGCTCCAGTCTGACAGTCTGGGACACTGCCTACCTCATCACAAAACCTCCATTCTAAGCATCATCAGCTTTTAAATATGTGCTATTAAATATTTTATTTACACTGAGCACTCAGACAAATGAAGAGGGAAAATGCAATGGTTATTACTGGGATTTCAGCAGTGTAA
Organism: Hemiscyllium ocellatum; assembly: GCF_020745735.1. Taxonomy (NCBI): domain Eukaryota; kingdom Metazoa; phylum Chordata; class Chondrichthyes; order Orectolobiformes; family Hemiscylliidae; genus Hemiscyllium; species Hemiscyllium ocellatum. The sequence goes on along the minus strand of NC_083442.1, from coordinate 25,869,907 downwards.
ATGCGGAGGTGTACAATGCTCACACTGTGCTGCTCAGTCCCTGTCTCTATATTTGCCTGACACCAACAGCACTCCTTGTGAATGTGCTACCAGATCTGTTACGTACACCATAAAAAGCTAGATATTTCCATGTTCACTTGGAGATCTAGCATCAAAGTAAATGGAGATGGAGGGTAGCTTGTCATTCAAGCATACCACCAGGATGGACAAATTAAGCTTTAGCTATTGTTATTTAGTGAGATGTCATGGTTTTTGCCTGAGGTGATTTGTGTATTAATGGCTCTGCCTATCTCTTCCCAGCACAACCATACCTTACATTGGGATGCTGATGTTGCTCTTTATATCGTCTTCAAACACCATTCTCTTCATCGCTGTTACCTCTCTTGAAAGAAGGGAATTTATGGAGTGATTGATGCAGAAGAGTAGGATTAAAGATAAAAATATATAGGGAATATATATCTAAATAATGCATTCTTTAATAAATGAGCATAGTGGAGTAAATCAATAATTAATCAGGTATTTTTTAATTGCAAAAGGAAAGCCTGTCTTTCCTTAGTGACTCAGTTTATGAAGGGTATTACTCAGTGTTGCACTGATAACAGAGATGTTGGGTTTAGACACCAGTCAGTATTCAGACAGCTGGTCACAATTAATTAGCACTGCAGCCTCACAGCACCAGGAACCCAGGTTCGATTCCCACCTCAGGTGACTGTGTGGATTTTGCACATTCTCCCTGTGCCTGCGTGAGTTTCCTCCAGGTGCTCCAGTTTCCTCCCACAGTCCAAAGATGTGCAGGTCAGGTGGATTGGCCATGCTAAATTGCCCGTAGTGTTAGGTGCATTAGTCAGACGGAAATGGGGCCTGGGTGGGTTACTCTTCAGAGGGTCGGTGTGGACTTGTTAGGCCAAATGGTCTGTTCCCACATTGCAGGGAATCTAATCTAGAAAAAATTAAGGTGGCAATAGGGCAGTTAGAATTGGCCATTTTGTCTCTGGGTCCTGGAGGGTGACAGTTGGCCAAGATTCACCTCTCTGAACACCACCTGGTGGCCTCTGCTAGACCAGACCAGTTAGAATGAGGCAATCATCATCTCACCTCCACCATCTTTGTATCCTTTTGTTGGCACTTTCCCTTCATAGACCAGGCAGCTCCTCGTGTCAAAAAAAGCAGTTAGCCCCTCCATTGGAGGAGATGACAGCATTGAAGGAAAGAAAAGCCCTGTGTGTTCATTGATGTCACACTTAAATCCCATTTCCTTTATTAATCATGAGACATGAGCTGGACCAGCATTTATTGCTCATCCTTAGCTTCCACTAGGAGGTCATGGTGAGCTGTCTTCTCGTATACTGAGTCCACGTGCTGTAAATGGATCCACAATGCCCTCAGGGAGGAATTCCAGGATCCTGACCCAGCAACAGCGAAGGAACAGTGATATCTTTCCAAGTCAGGATGGTGATTGGTTCCTCGGAGAAAGTGCGGACCGCAGATGCTGGAGATCAGAGTTGAAAAGTGTGGCACAGGAAAAGCACAGCGAATCATAAACCCTTCGGGCACGTTTCGGGCATAAACCCTTCATCAGGAATATTCCTGATCCAGGGATTATGCCAGAAATATCAACTCTAGTGCTCCTTGGATGCTGCCTGACCCGCTGTGCTTTTCCAGCGCCACACGTTTCGACTGGGTGATTGGCTCCGAGAGGGTGATGTTCCCATGTAACAGCTGCCCTTGTCCTTTGATATGGAAGTTGTTGTTGGTTCGGAAGATACTGTCTAAGGATCTTTGGTGAATCTGGACTCAACATTGAAATCAACAAGTGCAGACCATGAACTCTATCCCCTTTACTTTGCTGGATTTGTTTTGTTCATTCACATTAGCAGCACATCTGTTCAAGAAAATCTTTTTGTTTCTTGCCCCATCTCCATTCCCTTTAACATTAAAGGACTAATTCTTCTTAAGTTCAATGATTGGGTGCGGACATCACTGCCTGGGTCAGCATTTATTGCGGATCCTTAATTGCCCTAGAGGGGGTGGTGGTGAGCTGACTTCTTGTACCATTGCTGTTCCTGTGGTATAGGTAAACCAAACAGTGCTATTGGGGAATTCCAGGACTTTGACCCAGCGGCGGTGAAGGAATGGTGATCTGGTTCAAAGTAGGGATGAGGTGTGATATTCTATCTCCAATCTATCATCCTGTCTCAGATCAGCCTTTGTCCTATTTTTTAGCAGGTGTAAGGTCTGATGAATGGGACAAGGAGCTGAAATGTTCACTTGGTGTCTCTGTCCTCATGTGCTCCCTAAAACTGTTGAGTTCTTTTCAAACATTTTCTGTTTTTATTTTAGATTTCCAGCATTGGCAGTATTTTGATTTTACATAAATAGATTCTTTTTATCTGTAGCTCTTCTTGTGCATCGATATTGTTAAATTTAACTGTAATATTTATAGTCTGGAGACAGGCTATCTGGTTCAAAGTGATTCCTGATGAAGGGCTCTGGCCCAAAACGTCGAATTTCCTGTTCCTTGGATGCTGCCTGACCTGCTGTGCTTTAACCAGCAACACATTTTCAGTTCGTATCTGGTTCAAAGGTCCTTTCTGCTATCAATGCCCCATCCAAGTACAGTATGTTCACACCATTTTTTCAGCTAACCATATCTCTCTTTTCCCATGTATACAATCTTTTACCTTTTACCTTTTAAAGTGAAGATTGTTATGAGTTCTGAATCCAAGAGACATTTCAATGCAGACCAACGATAGAATATCAAATTTTGAAATTATTATTTTTATTTCAATACTATACTTTATTCATAAAAATATTTTGATGATCTGTGCAATTGGTCATGCCATACATACATATACATTCCACTTCTTTACATACAGAGATTAGAATTAATCATTTGTATATACAGGTCTGTACGTTTACCCTCCATATATTTAGCTGAGGCGTCAGTGGAGTCCACTTACTGAGTGGGCCCCCTGTTCTTCTTTGGCAGGCAGACGTTACACGGTGGTCTTTCCCCACCGCGCATTGGCAGCAGCTGCCCCAAGCTTCAGCGCGTCCCTCAACACGTAGTCCTGGACCTTGGAATGTGCCAGTCCGCAACACTCAGTCGGGGTCAACTCCTTCAGCTGGAAGGTCAACAGGTTTCAGACAGACAAAAGAGTGTCTTTGACTGAGTTGATGATCCTCCAGGCATAGTTGATGTTTGTCTCAGTGTGCGTCCCGGGGAGAAGACCGTACAGCACGGAGTCCCGCGTCACGGAGCTGCTTGGAACGAACCTCGACAAACACCACTGCATTCCTCTCCAGACTTCCTCTGCGTAGGCACATTCCAGAAGGAGGTGTGTGACAGTCTCGTACCCCCGCAGCCGCTTTGAGAGCAGCGTGCGGTGCAGCAGAGAGTCCGGGCGTGCATAAAGGATCTCACAGACAGAGCCCTTCTCACCACCAGCCAAGCCATGTCTTGGTGCTTGTTGGAAAGTTCTGGTGATGAGGCATTCTGCCAAATGACTTGAACAGTCTGCTCAGGGAACCGCTCGACAGGATCCGCCCTCTCCTTTTCCCGAAAGGTCTCAAGGACTCTACATGCTGACCACTTCCTGATGGACTTGTGGTCAAACGTGTTTTTCTTCATAAATTTCTCCACAAAGGATAAGTGGTATGGAACGGTCCAACTACTCGGGGCATTCCGCGGCAGCGAGGCCAGGCCCATCCTTCGCAACACCGGGGACAGGTAGAACCTCAGTACGTAGTGACACTTGGTGTTTGCGTACTGGGTATCCACGCACAGCTTGATGCAGCCACACACAAAGGTGGCCATCAGGGTGAGGGTGGCATTGGGTGTGTTTTTTCTCCTGTTGCCCAGATCTTTATACATCGAATCCCTTTGGATCCTGGCCATCTTTGATCGCCATATAAACTGGAAGATGGCCCAGGTGACTACGACGGCACAGGTTTTGGGAATAGGCCAGACCTGTGCCACGTATAATAGCAATGACAGTGCCTCATACCTGATGACTAGGTTTTTTTCCCGCAATGGAGAGCGACTGTAGCTCCCATCTGCCCAGTTTCTGCCTCACTTTCTTGATACACTCCTCCCAAGACTTGGCGTATGTCCCAGCCCCCCCTCAAACCAAATACTCTGCACCTTCAGGTGGTCAGTCCTGACGGTGAAGGGGATTGAGGATTGATCGGCCCAATTCCCAAAGAGCATGGCCTCGCTCTTGCCTCAGTTGACCTTGGCCCCCGAGGCCCGTTCGAACTGGTCACAGGTGCACATGAGTCCATGCACGGACAGCGATCAGAGCAGAAAACGGCGACATCATCCATGTACAGGGAGGCCTTAACCTGCAGGCCCCCGCTGCCAGGAATAGTCACCCCTCTCAGGCTCGCATCCTTCCTGATGGACTTGGCAAATGGCTCTATGCAGCAAACAAACAAGGCAGGAGAGAGAGGGCAGCCCTGCCTGACTCCAGATCTGACTGGGAAGCTATCTGATTCCCACCCATTGATTGAGACGGCACTGACAATGTTGATATAAAGTAGTCTGGTCCAATTGCAGATTCCCTCCCCAAAGCCCATTTTGGAGAGAATACCTCTCATATACATATGTGATATCCTGTCAAAGGCTTTCTCCTGGTCCAGGCTGATGAGGCAGGTGTCCACCCCGCTGTCCTGCACGTAGGCGATCGTATCCCTGAGAAGTGCGAGACTCTCAGCGATCTTCCTACCCGATACAGCACAGGTTTGGTCAGGGTGGATCACCGATCCCAGAGCAGACCTGACCTGGTTGACGATGACCTTTGACAAGATTTTGTAATTCGCATTCAATAGTGAGATTGGCTTCCAATTTCTGATTTCGTCCCTCTCCCCCTTCTGCTTGTAGATGAGGGTGATGATGCCTTTCCTCATGGTTTCACTCATGGTACCTGCCCGAAGCATACTGACCTACACCTCCAGCAGGTCCTGGCCAATCAAGTCCCAAAGACCAGAATAGATCTCGACCAGTAAGCCGTCGCTTTCAGGAGTTTTATTCTTTTCGAAGGACTCAAGGGCCTTGGTCAGCTCTTCCAGAGATAGCAGTTGGTCCAGCCTCTCCCATGTTGGGAGGCCGAGCTGTCGGTTGGCTTCGAGTCGTACAGACTGGCATAGAAGCATTTGCTGATCCTCATGATGACAGCCTGAGAGGACGTTATCGAGCCATCTTCTTCCTTCAGGCTGCTGAGCACGGAACTCTCTTTGTTGCACCTTCTGGAAGAAGAAACGTGGGCACGTCTCGTCCTGCTCCATCGAGCGGACCCTGAACCGGAAGATTATGTTGGAGGCCTCCGAGGCAATGAGCGAGGCTTGCTGGCCCTTCACCTCCATGACATCAACCCCCATCATCTGCAGCAGGAGCAGGTTCTGCATACTTTCCTGGAGTTGGAACAGTTTTCCCCGCCTCTCTCTCGCCTCCTGAATACCTTTGAGGATGAAGAACCTCTTGATGTTCCCTTTAACTGTTTCCCACCAGTCCGCTGGAGACTCAAAGAGGGGCTTCACGGTTCTTCAACCTGTATAATTCTCTTGAGTTCCACAATGTTTTCTGGGTCAACAGCTTAGTGCTCAGCTTCCACGTTCTCTTACCAACCCGCTGCTTGTCCTATTAATTCACAGGATGTTGGCGTCACTCACCAGGCCACCACTTTTAACCATACCTAATTGCCCGCAGGGTAGTTAAGTTTCAACCACATTACTGTTGGTGTGGAGTCACATGTAGACCAGACCAGAAAAAGATGGCAGCTTTCTGCCCTAAGATGATTGGTGAACCAGATGTGTTTTATGACAATCAACAATGCATTCCTGGCCCCTATTAGAGTCTTAAATCCACATTTTTATGAGATGCAAATTCCACCATCTGCCACAGTAATATTTGAAGCCAGATCCCCCAAGTACTACCAGGGTCTCTGGATTAATAGTCTAGACCATCACCTCCCTCTAACAATACAGGTCGTTCGGCCCTTCATATTTTGTGCCAGCTGTCTGGATAAGCTTTGTGCTGCTCCACTCGCTTATCCTGCACATGTTCCCTTTGTCGGCAATGATCCAGTTCCTTCTTAAATAACTCAACTGAACCTGCCTCCATCATTCTCCCACTTCCCAGATCCCAACCATTCGCTATGTGCCAAAGTTTCTCAGTGTTGTCTCCATTGCTCATTTAACCAATCACCCATCGCTGTGACATTTTGTTCTTAATCTTTTCACCTATAGTAATAGTTTATTCTTATCTACTGTGTCCAAATCCTTCATGATTTTGAAAACATCTCCTCCCAACCTCTTCTCCAATTGAAACAGTCCCAAATTTCCAACCTATCAGTACAACACAAGTTTCTTATCCCTGGAACCATTCTCATGATTCTTTGCTGCACTGTCTCTAATGCCTTTTTCCTGAAGTATTGCACCATCTTAAAATTGAAAGGTGTTGAAATGGATCTGTAGCTGGACTGCCTAGGATGCGTACTGGGATGAATATGAGGGTGGGAAGGATTATCAGTTACAACACAGACTGCCTGGTCCACTTTCCATTCAGAGAAACTCAGTAAGAGTCAACTCAACTGAACCATATCCTGCTGTGTCTGCTGGAACCAGCAACATCACTTTGGAAAAGAAAGCAAGGAAGTTCATTCCAATTGTAATCCCTTGACCAACCTCATTAATACAGACGATATAGTCTTGGAACACCGGGTCATGGGAACAGGAATGGGCCATTTAGCCCTTTGACCCTGCTCTGCCATTCTAGATCATGGCTAATCATCTATCTCAACAGCTCAATGGCCCCGGTGGGGTGGCATGGTGGCTCAGTGGTTAGCACTGCTACCTCACAGCACCAGGATTCCAGGTTTGAATCCAGCCTCAGGTGAGTGTCTGTGTGGAGTTTGCATATTCTCTCTGTGTCTGCATGGGTTTCCTCTGAGTACTCTGGTCTCCTCCCACAGTCCAAAGATGTGTGGGCCAGATGAATTGGCCATGCTAAATTGCCTGTAGTGTTAGGTGCATTAGTCAGAGGGAAATGGGTCTGGGTGGGTTACTCTTCTGACGGTCAGTGTGGACTTGTTGGGCCAAAGGGCCTGTTTCCACACTGTAGGAAATCTAATCTAACCTAAAACATTATCCCCATACCCCTTCATGTCATTAGTATCTGGGAACTTCTGCTTAAAGTCAATGATCAGTCCACAGTCTTCTGGGGTTAAAGAAACAGGCTATCTGTTTTAAAGGTTCTTTCTGCTATGAATGCTCTATCTAAGTACATTCACACACTCCTTTCACCTAAACATCTCCGTCTTTTCCCATATACCTGTACATACCTAGCTTACCATTTAAAGTGCAGATTGTTTTGAGCTTTGAATCCAAAAGACATTTCAATGTAGATCAACAATAGAATCTCAAAATTGTTTGGAAATTCATTCACAGGATGGTGGTGTCATTGCCTCAGCCACCATATTTTACCCATCCCTAATTACCCAGAGGGTAGTTAAGTCCACAGTCTTCTAGGGTTAAAGAATTTCAAAGGATCACCACCCTCAGTGAAGAAATTTGACCACTTCTTCATCGTACATTTCCTGCCCCTTCTCCTGACTGTATATCCCCGAGTTCTAAACCATAACCAGAGTTAATATTTCAAGTCTGATGAGCCTTTGTCCAAAGCATTGTTCCTTCTTCTACTTGATAGAGAATGTTCTATGTTTCAGTTAGATCCCCTCTCTATCTTTGATATTGGTTGGGTGCACAAATTGGATTCCACCTAGGCTACATCCCAGTAAAGGATTGGGCTTTAATTGATCATAAAGCACTCTGAAATGTCCTGAGTATTTGAAATCACCCTCTCTAATGTTTCTCTCCATGCCACACACAAATGATGCTTTATGCCTGGCTGGTAAAGTTTTGCAAGAGTGTGTGTTTTGTTGGGAGCTTTTCTGAAATCTGATGACCCAGTAAAAGTGGACCTCCATTTCAACAGAAAAGATGACTTTCTAAACAAACAATATTAGACAAAATCCTACCTTGCCTTCAAACGCAGGGTAATTGTGATGTTTGCACTTAGGTTCTAAAGAAACAATGCTGAAAATGTGTTGCTGGAAAAGCGCAGCAGGTCAGGCAGCATCCAAGGAGCAGGAGATTCGACATTTCAGGCATAAGCCCTTCCTGAAGAAGGGCTTATACCCGAAACGTCGAATCTCCTGCTCCTTGGATGCTGCCTGACCTGCTGCGCTTTTCCAGCAACACATTTTCAGCTCTGATCTCCAGCATCTGCAGACCTCACTTTTTCCTCTAAAGAAACAATTGCAGGTTCTAGGCTCATCATTGACCCTCTAACAAGAGAGATTTTTACCTGGTCAAAATGACTTTTCTTAAGTAAAACCATTATAGATTTTTCATCTGGTAAAATGTTTCTACTTTGGTATGAATGTAAAAGTACATCCAAGATTGAAACTTGAATCCCAGTTAGAAACTACAATTGGTAACAAATGCAAAAGTGCTTCATTCAAATTATCCAATAATTTCAATGACTTTGTGCACCATTTTCCCAATGTTAAAAGAAAAATAAGTAGAGGTGTTTTATTTATAAAAGATTTGTCACACCCTTAGGAAACCCCAAAGGGTTTTCTGGACACTGTAGTCATTATTGTATTAAGGGAAATTCAACAATTGATTTAAGGGCAGCACGGTGGCTTAGTGGTTAGGACTGCTGCCTCACAGCACCAGGGTCCCAGCTTCAATTCCAGCCTCAGGCGACTGTCTGTGTGGAGTTTGCATGTTCTCCCCGTGTCTGCGTGGGTTTTCTCTGGTTTCCTCCCACAGTCCAAAAGATGTGCAGGTTGGGTGAATTGGCCATGCTAAATTGCCTGTAGTGTAAGGTACATTAGTCAGAGGAAAATGGGTCTGGTTGGGTTATTCTTTGGAGGGTTGATATGGACTTGTTGGGCCAAAGGGCCTGTTTCCACACTGTAGGGAATCGAATCTAATCAATTTACATACTACAAGCTCTGGTATAAGAACTAGGAGCTGGAATAGACCATCTGGCCCTTTGAACCTGCTCCACCCATTTAATAAGCTCATGGCTGATCTTTTTATGAACTCAGCTGCATTTACCCACCCGCTCACCATAACCTTTACTTCCTTTACTTTTTAAAATTCTATCTATCTTTGCCTTAAAAACATTCCACAAGGTAGCCTCAACTGCTTCACTGGGCAGGGAATTCCACAGATTCACAACTCTTTGGGTGAAGACGTTCCTCCTCAACTCAGTCCGAAATCTGCTCCCCCTTATTTTGAGACAAAAAGAAAACTGCAGATGCCAGAGTTCAAGGGAGATTCTCCAAGTCCTGAAGGAGGGTTACCCCCAAAATGTTGACTTCCCCACCACCTGATGCTGCCTGGCTTGCTGTGTTCTTCCAGTCTCCTGCTTATTTTGAGGCTATGCCCCCTAGTTTTAGTGAAATAACAAGATCTGTTTTAGTGGTGTTGGTTGAGGGGGGACATATTGGCCAAGAAACAAAGCAGAACTCCCTTAAACCTTTTCGACGTAGTGCCATCAGGTCTTTTCCATCCACTTGTGAGGGCTGACAGGGCTAGGGCAATGACTGCATGCAAGGGGTTTGTTACTTGCATGTCTTATGGTGTTGTCGGCATTACTGAATTTCCAAGTTTTTCATAATTCAGTTATTTATGAGACATCCAAAAGCAGCTTTGATTTATTGTAAACTGACTATATTCGCTGGTGATAATAACTTCAGAAATTAATAAATGAACCTTTTTTTATTTCTCTTTGGGATATAGCTAGGTCAGCATGTACTACCCTTTCTAAATTGCCCAGAGTGCAGTTATAGGTCAGCCAGTGGATCTGAAGTCACATGTAGTCCAAACCAGGTAAGGTCAGCAAATTTCCTTCCCCCAAGAGAAGTAAACCAGATAAATTGTTTCAACAGTCGTCACTGGATATGTGGTCACTTTTATTCCAGATTCTTATTGAATGCAAATTTCAACATTTGTCATGATAGGGTTTGAACCCATGTCTGTAGAATGTTAGCATTACTGGTTTAGTGATACGACCAAATCAGTACTGTGTACAATTAGGCGAAAGTGAGTACTGCTGGGGATCAGAGTCATTGATGAAAGTGGTGCTAGAAAAACACAGCAGGTCAGGCAGCATCCGAGGAGCAGGAAGATTGACGTTTCGGCAAAAGCCCTTCATCAGGATTGGAGCATAAGGATGCAGAAGGTGTGTTGCGTTATACTAAACGCTGGTTAGACCCCACTTGGAGTACTGTGAGCAGATCTGGGCCACACCTAAGGAAGTATAGATTGGCCTTGGCAGAGGTACAATGTATGTTTACAAGAATGACAGTTGGACTTCAAGGACTTAGTTATGAGGAGGGATTGTAGAAATTAGGCCTGTTTTGTTTGAATTTAGAAGATCATGGGTTGATTTTTTATAAATTCATTCATGAGATGAGGTCATCGCTGACCAGGCCAACATTTATTGGCTATCTCTAATTGCCCGGAGGGCAGTTCAAACTCAACCAATGGTGAAGAGCTGATGAAGGTGTTCAAGATATTAACATGAAAAGACGGTAGACAAAAATCAACTATGTCCACTGGTTGGTGATTCTAGAATGATGGTCTGAGAATTAGGGCCAGACTGTTCAGGAGAGATGTTAGGGACGACTTCAACACACAAAAGGTGGTAGATGTTTTGGAATACTCTTGCAAAAATGGCAGTGAATGCAGGATCAGTTGTTCAATTTAAATCTGTGATAGGTAATTTTTTGGTTAACCAGAGATATTAAGGGATATGGGCCAAATAAAATGAGAACAGTTTCAAATCCAATGACTTAGGTGGGATATGATGATCCTTTACATCTCCACGATCTCTGCAAACCTCATTGGATCTCCATGCAGTTATTTCAAAGCTTTTTGAGACATTTACTCATGGAAATATTCACTACAAATAAATGTGTTATTGTTGACATTGTACTTCAATCTGTGAATATCGCTGCTTGCAAAAATTATGACCCCTTGGAGTGGCAAGAGAGTTCTGTATGTCCCTGAAACTCCTGTGGTTTAAGATGCCAGCAATTGTATTTCGATGAGATTAACTTCCAGCCAAATCCAATTCTTGTTTTGGTCTTGTGAATATGAGTTACAGGCAGTAAGATGATTGGCAGTTTGGTAACCATTGTCTAACAACAACTTTGTATATTCGTCAAGCATCTTACATTGGAGAGAGCTAATGTACTAATCTACAAGTATACCTGTAGAATAGAGATATAGCTCACTCCGAAACACCACACCCAGCGCAACCAAACACAAAAATTATATGAGGCCCTTTGAAAGCAAGTGTGTATCAGAATCAGAGCAAAAATGCAAGGAGAATAAATCCCAAACTAGCAATTTGTCCAATGCTCAATAGACTGGAACCCCACTTGCCTTCATTTCAAAAGGAAGTGAATAGAAACAAAGGAGAGATTTTGCTCAGACTATACAAGGCACTGGTCAAACCAGACGTAGAATACTGTGAACAGGTTTCCTCTCTTTATCTGAGGAAAGATATCCTACCATTGGAGGCAGTCCAAAGAAGGTCTGCTCAGCTGATCCAGAGTATGGATGGACTGTCTTATGAGGAGAGTTTGAGTAGATTGTGCCTGTACTCATTGGAGTTTAGAAGATGGAGAGGTGACCAAAACCCCTCCCTACCCAAGGTTCCATGCAAACTGCCATGCTTAGAAGCCCATGTGGTCACAAAGAAAATTACAGGAAACGCTGGACATGACTTTATTGAAACAGTAAAAAGTGAGGTCTGCAGATGCTGGAGATCAGAGCTAAAAATGTGTTGCTGGTTAAAGCACAGCAGGTCAGTCAGCATCCAAGGAACAGGAAATTCGACGTTTCGGGCCAGAGCCCTTCATCATTGAAACATCCAACATTCTTTGGGGAGTTGACAGGATAGATGTGGAAAGGTTGTTTCCCCTTGGCATAAAGGGCCACCTCTTTAAGAAAATAAAAAATTTTCTCAGGGGCAACTGAATCTATGGAATTATTTACTGCAGAGTCACAAAGTGTATTCAAAGCTGAGAAAGAGTTTTTTTTAAATCAGGAAGGGAATCAAGGCTTATGGTGTATAGGCATGAAAGTGGATTTGAGGGTGACAGATCAGTCATAATCTCATTGAATGGATGGAGCAGAGTCAATGGGCTGAATGGCTTCACTCAACTCCTGAGCCTTATGGACTTTAGCTACATTCCCTGTAATTCCTGCAGCCACTGCTTGGATGTGCACAGTCTGTGCACAGCAGCAGCCAAGAATCCAGATGTGTATACTTCGGCACGATGTTAATACATCAATTGCCAAAGGTGGACCCATGGAGAACTGGGAAGTCAGGCAGCTTCAAGGGAATACTGCTTTCAATCCAAATGATGGGCAAGGTTGACAGATGAACAACAGAGCCCTTTCAATGGAGAAGAAGACCCTCCTGGAAATGGGAGAAGCCACTTTGAGAAGAAGCAGAACAGTCATGAGCCTGTCGCTTGGAAAGCCAGTGAACCATCTCACAGTGCCACAGCCTTTCAATCACGCACACTTTGGAGAACATTTGCTGCTTTGGGATAGGGAGCTGATTTGAGTAAAGCCACCCATAAGTGGAGCAGGGCTGAGTCTCTGGCTTGGTCACCTGTCTCAATTCCTCTAGGATTCCTTCAGCCATCCCAGACAGAATATACTTGTCAATCACTCTCTCATCTAGAGGGTAATGGGTTACACAGTCTGTGGCCGAATCCACCCTTGCAATGTCCCCATGATACCTCCTTTCTGAAAAAACAACACCATATAAATAACACTGTAAAGTGAGGTTCTAATGTTCAAAAGGAATTGAAACATATCAGGTTATTTGAATGAAGGGGAGAAGGGATAACAGAATCTTCACAGAACAAATTCTATTATAGACTCCATAGATTAAACATTAGTGTGAGTGATATTCGTGAACAAATGCTTAATGTGTTTGTCTGACCTTTTTCTCTATTTGACGAGTGCTAGCCTATTTTAAATAAATGGGTCAACATCTGCGTTAAAATTACAGACTTAGGAATATCACACAAACGTGTTAAGCCTTTTTCTACTGGCAACTGTAAGTTCCAGCCTCATTATTACAAATCATTTTTGTGACTGCATTGCAAACCCAGCCTGTTATTAAAAAATTACCATTCTACCAAAATCTATTACCAACGTCCCATTAGTACAACTTATTGTTATAAACTGCTAATAAACGCCATGCCGACAGCTTCTCTTTATTGTTAACCTTCTATTGTGATAAATTGTTATGATGAACCTCTCATTATAACAAAACTCTTTGATTCCACCTCTCATCAGCATTGAACTTTTGGCAATATTAGTAATGAATGTGATAATTTGATCGTAAATTAATTTTTCTTTAAAGTTTATAATGCAGCTTATCATGTCTCAAAACTGCGATTTAAATAAAACCTCTAAAGTATCATGGCTGTTGTTTTGGGAGTCATTTTACATGCAGCAAGGCAACAGTAACAGTCATTAAGATAAACACTGAGATGAAGCTATTTTGAGCTGTGTTGGTGAAGTAAGTCCGGATACAAGATCATTGTTTTCTTCACATGAGCCTGAAACCTTTAATACCTACCTTGCCTTTTTACAGAAGGACAGCGTGTCTAACAATGCAGCACCTTGGTTGGTATGTTAACTTAGGTTGGCTCCAACACCAAGATGATATGACCAACTAAACACTCTGATGTTTGCTTTTTAAAATGTGATTAACATAAAGCACAGGGTCAGTTACAAGCAAGCAAAGTAACATAATTATTATCAGTGATACAGGGTACGACTTCAACTGTGCAAACTCATTACCTTCCCTATAGCAGCCATCCTGCCTGATTCTCAACAAGTAGAATTTTAAAGTGAGAGGGGAAAGATTTAAAAGGGACCTAAGCAGCTTTCTCATTCAGAGAGTGGTGCGTGCATGGAATGAGCTGCTGGAAGAAGTGGTGGAGGCTGGTACAATGACAACAATTAATAGGTATCTGGATGGGTACATGAATAGGAAGGGTTGAGAGGGATATATGCCAAATGCTGGCAAATGGGACTAGATTAATTTAGGATATCTGGTCAGCATGGCTAAGTTGGATCGAAGGGTCTATTTCTGTGCTGTACGTCTCTGTGACTCTAATACATGGCAAAGCTCAGAGAGGGATGCTGCCTTTCACATTTACCCCCTCTGAGGACCTTACAGCTCTGAGCGATAAACTGGAAAGGTGAAATGCTTCATTTGTCACGACTATTGCATAGTCAGGAGTGGGGAACAGCCCATTATATTCACCCACAATCTGCTTTGCTCCAGACGGCTCTGAGCAAGACCAGAACCCTATTACCTCCCCCACCATTAACCAAGGGGTCAGGGATTGATGGAAAGTTATAGGCAGTGTTCAAGCTGTGAATTGAACTCAGAGTAGTACCAGGCCACTTCCTTGGGTTGATGGCCCTTGTTGGTTGTTCTCCTGATATTCATGACATTGCCAACCCTCTCTGTCTCCCATTGCTTCATTCTCTAATTTTGATTGTCCAATATTTCCACCTTTACAGCTGGGAACTGGATGGAGATGTTCCACAAAGCAGACCACATCTGTGTGTTTGGCCTACCCATCTCCAGTTGTGAGGTAATAAACAGAAGAGTTCAAATAACATGTTTTACAAAGCACCCAGAAATTTTAATCTACGTTTCCCTCCCGTAAGCACTGCACTGGAGATCAGGCTGCAATGTCTGGAGGATCTAAGACAGTCTTGGCAACTGAAATAGCTACGCAAAGCCTGGTATCCTGTCACCAAGTCATCCTTTATTTACATGTGCACTGCACCTGGGCTGTAACCAGGCACCACAAAGCCCGTCCCTCGATGGAGGAGACCTTTCGAATCTCCTGTTTACATATTTTTTAAATGATTTGTGGGATGTGGGATGCAAGTGTCACTGGCTGGGTTAGCATTTCTTGTCCATCCCTAGCTGCCCCTTGAGAAGGTGGTGGTGAGCTGCCTTCTTGAACTGCTGCCGTCCACCTGCTGTGGGCTGACCCACGATGCCCTTAGAAAGGGAATTCCAGGATTGTGACTCAGTGACAATGAAGGAACAGCGATATATTTCCAAGTCAAGATGGTGAGTGGTTTGGAGAGGAACTTGCAAATAGTGGTGTTCCCAGGTATCCCCTGCCCTTGTCCTTCTCAATGGAAGTGGTCGTGCGTTTGGAAGCTGCTGTCTGAGGAGGTTTGGTGTATTTCTGTAGTGCATCTCGGAGATGGTACACATTGCTGCTCCTGAGGGTCGGTGTGGAGTGCTGTGTCCGTCACTCAGGGCTACCCAATTGGCCCAGGTTAACAGCCCTAATCAGGGATTTCATCGTCAATGAGATCCACTCAGCCCTCGTTCCAATTACGACAACAACCCTCCTATTCACAGACAGAATCAAAGCAGCTCTTAAAAGAGCACAGTTGGGGCAATCAGTTCTTTGGATCTACTTTCACCTCCATCTCACCGATATTGAATTGGACAACCTCAGATCTCATACCAAGCCAATATCTGCGATCTGCCCCAGAGACTAACAAATTCAAGCACCCGAACACATACTCCCCCAACATATATTATTACCACTGGCGCAAAGACTGTGCATTTTCCTTTCTCATCACTGAACCTCAAAGCCAGGAGAGGCCATTAAGTTAACAAGAAGAGGGAGATAGGAGAAAGCAGCCAGACATTTCACTTGGCGACAGAGCTGACTGCAGCCATACGAACGTTGGATATTTTTTTTAAAGATGTGGCATTCTCTGGTGTCAGGGGTGTAGGGCTGAGTCTGTAGCGATATTAGCCCTTCAAGATCCCTGGAAAGTTTTACAGTATTGTAAAGTGGATCTGATTTTGATTTATGTTCAGGTGAAAATTGAAATTTTTATTACATTAACTGATCATGTAAACTAATGCTTGGTGAGGCACGGGCTAATATGGCTTTGTCTGAGGCACATTCAGTGTACATTCATGGCAGGCGTGAGCTGGTAATACACAGCACTGATGCAAACAGGCAAAAATAAATGATGATTAATGAAAGACATTAAATTATTATAAATTATTGGGCACCAGCAGAAGAGCAGGCCTCAACTGTGGGCCTGACAAGTCTTGGATCACCAATGCAGGTAGTGCTTCGTGCCTCCAATGATATTCTAATTTATATGCAAATGAACCTTGCATAATGAGCCCAAGGTTACATTTCTGACTTGCTTTACTTTTAACCACCCATTGAACAAGCTGTTTTTTTGCAACTGTTTGCAACCTCGGCCCTTTAACTGAAGGTCACCCGGAAGATTTTTGCTTTTTCACCCAGATCAGATGGGCAGCAGATGATTTATGGAAAGTAATTTGGCGAGGTGACAGATTTTAATAGTGTATTTTGAATGCTCATGGACGGAAAATAAATGCGCTGGAACTGGGAAATAATGGGCGCCCCGCAAATTAAACATGACATGTGCCACCCCGTGAAACAATTAGGCACACCAGCCTCCAACCACCACCCTCCCCACCACCAGTGACCTGCACCCCCCCTCCCCCGGCCTCTCAACCCAACTCCACACTTAAAAAGTGCATTATGCAACCTATTTGTTAGCTGTTTATTAATGCACTGAATCACAGCTGTCTTACTGGCATGATTGCAATGCAGAGATGGCAAGGCAGCATTCCCTCAGAAGACAGAGACCAGGCGTGAAGAAGTACCTGACGCCAAGGCTTTAGTTTGTTATTCAGCACAGATCACACTTCTCCCTTCTCAGAGGTCTTTTGAAATTCCTTGCACTGGAGTGTGTAACCTCTCTCTCTCTCTCTCTCTCTCGCTCTCTCTCGCTCTCTCTCTCGGTCTCAGCTGGCAGTAGATGCTGGGTTTTTGAGGGACTTGTGGTGGTTACTTCCCTCTGTCATTTCAAAGAAAGTTTGGTTCTTCTTTGTCTGCAGAAACCCAGAGACAACCCCCGTGTTGCTTTCGATATCATGGGCACAGAGAGGGGAGGAAGCCATCCAGCCCATCGATTCTGCTGCATGATCACGACTGATCGAACACTTCAATGCCTTTTACCCATCCAATCCCCATAACCCTGTACCCTACTGCTAATCAGAAATCTATCGCTCTCAACTTAAATTATAATGAAAGACTACGCCTCCATTACCCACTGTAATAGAAAAATTCACAAGTTCAAACTGCAGTAGGAAGGATATTATTAAACTGGAGAGGGTTCAGAACTGAGTTACTGTGGTGTTGCCAGGAATGGAGGATTTGAGGTATAGGGAGAGGCTGGATAGGCCGAGAGGTTTTTCACTGGAGCATAGGAAGTTGAAAGGTGACCTTATAAAGATTTATGAAATCACGAGGGACATAGGGAAGATGAACGGCACGTGTCCTTTCCCACGGTTGGGACAAGAGGGCATATTTTTAAGGTGAGAGGAGAAAGATTTTAAAAAGACACGAGGGGCAAATTTTTTTTTACTCAGAGTGTGTTGTGTATGGAATGAAATGCCAGAGGAAGTGGTGGATGTGAGTATAGTTGCAGCATTTAAAAGCTGTTTGGATAAGTATATGAATAGGAAAGGTTTGGAGGGATATGGGCCAAGCGCTGGCAGGTGGGACTCGTTTATTGTGGGATTACGGTCAGCGTGGACTGGTTGGACTGAAGGGTCTGTTTCCAAGCTGTATGGCTCTATCATTCTGAGTAAAATAATTTCTCTTCATGCTGGACAAAAGGGGCATCCCACTTATTTTTACATTGTGCCCCCTGTGCTGAGACTCCACAACCAGGGGAACATCTTGACCTTATCATTCCCTTTAAATGTTTTGCAAGATGAGTTGGTGTTGGTATAGGGCCTTAGCAAAGTACTTTACACTGTAATCACTTTGGTGCAAAAGCAAGCTGCTTTCTACACAAGAAACTCCCAAACATAGTGGAATGATTTGATTGAGGGATGTTTTTGCAACTGCCATCATCTCCCACACCCCAACTCCTACCCCAAACCCTTGGCAACCCCCACATCCTTTTCCCTGTCCCTATGAGCTCCACTAGTCCTGAAATTCTCTTAGGTCCCCGCCTCCCCATCCAGCTTCAGTCTCATATCCCTGGTTTCCATCTGCCTAATACTGACAGCCACACCCCCCCCCCCCCCACCCCACAGCTATCCATGCTCTAAGCTTCGCAGTTCCCTTTCTAAACCTCAAGCTCTCCCCGTCCTTTCTGCTCTCTAAAGGTCATGTCTTTGTGCAATTCTTTAGTCCCCTTTCATAGTATCTCTTGTAGCAGGATGTGAAGGCTTCCACAGGGACAATGAAGAACCCTCTCCAATCTCTTGTAGATAATGACTAACCCTCAAGATGGATTGGGCTTCAAGCCTTTAGCCACATATGTATTTCTGCTTCAAATGCTCATCCCATGTTACCAGAGGTCAAACACTGAGCCCGACATTTACACTTGATTTCCCTCAGGACAGTTATGTTTGTTAAACAGTCAATCTGGTCAGGCTGAGAGGTACAACATGATCTGTTTTCTCTTGATTAATCGCAATGCAGTCGCCTTGTGTGAAGCTTCAACCGTGGATACTGCCTGAACTGCTGTGCTCTTCCAGCACCACTGATCCAGAATCAGGTTTGCAGCATCTGCAGTCATTGTTTTTACATAGTTTAACCCAACAGCAGAGGTCATTCACTTTTACAGTTAAAGGGGTCATAGAGTCATAGAGACGTACAGCACGGAAATGGACTCTTTGGTCCAACTCATCCATGCTGACCAGATATCCCAACCCAATCTAGTCCCACCTGCCAGCACCTGGCCCATATCCCTCCAAACCCTTCCTATTCATTTACCAATCCAGATGCCTTTTAAATGTTCCAATTGTACCAGCCTCCACCACTTTCTCTAGCAGCTCATTCCATACACGTACCACCCTCTGTGTGAAAAAGTTGCCCCTTAAGTCTCTCTTGTATCTTACCCTTTCACCCTAAACCGATACCCTCTAGTCTGGCGTCCCCCACCGCAGGGAAAAGACTTTGTCTCTTTACCCTACCCATGGTCCTCATGATTTTATAAACCTCTATAAGGTCACCCCTCAGCCTCCAACGCTCCAGGGAAAACAACCCCAGCCTATTCAATCTCTCCCTATAGCTCAAATCCTCCAACCCTGTCAGACAACTGGACTTTGAGGCTTGGACATTTGTTGGCTTGCTCAGAAGTACTTTGCTTGTCAAGGGTATCATATAATCTAGTTATATGGTGACCCTCCACACTTAGTTCTGGCTCTCTCTTATGTTCTGACTGTTCAAAATGGTGATTTTTCTTTGCTTGGGGGAGAGATCAAATCATAAATATAGTGGCTACAAGAGCAGGTCAGAGGCTAGGAGTACTGCAGCGAATAGCTCATCTCCTGACTCCCCAAATTCTGCCCACCATCTACAAGCCACAAGTCTTGTGGAATGCTCCACACTTGTCTGAATGGGGGCAACTCCAACAACACTCAAGAAGCTTAACACTATCCAGCATCAGTTCAATTTGCACCACATCCACAAACTTCCTTTACCACTGGCACTGAGTAGCAGCAGCACTGAGTACATGATGCACTACAGAAACTCACCAGTTTCCTTAGCACCTTCCAAGCCAACCAACCACTTCCCTCTGGAAGGACAAGGGCAGCTGCTACATGGGAACACTACCACCGACAAGTTCCACTCCAAGCCATTCACCATCCTGACTTGGAAATACGGTGGCACAGTGGTTAGCACTGCTGCCTCACAGCACCACAGACCCGGGTTCAATTCCTGCGTCAGGCGACTCCAACTGTGTGGAGTTTGCACATTCTCCCCGTGTCTGTGTGGGTTTCCTCCCACAATCCAAAAATGTGCAGGTCAGGTGAATTGCCCATGCTAAATTGCCCATAGTGTTAGGTGCAGGAGTAAATGTAGGGGAATGGGTCTGGGTGGGTTGCACTTCGGTGGGTCGGTTGGACTTGTTGGGCCGAAGGGCCTGTTTCCACACTGTAAGTAATCTAAATCTAATATCACCATTCCTTCACTGTCACTGGGTCAAATTCATGGAATTCCCTCCATAATGGCATTGCGCACCACAGTTTCTTTTTAATTCGCTCACAGGATGTGGGCAATGCTGGCTAGGCGAGCATTCATTGCCAGAGGACAGCTGAGATTCACACACATTCCTGCCTGACCGGAGTCACATGTCAGGCAGACAAGGTGAGGATGGCCGGTTTCCTTCCCCTGAAGGACATTAGTGAGCCAAGTGGATTTTTATGACAATCGACAATGATTTCATGGTCGTCAGTAGGTTCGTAATTCCAGATTTTAAAAAATTGAATTGAAATTCCATCATCTGCCATGACAGGATTTAGTTGTCAACCACCTTCTCAAGGGCAACTAGGGATGGGCAGTAAATGCCATGCCAATTGGCAATACCCACGTCCCATGAAGGGAAATAAAGAAACACTCAGGAACAGGTGAAACTTGAACTCACCATTGTGCCATATGAGCCCCTTTAGACAACTTTCTGGATTTGATTTCCACCAGTTGCCAATTGGAACCTCAGAAGACTCAGATGGATAGAGCTTGTAAGAAGGCCTATGGTGTATTGGCGTACATTAGCAGAGGGATTGAATTCACGAGTCGTGAGGTGATGTTGCAGCTGTACAGGACCTTGGTAAGGCCACATTTGGAGTACTGTGTTCAGTTCTGGTCGCCTCACTTTAGGAAAGATGTGGAAGCTTTGGAGAGGGTGCAGAGGAGATTTACCAGGATGTTGCCTGTAATGGAGAATAGATCGTACAAGGATAGGTTGAGAGTGCTAGGCCTTTTCTCATTGGAATGGCGAAGGATGAGGGGTGATTTGATAGAGATTTATAAGATGATCAGGGGAATAGATAAAGTAGACTGTCAGAGATTTTTTTCCCTGGATATAACAGAGTGTTACAAGGGGGCATAAATTTAAGGTGAAGGGTGGAAGGTATAGGGGGGATATCAGGGGTAGGTTCTTTACCCAGAGAGTGGTGGGGGCATGGAATGCGCTGCCTGTGGGAGTGGCAGAGTCTGAATCATTGGTGACCTTAAAGCAGCAATTGGATAGGTACATGGATAGGTGCTTAAGCTAGGACAAATGTTCGGCACAACATCGTGGGCCGAAGGGCCTGTTCTGTGCTGTATTGTTCTATGTTCTACGTTCTATTAAGATGGTACGGTGGCTCAGTAGTTAGCACTGCTGCTCACAGTGCCAGGGACCCAGGTTCGATTCCAGCCTCAGTCTGTGTGGAGTTTGCACATTCTCCCCGTGTCTGCATGGGTTTCCTCCAGGTGCTCCAGTTTCCTACCACAATCCAAAAGATGTGCAGGTCGGGTGAATTGGCCATGTTAAATTGCCCATAGTGTTAGGTGCATTTGTCAGAGAGAAATGGATCTGGTTGGGTTGCTCTTTGGAGGGTCGGTGTGGACTGGTTGGGCCGAAGGGCCTGTTTCCACACTGTAGGGAATCTATTCAAAGCATGGGTCTGGGATTCTGGATTATTAGATTTAGATTTTTTCAAATTTTAGATTTGATTGTCATGTGTATTCAAGCATAGGACGACAGTGAAAAGTGTAGGATATCACCACATGAGATGCCATCTTAGGTATCTCGGTACAGATAACTTAGATACAAAGTTGTAAGAGAAACAGAGTTAAAAAGTTAAGCATTACTTCATAGATTAAGCAGAAAAATAAAGTTATAAGATAATAGTCAACATTAAAGTCTAATAGTTAACATTAAAGACCATACCGAATCTCCTCTATTCATGTGTTTTCAGCATCCTCAGCAAGGCCTGCATTAATTGGCCATTCAGAAATCACCTTCTTGAACCACTGCCATGAAGCTCCCTGCACATCGCTGTAGGGGGTAGGGTCAGAGGATCCTGGCATAGTGACAGTTAAGAAATGGAAATATATTTCCAAGTTTAGAATGATGACGGTGCAATGGGAAGTGCTTTTTAAATACTGCCTTAGTTATCTGATGACAGGCAATGGCACAATGGTAATTTCAACAATTAATACTTCGGGGATAAGGGTTCAGTTCCCCCCACAGCAACTGGTGTAATTTAAATTCAATTAATATACAACTAAAGCTATTTAAATATAAACAGAAGAAGGCCACTCAACCCTTCAACCCTGTTCCATCATTCAGTAAAATCAAGGCTGATTGGGGTTAACCTCAACTCTACATTCCTGTATCTCCCACTAATCATCCTCCTGGTAATCAAGAATTTGTCTACCATGGCCTTAAAACTATTTAAAGATTCTGCAGCAAATGCCTTTTGAGGAAGGGAACTCCAAAGACTTTGAAAGAGTTTTCAGGAACTATTGTCAATTTGTAAAAAAAAGCTATCCAGCTCCCTCACTTCCTTTAGGGAAGGAAATCTGCCATCCTCGCCCGGTCTGGCCTAATGTAACTCCAGACCCCAGCAATGTTGGTGACTTTAAATGGCCCTCTGAAATGGCCTAGCGAGTCACTCAGTTGTATCAACGTTGTTTATAAGAACAAAAATAGACTCTGGAAAAGCTCAACAGGTCAGGCCACACTTGTGGAGAGAGAAATGGAACCAAAGTTTGGAAAGCAAGGCATTGCCTGTGAGGTAATCCTTCATACAAAGGCACTCATATAATTGAGAAATGTGGCATTGGTATATGGGCATCTGGAAAGGTATGGGGGAGTGGTGGCCACTGAGAATCTGACCATGCCTCTTGCTGCTGAGCCCCTTGTTCCTGCCTCCAATGACATCCTTCCCGTCCTCACTACCCCATAGCCTGCTACCCTTGTTGATCTGAGACTTTGGATAGCTTGAACTATTGCTTACAGTAGAGCTATTGGCCTCCTGTTAACTGGACAGGGGGCAATTTCTATTCCTGAGGTCCTTGGTCATGTGAGTGGTCTGCTCCTGGGTGGTTAGATAACTGAGTTGAGCAATTTGTGATGAGCCTTTCCATCAAGAGGCAAATAAGGATTCTCACCTGCACTTTTCGTCATCTTCTCCAGATTCCACCCTTAAAATGATAATATATCGAAATACAGAACTGAATGCTACTGGACCACAGAACCAATATCCCATTAGCTCTCCAGGTTGCACTATATACAATAAAAACAAAATTATAACATTAACAAGCTCCTTAGATGCTTAACTACAGTGGTTGCTATATTGATCATTGACATAATTGTTCATCTCTGTAGCTTACTGCTAAGCAAATGATTGCTCTTTGGATCTAACCAGCACTCGCTGATGGCCTAGACACCAGCGTAATAATTTTCACAAGAGGACAAAAGTTCGTTTTGCGGTAATTTTCCACACTGACTTATTATGTACAAACACAAGTGCCTAGTTGCCAGTTATTTTAGAGTATTTTTCCAGAGAAGGGTGAAAATAAAGCTCTCATGAAAAGCTGAATGTTTTGCAGCTCATGACATTATGTATAGAATTAGGATGACACAGGTTTAATGGTGACTGGGTATGATAATCGCAATGTAACATAATCCATAATGCAGCTAAGTGCACAGTCATGTTCACATTTTTACCTGGGGAATATTAACAGATGCATATAGATACACACACATGCATACGTGCAGAGACAACACACACACATGCGCACGTACACACAGACACACACACACACACAGACACACACACACACACACTATGATTGTAATTGTGGGCTGATCACCTTTTGTCCCACCTTGGGGGCTGTTCAATCCATAACCAACATCCCACTTTCTGGAATGTCCTTCTAAAATCCTTGTCAGCTCTCATGACCTCCTTGGAAACTCCTCCTCAACCAATCTTTTGTCCAATCCTCCGTAACTCTCCATCAACTTAGATACAGTCATAGAGTCATAGAGCTATGCAGCACAAAATAGACCCTTCGGTTCAACTCGTCCATGCCAACCAGATATCTGAAATTAATCTAGTCTCATTTACCAGCATTTGGACATATCCTTCTAAACCCTTCCTTTTTATATACCACCCTTTTAAATGTTGCAATTGTACTAGTCTCCTATCACTTCCTCTGGTAACTCATTCCATAACTGCCTGAAAAAGTTGCCCCTTAGGTCCCTTTTAAACCTTTCACTTCTCACCCAACTTCTGCCCTTTAGTTATTGACTCCCTGACCCAGGGAAAAGATCTTATCTATTTTCCCTATCCATACCCCTCATGATTTTATAAACCTCTATGAAGTCACCCCTCAGCCTCCAACACTCCAGGGAAAACAGCTCCAGCTTATTCAGCCTCTCCCTATAGCTCAAACCCACCAACCCTGGTAACATCCTTGTAAATCTTTTCTGAACCCTTTCCAGTTTTACATCATCTTTCCCGTAGCAGGGAGACCAGAATTGCAGATAATATTCCAAAAATGGCCTGACCAATGTCCTGTACAGTTGCAACATGACCTCCCAACTCCTATACTCAATCCACTGACCAATAAAGGAAAGTATACCAAATGCCTTCTTCACTACCCTGTCTCTCTGCAACTCCACTTTCAAGGAACTATGAACCTGAACTCCAAGGTCTTTTTGTTAAGCAACACTCCCTGGGACCTTACCATTACGTGTTTAAGTCCTGCTCTGATTTGCCTTTCCAAAATGCAGCACCTCACATTTATCTAAATTAAACTGCCACTCCTCAGCCCATTGGCCCATCAGATCAAGGTCCTGCTGTACTTTGAAGTAACCTTCTTCACTGTCCTCCACATTTCCAATTTTGGTGTCATCTGCTAATTTAGAAGCTCTTATATTCATGTCCAAATAATTTGTGTAAATGACAAAGAGCAGCGGATCCAGCAGCAATTCTTGTGGCACACCACTGGTCATAGGCCTCCAGTCTGAAAAGCAATCCTCCAATTATTAGTTGTCGGGTGTGTCCAGTTTGTGCTTCCTGGGAAAGGGGTCACAATGGCTGTGAGGGGTTGGAAAATGTTGGGTGTCAATGCTAACAGTGATCCAATGTCCATGGATGTGGGATGTGAGTGGTTGGTGCCTTAGGTTACGCCTCTGAGATACTGTTTGGTCTTGAGAAACCTGAAGGTTTCTTATAGCCAGCAGCAAGTTCAAGTCACCAGGCACACTCTTTGATTTGCATGTGGGGATCTCTCAACATCTAACTTATTTGGCGTCTTCATAAGGTAAGAAGCTGAATGTTGGTGATGAAAATTACATCATGAATAAAGCATTCAACAAGCTCTGATCCTCTGAAGTAGTGAGAAACTTGCTTTGCCACTCGGCAGAGTGTAAAAGATGCAGACAGACCCTCCTGAAGTCTAGACCGGCCACGACAGAGTCCTTGTCTGATTTTGCCACCAATCTCACCATCGCCCACACCACTCAGATCCCTAGGAGATTCCTTCCTTTCACTTTGAATGTTGGGAGTAATAAATGCAACAAGAAAATGAAAAGAGAGATGACATCTATTGGAATGAGCCGAAACAAAGATCAGTCTTCTCTTGTACAAGACAGGCAGTGAGGTGGAGAGGTAAGGCTGAAGCAGTTAAATTAAAATGAATGCAGGATCCATAATAATTTAGCCAGCCAAGGGAGTACAAAGCAATACAAAGATAATTACAAAATAATCATGCAATTAGGGCTGATTTTCATTAAGTCTGGGGTAAAATACTGTATGAGCCTGATGCGCTCATTCCCAGCATATTGAGTTTGGTATTTACCTGCTGATTCCTCATTACTTGTTTAATTTGTTGTTCATCTGTTTGTCATGCTAGGATTGCGGAAAGACTTATCTTTGCCCCCTTCTTTCCAAGTAGTTTCTCTCTCATCCTGTGGTTTGATACCACAAAATGCATTTGGGTTCAGGAACAGTCAGGACTAATTTGAGAACAGATTTCAGGCTTTGACTTTGAAGTAACAGTATTTGTTACACATTAATACGAAATACTGCTATCTGTGGTAATCAAAGATATATCAGGCTCTCGCCTTGTAGTTGTATTCATTGTGTGCTCTCAAGACTCTCTCATTTTAGAGTGTACTATTTACAGCCATGCTGTGTTATTTATGCTCAGTGATGTGCAGCTCCATGACATCCTCAACAGGTTGCCCCAGGGTCCTGAAGCCCTCACATGATATTTTCTTCAGTGACCTGTGCGCAGGGGTCGACATAGGGATGTTGGTGGTGGGAGGCTTGTAGTGAATTTAGAAAGCAAAAATATGGAAGGGTAGTTATGTTGTAGCTTCTGGGCTATCGTCCTTGCAGGAGAAACATTTGTAAGGATTAAAAATTTACCACAATGTTTTTTCACTGTGGAGGAAGGCAGTAAAGGCAGCAGTCACATTTAATAAATCAGACACATGCTCCTTAATTGACCATATGGAAAAATGCAGGATTTACAGTTTGAAAAGATGGTCATTTGACTTTGATGGTGTGTTTGGTCCACACATTAATGGCAGCTTTGAGAGTGAGGTCACAATAAAAATTGTGGAAGGTGGCTTGGACTCAACTTAGTTCTTTAGTTCTCTCCAGTGTAACACCCAAAGGGCTCTTACATGATTTGGGGCATTTTTAAAGCCCTGCTGCCCCATGTAAAAGCCTACTTAAATATCAGTTCTTTTTCTTTTGTATGGCTTTCAAACCTCATTTCATCTGTGGTAGTGTTGCTACTTGCCGTACCATCACATCTTACCTTGGTTACAAAGCTGGTCTGGTATAAAGTTACTTTGCCCTTGAGTCTTTTTTTCATAGAAGGGGTAATTGGCCAGGCTCCGCCCTATCTGAATTTGAATGGTTCATTGGAGCATTGTTGTTTACCCGAACAGATAGCGTTTCAGGTCAAAAGCTTGAAAGGTCTTTTGAAAACCTGATATAGTCAAGGGGCGTGGTCAGCTCTCTAGCTGTGCAGTTCAATTCAGTTCGGGAGTGAGGTGAGTAACAGTCACAGTGGAAACTGGAAGCCTTCTCTCTGTCCTTCTGCCCTTATGATTTTGAACTGTAAGTTCCCTGTGTCATTGTTTGCTGTTTGTGCTAAGGAATGTGTGTACTGGGACTGTTGCAAGTATTTTTGGAACAGCGTCATTAAGTCGGGTTTAGATTGGGTAAGTTATCTGGTATTCTTTTCTGTTCTACGCATTTCATTCCATACATTTGTAAGTAAATTTTGTCTATTTAAAACTTTACAGTCGAACCAGCTAATTTACTCTGGGAATATCCACTATGCACCTCGCTAAAAACAAATAGCAAAGTAATAATCTGGGCTACCTGCTTAAAAATGTTTTGAGGAATCTGGCCTAGTCTACAACACCTTTAAGTAGTGATGCAGCACTGAAGTGCCACCTTACAAATGAAACATTCAGCCATTTCCCCATTATGTCCAGTCCAGTGGACAGAAAAGGTCACATTGGGGCGGCACGGTGGCTCAGTGGTTAACACTGCGGCCTCACAGCGCCAGGGGCCTGGGTTCTACTCTCTGTGTAGAGTTTGCACATTTTCCCCGTTCTGCGTGGGTTTCCTCCGGGTGCTCCGGTTTCCTCCCACAGTCAACAAAGATGTGCAGGTCAGGTGAATTGGCCATGCTAAATTGCCCTATAGTGTTAGGTGCATTAGTCAGGGGTAAATGTAGGGGAATGGGTTTGGGTGGGTTACTCCTCGGAGGGTCGTTGTGGACTTATTGGGCCAAAGGGCCTGTTTCCACACTGGAGGAAATCTAATCTAATCTAATCTAACATCTGACAGAATTACCAATGTGTTCTCAGCCCATTCAACATGGTAGCTCAGTGGTCAGCAGTGCTGCCTCATAGCACCAGAGACCAAGGTTTAATTCCACCCTTGGATGACTGTTTGCCTGAAATTTGCAAGTTCTCCCTGTGTCTGTGTGGGCATTCTTTTGTGTTTTCTGGTTTCCTCCCACAATCCAGAGATGTTCAAGTTAGGTGGAGTAAAAATGCTGAATTGCCCATAGTGTCCAGGATTGTGTAGGTTAGGTGGATTAGCCATGAGGAATCCAGGGTTACATGATTGGGATGGATCTGGGTGGGATAGCCTTCAGAAGGTCGGTATAAATGTGATGGGCAGAATGGCTTGCATCCACATTGAAGGAATTGTATGAAGCAGAACAGATCAAAAAGCAACTGTTGACAATATTATTGGAAGTTCCCTCTGAATAAAGTTGGTGACAGGACTGGCAATAAACTTTCCTTCACTGCACATGAGGCTTTCAAGCTTTCAATGCCCTTTTAAGTTCAACTCCTTTTTTGCAACATGCATTCTTTGCTCATTACCATTCCAGCATTTCTCCTTTAATGTACTACAGTGGGCAGGCCTCAGTCATAGTTGCATTATCTCAGTCCACTGTACCAAAGGTGGGGGGGAGGAGTTGAAAAAGTGTGGAGGAGGTGAGTGAATTGTGGCATCGATAGCAAAGCACACAATAAGGAAGGGAAGTTACAGATGCCTTGAAGGTCTCAATGGATTTTCTGACCTCCCAAATGTTGAGGTACCTAAGAGAAACTTTTGCTTACATAGTGCCTGAATCAGTCAAAAACCATGGCGGAGTTGGTAGTGATGCAATGGTTCACCTAAATTATATCGAAAGGGAAGTATAGATTAGACTTACAGTGTGGAAACAGGCCCTTCGGCCCAACAAGTCCACACCGACCCGCCGAAGCGCAACCCACCCATTCCCCTACATTTACCCCTTGCCTAACACTACGGGCAATTTAGCATGGCCAATTCACCTGACCCGCACATCTTTGTGACTGTGGGAGGAAACCGGAGCACCCGGAGGAAACCCACGCAGACACGGGGAGAACGTGCAAACTCCACACAGTCAGTCGCCTGAGTCGGGAATTGAACCCGGGTCTACAGGCGCTGTGAGGCAGCAGTGCTAACCACTGTGCCACCGTGCCGCCCACAGCTGGCACCATTTGCATGAGATAGCCAAAGTCTTACCATCAGATATTTGTACTGCCACCATCCTCCTTTTGGGGATGATTCACATGTCCTGTTTTATCTAGAGCAGCAAAGAAAATCACCAGGTCTTCAAACTGGAAGAGGCTGTGAAGCAAGATGCAGTATGTTGTATAATGACAACTGGCTCTGGGATTTTCAACAATGTTACAGAGGGGACGTCGACAGAAGGTCTCTCTCCTTCCAGCTCCAGATCTGCTCTGCCCTAACCTACCCTTATGACAACATCAGATTGGGTGCAATTCTCGGCATTAACCGTTTCAGAACCATGACCTTGTACAACAGGCAGCACCCTCGTTTCTGAATCAGAAAGTGGAGATCTTGGATACCGTTCCAGGATGTGAGCACAGCAGCATGACTGACACTTGGTGTATGCCAAAGGGAGCGCTGCACTGCTTTTTTTTATCTACAAGGGAGTCAAAGATCATTGGGAGGCCATAATCAGATCAGCCATGATCTTATTAAATGGCAGGAAAGTGAGCACAAGACCATCTGGCCATGAGATATAGGAGGAGAAAGTGAGGTCTGCAGATGCTGGAGATCAGAGCTGAAAATGTGTTGTTGAAAAAGCGCAGCGGGTCAGGCAGCATCCAGGGAACAGGAGATTCGACGTTTTGGGCATAAGCCCGAAATTTCCTGAAGAAGGGCTTATGCCCGAAACGTCGAATCTCCTGTTCCCTGGATGCTGCCTGACCTGCTGCGCTCTTTCAGCAGCATGAGATATAGGAGAGGAGTTAGGCCATTCAGCCCCTTGAGTCTCCCCCATATCATGACTGATATGTTTCTCAATCCCATTCTCCTATCTTCTCTCCATAACCCTCGACCCCCTTACTAACCCACATAAATTCTATGTTTTCCACCTTGATATCACTTCTTACTCTTGACTGGATTTCATTTCTTATTGACAAGACAACCCTTCACCCTCTGCCCATCTGTCTGCCCTTTCAGTAGGACGTGTATTCTTGGAGATTTAACACCCAGCTCTAACCCCTGGCAGCCATGTCTCTGTGATGTTCATAACATTGCAACCTGTCAATTTCAATCAACACTACAAACTCATTTACATTGGACTGCATGCATTTCATTACAACACCCTCAGTCCTGTTCCCCCCCCCCCCCCCCCACCCCACTCACTCCCTTCTCATAGTAGTCCCCTCTTCTGTTGTGCTTGAAGTTAGAATCCTGACCCCTTCCATACTTTCTGCCCTACTACTTGTTCTGGAAACTTTAATAACCTCTGCTGAACCCTCCCCTTTTTAAGTTTTCCAAAATATTCCACACAACCTGTACCCTCCCCGCGCCCCACTATTTAGTTTAAAGCCTTATCCGCAGAGTTTCGCAGGACTCTGGTCCCAGTATGATTCAGGGTGGAACCTATCCCGTCAGAACAGAGCCCTCTGTTCCCAGTACTGATTCCAATGCTCCGGGATAAGAATTAAAATCATAGAGTAGAACTCCCTCTACTCTGCCAACACTGGGCTTCACCTTTAAACTGAGAAGATTGACCCTTGATATATCAGGACAGCACGTTTATATTCTGCACGCCAAGTATCCAATTGTAGTAAATCGGTACGATTGCCGGTTTAGTCCAACTTGATATTGAGTTCGGACACTTCACTGCTTTGGGCCCACTGCCCAGAAGGAGCTAGATTAAGTGTGCCCAAATTCAATTTATGAAGGCTTTCTGTTGCCAACAGAACGGCCTCTCATCCTATTATCGTGGGCTGCATTGGCATTAAATCCGAGGAACTGAAAGGCCAACATCCAAGTAGTTGCAGCACGTATCTCCTTCAAACCTTCCAATTTTAATCCTGTTTGTTATTGCTGTTTAATTCTGCACAGAGGATGGTTTACTCCTTCAGTAATTGTTAGCAGGGAGTCTGTTGATTTTGGATTAAGGCCTGGAGGTCTGAGATCAGGCCAGTGGAACATTGCCTTCCCTGGTGGCCTAGTGGTTAAGATGCGGCTCGTTCAAAGCCATGGTCCAGGTTCGTTTCCCTGTCAGGGAAGGAGGGTTTCTTGGGATGGCACGGTGGCTCAGTGGTTAGCGCCAGGGACCTGGATTCAATTCCAGCCTCGGGCGACTGTCTGTGTAGAGTTTGCACATTCTCCCTGTATCTGCGTGGGTTTCCTCCAGGTGCTCTGGTTTCTTCCCACAATCCAAAGATGTGCAGTTCAGGTGGATTGGCCATGCTGAATTGCCCCGTAGTGTGCAGGTTAGGTGGGTCAGCCATGGTAAATGTGGGACTATAGGGAAAAGGTGATGATGCTGGATCTGAGAGGGATGCTCTTTGGAGGGTTGGTGCAGATTCAATGGGCCAAATGGCCTCTCTGTTTACTGTAGGTAGTTTATAAATACCTGTAAGGATGAGTTCTGCTCAAGGGAGCTCGTAGAGAGACTGCTGGGAGAAAGTAGCTACTTGAGAAACCAAACACCAGATTCCCTACAGCGGGATGGGCTTTTGCAATTAAGTTGTCAGAAAATTAAAGGTGATTCACATTTTCCAATGTCAGGCTCTTTTGCATGCATTTCCATATCTCATTAAGGGTAGAGTTAATTCCCCTTTGTAATTAGCTTCTCCCTGAGTGACCAATACATGCTTTCTGATTCCTGACCGAGCCAATTTCAGGGATTTAGAATCATTGGAACCATACAGAATGGAAGTAGGTCCTTCGGCCCATCAAGTCCAACCCACACACAGTCCATTCCTGTAGCCATGGCTAATCCGCCTAGCGTACACTTCCCTGGGCACTATGGGGAATTTAGCATGGCCAATCCACCCTAACCTGTGCATCTTGATAGCTCATTGATTATTACTACTACCTCACAGCACCAAGGACCTGGGTTCGATTCCAGTCTCAGGCCACTGTCTGTGTGGAGTTTGCACATTCTTCCCATGTCTGCGTGGGTTCCCTCTGGGTGCTCTGGTTTCCTCCCTCAATCCAAAGATGTACAGGTCAGGTAAATATTGGCCATGCTCATAATGTTAGGTGCATTAGTCAGGGGTAAATATAGAGTAGGGGAATGAGTCTGGGTGGGTTGGTCTTCAGGAGGGTTGGTGTGGACTTGTTATGCCAAAGGGACTATTTCCATACATTAGGGAATCTAATCTAACCTTTGGACTGTGGGAGGAAACTAGAGCACCCAGAGGAAACCCACACAGACACAGGGAGAACTTGCAAACTCCACACAGACAGTCACCCGAGGGTGGAATCGAACCCAGGTCCCTGGTGATAAACACTGTGCCACCCCAACTGCATTTAAAACATACACTAAGTGTCATATGGCGCAAGAGGTGGAGTCTCTTGCTCCAGGCTAGAAGCTCTGGGTTCGTCTCACTTTTCCCAGAGGTGTCTCGTAACATGTCTGTAATAGGTTGATTAAAACTGATTTATAACAGACATGCAGCAGATGAGATGTTGTCCAAGCTGGACTTTATGGTCAATAGATGTACTTCTGTCAGCTTTGGAGAGCATTCATCAAAGCCATGCCATGGTCGAGATGGAGTCTTGTTGTTCCAAGGATAGAGAGGGTGACAGAGAGCAGGATGGTCTATTGTAATGACCATAGGCCAAAGGGTATGGCCAAGGGTAGTCGTCCATCTTGCTGAAGAGGCAGGCCTGCCGAAGGGAGGCATGCTGGGGTGGGAATACAGACTGACCAGAGCTAGGCTGGAAGGACCAGAATGTTTGTCTGTAGGCATCTTTTGCAAGACTGAATGATGGTCCTGGCATGCCAGGGAATGACTGCCAGACAAGTTACCCTTAAAGTATGGCACTGGGGCCTTTGACTTTGCAAATGAACAATGGAGCCCA
This sequence comes from Hemiscyllium ocellatum, assembly GCF_020745735.1. Taxonomy (NCBI): domain Eukaryota; kingdom Metazoa; phylum Chordata; class Chondrichthyes; order Orectolobiformes; family Hemiscylliidae; genus Hemiscyllium; species Hemiscyllium ocellatum. The sequence goes on along the minus strand of NC_083442.1, from coordinate 25,837,041 downwards.
TAAAAACCGTACTTGCCTTCTCCACAAGATTTGCCAAGCTACTCGTGGTTTTCAATGTAATGAGCTGAGAAGTAGGTCCTGGTGTAAGAGAAGTAGGTCCTGGTGTAAGAGAAGTAGGTCCTGGTGTAAGAGAAGTGGGTCCTGGTGTAAGAGAAGTAGGTCATGGTGTAAGAGAAGTAGGTCATGGTGTAAGAGAAGTGGGTCCTGGTGTAAGAGAAGTAGGTCATGGTGTAAGAGAAGTAGGTCATGGTGTAAGAGAAGTGGGTCATGGTGTAAGAGAAGTAGGTCATGGTGTAAGAGAAGTGGGTCATGGTGTAAGAGAAGTGGGTCCTGGTGTAAGAGAAGTAGGTCCTGGTGTAAGAGAAGTGGGTCCTGGTGTAAGAGAAGTGGGTCCTGGTGTAAGAGAAGTAGGTCCTGGTGTAAGAGAAGTAGGTCATGGTGTAAGAGAAGTGGGTCCTGGTGTAAGAGAAGTAGGTCCTGGTGTAAGAGAAGTGGGTCCTGGTGTAAGAGAAGTAGGTCCTAGTGTAAGAGAAGTAGGTCATGGTGTGGGCGGAGGCTGGTACAATTACAGCATTTAGAAGGCATCTGGATGGGTACATGAATCGGAATGGTTTAGAGGGATAAGGGCGGCACGGTGGCACAGTGGTTAGCATTGCTGCCTCACAGCGCCAGGGACCTGGGTTCAATTCCCGCCTCAGGCGACTGACTGTGTGGAGTTTGCACGTTCTCCCCGTGTCTGCGTGGGTTTCCTCCGGGTGCTCCGGTTTCCTCCCACAGTCCAAAAATGTGCGGGTCAGGTGAATTGGCTATGCTAAATTGCTCGTAGTGTTAGGTAAGGGGTATGGGTGGGTTGCGCTTCGGCGGGTCGGTGTGGACTTGTTGGGCCGAAGGGCCTGTTTCCACACTGTAAGTAATCTAAAAAATGCTAGCAAATGAGACTGGATTAATTTAGGATATCTGGTCGGCATGGATGAGTTGGACTGAAGGGTCTGTTTCTATGCTGTATATCTCTGTGCCTCTGTGACTCTGAGTCAATCTGGCCTGGACTGCAATTGACAGCCACTTCCAGCCTGAGGCCAAATTTGGATATTTCTGTGACAGAAAGGTTCCACCTTTGTCTTCATAACATTTTGCTCAAGTGCATGAACAATCAGTTGCACATTATGAAGGTAAGGTGACAACAGTCTTACCAGACCATAGGGCTGCTGTTTCATTTAAGGCAGTCAACTGGTGGTTGTATAACCTGGGAGTCACCACGCAGGGCAGAGATTGAGAAGTAGAATCCTTCATGATAACCTCAGCCAGCATGGAAATGGTTCCCATGTTGTTGGCTTCAATTTGAGCCAGGCAAGGAAATGATCCCACCCCAGAATTTGGGATAGAGGTAGGAAAGAGCCAGTGCCCTCCTCCAGCACCCTCCTGCAAGTTGCATATTGCTCCTGCTTCCAAAAATGGCCTGAGGAAAGCCATTAAATGATGCCCTTTATTACTGACGTACAGAGACAGAACTGATCAACTTCTCAATTATTATCATACACAAATAGGGGTTATCTGAATGCAAGGGCAGTACTTTTACCTCAGGGTCGCATAGAGGTTTGAACCCTCTGAACTGAACTTCAGCACAGAACTGAGTGAGAGCCTCACTGTGAAAAGTGAAATGTTTCAAGTGAGACATTAAACCACAGCTCCACTCCAGTAAAAGGGGTAAAGAAGACAGATAGAGATTACTCCAACTGCTTGGTTAAGGTTTCAACAAGGGGACATATGTGTACCTTGCGTTTAAGAGAGTTCACCTTGAATGCTGTGTGTATTCAATGTTGTGAGTCTGCCTGACAGTCAGTCTGTTGTGCTTCTGCAAGCTATGGTTGGTGCTTCATAACTTATCATGTGTTTTACTGTTTTAAGGAAATGAGCTCAATGAGTTAGTCAATCCCTGACGAGCAATTGATTCTTGGACCATTATCATTAAGAAGACCGTCATAGCCTTAAAATTGGAGGAAAGTTAGGAAATATGCCTGTACAGAAGGGTTGGCTGCAATTTAAACTTCCTTCCCCAATGACCATTGCCAGTAGTCGATCAATTGTTAATGTTAAACGAGAGATTAATAGATTTTTGATAACCAGAGCTTTTCAGGGATATGGGGTGAAGACAGATATTCAGAATCAGGTCGCAAGTCATCCAAGATCTCATTAAATGGTTCAAGGGGATCAGTGGTTTCGCCCTGTTCTTAGTTCTCACCTCTTGAGTGAACACAAAGATGCCACAGCACCTTTTTGAAGGAAAAAGCACAGGATGTCAGCCCACTCCATACACAGTGGAGCCAAGAACATCATTCTGACGGAGCAGAAAACAGTGAAACACTCCACATGTGCTTGAGATCAATAAAATAATGTGTGATTTTATATTTATCTCCCTGTCGATATTTATCTACCAACCACCATCAATAAAATGGACTATCATTGCTATTTAGGAGGAGAAAGTGAGGTCTGCAGATGCTGGAGATCAGAGCTGAAAATATGTTGCTGAAAAAGCGCAGCAGGTCAGGCAGCATCCAAGGGAACAGGAGAATCGACGTTTCGGGCATAAGCCCTTCTTCATTCCTGAAGAAGGGCTTATGCCCGAAACGTCGAATCTCCTGTTCCCTGGATGCTGCCTGACCTGCTGCGCTTTTTCAGCAACACATTTTCAGCTATCATTGCTATTTAGGAGAGCTTGCTCTGCACAAATTTGCTGCCACTTTTTCCATAAGTATCCAATCCCTTCACTCAGTGTGAACTGTCTACTAGATGCAGTGCAGAAAGATCCTCAGACAGCACCTTCCAAACCCACGCCCACTTCTATTTGAAAGGACAAGGGCAGCAGTTAAGAGCTTCTGCCTGGAATCGTCGACTCTCCCCCCCTCCACGGATGCTGCCTGACCTGCTGTGTTTTTCCAATGCCACCCTTTTCAATTCTGGCTCTCCAGCATCTGTAGTCCTCACTTTCTCCCTGCAGTTACAAGGGAACACCACCACCTGCAGGTTCCCCTCCAAGCCAGCTTCACATCCTAGCCAGCCAGAGACACCCACGTACAATGAGTTAATATGAAAAATACAGCCGCAATTAAACTTCAAACATCCTTTTGGAGTGTTTAAAAGTGTTGAGAGAAGCTGCATGAATCCAAGTTTGCTCCAGTAACCAAGGTCTCAAACTCACACAGCTTGAAGTCTCTCTTCAGCGTCTGATTAGAATGCTGACCACTGACTCGACATTTTCACATATGATTACACCGAGAGAGAGGCTTTTACAAACATTGAGACATCAGCTGTCATCAAGATCACTGTTTCATGGTCACTGAACATGCCAACTTACCATGTTCCTTTCTAAAACACAAAAAATCTGATATTTTTATTGATCTCGAGAACAAGTCCTGCGATTTCGGTTCCTCTAACGCTGTAAAGATGGTGTTCTTGGCTGAGTATATGAGTGGGCTGTCATTCATGGCTATGGGTTTCTGGGTGCTGACTAATTTAAATTCAGTTTCGGTCAATGGAATTTCAGAATTGTGGCAGAAACTCCTCGGCATTGCAATTCACTGGTTCCTATTCAAATATGAAAATCACAGATGTCACCGATATCCAGTGTGGGGCAAGGGGATTGGCACCCCAAGTAGATTCGTAAGCTGAACACTTGTGTTCGTGAGTGTTAAGGTAACAATGAGTAAAAAGTGAGGTCGGCAGATGCTGGAGATCAGAGCTGAAAATGTGTTGCTGGTTAAAGCACAGCAGGTCAGGCAGCATCCAAGGAACAGGAAGTTCGACGTTTCGAGCCAGAGCCCTTCATCAGGTAACAATGGCTGACTTACAACAACTTTCACAGAGCCAACACTCAACCTCCAAGCTCCCACCAGTCTCACTGAGGGGGTCACCACAATGTCCAAGCCTTGAAGTGGGGTCACCGTGGGAAACATTTAGTGAAAGCAGAAAATTACCATCTACAGGCAGCCCTCAGGTTGATTTGATTTCATTTATTGTAGTCACAGGTACCTAGGTACAGGGAAAAGCTTTGTTTTGCGAGCAGTACAGGTAGATCAGAGGAAATAAGGACATCCAGATCAGAGGGTGCTTAGACAGAGCAAGGCATACAAGGTTACACTGTACTGGAGTTGCACAAAGCATGATCAACATTATTTGAAGTTCCATTCATCAGTCTAATAACAACAGGGAAGAAGCTGGTCTTGAACTTGTTGGTGTGGGTATCCAAGTTAATTATCACATTGCTGTTTGAGGGAGATTGCTATGTACACATCGGTTTGCTGATTTTTCTGCACTGCAAAGAGATTGTACATGAAATTAGGATTTCTTTAGCTGGAAGGTGCCTTTGGGTGTCTGGTGATTATGCACTATATAAATGCAGTCATTTTTCCTTCTCTCTCTCTATGTCTCTATCCCGCTTTCTGTCTCATGATCTCTCTTTCTCTCTATCTCTTGCTGTCTCTCACTTGCTCTCTGTCTGTACCTCTACCTCTCTCTGTCTTTCTCTTTCACTCTCTATAGTCTGGTCGTTTCCCTATTGAGGGACATCAATCACCAGCCCTGGGAGCCATCAATTTGTAGAATTCCACCTCCCCCACCACCCCCACCCCATCTCCTTTCAGATTGACACAGTATCTCACTCAAACCAGGAAAATTTTGTTTTTGTTTCTGTTCAGCATAATTTGGACAGCATCCTTCTCTACGTAGATTACGCGATTTCTTTATAACCCTCCCTTTGGCACAGAAGCTCTCTCTCTCTCTCTCTCTCTCTCTCTCTCTCCCCCCCCCCCCCCCCCCCCCCACCCTCACCCCCAGTTCAAAACATGTGTGAGGAGGACTGGCAGCAATTGACAATGAGAAGGGGCGAGTTGCTAATGCCAGAGGACACTTTTGCATCAGCGCAGGCAAAGCCCCCCTTTGAAGAACCCATTATGAGCTGAGCCAGATGTTCCAGATAGAGATGGCATCTTATTCAGCTTCTGTGTAAATACCAGAAATGATGCAGAGTCTATTCCTGTTCATTTGAAGTCATTTTTCGCTCGAAAAGAAATGTAATTATCCAGTACTATGAATGAAGCAATTTAATAAAACAACATGAGGGTGCCTTTTGCATGACTTCAATCAAATTAGCATAATCCAAGTTAAGCTGTTTTGAAATGAGGAGCACACTGCATCAAGGAAAGCATTTTCCTTTCACTGTAAACCCTCTGTAACCTCTGTCAGCTCTACAGTTCCTTCAGCACTGGAGTCTTGCACATCCCCACCTTGTATAGGATGACAGCGTCTAGGAGGAAGTGAGACTGCGAATGCTGGAGGTCAGACTCGAAAAGTGTGGCGCTGGAACAGGAGAGCAGGTCAGCCAACATCTGAGGAGCATTCCTGATGAAAGGCTTATGCCCAAAACGTCGATACTCCTGCTCCTCGGATGCTGTCTGACCTGCTGTGATTTTCCAGCGCCATACTTTTCGACGAGCGTCACAGTGTAGTTAAAGCCAAGAAGAGAGGCCATTCAGCCCACTGCATCTCTGCTTTCTCTCCAAAGGAACAATTCACCAGGAGCTGCTCCCCATTTACTCAGTGTAACCACGTCCATTCCTCCTTTCAAAGTAACTAGCTTCTTCCCATTCACCTTGAGTGAACCAGCCTCCACCACACTCTTGGGCAATACAACTCAGACCCGAACCACTCACAATGTGAAAAAGACTTCCTTGTGCCTTCATTGCTTGTTTTTAGACAGTTTCCTTAAATCTGTGACCTCTTCTATTAAATCCACTCACCAGTAAGAACTGCTTCTCCCTATCTCTCCAGACCCCAACGTAATTTTGAATCCCTCAATTAAATCTCCTCTCAACCTTCTCTGTTCTGAGGAAAAAAATAGTTCCAACCACTCCACAACTGGCATTCCTCATCCCTAGAATAATATTCCTCTAACGCCATCACATATCCCCTGGAGGTGTTCATTGTTCCATCTTTAATTGTTATGCCTTAGGTACCTGCAAACCTCAACTTCTCTACATCTATGAAGCTCCTCCAAATCCATTTCAGTGACCAAGCCTTTAGTCTTCTGTACAAATACCCTCCTATGTGGATCACTATTGAATCTGGATTGACCAATACTCATGTGAATTACTTTGAAACAATTTCTCTCATTCAAGGCGCTCCATTAGATTACTTACAGTGTGGAAACAGGCCCTTCGGCCCAACAAGTCCACACCGACCCACCAAAGCGCAACCCACCCATACACCCTACATTTACCCCTTACCTAACACTACGGGTAATTTAGCATGGCCAATTCACCTGACCCGCACATCTTTTGGACTGTGGGAGGAAACCGGAGCACCCGGAGGAAACCCACACAGACACGGGGAGACCGTGCAAACTCCACACAGTCAGTCGCCTGAGTCGGGAATTGAACCCGGGTCTCAGGCGCTGTGAGGCAGCAGTGCTAACCACTGTGCCACCGTGCCGCCCATAAATGCATGTTGTTGTTGCATCGATGAAGGACAGGTTCTTGGAGCAGCACACGGGTGGCTGAGAGCTGCCTGCTGGAAGGCCCACCAAAAGTGCCAAAACAAATGCTTGAAAATTAAAAAAAAATAAGTCACACATAAATCCTGAGGGGCAGGTCAGCAAGATGGCCAAAAAAGCTTCACAAAAAAAAAGCCATAAAAGAAGAAAATTAAACCTTAATAAGAGGTTATAATCCATTTTGTTTAGTGAAATGTAAAGTGGAATGACAGATCTGAGTTACAGCAGTCTTTGGTATCTCTTCAGACACAGCGCTATCTAAATTTTATCAGTAGAGGGCAAGAACATTCAATTTTCAAGGATAGCCAGCCCCTGTACACAGTGAATAACCTGCTGCTCTCATTTTATTTACTTATCAGCAGCGAATATCAAAATAATTTTCTGTTGCGTGATTTTTTTGTGTGTGTGTGTGGGCTTTCGAATGGAGTGGAAATTGTTCAGAGACAGAAAGTGCTTTTTTTTTGCAGTGTTATCTTTCTTTAAAAAAAATTGTAGCTCAGAATGATGGCTTAGGATAATTCAGCTCTGTCCGATTTCAGCTGCTATCTGGAGTAAAACGTGGTGCCTTACCATAAAATAAAGTAATCACTTAATGGGATGAAACAACCGATGAGATAAACTTTGATTTTGAGCACAATGAGAACCGAGTGGGAATGAAAAAAAAAATGCAGGATAATTTTACGGTGATATCATAAGTATTTTACATTAAGGAAAAATACCCATTATATATGAAGGGCTTTATATTAAGAAGAAAATGTACTCATTGTGTTAATGTGACCACAACCAACTATTTTTCCCTCCATACAGGTTAATTCTGTCAAAGTGGTATGACTCCGTGGTGATTAGAGTCAATTCACACCCATTGTTATGCGATGGTGTGGAAGTGCCAGTGTTGGGCTGTGGTGGACAAAGTCGGAAGTCACACATCGCCAGGTTATAGTCCAACAGGTTTATTTAAAATCGCAAACTTTCACCTGATGAAGGAGCAGTGCTCTGAAAGCTTGTGATTTCAAATAAACCTGTTGGACTGTAGCCTTGGTGTGGTGTGACTTCTGACCTTGTTAGACATGGCTGTGCTTTGGCTTTGTAAAGTTCCTTAAGAGCAGAATTATATATTTGGAATTGTGGAGTACCCTTCCCTTGCAGGATTTTCTATCCGTATATTAGAAGAGGCAGAAGTACCTTAAGGCATTTGAAGACCCCTGTTTCTAAACTCACGATGAGTCCTTACAAGAGGCAAGGCTCTTGACTAACGTAACAGCAACTCTAACTCGTATTTATATAAGGGGCTTTAATGTCAGAAAATATCACAAGACACTTCACTGTGTAACCAAAGGGAACCAGCAGCAAGCCAATACAGTAAGGGCCCATCTTAAGCTGCTTCATTCGTTATATCATGAATATAATGAGGTTAGTTGATACACTTACCGCCGGGCCTTCTGCTTTCACAATGTTTTGCATGACAGTTTACAGAGCATCACAGGACCCACTGGCAAGAATTGCAAGTGTGAGGAAACATGATCGAAAACAATCAAAGCAAAAGTGATTTTTTTTTCCCAGAATTCTGCAGATTAATTGTGTGTGAAGTATATGTTTGTCAGTGGTATTCACTACATAACCCTCACTTGACATTCGAGTGGTCAACTTGCTCACTGTTCCCTTACTCTGCCATCTCCTCACTCTCCACTTCTCCCACTCATCCCTTCCCTGCCTTACCCTTTGGTGTCTTTCTATCAACTTTTGGAGCCTCTGACTCGCCACCCCTCTCTCCCAATCAGCTATCCTGTCACTGACCACTTCTCTCACCTGTTCTTCACTCTTCAGGTGTCTTATTCCTTTCCGTTAGCCATCTCTTTCTCTCATTCACTGGCTCTCTCACTCACTGACTCTATCACTCTCTTACTCTATTTCTCTCTATCACTGTCTCTTCCCCCCCCTCCACTGACTCGCTCATTCACTGCCCTTCTCTTTCTCTCTCTCTCTCTATCTTTCTCTCTCCATCTCTATCTTTATCTCTCTCTCTCTCCCTCCACTCACTGACTCTCTTGTTCACTGCCTTTCTCTATCTCTCTATCTCACACAACGTCTTTCTCCCCCGCCCCCTCTCCTGCTCTCTCTCTCCCATCCTGTCTCTTTCTCTCTCTCTCTCTCTCTCTCTCTCTCTCTCTCTCTCTCCAGCTCTACCTCTCTCTCTAGCTCCCTCTCTGTATCTCTCCTTTATTCATTGACTACCTCATTTCCCCAATACTTTTGGTCATTGCCCCTTATGATCCAATGTCATTCAACCTCAGCCTTGAATATGTTCAGTGATCCGGCCTCTACTGCTCTTCGGGGCAGGGATTTCCACACACAACAGACCTTCTGAAGGAAGAAGTATCACCTTATACCATCTCTAATGGGAGACCCTGTATTTTGAAACTGTGTCCACCAGTTCTTCATGAGGGCAAACATTCTCTCAGAATCCACCCTGTCAGACTCCCTCAGAATCTTATACTTCTCAATAAGGTCACATCGGAACTTCAATAAGACAAATCCCTCATCCCGGGAATCAGTCTAACGAACCTTCTCTGAACTACTCCCAATAAAAATGCATCCTTCCTTCAGTCAGGAGATCAAAACTATACACTCAACCTCAGGTATGGCATTAATAAAAGGTTTCAGCTTGGATCTTTTATTCAAATTGTGTTAAACTTCAGGTCAGAACTTAGAGGGTGAATTGGGAAAGATTGGCATTCAGATAATAATAATTGATTAGATTTCCTATAGTGTGGACACAGACCCTTCGGCCCATGTAGAATGTTTAATTTTGTAACAATATTTCAAACTGTTTCAAGGAGGTGGATCAGCTGTGTGCATTTGGAGCTCAGTTAGCTGAATGGCTGGTTTGTAATGTAAAGTAACACTAGTGACATGGATTCAGTTCCCGCACCGGTCGAGGTTATCATGAAGGATTCTCCTTTTCTATCTCTCCCCTCACTGTGGGGTGGTGTCGTGCAGATTGGACCACCTCCTCTCTATAATGAGAGGGCAACCCCATGATCTCGTAGGACTATGGTAACTTTCATAGAACCCCTACAGTGTAGAATCCGGCCATTCGGCCCATTGAGTCCACACTGACACACTGGAGAGTGACCCACCTCCGTCATCCCTCTAATCTTGCACTTCCCATAGCCAATCCACTGAACCTGCATATCCCTGGACACTATGGGCAATTTAGCGTGGCTAATCACCTGACCTATACAGCTTTGGACTGTGGGGGGAAACTGCAGCACCCGGAGGAAAACCCACACAGACACAAGGGGAATGTGCAAACTCCACACAGACAGTCACCCAAGAGCGGACTCAAACCTGGGTAACTGGCGCTGTGAGGCAGCAGTGTCAGCCATTTTGCCAGCCCATTATTTGCTACTTGTTTAGAATTATGCTCAAATATTACCATGCTCCAGATACAGGCAGGAAGCCTTAGAGCTCTGATATAGCGCTGATGTCCACCACAAGCTCAACCTCCATCCTACAACAGAAACCAGATGTCCTGCTGAGCTGTGATAGTTCACCTGTCCAACCCTGTCTGACTTACCCAACTCTGAGGAGAGTTGTGACCTTGAATGGCACTATCTTCAAACCTCACGCTCTGTGAGCACAGCGTTGTTAGCAACCCAGGGAAAGAGACATGGGGATGTTGTCTTACCATTTTGACTGCACTGATAATGATGTTGAATGACTCCAGTGTTGTGTCAGAGCATTCAGACCCTGGAGCGACCTTGTGAAGATGTCAAGGAATAGCACATCACTACGTATAAGTAGCAAGGCAAGTAGAGTTGCAACACCTTAGAAGGAACAGTACTAGACTGCACTCTACATTTTAGAGTCGATGACTATGTAAACCTAACCATGGACACAGACACACGAATAGTTCAAATTAGTCCTCATCGAATGTAACTATAAGCAGCAGCCTAATATATGTGTGATTACTATGTATAGAAGTATTCAATATTAATGGATAATAAATAGTATAACTTGGAAGTCTAATTCTGATGACAGTCCTTGGTATTGCCTTCAGCTTGGAGAAAGTGAGGGCTGCAGATCCTGGAGATTAGAGTCAAGATTAGAGTGGTGTTGGAAACGCACAGCAGATCAGGCAGCATCCAAGGAGCAGGAAAATCAGGCAAAAGCCCTTCATCAGAATTGCCTTCACCTTGACAAGTCTGTAAAAAAACCAAAACACAGAGTGTGTTGTCAAGTATATGTTCAAATGTCTTGGGTTTGTGGGTGCAGGCAAAGAAGGTAGGAGCCATGTGTAATGGCTGTCTTAGCTTTGTTTCTTTGAGCCAGGATGAGTGGCACATTCAAGTATTAATGGATGTAGAAGATGAGATTTACCAGGATATCACCGGGCTGCAGGGTGTTACTAATGAAAAGAGATTAGATAGACAAGGTTGGTTTTCCTTGAAGCAGAGGAGATGATTGAGATGTATAAAATTATGAGGAAGCCTGGACAGGATAGACATCTAGAGACTTTTTCCCTTTATGGATGGATCAATAGCCAAGAGATTAGATTTAAGGCTATGGGCTGGATGTTTGGAGGATTTGTGAGGAAAATCTTTTTCACTGAGAGGTTGGTGAGAACCTGGATGCTGCCTGATCTGTTGTGCGTTTCCAACACCACTCTAATCTTGACTCTAATCTCCAGGATCTGCAGCCCTCACTTTCTCCAAGGTGAAGGCAATACCAAGGACTGTCATCAGAATTAGACTTCCAAGTTATACTATTTATTATCCATTAATATTGAATACTTCTACACATAGTAATCACACATATATTAGGCTGCTGCTTATAGTTACATTCGATGAGGACTAATCTGAACTATTCGTGTGCCTGTAAGGGTGGGAGAGACAGAAACCCTCACAACATTAAGAAATGTTTAGACGGTGCAGAAGGCATACAAAGATATGAGCCAAGTGCAGGAAAAATGAGATTAGAATAACTAGGTGCATGTTTTTGACCAGCACGGACACAATGGAGTGAAGGGCCATTGTTTTTTGCGACCTCCGTGACTGTAAGATATTTAAGATTAGATTACTTGCAGTGTGGAAACAGGCCCTTCGGCCCAACAAGTCCACACCGCCCGCCGAAGCGCAACACACCCATTCCCCTACATTTACCCCTTTACCTAACACTACGGGCAATTTAGCATGGCCAATTCACCTAACCCGCACATCTTTGGACTGTGGGAGGAAACCGGAGCACCCGGAGGAAACCCACGCAGACACGGGGAGAATGTGCAAACTCCATACAGTCAGTCGCCTGAGTCGGGAATTGAACCCGGGTCTCTGACACTGTGAGGCAGCAGTCCTAACCACCCTTTAAAGAAGGGTGAGGAGTTCTACGAACAAACATTCAACATTCAGCGTTCACAATCGTTACCGGTGGTCCTGACGTTTCCTTGTTTCCCATTTAGGAGCAAATTTGATTCTGTGCTTTGCATGCATTAAATATTGACTGCATTTCGAAAGGTATTCATTGGTTGCAAAACACATTGGGACATCCTGGGGATGCAGTGAGATGCAATCTAAATGCAAATCTCCTTTCCTTTTTTAACTTCCTTTCTTCAGTCTGATTCAATGGGTGGCACTCACCGGTGAGTCACAGATTGTGGCAGTAAGCTTCACACCAGTTTGAGAACATAATCCTGTGCAAATGGACATGAAAGATCCCATAGCCCTACAGGGAGCTGCTCTCACCAGCATTCTCAAGCTCAACCAAGAATAAATTAACTGGTCGTTAATCTCCCACTTGCTGTTTGTTGGGTCTTACTGCACGCTTTTATTTTTGCCTGCGACAAAACTTAACTCGTTGTTTAAAAAAAAAGTTGGATAAACTTCAAGAGTCCAAGATAAAGAGTGCTACAAATTCATTTTTCCATTCATTCCTCTCCTCGACATGACACGCAGAGGGACAAAAGAGTAAAATACCATGGGTGCATCGTGGGCAGCACGGTGGCACAGTGGTTAGCACCGCTGCTTCACAGTGCCAGAGACCTGGGTTCAGTTCCCGACTCAGGCGACTGACTGTGTGGAGTTTGCACGTTCTCCCTGTGTCTTGTGTGGGTTTCCTCCGGGTGGTCCGGTTTCCTCCCATAGTCCAAAGATGTGTGGGTCAGGTGAATCAGCTCAAGCTGAATTGCCTGTAATGTTAGGTAAGGGATATGGGTGGTTTGCACTTCGGTGGGGCGGTGTGGACTTGTTGGGCCTGTTTCCACACTGTAAGTAATCTAATCTAAACTGGGTGTGAATGTACCTGTCATACTGAAGGTCCATTTTGAAGCATAGAAAAAGAGCAAGTTGGATCATTGCATCTCACATGCCGGTGTTATCACTTTTTTCTAATTGTAAGACATTGAATCTATTCAGTTGGTTCCTCAGGGTCTAGGATAGCTTTCTTCCAGCCCAGTTCCTTAAGCTTCCAAAACAGCTGATGTCTTAGGCATAACCTGCAGACTCTGCCACATCAATTGGTGCTTGAAGACTTGAGCAGATGGGTTGTTTGCACTTTTGTGTGCCCCCCGCCCCCCCCCCCCCCCCCCCGATGGCTTGCCTGCACTATGACTTATTGCCAGGACTTTGTCTCTGTTTGGTGCTTTCCCCATTACAGTCACAAGTCGGGGACTCCCGGTGAGTCTGTGGGCAGGTCTGACCACCTCAAGGATGCTTTGAGGACATCCCGAGGGCATTTCCAATGTCCGCTTGGGGGTTCCCTACCACAACTGAATTCCAAGTAGAGCAGTTGCTTTATGTTGTCTAATGTGAGATATACAAATAACATGTCCCAGTCAATGGAGACAGTTTTAGAACATAGAACATAGAACATTATAGTGCAATACAGGCCCTTCTGCCCTCAATGTTGTGCCAACTTGTGAAACTTGTCTAAAGTCCATCTAACCTACACTATTCCATTATCATCCATATGTTTATCCAATGATCATTTAAATACCCTTAAAGCTGATGAGTCCACTACTGTTGCAGGCAGTGCATTCCATGCCCCTACTACTCTCTGAGTAAAGAAACTACCTCTGACATCAGTCCTATATCTATCACCTCTCAGTTTCAAGTTATGCCCCCTCGTACTAGCCATCACCATCCAAGGTAAAAGGCTCTCACTGTCCACTCTATCTAATCCTCTGATCATCTTGATAAACTCTTAACCTTCTCTCTAACAAAAATAGCCTCAAGTCCCTCAGCCTTTACTCATAAGACCTTTCTTCCATACCAGGCAACTTTCTGGTAAATCTCCCCTGCACCCTTTCCAATACTTGCATGTCCTTCCCATAATGTGGTGACCTGAACTGTACGCAAGACTCCAAGTGCACCAGAGTTTTGTACAGCTGCAGCATGACCTCATGGGTCCTAAACACAATCCCTCTACCAATAAAAACTAACATACCGTATGCTTTCTTAACAACCTTATCAGCGTGGGTGGCAAATTTCAGGGATCAATGCACATGGACACCGAGATTTCTCTGCTCATCCATACTACCAAGAGTGATTGACACCTCAGACAACTAGGCTTGGGAGAAGAGACTACAATTGGTCCCCTTAAATAGAATCCCTGTTGTGTGGAAGCAGACCATTTGGCCTACTGAGTCTGCACTAACCCTCCAAAGAGCATCCTACCCAGACCCACCTCCTACCCTATCCCTGTAACCCTCCATTTCCCAAGGCTAACCCACCTAGCCTACACATCCCTGGACACTATAGACTATGTAGAATGGCCAATCCACCTAACCTGACCATCTTTGGACTGCAAGAGGAAACTAGAACATCCAGAAGAAACCCATTCAGACATGGGGAGAATGTGCGAACTCCCCACAGACAGTTGCCTGAGGCTGGACTCGAAAGTGGATCTCTGATGCTGTGAAGCAGCAATGCTAACCACTAAGCCACCATGCCACCCCATTCGTATTGCCACTGAGCCTGAAAAATCTTGCAAAGATCGCACTTCTTCAGTGCTTTGAGGTGTGTGCTATTGAATATCCAACCTTCAACAATGTACCATTAATGCTCTGAAATTCTCAAGCCCCTTTGATTGTTACCAAAGCTGAGTTGTACAGCTAATCAGACCGGAGAAAATCACTTTTCCCTCTCTGTCTGCAAGGCTCTGTTTAAAATGTTGCTAACAGGACTGAATACGCAGGTTAAATTGTAGAAAATGGTTTTGGAATCTCAATCACTATTCACATCACAGAAAGAGTCACTTGACAAAGATTCAACAGGATCAGGTCTTCTCTCTTTTCCCAGCAAGTGGATCCATCCACTTCAATGCGCATACAACAAAATATTAACACTTGGCAAGTACTCAGTGTGGTTGACTGTACCACATTGATACAAGTGGACTTGGCTGCTGTCGATGCAGCACAGTAATTGAGATTGTCACTTGAAAGATACTCCCATTCAGCAGTGTCAGAAAAAGATGGGAATTACTTGTGCATAGATCAAAAGCAGTGATGTCTGCTTGCTCAGATTTCCTCCCCTGACAATTGGCACTGAGGACAAAGGCCACAGGTTTGATGGGACCTCTTTTTCTCAGATTTCTGAGACGAGATGTTTCCAACCAAAGACACCTCAGCTCCAGCCAGTTCAGCCCAAGGCCCATGCATAGGCATTTTCTGACAGGTCGGAGGTCAGCAATGGCAGGCTTGTGTATGGCTGTGTTTTCTTTCCCCTGAATGACCCAAGAATGTCAAGGTCAATTGGGACTATACTCATTGGAACTTAGAAGAATGAGAGAGATGTTATAGAAACACATATATGATTATGAAGGGAATAGACAAGGTATAATCAGGGAGGTTGTTTCCACTGAGAGGTAAGAATAGAACTAGGGGAAATTACCTCTAAGGTAGAGCAAATTTAGGATTGAGTTGAGGAAGAACTTCCTGACCCAAAGGATTGTACATCTGTGGAATTCTTTGAACGTTTCTAAGACACAGATAGATTTTTGAGCAGTGAAGGAATTAAGGGTTACGGTGAGAGCACGATAAGTGGAGCTGAGATCATGCAAGGATCAGTCATGATCTTATTGAATGGTGGAGCAGGCTCGATGGGCCGAATGGCCTACTCCTGCTCCTGTTTCCTGTGTTCTTTAATCTCATCAATGTTTCAATTTCTGGGGAGCCCAGAGCTAGGGGTTATGAACGTAAGTTTATCACTGTCATGGAATTGTTTGATTGCTCTGTGCTCAGTTATGCGAATCTGATAGTCAATTTATGTTCATTGTGTTCGATTGATGACGCCTGGATGTGGATTCAGAGCTTGAGTAGACAGAGAAGCTGCTCGAAGCTACAGCTGAGTTGGAAGTGTCATTGTAGACTTGACATTTTGTGATTGCAGAAATATTTTCAGACTCTGGTAAATAAACCTGCTACACGGTTAGAAACTAGTGTCATCTCTGCATTGCTCTGAGATGTATAAAATAAACAACAAACAGGCAAAATGCAGCAATCACTAATATATCCAACTGGGAATTGAAGAGAAACACAGAGAACAGTTAGAAGGTGGAACAACTCAAACACGAGGCATTATAAGGTAAATAGCTCAGCTACGTTCAAGGGCAGGTTATATCCACTAAAGGGAGAGAAAGCAATAGGATGATATGCTGATAGCTGTACATGACAATAGCTTCAGCAGCATCCAGTATTCATCACTCTCATCAGTATGTGAGTACACTGTCTCCAAATGAACCTTTGGAATTGAATCCATGCTGCATCTTTGATTATCCTGGTTTTCAAATCATCATGATCAGATTAGGTGGATCAGGCTGAGCCAAAGGATAACTGAGTCATTGTATCACCCAGTGCCACTTAGATCATCGTCATACAGTGTGGAAGCAGGCCATTCAGCCCACACTGACCCTCTGAACTGCATCCCACCCAGATCCACCTCTTACCCTGTCCTTGAAACCCTGAATTTCCCATGGCTTATCCACCTAGCCCCCTCATCATTGGATTGTGGGTGGAAGCTGGAGCACCTGGTGGAAACCCACACAAAAACTGGGTGCAAACTCTACACAAACAGAGAGTGGAATTGAACCCAGGTCCCTAGCACTGTAAGGCAGCAGTGCTAACCATTGAGCCACCCCACTTAATGGGAGATATGCTTTGCCATTTATTAGATCAATGAACTGACTATTGACGTGACCTGCCTGCAAAGTTCCATTGCATGCTCATTATATTAAAAAAACTAAATGCTGTGTGAATGCTCAGGTGGCACAATGGGTAGTGTCCCTACCTCTGGGGCAGGAAGTCCAGGTTCAAAACCCACTTGCTGCAGCGATATGATGAAACATTAATTAATTAGTGATCTCTAAATTGGTGTGTGTCAGGCTTTGCGAAATAGACTACTTGAATTCATGGCATTGAAATGAGTTGGTTTACTGGCCTAATTCCTAGAATCGGTGGATTTTATTAATTAGACAGGCTAGGTCTAGGCTTCGAAGAGTCAGAGATGGGCTTCATTGAAACATATACAATCCTAAGGAGACTTGACCAGGTGGATGTAGAAAGATGTTTCATTTATGGAATGAGCTAGGGATCATTGATTAAAAAATAAGCAGTCGCTCATTTAAGACTGAATTGAGAAAACCTTTCTTTCCTCTCTGAGGGTTGAGGTTTTGGAATCCTCTTTGTCAAAAGGCAGTGGAAACTTGAAGTATTTTTAACGCAGAAGTAGATAGGCTCTTAAAGAAAGTTTATCAGGAATGAGCAGGAATAAAGAGTTGAGGTTAAAATCAGATCATATCATTGAATGTCAGAGTAAGCCTGAAGGGCAGAGTGGCCTAATGTTGTCCCTCGTTATATGGCGGAAATACGTAGAGGTGGTGACCTTAGAAAGGACAAGAGGTTAGTCCAGAGAAACAACATGCAATAATATCATTGGGCACAAGATAACTTTTCTGTCTATTTCAACTGGAAGAGTTACTTGAAACTGACCAAGATTGAAAGCTTTGCTCGGACTTCGCACTCACTCCCTTGGTGATTGCTGTATTGGCCATATTTCGGCTGTCTGGAGGGATTACCCGTGTGTGAGTGTGGAGAGTCGTGGGGGTGAATATGGCAACCGGCTGTGATTATGGCATGTCAACACTGCACGGTGAGAAAACAGACCCAAAAAAACCCGCTGTTGCAGTCAAAGGGATAATTACATTTCTTTTGTAGATAATAAAGTTTACAAGATGAATCATTTAAATATAATTTTACAAAATTAAAATTTAAACATTTTTTCAAAATTAAAAATTTAAACATCTTTTAAAAGTATGATAATTTTGGTTAGATAAATCATTTTAAAAAGTGATCATTTAAAAAGTGTGCGAAATTATTCTAAATCAGCACAGAGTTCAGCATGAATTCATCAGATTTTTAAAAGGGTTTAGGTTTAAAAAATGGACCTGCTTTATGTTTAGAATGGACTGAGCCCCCTTCATTAAGTATTTATGAGTTAACAGAAGATGCCTTACTCCTGCAAAAGCAGGTAAAGGGTGACCTCTGTGTTTGCGGAATCATTTTCCACAGTTTCAGTTACCCGTGGTTTACTACACTCCAAACATACTGTAGGGAATCTTCAGAAACAAGAGACTAGGGGACTGCCGGGAAGGTAAATTTCCCAATGAAAAGAATGGGTTCACTCCTATCTGCGGTTTCTGGGTTCCATGGTAGGTACTGGTATGTATTCCCCGCAGGAACGGGGGGAAGCGACTGGAGACGATTTTATGTAGTAATTAATTTGAAATCAGCAACGCAATTATCGCATATGTGCAGTTCTGAAGAAGGGTCACTGAACTTGAAACATTAAGTCTGTTCCAGTTACATGAATACTGTCAGACCTGCTGAGTTTCTCAGCAACTTGTTTTAGTTTCAGATTTCTAGTATCCACAGATTTTTGTTTTAATATCCCACACATTTTCAGTTTGTTGTTGTTTGGACTCGAGCAACAAATGTTTGGAAGTAGGATTAGTTAGCTTGGCTCAATTTCAGATTGGTGTACAGCACTCTGGAAGTGTTGGGTATCTCTAACTATCTGCTGTGTGCGTGCTGAATACAGTGGCACTACAAAATCTGATCTGTTGGTATTGGATTGGTAACTACAGCTAGGAGAAGCGAGCAGGAGTAGACCATTCGGCCCTCCAATATGCCCATCATTCTTTCGGGTTATGGGTAGCTTCATTGAGGCTTTACCTCCACTTTCCTACCCATCACCTTGACTGCCTAATCATTCAGAATCTGCCCAACTCAACCTTGAACGTATTCAATGATTTATCTGGATTAGAGAATTCCATAGATTAATAACTTTTTGAGAGGAAACTAAATCATTGTCATTTCTATCTCAACTGAAAGATTGCTCATTTGAAAATAGTGACCCCTATGTTTCAATAGGATGAAAGTGGTATTCTGCAGCGCACTGTAATATTGCTTTCATGGAACATTATATATGATGGAGGATATCTGGGTTACTCAAATGCTGCAGAAATTCCACAACATCCAGAGAAACAGACTGCTTCACTAAAATAAAAACAATATGAAACTTGCTGTTTTATGTTATTGTATTGACTATGAAGATCATTCATTTGATTTGATTTATTATTGTCACCTGTACCTAAGTACAGTGAAAAGTTTTGTTTTGTGAGCAGTACAGGCAGATGGCAAGATATAAGGACATGCAGATCACAGGGTGTTCAGACAGAGCAAGGTGCACAGAGTTACAGCCGCACAGGAGATGCACAAAAGCATGATCAATGTTAGATTTGACATTAGAGAGGTTTATTTGGAAGTCTAAAAACATCAGGGAAGAAGCATGTGTTCAAGCTTCTGTACCTACTGCCTGACGGAAGAGGTTGAAAGAGTGTATTACTGGGGTGGGAGGGGTCTTTGATGATGTTAGGCCAAAGTGAGGACTGCAGATGTTGGAGATTAGAGTCAAGATTAGAGTAGTGCTGGAAATGCACAGCAGGTCAGGCAGCATCCGCGGAGCAGGAAAATTGACGTTCCGGCAGGAGCGCTTCATCTTTGATGATGTTGGCAGCTTTTCAGTGAGAACCAAGAAACATAGATGGAGTCCACAGATGGGAGGTTGGCTTTCGTGATGATCTGGGCTGTGTACTCGACTGAGTTTCTGTAGGAACTTGGAACGAATGACCCAGAAAAACCAGGTGTGCAAATGTTCCAGTAGGTCCACATTCACGGCTATGCTGGTGAATCAGGTCCTTTTGGATAACACTGCAGTCAGGTGAAAGGGCAGGTTTGAATCAAATGAACGAGGGTCCATCTTTTTCAGCTTTATTCCATGCGCCTAGGCCACAGACAAAAGACAAGCCGAATGTGCAGCACTCACGAGACGTGTCAGTCAGCACTGCAGTCCGTGCCCCTTCATCGTTGGACATAAACAACAATTCAGCTATTTCAGTGTGGTCCACTTCCAGAAAGCAGTTCTGAGATTAACACGTCAATAAGGAGGAAGAAGATGTACCGAGGCCAGTGATTAATAATTCCTGCTCTGCTCTTCAGCTGTTTACAGGGGAGAAGAAGGTGAAATTGACAAGAATATTCAGCCACACCTTCATACATTATATTGAACTGGACAGTCCTTTAGTTTTTGCTTGTGGCCTCCACAGCACTTACGTCAGCTAATAAATTAGCCCAAGTTGTGAGCAGATTAAAGACCTTATAGATTGCATTTTATTATGTATTTGACTGTGGTGTACCAGAAGTTAGTTGTGAGATAAGAGTGTTACCTTGGGCAATGCAACCCACCAATACAACACCTCCTCATCCTGCCAAGAAATGCCAGATTCAATCTCTCCTCATATATCATTCCTGCCATCCCAGGAATCAGTTGGTCAACTTGTACTGCATTCCCTCTGTACAAAAGCCTTCTTAATTCCAGTCATTCCTGTTGCTGGGATATCATCTTCACTCAAATGAAAAAGGCACACGTGAGTACAGCTGGCTGAAACAGTCACAGAAACTACAGAAACATAGATCAGTGCAGCAGTAGGTCACATTAGACTCCCCAGCCTCCTACACCTTTCATTATAATCAAAGCTGATCATTGAGCTCAATACTTTAAAATCCCACCCTCCCTTGATCCATTTATCCCTAAGAACTATACCTGACCACTTAGTGAAAACATTCAATGTTTTGGCCTCAGCCACGTCCTGTGGTAGTGAATTCCACAGGGTCCCCACTTTCTGGGTCAAGAAACTTCGCCTCGTCTAAGTTCTGAAACGTTTACCCATTATCCTGAAACAATGACCCCTGCTTCTGGGCTTTCTCACTATGAGGAACATCCTTCCTGCTTCTAACCTGTCTGGTCATGTTAGAATTTGGTAGGTTTCTGTGAGATCGCCCCTCATTCTTCTCAATTCCAGTCAATACAATCCTAACAGATTCAATCTCTCCTCATATGTCATTCCTGCCATCCCAGGAATCAGTTGGTCAACTTGTACTGCATTCCCTCTGTAGCAAGAATATCCTTCCTCAGACAAGAAGACCAAAACTGCACACAATATTCCAGGTGTGGCCTCACCAATTCCCTGTATAACTGCAGCAAGACATCCTTTTTCCTGTCCTCAAACCCTCTCCCTACAAAGGCTAACATACTGTTTGCCTTCTTTTCTGCTAACTGCACCTGCATGCGCACTTGCAGTGACTGGTGCATGTGGACACCCAAGGCTCATTGAACATTGCCCTCATTCGATTTATAGCCATTCAGATAATAACTTATTAGATTTCCTACAGTGTGGAAACAGACCCTTCAGCCCAACAAATCCACACCGACCCTCCAAAGAGTAACCCACCCAGACCCATTTCCCCTATGACTAATGCACCTAACCTGTGGACAATTTACCTGACCTGCACATCTTTGTGACTGTGGGAGGAAACCCACGCAGACAAGGGGCGAATGTGCAAACTCCACACAGACAGTCGCATGAGGCTGGAATCGAACCTTGGATCCCGGCGCTGTGAGGCAGCAGTGCTAACCACTGAGCCACCGTGTCGCCCTAGCTACCTTCCTATTTTTGCTACCAAAGTGGATAACCTCACATTCATCCATATCTGCCATGCATTTGCCCACTCACCCAGCCTGTTCCAGTTGGCCACTGATGAGATTTGATTGATTCTCTGATCGTGAACTAATCTGCAGATGTCAGCGCAAGTTTTGTACCTTTATCTGCCGTGACTAGCTAACTTCCACACGGAAGAACAGAAGCTCTTTGTATTTTTTTCACAGCTGTCAAGCACCAATATTACAGGCACTGTAGTTTGCCCTCATCTTAGAAGCAGCCAATCCCAACAGTGTGGTAAGAGGCCATTCAGCCCATCAAGTCTGCACTGACTCTCCACAGAGCATCCCACCCAGATCTGCTGCACCCCCAGCCCACTCTATTCCCATAACCCTGTATTTATCATGGCCAATCCACCTAACCTGAGTCAAGTTGACCGGAAATGCTAATTTTGCTTTCTCTCCAGAGATGCTGCCAGACCTGCTGAGTTTCTCCAGTAATTTTGCTTTGCATTCCCATCTCAATTTATACTGGAACCATCTCACATGCCAAAATTGGTCTTAAAATAAACCAACACTTGTCTGCTCATTGGCTGTGCCTTAATTTCATTCCTGCAATTTATTGTAGGATATGCCCCATCTGGACAGATGGTAGATTTGGAATTTCCCTTTGAGTCTCAGCATTGCATGACATCAACAATGGAACAGCCTCATTGGCTAGGTCTTTGATTTCCCTCGGGGCTAAATAATGCATGGTTCAACTATAATGGCCATAAGGTCAAAGGCAAATCTGACACCCGTGCCACAGGCTGTGAATGGCATCTCTGAGGGTGCAGTTGAAGAATGTGGTGCTGGGAAAGCACAGCCAGTCAGGCAGCATCCGAGGAGCAGGAGAGTCGACGTTCCGAGTATAAATCCTTCGTCTCTTATCCTCGAAACGTCAATTCTCCTGCTCCTCGGATGCTGCCTGACCAGCTGTGTTTTCTCAGCACCACACTCTTCAATTCTGATCTCCAGTCCTCACTTTATCTCCAAGGGTGGGCCTTATACCACAGCACATGAGATTGGCAAGTTAAGTGTGGAGAACTTTGTCGGCGTGCTTCCATTGACTTGATGCCAACCCTTCAACAGGACTCAGTCTCCTTTTCATGAATGACACAAATGTTGGAGAGGTGACAGCCGAGTGGTATTATCACCGGGCTATTAATTCAGAGACCCAGGTGATGTTCTGGGGGCCCTGCTTTGAACCCTGGTATGGCAGATTGAATTTGAATTCAATAAAAATCTGGAATTAGGAGTTTGACGATGACTGTGGTCATTGTTGGGGAAAAACTCACCTGGTTCACTAATGTCCTTTAGGGAAAGAAACTGCTATCCTCACCTGGTCTGGCCTACTTGTGACTCCAGACCCACAGTAATGGGCTCTTAATTGGACTCTGGGATGGGGCAGTGAATGCTGGCCTAGCTCTTATCCTATGAAGGAATTTTAAAAACATAGGGATGAAGCCAAGTTTATCATGGATAAAGCAACGTACTGCACAGAATGAGGCCAACACATTCTTTATACCTGTACAGACCCACAAATAGCCATCCATCCTAATCCCACTTTTCAGCTTATTAGTTTGCACACTTCAAGTGAAAATTCTATACCTTTCAAATGTTAAAAGCCTCTGGGGTGCTTTTGGAGTCATAGAGATGCGTAGCATGGAAACAGATCCTTTGGTCTAATCCGTCCATGCCGACCAGATATCCCAACCCAATCTAGTCCCATCTGCCAGCACCTGGCCCATATCCCTCCAAACCCTTCCTATACATATACCCATCTAAGTGCCTCTAAAATGTTGCAATTGTACCAGCCTCCACCACTTCCTCTGGCAGCTCATTCCATACACGTACACCCTCTGTGTGAAAACGTTGCCCCTTAGGTCTGTTTTATATCTTTGTCCTCTCACCCTAACCCCTCTAGTTCTGTACTCCCCCGCATCAGGGAAGAGACTTTGTCTATTTATCCTATCCATGCCCCTTTTAGGTAAGAAAATCCTCCTTTACATCCCTCCTAAACCTTTGATCTCTTTATCTAACTCAATGCCTGGTCATGAGCCTGTTAACCATAGGCTTCCCAATTCTCTATGGATACTTTCTAATCCATCACCTCAGAAATGGTACTGTAGGAGCAGGTGGGAGTGTGAAGTATGGTTTCCTGGTTCAGAGGTGGGGACACTACCACTGCACCACAAGGGCCCCAGGGACAAACCTGATGAATCCAAGCCTCCAACACAGTCAAGGTGCAGAACTTTGCACCCAGAAATTGGTATAGATGGTGCCCTGTTGGCACCTGAAATACGGGCGAAATCCATTCTCAATTTGAACTTCAAAATCTCCCATCCCTGCTCCGGTTCTGATAGTGTTAACAATCCACCCTTTCGGCATAAAACTTGTCAGTGTTTTATATACCAAGAAATCAAATGAAAAGAATGTAATTTTTCTGAACTTTTTCTAGCCTTTATCCTTTCTGACATTTTCAAATATCAGTAGGTCTACAAACACAGGGAAATCAATACTGCCTTAATAATACAACGAAGGGAAAACAGCATCAAATTGAATTCTAAAGTTCTCTTAAACTGCTGAATATTGCACCTAAAAGTGTGACAGACTGTTGCTATCAGAGGGAGGCACGCTTAGCAATTAGCCACTTGTTCTTTCCAACATGGCAAATTGTTGCCAAAAAAAGCACAATGCAACGGGATTTTCTCTCGATGAAGTGAATTCTGCCTGCAGCGGACCGGGAACGGGAAGGCCATGCGGGTAGGGCGGGAGAGTTAGAAAATCCCAAACAGAGCCATTTGTCAGATCGGGTTGTCATGTTCGATGTGGAATGGAAGGAGGAAGAATAGAGCGAGCAGGAATTTGTTCAGTGAGCAGGCGATTTTCATGAGATACTCTTATCCGAGTGCCAGACATCAGCTACAGCTGTGACATTTTGGTCTCCCTGGTGAAGGAGTACTGAGGATTGTTGCCATGGCAACTCATCTGCACTTAATGCACATATAATGATAGTTGGTGACGCATCGCTTCCAACCTGGTTGCCAGGGGAAAGCAAAAAGTTTCTGTTTGTATACTTACACCCTGGGTGCCAGTTATCAGTTGCTGCACCTCACAGATAAGCACTTTATTTCCATGGACTCCCATTATCCTCATTCACACTAATGGCTCAATGAATTGAATCATTTTCAGGTTTATTTTTCTCCCCTACCCACCTCTTTTGCCTTAATCTAAGCGCCGTATTTTACAGAAAAGGAAGTCAGTGAAGGTTGCTTAAAAACCTGCCTTGCTTCATCAGACCGAATCTGCAAGGCAGCTTGCCTGTTGAATAACAAAGGACGTGGCTCGATTGAGGTGTTAAGATGTCACATTTAGCCACCATTTCCATTCAATGTAACTATATCTTTTAGTCTTGAAGCAGAATAAACATTTACAAAATGTACCAAGAAGAGTCATTTCAGTGATAAAGTCTTGGTTTGAATTAAATGTGGTCAAGATATTTATGGATGAGAAAGGTCATTCGGTCGGTCTTATTTCATGTATGAAAAGAAAACAAATTACATCTTTGAGAGCGTTTTTAATGTGTTAAAGTATTCCAAGGTACTCTAAGGGGTGTAATCTGATAAAAGGTGACTCCAGTAAAAGGAAGGAGACACTAAGGTATGGTCAAAGAGGTTGGTTTTAAGGAATATTGTAAAGGAGGAAAATGTCTAAGGAGTGGAAGGTTTTGGAGACAGGTCCAGAGCTTTGGCCTGAGTTAGGCAGAGGCCAGGGGCATTCAATGCTTCATGATAATGTCACTGCACTGCTAATCCAGAGGAAGAAGCAAATACTGTGGGCCCAGGCTACAGGGGTTCAAATCCAACGATAGCAGATGGTGGAGATTGAATTGAACTCACTGAATGAATTTTGAATGATAAAGGTTGTCACTAATTCAGAAGAAGACTCATACCTGACTCAAAATATCAACTCTATTTCTCTCTGCACAGATGCTGCCAAACCTGCTGAATTTCCGTCAATGCATGTGCGTACACACACACACACACACACACACACACACACACACACACACACACACACACACACACACACACACACACACACACACACACACACACACACACATACTGTCATTGGAATAGTAACCTGGAATTTAAATTCAAGAATTAAAGACCCGTCTCCTGGACTCTGCTGCGTGATTACTGAGAATCACAGAGCTGACTTCCTTCCACTAATGTTACTAGGATTCTGAAAACGACTTAGACAGGACACAAAACATTAACTCTGTTTCTCTTTCTGCGGATGCTGACAGACCTGCTGAGTTTCTCCAGCATTCTCAATGTTTGTTTCAGACTCAAGAGCTGATGATGTAGTGGGCATGTCACTGGATTAGTTATTCAGAACCCCAAGCTAGTATTCTGGGGATGTCGGTTCATACCTCACCATGGTGTGCTACTTTAATTCATCAAATGTAGACATTGCTGGCTGGGCCAACATTTGTTTCATGGATAAATGATGAAATATGAATTTATCTGTCCTAGAGACCCATTTCAATTTTCTGCATGTTATATAGTTTATAATTTAGATGACTTAAATGAGGTGACTTATCCATTCAATTAGGGTTGTTCAACTAAAAAGAATTTGTCCTTTTGTTTGGTACTATTTTTACAACCATAGACCCACTATTTATCTAGCACTTACTTGAAGTGATCGCTGTGGATGGTAAAAGGTGATGAACAACTGCATATCATGACCTAGGACCCTAAGTGTGGGAAGCGGTCAGAGTGGCTCCATGGTATAGTTGGATATTATGATCCTCCCATCAGAGAGTTTGTCTTTAAAATGTGGCGTCAATGTGTATGACCATGAGAAATAGGAGCAGGAGTAGGCCATATATTGCCTCTGAGTCTGCTCTGGCACTTGACAATGATCTCAATTCTACATTCCTATCTGTTCCTCATAACTCTTGACTACCATGTTGATCTGGATAATTAGCCTTGAATATATTCAATGACACAGCGTCTGCTTCTCTCTGGGGAATGTAATTCCACAGGCTAATGAGTCTTTGAGAGACAATTTTCTCATTATTTCATGGAGATCTCCTTGTAATTAAACTGTGGCCCCTAATTCCATACTCTAGCCCCCACAACCTCTCTGCAGCTGCCGTATCAGGCCCCCTCTGCATCTTATATATTGCAATACGATCACCTCTCGTTCTTCAAATCTCCAATGAATCTCAACCCAACCTCCTCAGAAAGCAACCTCTTCATCCAAGAACCCAGTCACGCGAACCTCCTCATAACTGCTTCAGTTACAATGACACGTTTTCTTTAACCGGAGTCAGTTCGCTCAGTTGGCTGGATGGCTGGTTTGCAATGCAAATTGATGCCAACAGTTTAGGTTTGCTTCCTACACTGGCTGAGGTCACCATGCTGCTTCCATCTTCTCAACCTCACCCTCACCTGAAGTGTGGTGGCCCTCAAGTGAAACTCATGTCTCTGTCCCTCTCGCCAATGAGGGAGCAGGACTAGGACAACACTACACTTTTTAAATTTAAATTAAAAGGAAAAAGCTTTCATTTTAGTGCCACCTCTCATGACCTGAGGGCACCACGCAACATCTTGCAGCCAATGAGTTACTTTTTGTAATGTTGAAGTGTTGCAGGTAGGAAGAGGTGGCAGACTGTCTGATTAAAGGGCTGGTTCAAAAAGCAAGACAGTGCCAAGGGTAAAATCCTATCACTGATAAGCATCAGTCTTGCTCTGCATTCAATTGGCACCATGGGAGCTTTTAAATGTCTGCAGACAGGGTGCCATTTATAAAACAACACTTCTGACAGTGTAGCACTTACTCAGCACTGCACTGGAGAGTCAGCCCAAATTGTATGGAGATCACTGTTCTACCAAGTGAGCCCTATATGACATGGACATGGATAGATGAATTGATCTGCCATGTAGTCATCATTGTTAGTTAATCCAAGTGAAAGAGGTGAAGGAAGTACAAGTGTCTGCGGTAACCAAAACACTCACTAAGCTAACTTCTATTCAAGGATGACATAAAAGAGCCAAAATCACTTATAGGGCAATCACTTATAGGTTGCTCAGTGGTTAGCACTGCTGCCTTATAGCGCCAGGGACCTGGGTTCGATTCCTGCCTTGGGTGACTGACTGTGTGGAGCTTGTACATTCCCCCCGTGTCTGCGTGGGTTTCCTCCAGGTGCTCCGGTTTCCTCCCACAGTCCAAAGATGTGCAGGCCTGGCAAATTAGGAGACAGTGAGGTCTGCAGATGCTGGAGATCCGAGTTGAGAGTGTGTTGCTGGAAAAGCACAGCAGGTGAGGCAGCATCCGCAGAGCAGGAAAATTGACATTTCAGGCAGGAGCCCTTCATCAGGAGTGAGGCTGGGAGCCTCGGAGGTGGAGAGATAAACAGGGGGGGGGGTGTGAGCTGGGGAGTAGGTAGCTGAGAGTGCAATAGGTTGATGGAGGTGGGGGTGAAGGTGATAGCGTGGATAGGTGGGAAGGAAGATGAACAGGTCATGAGGGTGGTGCTGAGCTGGAAGGTTGGTCATGAGGGTGGTGCTGAGCTGGAAGGTTGGGATGGAGGGAGGGGAAATGAGGAAACTGATGAAGTTCCCCACATTGATATCCTCGGGTTGAAGGATTCCAATGTGGAAGATAGGGCGTCCTTCCTCCAGGTGTTGGGTGGTGAGGGAATAGTGATGGAGGAGGCCCAGGACCTTCATGCCCTCGGCAGAGTGGGAGAGGGAGTTGAAATGTTTAGCCATGGGACGGACGGGTTGGTCAGGTGAATTGCCCATGATAAATTGCCCATAGTGATAGGTACATTAGTCAGGGGTAAATAAAGGGTAGGGGAATTGGTCTGGGTGGGTTACTCTTCAGAGGGTTGGTGTGGACTGGTTGGGCCAAAGGGCCTGTTTCCATACTGTAGGGGAATCTAATCAAAATAATGAAGGGGCTGCAGAGAAGCAGTGAGAGAGAGCCAATGGGAGATTATGAGGAACATTCCTTTCTGCTATTCCCTAGTTGTATTATTTGTCCTATCTTAACTTCTAACTATAACCATGAAATATAAATTTAATTATGGTGAAACATTGGGACTCAGATAGGGAAATCCTATTAATTAAAACTGCAAAAAAACTTAACTTGTCCCCTTAGCACTTAAGCAAGAAATAGACAAATAAATGCTTTGGGTGCAGACATTGAACTTTCATTCAGCTGCACATAGTTATCTGGATAAATAGTTTGCATTATTGTCATGGATACCTTGGAAAGATGAAATTTAATTTGGCGATCCAGTTTGAATTGACAAGACCATTGTACCCGAAGCCAGATCTGTAAATAATGTGGAAGTGAATTCTAATAACTGGCGACTTCACCTTTCAGCCTGCAGCTTATCCCAGAGACTGGGCATACTGCGGTGAGTAACTGGCCAAAGGCTGCCCGCTATCTACGAGGCACAAGTCGGGAGTGTGAGGGAATACTCCCCACTTGTCTGGATCGATGCAGCTCCAACAACACTCAGGAAGCTTTGCACCATCCAGGACCTAGCCCACCCACCTGACTGGCATCACTTCTACAAATATTCACTCCCTCAACTACTGACACTCAGTACCATCTACAAAATGCACCCCAGTAGCTCCCTGAGCTACCCTTGACAATACTTTCCAAACCCACGGGCACTTTAATCTAGAATTTCAAAGGCAGCATGGACATGGGAACACAATGACCTGCAAGTTCCCCTCCAAGCCACACTTCATCCTGACTTGGAAATATGGCACTGTTCCTTCACCATCACTGGGTCAAAGTCCTGAAACCCCTCCCGAACAGCAAAAAGGGTATAATGACACTACATGGACTGCAGTGGTTCAAGATGGCAGCTCACCCCCCACCGTGTCAAGGGCAACTAGGGATGCCAGCCCAGCCTACAAAGCCCATGTCCTGAATAACATTGTTTTTAAAAGCCTGGACCTTATCCAGGTCTTGCTCCATTTAATCACAGACTGCTTTTGTGTCTAAGGTGTTGCTAATGATACTGAACATTGTGCAGTCGTCAGTGAATATATCCACTTCTGAGCTTACAATGGACAGGAGGTCATCCATGGAACAACAGACTGAAAATCTGGACAGTTTCACTCCAAGCTACTCCCAGTGTGGTCTGGGGCCAAGACCCCATGCCATCTGGAGCCACAGCCCAATTAGAATTAGCGTTATTGTCACATGTACTTAAATGACTACAGTGAAAAGTTTACACATCACCACTTATAGCATCATTCTTGGATACAAAAATACCGAGGTCCAGCTTCTTCAGTTAAAAGACCTTAGAAAATAGAGAAATAAAAAGTCCAGTGTTGCAGAAACAAAATAGTCTGAACCATTGTCTTCCAACCCAGTCCACGCTGGCACCTGGCCTCTAGACCACACTGAGCAGTGGCTCCAGACCGCACTGGGCTATGGCTGCAGACCACACTGGGTCTTGGCTCCAGACCACACTGGGCTGTGGCTCCAGACCGCACTGGATCTTGGCTCTAGATCGCACTGGGCTGTGGCTCTAGATCGCACTGGGTCTTGGCTCTAGATCTCACTGGGCCGTGGTTCCAGTCCGCACTGGGCTGTGGTTCCAGTCCGCACTGCATCTTGGCTCCAGAACCCACTGGGCTGTGGCTCCAGTCCGCACCGGGTCTAGGCTACGAGATGGCTCTAGAATCACTTTGAGATCATGGGACCACGCTGAGACCATGCCTGGCCGAGAGACTACCACGTACCACCAGAAGACACACATGCTGGGCCGGGAGACTGCCATGCCATGCTTGGAGGACACTGCTTAATTGTCCTGTGATGGTCCTAGTCAGTTTGGAGCTAGTAGCAGATGTTAACTTACCTGCTCCCTTGCAATTATATGGGTTTCCTTGTCCCAGCGCAAGGTTTAGCCAATACCGAGGACTCGGTGAGTGGGGTGTCAAGATTGGCATAGGTTGCTCCTTGGTGCAGGGCATCAGAGAATCATTGCACTCAGTCATCCCTCAGCAATCATTTCACCCAATGTGTATAACCCCTGTTACACATTTGGCACATGTGCTATAGTCCACATCAATGGTCCTGGACGAGGGAGACCGAAATATGGCGAATGTGTTTGATCATGACAGTGATCGCTTTCAAAAGCAGTCGCGACCATCATCCATTGGGGTATCGGCCGGGATCCACTCAGTGTGAAGATGGACCGTGCGGCCCAGACTTCCCGGTGGAATGACTGAGTGCCTTTGGGAGAGATGGAGAGGAAAGAAAGCATAAAATGAAGAGCTGTGAGTGTTTATTATTAAGTGAGCTTTGCATGTTGGTAATTGAAAAGCTTTCTGTCTGAATATCTCCGGCCGGTTGTAAATAATAATAAGATTGTCATTCAGCTGGGCCTCAGTATCGGGTCACTGATCAGACTCAGAGCAGCAGCTCCTTCAGTCCAATTTCCCACAGTCTAATATTGCTTTGAACCTCCTGCAGATTGTGCTTTGATGCCTCTATATATTACTGGAGCAGGCAGGTCTTATGTGTGCAAATTTAATCATTGTTTATGCCGAGGTGAAGATGCCTTGAGCAACAAGGACGCGGATGAAAATAGACAAATCAGATATAGCTGAGGAATGCGATGAAGATGAGGTCCAGTATTAGCTGCCTGATTTGAAGTGAAATGCTTCAAAATGCTCCCTTTTCTCCCCCCACCACCCCCTCCCCTCCCAAACTGAAGTCTGTTGTACATAGTGATCCAGGACACAATTGGAAAAGCCAACAGTAACAAATTTTGTCAGCGACGGAGAATATAACATGAGATAGTTTGGGTGCAAAGGTCATCTGTTTCAACTGCATTGGGAAGGCAAGCCTGAGGCCTTGAAACTGCTCAAACAGAACTGTGTTGTGTGATAATGCCGTACAACAGAATAACCTCTATGTAAATCTGATAAAAGTACGCTATGATAGCAGTCAGATTTTTTTTAACAATTCCCAACGCGTTCCTCACTTATGTGCTGCTGATCAAACCACTCTGGGTCATGCACTAGCCAGTAGAGAACTTACACTTTCTTTGAAGAATAGACCTCTCATTTGTTAAGAGTGTATATATCCAAAAATCAAAATTTTGTCTGGCTTTAATTATTTGGAGGTCATTGAAGTATAAGTATGGCTCCCCTTCCCTGTATGGAGCTTCTGGGTTCAGGTGTCACTCCACGGCTCAAGCACAAAGATCATGACCAATACTGCAGTGCACTCCTGCGCTAAGGGAGGGCTGAAGTGTCAGAGGTACAGTGCTCTAGGATGCTGCACTGTCAAGGTGTTGGGGGAGTGCTACACCACTGAAGATGCTGAAAGAGTGCTGCATTGATGGAAGTACTGAGGGAGTGCTGCACTGTCTGAGGTACTCAGGGAGTGCTGCACTGTCTGAGATACTGAGGGAGTGCTGCATTGTCAGAGGTGCTGAGGGAGTGGTGTATTGTCAGAGATGCTGAGTGAGTGCTGCACTATCTGAATACTGAGGGAGAGCTGCACTGCCAGAGATACTGAGTGAGTGCTGCACTGTCGGAGATACTGAGGGATTGCTGCACTGTCTGAGATACTGAGAGAATGCTGCTCTGTCAGAGATACTGAGGGATTGCTGCACTGTATTGAGAGAATGCTGCACTGTCAGAGATGCTGAGGGAGTGCTGCACTGTCTGAAGTACTGTGTGCATGCTACACTGTCAGAGATGCTGAGGGGGTGCTGCACTGTCAAAGAAACTGAGGGATTAGTGCACTGTCTGAGATACTGAGAGAGTGCTGCGCTGTATTGCTAGAGTGCTGCACTGTCAGAGAGACTGAGGGAGTGCTGCACTGTCAGAGATACTGAGGGAGTGCTGCACTGTCTGAGATACTGAGAGAGTGCTGCACTGTCAGAGATATTCAGGGGTTGCTGCACTGTCAGAGATACTGAGAGAGTGCTGCACTGTCAGAGATACTGAGCGAGTGCTGCACTGTCAGAGATGCTGAGGGAGTACTACACTGTCTGAGATACTGAGAGAGTGCTGCACTGTCAGAGATACTGAGAGAGTGCTGCACTGTCAGAGTAATCATCTTCCAGTTGAGATTTTAAAACAACATTCCAGCTGTCTGGAATTGTTTTGAAGAGGAACGTGTTCTGAAATAAATGCAGAGAAAATGCTGGAGAACTCAGTTCTGGAGAAGACCATGTCAGACTTGAAATGTCTGCTCTGTTTATCTCTCCACACAGAAGAGTTTTCATGCTGAGTTTCTCCACCACTCTCTGTGTTTGTTTCAGACTTCCAGCATCTGAAATAATTTGCTTTTTAACACTGTGTTCTCCCTGACGGCTTGGCCAATGTTTATCCCTCGACCAACATTACAGAAAACACACAAGCAACATGACTATTTTGTGGGAGCCTGCTATATTCAAATCAGCTGCTGGTTTTCCTCCTTTAAACTGTGACTGCATTTCACAAAATGCCCATGGCTGATGGAAAACTAGTGTTTCTCACAGGGAAGGTTGGGGGAAGATCCAACACTCGCTCAGTATCTCTGACAGTTGAAATTGAGAGGATGTTCGATATGGGGTAGTTGTGAACGGTGACAAGAAATTGTTAACCCGAAACCGTAATGTAAGGTGATGGGCAAAGCAAAACCATTTACAGCTCATTGATGTATATGAGTTCAAGCTCAAATCTCAGAGAAACAAGGGCATTATTTCAACTACTTCTGAAGACCATTCACTCAATTAATTAATTCTATGCTCCCCATCAATCACATTATTAATTAATCGATTTGCAAAGATGTAGTGAGCTTGTGGCAGTCAATACCTTGGCCTAAAAATGTCTTGACTGAAGAAAGTGCAACTTAGTGGACTGAGAATTCCAGTGTGTAATCCTGTCCATTCTGATCATTGGTCCTCAAGATCCTTACATATCTCGGTTCAAGATTAGAGTGGTGATGTAAAAGCACAGCAGGTCAGGCAGCATCCGAGGGGCGGGAAGATCAACTTTTCAGGCAAAAGCCGTTCATCAGGACTGAAGTCAGGGAGCCTCCAGAGTGGAGAGATAAAAGTTCAAGTCCCACCTGCTCCAGAGCTGTGTAATAACATCGCTGACCAAGTTGGTTGGGAAATATCTAACCTCCTTGGATTTGTTAGTCAATGATTACGTGTGTGTTTGTGTGTGTGTGTGTCTGTGTGTGCACGTGTGTGTTTGTGTGCATTTGTGTGTATGTGTGTGTGTGTGTGTGTGTGTGTGTCTTTGTGCGCGAGTGTGTGTCTGCATGTGTGTGTATGTCTGTCTGTCTGTGTGTGTGTGTCTGTGTGTGTGTGTCTATGTGTGTGTCTGTGTGTGTGTACCTGTGTGTGTGTGTGGATCTGTGTGTCTGTGTGTCTGTGTGTGTCCGTGTCTGTGTGTGTCTGTATGTGTGTGTCTGTGTGTGTGTGGGTCTGTGTGTCTGTGTGTGTCTGTGTCTGTGTGTGTCTATGTCTATGTGTATCTATGTCTATGTGTGTGTGTCCTGTGTGTGTGTGTCTGTGTCAGTGTGTATGTGTCTGTGTCTGTGTGTGTCTGTATGTGTGTGTCTGTCTGTGTGTGTGCGTGTATCTGAATGTGTGTGTGTCTGTGTATGTGCGCATGTGTGTGTGCGTGTATCTGTATGTGTGCGTGTCTGTGTGTGTTCTTTGTCTGTGTGTATCTATGTCTATGCGTATCTATGTCTGTGTGTGTGTGTGTCCTGTGTGTGTGTGTATCTGTGTCAGTGTGTGTGTGTCTGTGTCTGTGTGTGTCTGTAGGTGTGTGTCTGTCTGTGTGTGTGCGTGTATCTGAATGTGTGTGTGTCTGTGTGTGTGTATGTGTCTGTGTGTGTGTATGTGGGTGTCTCTGTGTGTGTGTGTGTGTGTGTGTGTGTGTATATGTGTCTGTGTGTGTATGTGTACCTGTGTGTGTGTGTGCAATTTCTGGTTGAATCTTGCCAAGGCGGCCAGAGTTCTGACCGCTGCATGGGAGAGCTGGCAGGAGCTTCACCTTTTCCCTTCTCAAGAAGGTTTGTCCCAGCGGGTGCCAATTTTCACAGGCCCGCAGTAGGATGAGGTGGGGAGAGTCCTATACGCTGAGAGCTGCCAGCTGATTTGAGGCCAGCAGCTCAATTGAATGGCAGCGCCAATGAGGAGTCCACACCTGCTGCTGCTACAACCCCCCCTTCCCCCCCCGCCCCCCCCCCCTAACCCCCCCCCCCCCCCCCCCCCAGCCACCTCCAGCCAAAGATTGTTGAGGGCTGTCAAGTTGCGAGTTAAGAAAGGGAGAGTACAGGCTTAGCAGCAAGGGTGGAGTTGGTTCTTAGCAGTATCGCTCCCCTACCAGTCAGTACCTTCGTGTGAGTGAGCCCCACATCCCAGCCCAGCCTGCAAACAAACCTGCCAGTGTTCGCTAGTTGGACTCCCAACAAGGCAAATCCCCACAGTCAAGAGAGGGAGGGAGGGAGGGAGGTGTCACCCTATCAACTGAGTAAATAGTTCCACAAAGACCAGGCCCAACACATGGCAGAGCACACATTTCTTCCCTTTAAGTATATCTACATTTATACATATATTGCACCTGTGTGCATGTAAATGTCTGTGCACGCGTGTGTACCATTCTGCATGTGGACATGCGTAATTCTGTTTGTGTGTGCGTGTGTGTGTAGGAGTAATTCTGTATGTGAGTAATTCTGTGTATGTGAGTAATTGTGTGAGAGTACTTCTGTATGTGAGAGTAATTGTGTGTGTAGTTCTGCGCTCATGTGATTGTGTGTAATTCTGTGTGTGAGAGTAATTCTGTGTGTGAGTAATTCTGTATGTCAGAGTAATTGTCTGTGTGTAGTTCTGTGTTTATGTGATTTGAGTAATTCTGTGTGTGAAAGTAATTCTGTATGTCAGAGTAATTGTCTGTGTGTAGTTCTGTGTTTATGTGATTTGAGTAATTCTACGTGTGAGAGTAATTCTGTATCTCAGAGTAATTCTCTGTGTGTATTTCTGTGTTTATGTGATTTGAGTGATTCTGTGTGTGAGAGTAATTCTGTGTGTGAGAGTAATTCTGTATGTGAGATTAATTGTCTGTGTGTATTTCTGTGTTTACGTGATTTGAGTAATTCTGTGTGTGAAAGCTTTGGAGCATGTGCATAACTTTGAATGCATGAGGACATGAGTAAGTGTTTCTGAAAATTTATGTGTTGGAGAATAATTCAGTGGGTGTGTGTAAAAGAGAATGATTCTGAGTGTGTAACAAAGAGTGTTTGTTAGTGTGTTTGTCTAATTCCATGAGTGTTTATGTGAATGAGAGATTGGATACTTGGAGTGAAATCTTACATTTTTTCATCAGTATCAGTTGCATCAGTTGTGTTTTGGATAGTTTCTCATTGTGAGACTGATCACGTTTTAACACTGTGTTTTACCAGCTCGCCGCATCAACTACCGATCCCGTCTCTCCGCTGTTTCTGTCTCCCAATTCTAGCCACATCCTACCACTCACCATTCTCAGGCCAACTTGCCATTGCCAGGATATTGACTGGCATCCCTGATGACCACGCCATCTTTAAAAGCCTGTGGTGCCCCCCCGGGTAAGCACTGACAGTCTGGAGCTGCCCTGCATGGTACATAGAGATGGCAGAGAGAGAAAAATTGGTGTCTCACCTGACAGCATGGGAGGTGGGAGTCCTGTTGGATGGGGGTTGGGTCGACATGGAACACATCTCCCCCACTCTTGCCACAGGACCAGCAGAGGGGCCATGATACCATGTTAGTCTGGTCCGAAGTTGCCCAACTGCTTACTTCCTTGGGATAGTTCACCACCAGCAACAGCTCTAACAGCTGTGCTGCTTCATGTCTTGTAAACACATCCGTACACTTGCACATACATATACACACTCACTCACTCATTCATTCACTGACTCTCACACACACAGATTTACTCATACACACAAGCGCGCACACACATACACACGCACACACACATACATAATCACACTCTCTCATTCACTCACTGACTCACACACATATATATACACACACAAACACACACACACACATGCTCACTCACTCACACACTGACACATACACTCACTCGTTCAATCACTGACTCACGCACTCACTCACACATATACGCACGCACTGACATACATGCAAATACACACACTAACTCACTCAAATACATTAATTCACCCATACACGCACATATACAGACACACACACTCAGTCACTGACATACTCGCTCACTTGCACACTGACATAAATGCACACACATACACTCACATTCACACACGTACGCACATACACACATACATTCACACACATGCTCACATATACAAGTACACACACATACAGTCATGCTCACATACATGCCAGGACATATATGCACATACGTACGTTTCTATCTTCCCTCATCGCTGCCCATCTCATTCCAGGAGGAAAACAGCTGACAAAAGGTTTGGCCACCTGTCATTCACCTGTTCACCCCTTTTGAGGAGAAGATCCTGACTCTGACTGTCCCCAGTATAGCAGACTGACTGAGTCCAAATGCTTGGACTGGCATCCGAGGCTCCCCTTGACTTACTGTGCTGGGATCCCCTGACTGAAGACCATCTCCCTGATTTGACTGAGGTCTGCTGCCTACCTTGAGCTCCTGGCGGACGTTAGGATAAATAAGACCATAAGCAATAGGAACAAGTGTAGGCCATTCAGCCCCTCAAGCCTGCTTCCCAATTCCAAAGGTCCATGGCTGACCTGTCACTCCTAAAGCCCACTTTCTGACTCTACCCGACAACACTTGATTCTTCGACTGATCAAGGATCTCAAGGATGGGAAGCTGCATATTATTGAGCTGAGATGTGCAGCTAGTAAGATCATTAAACAATGAGTGACAGTTCCCTTTAATAGGCAATTGGCTGCTGCCCAATGAGAATCTCAACTTAATGCCCAAAAAAGTGAGTTATTCCTGATGCAGTCCAGATGTCCCTTGTAGTTTGGCCATATTTGTCTCCATCGCCCACAACAGTCAGACCCCTATAGCAGTTTGCCCATGATCCTTCCTCATATTCTTTTGTTATTTAATCCTATTTGTGAAAACCAGAATGAATATGCCAACTCCGCGTTCCCCCCCCCCCCCCCCCCCCCCCCCCCCGCAACCTCGCGCCTCCCCAACCAATTCAGAGTTATAGTGATGGCAGAATATGATGTGGCTGAATAGAGTCATAGAGACGTATAGCACAGAAACAGACCCTTCAGCCCAACTAATCCATGTCGACCAGATATTCTAAATTCATCCATTTCCATTTGCCAGCATTAGGGCCATATCCCTCTAAATCCTTCCTATTCATGTATCCATGCGAATGCCTTTTAAATGTTATGATTGTACCAGCCTCCACCACTTCCTCTGGCAGCTCATTCCATACACACACCACCCTCTGTGTGAAAAAGTTGTCCCTTAGGTCTCTTTTATATCTTTCCTCTCTCACCCTAAACCTATGCCCTCTCGTTCTGGACTTGCCCACCCCAGGGAAAAAGGCTTTGTCTATATATCCTATCCATGTCCCTTATGATTTTATAAATGTCTGTAAGGTCACCCCTCAGCCTCCGACGCTCCAGGGAAAGTAACCCCAGCCTATCCAGCCTATTTGGGCAAGCTCAAGACCCCATTATTCATCCTCTGAAGAGTTTGGGAAATGCCAGACTTCTGGGATGATTCCCTTGCGGATAAGCAAGCAGTCAAGCCATATTCTCAAAGACAAGCAACAATCATTCAGTACAGTCCTGAATGCTTTGTTGATGCTGGTCTTTGAGGTTCTGTTTTGTTTCTCAGTGTGATTTATTTTGAAGAACATCAGAACCCAAACTTCAAACAAAAGTTTACCACACACACAGTAAACGATGGCAACCGACAGATGCAGGATTCATGGAGCTAGCCCCAATGTGAAGTATGAGACAGAATATTACATTTCCATATCTGCCACGGGACTGGAATTAGAAAAAATCTCTGTCTTACACAAATCCCCCTGCCTATTTATCTTGTCTCTGTATCAGCCACTGGGATATGATAAGAATTTATTGTAGGAATCACACGAAAAATATAACCACGGGGAAGAGATAGATTGGAATAGATTACTGCTCTGCTTCAGGCCAATTAGAAGTGTAATTGAAGAAATTTAGTTTTCGAGTCAATCTAGTTTGTTACATTTCTGTCGGGATTCAAGGGTTTTTTTCAACCATATTCCTTTCCTCCCAGCCCATTTTTCTTCACTTTTCTTCCTGCCCATTCCAGCTATTTGGATGAACTCTGATCAACGGTGACTCAGTGGTTAGCACTGCTGCCTCATAGCACCAGGGATCCGGGTTAGATTCCACCCTCAGTCGACTAACTGTACAGAGTTTGCACATTCTCCCTGGGGTCTGCGTGGGTTTGCTCTGGTTTTCCTCCCACAATCCAAAGCTGTGCAGGTTAGGGTGAATTGGCCATGCTAAATTGCCCGTAGTGTTTGGGGATGTGTGGGTTAGGTGCATTAGTCAGGGGTAAATGTAGGGGAATAGGTCTGGGTGGGATACGCTTCGGAGGGTCAGTGTGGACTTTTTGGGCTGAAGGGCCTGTTTCCACCCTGTCGGGATTCTATTCTGCGATTCTACGAACCACTCCAGGTACTTTGGCAGAGAATCGGGCTGCAGATCTTTCAACGGCCTGATTCTTTGCCCTTGTGCTCACAGTCCAAGTAGAGGATTGAAGATGCATTTCTTTTCAGTGTCACAAAGTTAGTCCCTTTTTTTTCCCTAAAAGCTGTTCCTTGGCTCAGGGAAACTCTGTCCTTGGTTTTTTTTTCAGAGGGATAATAAACCAGTCCGGGCTTCGATCAGTCTGCGTTGGTATAGAGATGAGAAAAATTTTGAGACGCCTTTTGTTTATATGTAAACAGATGAGACTTCAGGCCAAAGTGGTCATGTTTTAGAAGTGACCTGTACAATGAAAGGGGAGTGGTCAGCTGAGGTGAGCGGGTTTAGTTCACTCTGAATTGGTGAGGAGTTCAACAGGGATCTGTGTGGAAAGTCTCTCTCTCTATATATATATCTCTCTCTCTCTCATCTCTCTCTCTCTCTCTCTCTCTCTCTCTCTCTCTTTCTGCCCTTCAACTTCAACCTGTAAGCATGTGTTTCCATTTATACTGGGTTTTAAAGGGAATTAGCTTAGAAGGACTGTTGTGTATATTCGGAACAACATCATTGAGTCTAGTTTGGATAAGCTGAGTTCTATGGAGTTCTTTATTCTGTTCTTTGTGTTTCATTGTGTAATTTTGTGAATAAAATTTTGCCTGTTTTAAAATCCAGTAGTCAACCTAGCTAAATTACTCCGGGTAATTTTCACTGTACACTTACCAATACAAATTGCAAAGTTATGGTCTGGGGCTGCCTGCTTAAGAATGTTTTGCGTGGACTGGCTTAGTCCATAACATCAGCAAAATAAAAGCAGCCGTGCAGTTTGATCGATGAGACTCTTTGTGGTCACACAATATGGCTCCTCCAGGTTCTCAGCAACAACATCAGGCTAGCATTATAGTGCAGCTTTGAAGGGGGGTGTTGCACAGTCTTTCATGTGACTGTCTACTCAGGTCGATGTTTGTTTGTCTCCTTATTCTTTCACAGGAGATGGGCTTTGCTGGCTATATCAGCATTTGTTGCCCATCCCAAATTGCCCTTGAGAAGGTGGTGGTGAGCTCCCGTCTTTACCCACTGCAGTAGTATGAGTAGACCACCAATGCCATGAGGGAGGGAGTCCTGGGATTTTGTTCTAGCAACACTGAAGGAGCTGTTATATAATTTGAAGTCAGTGGCTCGGAGGGGAACGTGAAAGTGGTGGTGCTGCAATGGTTCTGCTGCTCTTGCCCTTCTCTGTGGTAGAGTTTGCAATAGGATTTCCAACGTGACCAGGAGCTTATGTCTGAAACAAAAAACAGAAATGGCAGGAGAAACTCAGCAGGTCTGGCAGCATTCATGGAGAGAAAGCAGAGTTAATGTTTCAGGTCCGTTGGCCTTTCTTCTGAATGGTTTATCTCCAGCCCTGGTCAATATTCATCCCTCAATCCCAACAAAATTGAATGCATAGTCTGGTCAGTGCTATGTGCAAACTGGCCACCATGTTTCCTACATTCTCAGAAAGGGCAGCATTTCAAAGATATTTAATTCCCCAGAAAACATTTGGCACTGTCTGCTGGTTGTGAAAAGTGCCGTAAAAATGCAAGTCATTCTTTCAAAGTGTTCAGTGCCTTATGCAGTGGTCTGTCAGAGAGAGCAATCATGATCTGAACATTGACGCAGTCTCTGTTTTCCTCCGTCAGTTTCTGATGTAATGCTTCTGTGGACCACGTAATTCTGAGCTGATCTGCTGGCTTCTAGGCTGTTGAGCAGTTCACCATTGTATTCCTCAACTCACCACCAGTTACATTAGTACACCTCTCCCACAACACCAATCGGGAATCTAGTTATTCAATAAAGCTGCAGATCACTGCAAAAAGCCAACAGATGGGATGATTTTCTGTCTCTGGTTTTCTGAAGTGCGTTGGTGGCCAAATAACCCAGTATTTCTGACGTAACCCTGGCCTGGAATTTTATCATTGTTCCTTCACTGTTGCTGAGTCAATGACCCCTGGTGTGTTCTCCCTGATAGCACTGAGGGTATTTCTGGATTACACACAGCCTGCAGCAACTCAAAATGTCAGTCCATACCACCTTCTCAAGGACAGTTAGAAATGGACAATAAATACTGGTCTTGTTAGCGATCATCAAATACCATGAATGAATGGATAAATAAATAATATTGAACACGACTGAAAAGAAAGACATGGAGGTAATTGTTCTGTAACGCATTGGTTGCATTCTTCTGCAACCCCGTTTCATGGAAAAGTAGCACTTTAGCACAGCACTTAAAGTGTTGATGACATAATTGCATTGCAACCAATACTCGTTTTAAAGGTTCATGCTTTAGAAATAGTGTCTCTAATTCATCAATCTTAGAACAGTGAATTTGTGCTAGTGAATCCCGTGTTATATCAGAGCAACTGTATTGCTGAAGCTTTCTATCCTGCACTCATCAGGACAAACGTGAGAATGACAAATTTCTGTCAATTGCCATCTACACTACAAGAAGAGATGACATTAGAGATAGAGGTTTGATTCGTCTGGATCACGTTGATATAAGTAGGGAAGATGTGTCGGGTAGGCTAGAGGTTATTAAGGTGGACAAATCCCCAGGACCGGATGGGATCTATCCCAGTTACTGAGGGAGGCGAGAGAGCAAATAGCTGGGGCCTTGACAGATATCTTTGTGGCATCCTTAAACACAGGTGAGGTGCCGGAGTTCTGGAGGGTTGCTCATGTTGTACAAAAAGGGTAGTAGGAATATTCCTGGTAACTATAGAACAGTGAGCCTGACGTCGGTGGTGGGAAAGTTGCTGGAGAAGATACTGAGGGATAGGATATATATATATTTAGAAAAGAACGGACTTATCAGTGATAGGCAACATGGTTTTGTGTGGGGGAGATCATGCCTTACCAACTTAATAGAATTCTTTGAGGAAGTGACCGAGATGACAGATGAAAGAAGGGCTGTTGCTGTCATATATATAGACTTTAGTAAGGCATTTGATAAGGTTCCCCATGATAGACTAATGGAGAAAGTGAAGTCATATGGTGTGCAGGATGTTTTAGCTAGGTGGATAAAGAACTGGTTGAGTAACAGGAGGCAGGGAATAGTAATTGAAGGGAATTTCTTGAAATGGAGAAAGGTGACCAGTGGTGTTCCACAGGGGTCAGTGTTGTTTGTAATATACATAAATGATCTGGAAGAGGGCACTGTTGGTATGATCAGCAAGTTTGCAGATGACATGAAGATTGGTGGAGTAGCAGAAAGCATAAGGGACTGTCAAAGAATACAGGAGGATATAGATAGACTGGAGAGTTAGGCAGAAAAGTGGCAGATGGATTTCAATCCATACAAATGTGAGATGATGTATTTCGGCAAGACTAATTCTCGAGTGAATTATACAATGAACGGAAGAGCCTTGGGAAAAGTTGATGGGCAGAGAGATCTGGGAGTGCAGGTCCATTGTACCCTGAAGATTGCTGCACAGGTGGATAGAGTGGTCAAGAAGGCATATAGTATGCTTGCCTTCGTTGGACGGGCTATTGAGTAGAAGAGCTGGCAAGTCATGTTAGCATTGTACAAGACATTGGTCCGGCTGCATTTGAGAATACTGTGTACAGTTCTAGTCGCCAAATTACCGAAAGGATGTGGATGCTTT
Source organism: Hemiscyllium ocellatum (assembly GCF_020745735.1). Classification (NCBI taxonomy): domain Eukaryota; kingdom Metazoa; phylum Chordata; class Chondrichthyes; order Orectolobiformes; family Hemiscylliidae; genus Hemiscyllium; species Hemiscyllium ocellatum. The sequence continues at coordinate 25,794,069 of NC_083442.1, read as the reverse complement.
GGAGGGGGTGCAAAGACGATTTATGAGGATGTTGCCTGGTATGGCAGGTGCTAGCTATGAAGAAAGGTTGAGTTTAGGTTAGGTTTATTTTCATTTAAGAAAAGGACATCGGGGGCAGACTTGATTGAGGTCTACAAAATCATGAAGGGTATAGACAGAGTGGATAGAGACAAGCTTTTTCCCAGGGTGAAGGATTCAATGACGAGAGGTCACACTTTCAAGGTGAGAGGTGGAAACTTTAAGGGGGATACACGCAGCAAGTACTTCACACAGAGGGTGGTGGGCATCTGGAACGCATTGCCAGCAGAGGTAGTTGAGGTAGGCATGGTAGATTCCTTTAAGATGCATCTGATAAATGCATGAGTAGGTGGGGAATAGAAGGATACAGATGCTTAGGAAGTGGCAACAGGTTTAGACAGTAGATTTGGATCGGCTCAGGCTTTGAGGGCTGAAGGCCTGTTCCTGGGCTGTAAATTTTCTTTGTTATTTGTTCTTTGACATTGATTTGTTGGAAAACAGACTCTGATTGGTCAAGGCCTTGACATGGAGGAAGTGACAGGGAACTTATGGGCTGCCTATGTTTCTGTGTAATTCACAAAAGTTGTGAAGCCTGAACATATTCTTTTTGGTTGCAGAGAGCTGATCCCTGTTTGTGAGCATGTGTCGCTTCTTAAGTGAGCCATGTTAAAAGGTTAACAGGTATTATAAGTTGATTGTCAGTGTACATAACAGCACACTCGCGATTGTTCAGCCATCATTAAGTCAAAGCTAATTATGTAAATTGTTGAGATATCATGAAAATTGGCATTCTTGCATTTGACGGTAAGATGGAAATTTTCAGAAACATGTTCCCCTTTACGTCCAGAAAGATGATGAAGTTATGCATTTGGAATTAATTTACTATAGTATACTTCATTGCCATCCAAAAGAAAAGATAATTACAATTAAGGAAAGCTAGTCATCCCATTTTAGCCCATTCATCCAGAATGACCCTAAACTCTCTACATTGTCGTATCTATTTGGTGCTTTAATGTTTTCATGCTGTTAGTCTCCACTATAGCTGGGAATCTATTCAATATGTTGATCATCCTCTGTGAAAGAACATTCTGATATTAGTTGCCTGTAAGGTGACTTTTTGATCCATTATCTGCCTAAAATTTAAAGATTTTGCTGCTTTATCTTTTTAAATATTAATTCAAGTTTTACATACTTCCATAAGATCATCTCATACGCAATTACTCTTGAGGCTAAAATCCCATTGTGCTTCCAATTTTGTATCATAGCTGAGCTAAAAGCATTCAATTACAAGGACAAGTTACAGACTAGGCTTGTATACCCTTGAGTTCAGAAGATGAAGGGTAATGCAATTGAGGTGTGTAAGATGATTAAAGCATTCAGGCTGGTGGATTGAGATAAATTGCTTCTTCAGGTGGAAGACTCCAGATCAAAGGCCATAAGCTTAGAATTTGAGTCATAAAGTCATAGAGTCACACAGCACAGAAACAGACCCTTCGGCCCAACCAATCCATGCTGACCATAACCCCAAACGAAACTGGGCCGGCGCTTGACCCAAATCACTCCAAACATTTTTTATTCACAAACTTATCCAAATACCACTTAAACATTGCAACTATACCAACATCCTCCACTTCCTCTGGATGTTCATTCCAAACACGAACTACTCACTGTTCAAAAAAGTCACCCCTCATGTCTTTTTAAAATCTTTCTCCTTTTACATGAAAATATGCCCTCTCATCTCGAAATTCCCCACATTTGGGAAAAGACACCTGACAGCGAGACCATTCAAGGATGATGGAGGAGATGGTGGCATCATGATATTGTTACTGGAATAATAATTCAGTGGAATGGGTTCAGAGTTTTCAAATTGCACCAAGGGAACTGATGGAATTTGCATTTGACTAATAGAATCTGGAATATAATGGTGACCTTGACAAATGTTATCTTTTGGTATAAAATCCCAGCTGGTTCATTGATGTGTTTTTCGGAGGGGAACCTGATATCCTGACCAGGTCTAGTTTGCATGGAACTCCCGAGCCATAGCAATATAGTGACTTTTTACAGCCTTCTGCAATGGTCCTACTGAGCCACTCAGTTCAGGGGCAATTAGGGATAAGCAACAGTTGCTGGCATGGTCAATAATGCCCACATTCCAGAGACAAAAGATCAGGAATTGCTTGCTCACACAAAGACTGGTTGAACTCGATCTCTCTTTCTCAATTAGATACAGATCATAGGAGAATATTTCCCTCCATTCCCCAATGGAATTAACATAATATGGAGAAAAAATTTGGAAGATGAAAGAAAGGTAGCTACTGCACAGATGCCTATGTCATGTCACCAAGTCACCTTTTATTTACAAGTTAGGTCAGAGCCAGTCCCTAGAGTGATCCCTTGATCTGACAGGCTGGATGGGTGGCCTTACCAGTTTCTATGTTCAGAAAACACAGACATGTAAGGCCTGGGCGAGCTACAGGGACTAATAATTCAAGCTGACCCTACTGAGATGAGCATTCAGCCTGTTGTTGGTTTTGTTTATGTTATGTCTAACTATTGTCTGGCTTGAAAATGTCAAGCAAATCTTCCTTCAGCTCGAGGACGGTGCCAATGGCAAGGTTGTGAAGAGCCCATTGTTTTAATATATTTGTCTTATGGTTATTGACCTGTACTTCTCTCCTTTTAATATTTTGGATTTATTATGTTTTTTTTTTGGTCATGAACATTCTCTCAGGAATTTCTGGCAGACAGTGAGCTGAAATGTACATTGAGTGTCGTGATACTTAACTGAAACTAGATGAGGTGTTATCTTTCTCTGCCTGGCCTTAATTTTACTATAACCAGGAGGAATTAATTCTGCACAGTTATCCACTGAATAGCCCAGATAATGGAGGTGAAGGTGAATTCACAATAGAATATCATTTGCTGTGTCCATGGAATTAAAGGTCAGAGGACATGTCATCCCAATATCACACACCTTTGAGGTTTGTCGATATAATAACTGCACTGATTGCAGTGTGGACCAGGTTGATCTCATTGAGTATGAAATCCTTGATTAAGGTTATTAACATGGGCCAGTTAGGGAGCCCTGGCTGACAGATATAAACAATGGATTCAGAGAGTCTCCTCACTCTAGTTACTGGCTCTGAGCTAACTGGTAAATAAAGGGTGACTTGGTGACAGGACACTGGCCTCTGTGCCGTTATTTCAATAGGTATCTTTCTTTCACTTCCAATTTTATTTCTCCATCTTATGTTAATTCCAACGGGGAATGGAGGGCAATATTCTCCTATAACTGCATGCTTAGTCTTGCCAGTAGGCCACCTCTCAAATCAACCTCTTCTTTCAGCTCACTCAGCTATTCACTTGAATCACAAATACTCTGAAGGTACAAGGTTGGTGAATAGAAACCAAAGTGTTCAAGAATTTTTGTTGATCAGAGAGTTGGTTGGTCATTTAGACTGAGGCTTGAACCTCCTATTTTAAGGGAGCTGCCCATTGAGCTACTTAAAGTTGGTGAGTCCATTGGGACAGGCATAACCTATTCAGCCATTCACTTAGATCATGCTGAAATGTATCTTTTTCTCCTTTATTCTTCTGTGGGATGTGGGTGTTACTGAGCAACTCAATATTTGTTACCCATGCCTAATGGCCTTGAACTGAGTGGCTCTCTCAGCCATTTCAAAGAACAGTTAAGAGTCAACCTTTGGTTCTGGAGTCAGATGTAGACCTACCATATATGAAGGCCAGATTTTATTTTCCAATGGATATTAGTGAACTCGTGCACAGCAATAACAAAGAGTCATCCGTCTATGGTCACAATCACTGAGATTAGCTTTTAATTCCAGATTTATTGATTTAATCCCTCTTTAATGGGATGAGGGCATCGCTGGCTAGGCCAACCCCTAATTGCCCAGAGGGCAGATAAGAGTCAACCACATTGCTGTGGGTTAGATGTAGGTCAAAATGGCAGTTTCCTAACCTAAAGGAAATCAGGTGGGCCTTTCCAACAATCAATTCATGGACATCATCAGACTCTTAATTCCAGATTTTTGTTGAATTCAGATTCCACCATAGCAGGATTCAAATCCAGGTCCCCAAGAACATGACCTGGGTCGCTAGATTAACAGTCCAGCAACAATACCACAAGGCCATCAGCTCCTTGGTGGGGCAGTGCGATTTAAACCCATAGGCCCACAGAAATGGCTTGGGCTGTTATATTGCCAGTTCAGTGTATATGACCACTACACCATTTCAAATTAAAGGCAGTTGCAACTTGATTACCTTGCCTTGTTTTTTATCCTTTAAAATCCTTGAGTATCAGTCAATCTTTGAGCCCTTAGAGACCTGATATTACTCTGGTGCAGCTGCATAGCAGTTGTGCTAGGGTCAGTCTGAGGTGTTTGGCCAGAATGAAATACATTATTCCAGATGCTTTCTCAATGGAGTTTTATCCAGCTGGAGTAGTGACTTCCACACCTTTGTATTCTAGCCCCCATGGGAGTCAGTGGCTTAATTCAGGGACAAAGGAATATTTGAAGCTCCCATCTTACCACTTGACCCTCACAAATATAGTGGGCTGAATGGCCTCCTTTAACGCCATCCTTTCTGAGATGTCGCCCACAATAAGCTCTCCCCTAGAGTCTGATTTTCCAAATTATGCTGTTTACGTGGCTTTATTGGTACTGATTCAAAAATAAATTTGTGTGCTTCGCATCTCCATGGCAACCTTAGTTTGCGAGCAGATGCCCCTTGCAGGAAGCCACAGAGAACCATAGCAACAGATGAAAACTCTTCCCCGTCCCTATGGCAACAATCATTGTTGTGTGGCTAAGCTTTGGACCAATCCTCTAGTGTGAAATATGAAAGCACTCAAAAGCCTGCAGGTTCAGAGAGGTGATGTACCTGAATAATGCTTATAGACAGAACACAAAAAAAAGAAAAAAAATTCAGCTTGAGTTCTGACAGGCTATATATGGTGAAATTCTAAATGTCTTTAAAGTCACTCACAGCAAGTTCAAACAATATTTTCTCCTCTGACTAGTGCCAGTATTCTGACCTTAGAATTCGAATTAGAAGGTGGAAAAAATTATGAAATATTCCTCGGGAAATCAGCCTTTTCATTGTATAAATGTTTTATTTTGTTCACTCCTCACCTTCACACCCGCAGTACCTCGAATGTAATTCACAAAATCATCTCACTATTCCTCGCTCTGGATCAGTGACAGTGGAAACCATCACAGTGAATGCATCAGCGGGTTTCGCTGGAGCCCCCATTGGTTCCTGTGGTGGACTTAATCTGGTATAGGTATGAGATTTACAGCTTTAACCTCCTGACAGAGCCTTGCCCATTTCAAGAAAATGTTTTGGTCATTGTTTCAATGATTGGAGGTAAAGACCCGTCTCCATTTTGCCTCACATCACCCCACCCTCAACAAGCAAAGCGCTGACTCCAAGCAATAGGCTAGATTTTCCAATTGCCTGCTGGTTCCTCAGAGCAAAGATGACACTTGCTCAAGGCAAGACGTGGAATTTGATGATGTGAGGGGAGTCTATTGAAATGCAAACAGTGCATGGCTTTTAAAAAGTCCGTGGATGAGCACTTGAAATGTCATAACTTTCAGGGCTATGCCAAATGCTGGGAAGTGGACTCTGTCTAAATAGGTACCCTACACTGTACCTGGTAGCTCAGTGCATTACTGGAACTGTGGACGTTGGAATTCTGAAATCCAAACAGAAATTGCTGGACACATTCAGCAGGTCTGGCAGCATCTGTGGAGAACAATGAAGTACCCATGTGTCATGGCTTTCCAAGTGTTCATCTAAATACATCATCAATGCCTTGAGAAATCATCTGCCGCTACTCCCCGTTACAGTGTGAGTTCCAGATCTGGATGTAAGTTTTCCTCACATCCCCTCTAAACGTCTTTCTCCTTACCATAAAACTGTGCTGCCTGGTTACAGACCCCTCTGCTAAGGGAAGTTTCTCCCTATCTACTCGACCCATGTCACTCATAAGCTTGTGCACCTCTGTTCGAAGGAGAACAACCCCAGCCTGTCTAATCTGTCTTCATAACTGAATCCCTCCAGTCCAGGCAACATCCTGGTGTATCACCTCTGCACCCGCTCCAGTGCTATCACAGCCTTCACACAATGTGGTGACCAGAACAGCACATAGTACTCGAGCTGAGGACTAATTAATGTCATCTACAGCTCCATTGTAATCTCCTCACTCTTGCATTGAAAGCTGTGACTAATTAAAATGTCTTTTTGTTCTTTGCTGCATTCTCACGTTGCATCTCTTGCCCTTTGTATCTTTCATCCTTCTTTGCTATTGTGATTTTAACTCTATTTTTGCTGCTCCTTAACTTTCTCTCTGATTAACTTGCATCCTCCTTCAGGTTCACAGTTGGTTTTTGATTTTGAAGTCTTCACTTGCAGCCACATGCTATGTCTCTTCTCCAAGTATCTTCATCCCTTCCATACCTCATTTGTTTGTGCTCCTCTGTCTCAATTATCAAAACCTTTCTGGCACCAAAGCCCTGCTTTGACCCTATATTCAAATTACTCATAACAATATTTATCCACTGGGTATAAGAAGGGTGAGGGAAGTGTTTCAACAGGGAAATAACAGGTTGAATTTTCTTTTGCAAAATGGGAGGCCGTGATGTAATGGTAATGTCACTTGGTTCGTAACCTAGAGAGACAGTGAAGTCTGCAATTGTTGGAAATCAGAGTTGTGAGTGTGTTGCTGGAAAAGCACAGCAGGTCAGGCAGCATCCGAGGAGCAGGAGAATCGACGTTCCTGATGAAGGGCTCTGGCCCGAAACATCAATTTTCCTGCTCCTCGGATGCTGCCTGATCTGCTGTACTTTTCCAGCAACACACTTTTAACGCTAGCAATCTAGAGACCCAGGTTAATAATCTGGGGAAAAATTACAGAAAGAACTGCGGATGCTGCAAAATCAGAAAGATAAACAGAAATTGTTGAAAAACTTCAGCAGGTCTAGAGGCATCTGTGGAGAGAAATCAGAGTTGACATTTCAGGACCAGTGACCCTTCCTCAGAACTTGTGGTCTGAGGAAGGATCATTAGACTTGAAATGTTAACTCTGATTTCTCTCTACAGATGCTACTGAATGTAATAGTCTGGGGAAAATAACAAATGCTGGAAATCACAGTGGTTCAGACAGCTTCCATGGACAGAGAAAGAGCAAGCCAATATTTTGAGACTAAGTGACTCTTCATCAGAGCTGAGAAGTTGGGTATGAATCCTATCATGGTGGATGTGAAAATCTGAATTCAATAAAAATCTGGAATAAAAATGTCAGTTGTTGGAAATAACTAATTTGTTCACTGATTTCCTTTAGAGAAGGGAATCCATTACTCTTTGTCTGGTCTGGTCTACATGTGACGGCAGACCTACAGCAATGGGGTTGATTCTCAGCAGCCCCCTGGAATAGTTTAGTGAGCCATTCAGTTCCAGGGCAGTAACTGCCAGCCTAGCCAGTGATACTCACAGCCACATGAATGAATTAAAAGAAAAGTTCGATGTAATTGTACTGCTCACAGGAAGATCCAGTCTTCACTTGACTGCTCGTGACGTTACTCATCTTTGCGAGCTTCTGCATTGCTCAAGGCCAGTGCTTATCTAAACACAGTGATTCAAGCATTCTCGGATTCCTGAATCGTCCGGCTCTTGTTTATTTTGGCCTCTCGTGTTGCCTTAAAGAAACATTAGCCATTTCTTATAAGCAGAGGGATCAATACAATGTAACATTTTGCATGGATTCAGTGTCTTTAGCGCAGTAAGATGTCCCAGAACACTTCATTGAGGCTGAAGTTCAAAGAAGCTGTAGATTTTCTTCGAATCTATTTTTTAATCAGATTCACTCCACTGGCACTACCTTGGCTGAGTGGTTTCAGCTGCAAGTGCTGCTTCACTTCAGATCTACACAGAATTCAATCGAACTTCCTTTAGTGGGAGTTTAAATCCCCTGCAGCAATGCTTTCTACTCTGCTAGCTTAGCTAAGTTCGGGACATTAGAATTGGATGAGACCATTCAGCCCCTCGAGCCTACTGCATCATTCACTTGAATCACGGTGTGTTCTTTAACTCTACTAGGCTACCTAGATTCTCCAGCATTTCCTATCTTTGTGTAGTGCTCATCAGCTCGATCTCATTTTCCATAGCTTTATCAAGAAGAGAGTTTGAGATTTTCTGCTCCTCATGTACTTTCCTGTCACCACAATTCAGAAATGACATAGCCATTCTTTTCAACAAGTTACAGATCCACATGCAAGCTTCTTTTTAGGCTTTAGTTCCCGTGTGAAATTGCAGGTGTGTTGAATGTGTAAGTAAGTAACTTTTGTTTGTATCTTGGGATTTTTGGGAACACCGGAAGGTGACAAGAATGTTTCTTCCTAGAGTAAAGCCAGGTCTTAGTTGTAAGTTCCAATGTTTAATTATTCCATCATTTCTCGCTAAAGGACGAATTCATTTGACCCGATCCCCCATGTTCTCCCTATAACCACGCATGTTCTTCCTTTTCTGATAACAGTCCAACTTCCCTGTGAATGACTCAATTGAACCTGTCTGCACCACAGTCTCAGGCAGTACATTGCAGATCCCAAGCTACTTGTTGCGTCAGATAAAATTCTCCTTGTGTCTCCATTGCTACTTTAGGCAGTTAGTTTAAATCTGTGCCCTCTTGTTCTTGATCCTCCCACCATTGCTCGACACAGACCCATTTGGGAGAACGCATTTTGAATAACTGTATCAAATCTCCTCTCAACTTCCTCCCCAACTTTTCTAACCTACCTATGCAGAAATGGCTTGAAGATTACTTGGCTGAAGGAACTTCTTCATATGATCTTATCTAACTCAAGACTAGGGCAATGGATTCACAACTTCTCATTCCAATCTATGGCAACAAGGTGGCTCAGTGGTTAGCACTGCTGCCTCACAGCCCTGGGGACCTAGGTTTAATCCCATTCAGGTGTCTATCTGAGTGGCGTTTACATATTCTCCCTGTGTGTGTGTCAGTCCTCTGGGTGTTCCAGTTTCCTCCCACAGTCCAAAGATAGAGTCATAGAGTCATAGAGATGTATAGCACGGAAACAGACCCTTCGGTCCAACCCATCCATACCGACCAGATATCCCAACCCAATCTAGTCCTGCCTGCCAGCACCTGGCCTATATCCCTCCAAGACCTTCCTATTCATATACCCATCCAGATGCCTTTTAAATGTTGCAATTGTACCAGCCTCCACCACTTCCTCTGGCAGCTCAGTCCATACATGTACCACCCTCTGGCTGAAAAAGTTGCCACTTAGGTCTCTTTTATATCTTTCCCCTCTCACCCTAAACCTATGCCCTCTAGTTCTGGACTCCCCCACCCCAGGGAAAAGACTTTGTCTATTTATCCTATCCATGCCCCTTATGATTTTATGAACCTCTATAAGGTCACCCCTCAGCCTCAGACACTCCAGTGAAAAGATGTGCAGGTTAGGTGGATTGGCCATGCTAAACAGGCCCATGGTGTTCAGAGTTGTGCAGGTTTAGGTGGGTTAGTTGTGATAGGTACATAGCTATGAGGATGGGGTGGGTCTAGGTGCGATGCTCTTCAGAGGGTTGGGGCAGGCTCTATGGGCCAAATGGCCTTTTTCTACACTTTAGAGATTTTATGATTCTACCCACCGATGTTCACACAATTTTCATTATAGTCTATGCAGTTAGCTGACTATCCAGTGAAAGCAGCCAGTTACGCACCGAGTGGCACCTCTTGCACTCAGCAGCTGTATGGAGGAGCCCATGGCTGCTGCTAAAAGAACAATCCCTGGAGGAACACCAAGGAGGTATCTTCATTGATGATTTGTTGGCTTAGGGTGAAAGTGGGAGCCGGTGGTGACTTCCAGTGCCTCTTGCTCACTGATTGGTCAGTGGACCCCACCATACTTGCCGCCCACTAAACTGCCTATTGTGCACCCTGCATGCCCACTTTGTGACTGGGTCAATCCAGTTGGTGGTGGGATGAAGCCCCCAAGTGACCCTCAACTGGTCAACCAAGGGCCTAAACTGGCAGTGGGTTGGGGAGGTCAACCATGTGTGTCCCTGGGCAGAACCTAATTCTGTCAGAGGTGCCAGAGTATAAGTCCACCTCCATCCCATCTAATTGAATGCCCTCCCCATCTCCGAGTTTACCAACTTCAGAAGCAGAAGATTCTACCCCTTGCAAGACAGCTGAAGACACGCAGTCAACCATGGAAATCAAGGATGTTCGAAAGACAAAGAGCATCTTTAAAAAGGAAAGTTCATTCTGTCAGGTCACTAGATGGATGGTTATTGAGGAGGAAGGATGGGAGGAAGTGCTGAAGACAATTTCCTTCAGTGTTGAATTCTGCTGTACGTTATGAAGAGAATTGTAGGACCACTGATTGAAACAAGTCAGTTGCATGTAAATAGAGGATGGAAATGAAGAGCCATATAATAATATACAAAGAGCAGGGCTGCCAATCAAACGACCCTCAGGCACTTCTGTTCTCTGCTTTTCGAATCTATTAGCATATATTAGCATATATCTTTTTTAGTGTGCATTTTCATAAGGTTGTTCTCTGAGCCGAGACCTAGTTCAGCTCTGCTGAGTACCGGGTGGCCAGGCTGCACTTTGAATGTGCTCTAGAGTGAACTTGTGCAAATAAGCCTCCCGTCATTGTTATTTATCTTTGAACTACGTCAGCTCATGGTATAGTGTTCAAACCTGAAGAAAGAAAATGGTAATAATTGTGAATGGTGCTTTTCTTTCCATGCCTCGTTCAGAAAGCTGATTCCGGTATTCGATGGAACACTCCTTTCAATGCCAGTGAAATACCCCTGCAGAAATGACATACACAAGCAACAATCTGACAAAGGAGCTGTCCTGTCACTAAGTGCACCACCTCTCCCTCCCTAACAGCCCCAACCTGTTCTCCACACCTCTCCATCTGATGGAGCAGGATTAAGAATTGTAGCTGCAACACTGTTTGTGATTTCATGCTGAAATATCCAACAACCATTCTTGGTGGGTGAAACTCTGTCACCATCAGCAAAAAAGAAAATCAACCCTTGCTGTCGATGTGAGTGTGGATTGGCTATTTGACTGTTGAGGCCATCACTTTCAAGCCCAATTCCCTTTTTGGTCATGCTGTCAACTGTGATTGTTTGTGTATTTCTGAAGGTTTAATCTCATTGCCTCCTAATTCATCCTGGGGAGCGTTGTCAAACAGAAAGAACTAGGGGTGCAGGCAGATAGTTCCTTGAAAGTGGCATCACAAATGGACAGGGTGGTGAAGAAGGCATTTGGCATGCTTGTCTCCATCATCTAGAACATTGGAGTTGGGACACAATGTTACAGCTGTACGAAGCAGTGGCAAGGCCACATTTGGATTACTGCATACAATTCTGTTCACCCTGTTATAGGAAGGATGTTATTAAACTGGAAAGGATGCAAAAACAATATACAATGATGTTACTCCGACCAGACAGAGTGAGTGAGAGGCTGAATAGCCTGGGACTTCTTCCCTGGAGCATTGTTGGCTGAGAGGTGACCTTATATATTTTTATAAAATCACGAAGGACATAGATAAGGTGAATAGTCAAGGTTTTTTGTTTCCCAGTGTAGAGAGGTCCAAAACTAGAGGGTATATGTTTATAGTGAGAGGGGAAAGATTTAAAAGAGAACTGAGGGGCAACTTTTTCACACAGAGGGTCATGCATATTTGGAACAAGCTGCCAGAGGAAACGGAAGAGATGAGTACAATTACAGTATTTAAAAGATATTTGGACAGGTATGTGAATGAGAAAGATTTAGAGGGATATGGGCCAAATGCAGATGTAGTGATTGGAATCAGGTAGACATTTGTTGACTATGAGGTTCTTGGTTGGAGCCATTAACCTGGGCCGATCAGGAAAGCCTTGACTGACCAAAGTAACCAGGAGACCGAACCTGATTTCTGAACTGGCTGAATTATTTAGCCAGTTTGTTTACTGGTATTCCTTTTCTTAGTGAGTTGATTTTTAAACTGCCTGATCCACACAGTCAATGTGTTTCAGGTGTACATCAGTTCTCATAGGGGATTGTCGTTTCACTGGCTGGTTACAGTCTGTGTCCCTCTTTTCTCCTTTCTCTTTGAGAAAAGGAGAATGTTGACTTTTTTAGATTAGATTACTTACAGTGTGGAAACAGGCCCTTCAGCCCAACAAGTCCACACCGACCCGCCACCCACCCATACCCCTACATTTACCCCTTACCTAATACTACGGGCAATTTAGTACGGCCAATTCACCTGACCCGCACATCTTTGGAATGTGGGAGGAAACCGGAGCACCCGGAGGAAACCCACGCAGACACGGGGAGAACGTGCAAACTTCACACAGTCAGTTGCCTGAGTCGGGAATTGAACCCGGGTCTCAGGCGCTGTGAGACAGCAGTGCTAACCACTGTGCCACTGTGCCGCCCATTTGTGGCAGGGCTCAGCCCTTGCACTCTGGTGTTCTTTGTTGTTGTATGTCTCTTCACTTTTCGTTTTGTTTGGACAGAGGCCTTGTGATAAAATACAAAAAAAAAGTCACCAGGAAACCAAACCTGATTCCTGAATTGGCTGAATTATTTGGCCAGTGTGTTAACTAAATAAAAGTAAACAGGAGACCACTGAAACAGATTTAGAGTCATACCCTGTGTTTGTTTGGTTGAGGATGTCTAGTGATGGACTAGTGTTGAAACCAGGGCATGATATATGGAACACTCTCAAATAAATTTGAACCTTTGGATGAAACTTGTATTACAGCATTATTCAATGTGTTGAATTGCCTGTTTATTAAAATCACTGACAGAAAAGAAAAGTAAAAGATTAGAATCTGCTCAGTTTAGGGACTGACTCTGAGCTGCCTGGCCACAGCCAGTGTACTGTGCATAAAAGAAAGGGATGACTTGGTAATGGGAACCAGCCTCTGTGCAGTTATTTCAGGAGAGAAACAGCGCTAGTTCAGTTTAGCATGGATGAGTTGGCTGAAGGGTCTCTTTCTGTGCTGAGTGACTCTATGACTCCACCTCTTATTGGACAGTTGTATTTTTGTAATTAATAAACAAAATGTTGCAAAAGCACATCTTTTATTTGTACTGTTCCTGTGATTTTGTTTCTAACAATATGATAACTAGTGCATACCATGTGGATGTCTTCTATTCAACCTGGTCAACGATGTTATGACACACTTCTGGAGCAAGTGGAACTTAAACCCTGGACCTCCTGCCTCAGAGCAGCAATTTTGGCTCTGCACCCCAAGTTACCCTTATATCGTATCTACTCATGTAATAGTCAACCCCACGTGGGTGTTGATCACTTGGCTTTTGGCTCTTCTAATCCTTAGATTTTCAAATATTGTGTCTATAAGTCAACCCTGAAGTTAAACCCTCATGTTCTTTTTTTCCCCAAAAGACTTTGTGCTAGGCTCATGGGAAGTATCCTCTTTTCTCACTTAACCAACAGAGAAACAGCTAAATAATACAAAGAACTGCAGATGCTGGAGATCTGAAACAAGTAGGAGTGAAAGTTGCTGGAGAAATTCAGCAGGTCTGGCAGCATTTGTGGAGAGAGAAATGGACTCGAGTCCAGTGACCCACCTTCAGAGAGGAAAGCAGGGAGATAGACAGGTAGATAGCCTGGAACAGCCCTTCCATGGTGAATTCAGCACCATGGTCAGCAACCAGTATTCTTGTCAGTAGCTCCAAAGAGCTGGCATGGGGTTTAACCCTTGTTAGAGGTTAATTTCCACCGAAAACGTTGGTCGGATGATCTCGACTTTTATATGAAGGTAAGTGAAAGTGTTTCTAAAACTATTATAGTAACAGACCTGGGACTCGCTCAATCAGTGTGAATCTGAGACAGAGTTAGGTCATGTTTTAAGGGATTGAGACATATGTTGCCTGTTTAAACACAACAAAGCCAAAACTCAATGAAAGTGGAAGGAAAGAAACTAAAGTTAATTTATTATGTTGGTACTGAGAGGCATCATGGTACAACCTCCTCTGTGGCTGAGGGGTGACCTTGTAGAGGTTTATAAAATCATGAGGGGCATGGATAGGGTGAATAGTCAAGGTCTTTTCCCCAGGGTAGGGGAAGTCCTAAACTAGAGGACATAGCTTTAAGGTAAGAGGGGAAAGATTTAAAGAGAACCTGAGGGGCAACGTTTTCAAACATAAGGTGATGTGTGTGTGGAATGAGCTGCCAGAAGAAGTGGTGGTTGCTGGTTACCAGGACTGGAGGTTTTGAGCTTTAAAATTCCGATAAGAATAGGCTGGGACTTCTTCCCCTGGAATGTAGGGGGGACCTTAGAAAGTTTTATAAAATCATGAGGGGCATGCATAAGGTATTTTCCTGAGGGTTGGGGTGTCCAAAACTGGAGGGCATAGGTCTAAAGTGAGAGGGGAAAGATTTAAAAGGGACCCGAGGGCAATGTTTTCAGACAGAGGGTGGTTTATATGTGGAATGAGCTGCCAGAGGAAGTTGTAGATGTAGGTACAGTTACAACATTTAAAAGACATTTGGACAGGGACACAAACAGGAAAGGTTTAGAGGGACATGGGCCAAGCACAGGCAAATGGGACTAGTTCAGCTTCAGATACTTGGTTGACATGGACAAATTGGACTGAAGGGTCTGTTTCTGTGCTCTGTGACTCCACTCTCACAATTAGTAGAAATGAATCTTTCCTGGATGAGTTGACTGAAGCTGCTGAAATAGAATTGCACATGCTGTTGCTTCTACAAGTTCAGGCCCCCTCATACAAGGCCTGAATCCTGCTCCCAGCATCTACCAAACTGCATTAAGTATTCAATGTTTGCACTGCCTAGACTCAGGAAAAATCAATCCAGTTTAGACCCATTCTGAAGAAGACTCACACCAGACTCGAAATATTGACTCTTATTTCTCTCTCCACAGATGTTCTGTGTTTGTTTCAGATTTCCAACTTTCACAGTATTTTGTTTTTATGTTCAGAGGAACCTCAAGTATTGATTATCCGAATTTCAGATTATCCAGCAAGATCACAAGGTCCCAATTCTTGGCAGAACTGTGTTATCTGGAATTTAATTGCCGAACATTGGATTATCCGACCAAATTGGTCCCTGCCCGTGTCATTCAGATAATCGAGGTTCCTCTATTATTGTAGGTTAACTCTATAGGGCAAGCAGTAAAGTGGGGATCAGCAATTTTAACAAATCAATAGAGCTTGTGGTTACAAGGCAATAAACATAAAAGATTGTTCCTTTGTGTCAATTGGTAATATGTATAAATTTGTCTTCTTCCCACACATCCTCAACTCAAAGTTGTAACCTTATGATTGTCTACCTTCGGCCAATCAATACAATAGAGCTTGCCATAGTCCCAGAGGATCAACTGGCTACTCTCTCACTAGAGAGGGATGGCTGATGATATCTTCAACTTGAGGATCACCAAACCTCAGGCAAGGGGCACCGTTGAGAGGACAGGGCCTTCATGGTACAGGAATTGACTCCCTGCTGATGGTGTCACTCTGGCACCAGAAATCAGCTGTTCAGCCAACTAAGCTACTCATCAGTGGCACTGTGATCCCACTTGACCTCTTTCGACTTCCCTCTTATTATAGCTCCAGATCAGAAGTGGGACAGCCATGGAATGGTACCTGATGGCATAAGCCTGGCACAATGGCACAATCTGGCACACTATGGCACAGATTGCACACCAGATACAAACAGGTTTTTTGGTGCCATACATTTTCAGGCCATGACACATTTTGCATTTGACTAAAATACTGTGGCACAACCCTGTGTCCCAACCAGGGTACACTGGTACAGGCTAGTACTTTGTGGCAAAACTTGGAATATTGTAATATAAATTGGTGGTACACCCAATGTTGTGCTGTCTAGAAATGAGTCTTCTTAACGTGTGTCATTCTGAGGATTTTCAGGACTGCATACAAGTTGAAAACCACAGTTTTTGTCCTAAACCTGCCAATCTCTGCCCTTGGTCCTTTGCTCTTTAATTTGTCTTAGCTTCAGTATAAAAGGGTGAAAGGTCATGGTGCATACACAGTATGTTGTTGCTGTTGTGTAACTCTAAAATCAATGGATAATCTGCTGTGTTGAGATCACACATAGCAGAATGGTTTCCATTCAATAGTTGATTTAGCCACCAGAGAGCTGTGAATGGCCAATTCAATTGGCCTCATTATCTCTGGAGTAACTATTCACGGGAAAAGCCAGCCAGTGGTCATGACCGTGAGATATTCATCAGTGACCCCTGACTAGAAAGCATTTCATGGCTGGAGGTCACAGGGAGGAAAAATCAGTCTCAGTTCTGAAGCCAATCACAGCCAAGAATGTAACCAGCAGTCACTGCTCAAAGAAGGCATGTTTAACCTTACTGATGCATTGAAAATCCTAAAAGGTACAGCCAAGGTACATGGGAAAGGGTTTAATATGTTTAATATTGTCACCAAGACAGTTGATTCACAGGATGAATTTGTGGAAAGATTAGTGGGGAATTCAGGAGTAATTTATTTTCGCCCGGGTGGGAGTCCACAACTCACTGCCAGAAAAAATAGTGGAGGCTGAAACTTTCATTGTGTTTGAAAAAACGTAAACATACCTTTAAGGAAGCTGGAAGATTGGATTAGACCCGACAGTTCTTTTTCAGCTTGCGCATAATAAGATGCACTAAATAACTTCTGCTTTCAAGAAGGACTCAGATCTAATTCATCAGGCTAAAGGAATCAAAGATTTTGAGGAGAAAGCGGGAACAGGATAATGATTTGAATGATCAGCCATATCATATGGAATGATGGAGCAGCCTCAAAGGGTCAAATGGCCTACTCCTGTTCCTATTTTTTATGTTTCTGTTGCTTATGTGTTAATATGTCTTTATGTTGAGGTGTATAATTTTGTCTCCCTCTTGTTCTCCCATTCTCAAAGCCTAATCTTTTGTGTCAGGCTTTTGGAACAGGGGGTCTCTCTCCTTTTGCAAAGGCCCACTTCCTGTCAGGGCAACAGTGGCCACTTATGGGATAGTGGAAATCTTGCTTGCCATAAGCTGCCAGCCAATCAGAGGGTTACAGATTGGCATTGCTCAGCAGCGCCAATGGGAATGGTGGCAGCTGCTGGTAGTGCATGCACCCAGTGCTCAGGATCTCTGAGGGAGTCAGGCCACAGGGGATTGGTGGTCAAGTCTTGGGGTTGGGGTGAGGTGGGGAGGTGGAGTAAGGATGTTGTTGGGCTCTCAGATCGGGTAGTGAGGCAATTTAAATAAGAGCACCCCTCCTGCCAAACCTCTCTGCAGGGATCAGCGAATTAAACTCAACAGGAGCTGTTCAGTTCAACAGCCTTAATTATTCCTGATGAAGGACTTTTGCCCGAAACTCGATTTTCTTGCTCCTCAGATGCTGTCTGACCTGCTGTACCTTTCCAGCAGCACTCTAATCTAGACTCTGATCTCCAGCATCTGCAGTCCTCACTTTTGCCTAAAGGGGTCACATACGGCAGGGGTAGAAAGTTAAAAGGGTCCCCCCCTTATCATGTTCATGCCCAACTAAATTCCCCTGACACCTCTAAACTCATTGACTCAATGTCAAATTTTGTTTCGTTCTCACTCCCTTGGTCGTGATTTTCAAGAGTTGACCATGTGAGCAATGCTGTCAAAATGCAGGTTGTTGTTGTTGGAAGTATGGCAACAGAGAGTGGGTATGAGCCGATGAAAAGCGGTAAGAGTATGTTAAGAAATTGAAATCTAGCTGCATCTTCAGTCCTGGTGCATGCCAAGTAGTTGTATCTTAAAACATGACATTATTGGGCAAATTATACCCTGAAGGGCACAGCAAGATTGTATGTCCCATCAAAAATAGTTTGCCTTTATCTAAACTGAGGACACAGGGGGGCAATTCACATGCAGCTTAGCTCTTTGTCAGGCTGTCAGGTAGCGAACCGAAGAACTCAGGAGAAATTAGCTTTTTCTTAACTCATAAATTCACAGGACAATACAGTATAAATTCTGCAGGGAGAGAAAAAGTCATCAAACATTATGGCAGTAAAATTTCTAGTGGTTCTGTCACTGAAATGGGACTCAGGTTGGAAGTGCTGCCGAGTTATGTGCTCACACTGTATTGTGCAGGAATATAATATCACTGTATTCATATTTTGTGTGGTCTAGCAAGCTGTAGCACAACACCCTGGGGACAACCATCATTCGTAAACTATTCATCATGCATGTCTTAGCTCTGCCAGTGTTAAAAAGCAAACTAAATGTTGAAAACTGATGCTAGACTCCCTATACAAACTTCACAATAAGATATATTTGCTGCATCCCTGTGTTTGCTAATTCACAATCCAGTAATTTCTACCCCACATCATATTTTCAAACGACCAGCCTTGTTTTGAAATCCATCCTGGGCCCCCTTGATCCACGCTCCTCCAGGTCAAAAACTGCCTGAAATCTCAGTACTTATAGAATCAGAGAGACAAAGAGTCACAGAGCTGCACAGCATGGAAACAGACCTTTTGGTCCAACTCATCCATGCTGAACAAATAACCCAGATTAATCTAGTCCCATTTAGAGTCATAGAGGCCTAGAGGTGTACAGCAGGGAAACAGACCCTTTGGTCCAACTCATTCATGAAAACCAGATTCCCTAAATTAATCTAGCCCCATTTGCCAGCATTTGGCCCATATTCCTCTAAACCCTTCCTATTCACACACCCATTCGGATGCTTTTTAAATGTATTTGTATCATCCTCCATCACTTCTTCTGGCAGCTCATTCCATACACGTACCACCCTCTGTGTGAAAATGTTGCCCCTTAGGTCTCTTTTATACCTTTCCCCTCTCACCCTAAACCTATGCCTCTGTAGTTTTGGACTCCCCGCTACTGACACGATCCATGCCCCTCATGATTTTATAAACCTCTGTAAGGTTCCACCTCGGCCTCCAATGCTCCAAGGAAAACAGATCCAGCCTATTCAGCCTTTTACTAAAGCTCAAAGCCTCCAACCTGATAGAGTCATATGGCACGGAATCAGACCTTTCTCCTGATGAAGGGCTTATGCTCGAAACGTCGAATTCCCTATTCCTGAGATGCTGCCTGGCCTGCTGTGCTTTGACCAGCAACACATTTTCAGCTTTCAATACAACCAGTTCATGCTGAACGTAATCCCCAAACTAAACTAGTCCCACCTGCCTGCTCCTGCCCCACATCCCTCCAAACCTTTCCTAGTCATGTATCTATCCAAATGTCTTTTAAATGTTGTAACTGTGCCTGCATCCACTACTTCCTCAGGAAGTTCATTCCCCACACAAACCACCCTGTGTGTAAAAATAAAATTGCCCGGCATGTCTTTTGTAAATCTCTCTCCTCTCATCTTAAAAATATGTCCCCTAGTCTTGAACTCCCCCCAACCTAGGGAAAAGACATCTACCATTCACCTTATCTATACTCCTCATGGTTTTATAAACCTCTATAAGGTTACCTTCATTCCTTCACTATTGAGGCTCTGCCTTTAACTGCCTCAACCCAGAACTCTACAATCTGCTCTCTAACCCTCTCGATTCCTCTCTCCTCCTCCCCTCAAAAGTCTGCCTCTCTTTTTGCATCCTGATTCCGTGGTTAGATTTCAACGCTTGCTTCATCATTGCTATTGTAAAGCACCTTGGGATGCTTTAAAATGTTAAAGGCACAACATCAATACAACAAAAACGCATAACACAATGAAACTGCCCAAGATGCTTCACAGGGAAAACTTAGAAAGTGTCTGAAATGGATTTCTTGAAAGAATTTGGAATGGTTTTCATGATACAAGTTGCACAGGATGTTGGTGAGGCTTCTACTGGACTACTGTGTCCAGTTCTTCCTGTTATAGGAAAGATATTATTAAGCTGGAGAGGGTTCAGAAGAGATTTGCCAAGCTGTTGCTAGGAATAGAGGGTTTAAGTTATAAGGAGAGTTTGGATAGTCTGGGAATGTTTTTCATTGGAGTTTAGTTGGTTCAGAGGTGACTTTAGAGAGGTCTATAAAATCATGATAGATGAGATGAGTGGCAGGTGTCTGTTCCCTAAGATGGGGGATTTCAAAACTAGGGGGCGTATTTTTTAAGGTGAGAGAAGAAAGATTTAAAAAGAACATGAGGGGAAATTTCTTTTACACACAGACAGTGGTCTGTGTGAATGAACTTCCAGAGGAAGTGGTGGATACGGGTACATTTACAAAGTTTGAAAGACATTCAGTTAAGTAGATGAACAGGAAATGTTTGGAGGGATACGGGCGAAGCAGAGGTGGGTGGGACCACTTTAGTTTGGGATTACGGTCAGCATGGATTGTTTGGAATGAAGGGTCTGTTTCCATGCTGTATGAATCGAAACAATCCGGAGAAAATATTTCTATTTTTTGATGGATCTGTCGCTTTTGTGCACTCACCTCATAGTCAGCTCACTGGAGAATTGTTAACAAGCTTAATCCCACTAGATGACAAGCCAGACAAGAAAGTATTAAGGCAAAGGCTTGGCCAAAAGCTTGATTGAAGAGATAGGTTTTAAGGGGCATCTCAAAAGCAAGTTGCTCTTCTGTATGTCATGCATTGAAAACCAAAGGGATGGCAATTTGCAAAAATAACTTAACTGATTGCGAATGTAGGGAGCAGGAAGGGCTCTTGTGCTGCAGTAATCATGCCCATATCTTTGAGGTCTGGGTTCAAGTCTTGCTTCAGGCAGATGTAATGACATCTCTGAACAGGTTGATTAGATTAGATTCCCTACAGTATGGAAACAGGCCATTTGGCCCAACAAGTCCACGCAGACCCTCTGAAGAGCAACCCGCTCAGACCCATTCCCCCACCCAATATTTACCCCTGACTAATGCACCTCACACTATGGGCAATTTAGCACAGCTGATTCACCTAACCTGTACATCTTTTGGATTGTGGGAGGAAACTGGAGCACCCAGAGGAAACCCACGCAGACACGGGGATGATGTGCAAACTCCACACAGACAGTTGCCTGAGGCGGGAATCGAACCCTGGTGCTGTAAGGCAGCAGTGCTAACCATTGAGCCACTGTGATTCTGGGGGGAAAAAGGAGGAACAAAACCTTTGGCGCACAATGATGCTTTTCGTTTTTGACATTCACTCATGATGCTCTCTGGCTTCAAAACTCACTGTCTCATGCAACATCGCTTGTCTCCTATTTATTGCAATCAGCACAGTTCCTCATCTTCTTTCCTGCTTCTCATTAGAAAGAAATAACTCAAGTTTCATGTGATTGCTTCCTCTCGGCATCTTAAAAGTGCTCCTTGACCACTGTTTGGTGTAACTTGTAAACAATTTGGCAACTTATAGGCTGCGGGTCCCACAAATGACACTGCAGATGAAATCTTAGTTAAAGG
Source organism: Hemiscyllium ocellatum (assembly GCF_020745735.1). Taxonomy (NCBI): domain Eukaryota; kingdom Metazoa; phylum Chordata; class Chondrichthyes; order Orectolobiformes; family Hemiscylliidae; genus Hemiscyllium; species Hemiscyllium ocellatum. The sequence continues at coordinate 25,772,622 of NC_083442.1, read as the reverse complement.
TACTTTAGCTGGTGACATTCGAGTGGGAATTGTTGGTCTGAATACTAGGGAAAGCCCTCCTGATTAGTTCAGGATAAGACCTTCCTCTTCCACATTCTTAATTCTGTTTGACACAGGCATTGCTGGTGAGGCCAGAATCTGTTGCTTATTTCCAATTGACCCCGAACTGAGTGGCGTGCTAACTGCAGTGAAGAGTTAACCAAACTGCTGTGGGTCTGGTGTCCACATGACCACCAGACCAGGTAAAGGGCGGTGTATCAGTCATCCCTCCTCAGAGAGCAAGATGGGGTTTTACATTGGGAATTGTGTGTGGAGAAGGAAGCAGTGATCGATTGTGTGAGGTGGAGTGGTCATGTCCCTGGATTAAAGGCTAACCTCCTGGGTACATGCATTCAGAGAGACAGAGAGTGAAATTGGAATTCAATATAAGTCCGGAGTTAGAGGCGAGTTTAATGATGACCATGGATACCCTACTGATTGTCATCGCAAGCCCCTCTGATTCATTAACATCCTTCAGGGAAGGAAGTCTGGTCTTTGTGTGATTCCAGACCCACAGCAAAATGTGGCTGAATCTTAACTGCCCTTTCAGTAATTAGGGATGGGCAATAAATGCAGGCCCAGCCAAAGCTGCCATTCCTCCTTGAGCAAATAAAATGTGATCAGATGAAGGCAGATGTACAATTCCTCTGCTTTACCATGGCACTTAATTTCTGTCTTGTATTCTCACAACAAAATGACCCCTTTGAAGTCTACTTCAAACACTGAAGGCAGTCATTGCATGTACATTGACTACAAACAGATTCAGCAACAGGAATACTTTCTGAAACATTTGTGGGTTGCGATGAAAGACTTCTGACCACCCTATTGTGAAAAGCAACCAAAGGAAAACCTGAAATGTGTAACAAACAGGGAGACAGACAAAATGTTTAGATGTCAGTGAGCTTTCTGAGCTCTTGGGCATCATCTTTCTCTCTCTCTCTCTCTCTCGTTCTCTCTGCCTGAAAAAAAGCATCAAGTTGCACATCACAGATGTCACAAAGCCCTTAACCCAGTAGAGAGAAAAATTTATAGCAGCCTTTACTTCAGATTACTGTAACCTTAATAAAAAAGAGTCATAAAACGTCGACTTGTTAGATGAAGAAGAAAAAAATGATGGGGTCAAACCTTTGAGGTCAAACGGGAAGACAAGTGCCTAGATTCAAATGGACAATTTGGATGAGTGTGCACCTGCAGTTAGAGGGAGGAGATTTAATTCCTGCTTTGTGGATAAGCTAACTTTTTGATGTTCACTGTGTGGATCAGTATCTATCTCTGGTGACATTATCAGGCTTTTCCTAACGGAAAGAAATGGAAAGCCTGAACCACCTTCGCGTACAGCAGTCAGTGTGATAAGAGAGGGGTCATTTGAAAAACTGATGCTTGGCTCCAGTGATACATTGTGCACTGGTGATTTATTTGATGCTGACTGGAGATTTGTTTCAGTGGAAGGTGTGGGCTGGCAGACGTGGCTGTTTAATGTGAAGAATGGGCGGACATCTCAGTACATTTAACCTTCTCTCTGATCTCCCGGGTGAGAAACCCGATGAGATAGACCATTTCCAAGTGACGATTTCCTCTGACATTGCTGGTTCTGATTTTTTTCTTCATTAACCTTTATATTGGCGCGAAGCTGCACTTGGATGTGAGGAGATACGCAGGCAGCTGGAGTAAACATAATTACTTCTTTTACTTGTTCCGTGAGTGATTAATCAAACGTCATGACCTTCTCTCGAAGGAGGCCCAGATAGCAACCAACTAGAACCTGATGTATTTATACAGCGAGTGGGACCAGCAACACTCAGGACAAAGCCAACTGCCTTTGCTTCAATCAATGAGGTATATCACTTTGATATGAAATAACCTATATGTTCCATTTTACACACCAGAATTGTGGGGAATGATAGGGTTAGTTATTCCATCCAGACATTTCATTGCTGTATCTATCGTCTGAGAGACAGAGAGAGATAGAGACCCCTGACATATGCTCTTTCTATGTTTGTATTAGGGTATAAGTGATACAGCAATTTCCAAGCCCAGTTGAGGGCTTTCTCTTTAATCCAGTGGAGCCCTTGTAGCGCATGCTTCCCCATCATGGGGATTGCAAAGCTTGTCTGAGCTGCAATGAATGAAGTACGATTCTTTTCCTCTCCAAGGTAACAAGGTGGGAGAGAGGTGAAAGAGACCGACTGCCCCATATTTTGCTCCTCTTGCCCTTCTCAAGAGCCACAGGGGACCTGGCAACATTCCTCGACAAAATATTTGAATTGCTGACTTGATCATCTAATCACAGCAACCTGCCTCTGACCCATATCCATGGTACACAAGTGCTAGGCAATGACCATCTCCAACAAGTGAGCATCAAGCAGTTGCCACTTGATGGCATTACCATCACTGAATTCCTGACATGATCAGCATTCAGGGTTACCATTGACCAGAAATTGAACTGGATCATCCATAAAGATACAGTGGCTGGAACAACAGCTCAGAAGTTAATAATTAACTCACCTCCTGACACCCAAAGTCTGACCACCATCTACATTGGGGTGGCATGGTGGCTTAATGGTTAACACTGCTGCCTCACAGCATCTGCGATCCAGGTTCAATTTAAGCCTTGGGCAACTCTCTGTATGGAGTTTGCATGTTCTCCCCATGTCTCTGGACGCTCCAGTTTCATCCCACACTCCAGTGGTGTGCAGGTTAGGGGGATTGACCATGCTAAATTGTACATACTTCTCAGAGGTGTGCAGGTTAGGTGGATTGACCATGCTAAATTGTGCAAGTTAGATGGATTGGCCATGCTAAATTGTGCACAGTTCCCAGGGATGTTCCCAGGTTGGGTGGATTGGCCCTGGGAAATGTAGGGCTAAGAGATGGAGTAAGTCTGGATGGGATGCTCTGAGGAGGGTCAGTATGGACTTTGATGGGCCAAGTGGCCTGCTTCCTCACTGGAGGGATTCTACAAGGCATAAGTCAGGTGGGTGATTGAATACTCCCTGATTAACTTGATGAGTTAGGCTCCAACAACACTAAAGAAGCTTGACACTGTCCAGGACAAAGCAGCCCACTTGACGGGCATGACACCCACTTCCTTCACCATCTCTCTCACGTTGGCAGCAATGTGTACCCTGTAGAAAATACAGGTGGAATGAAAATGCTATAGCTTGGTTTGCTCTGTTTTAATTTTCGCTTCCTTCCTTTTATGCAATAAATTTCTGTTTCATTGTTAGAACTAAAAATCTGCACCCTGACATGCTTAGATTTCAGTGGAAGACTGCCATGGTAGTTATGTCATCAAGCAAACCAGGTTGCATTCTGGGATCTGGTTGCGAGGTGCTGTCACCTTCATTAAATGGTACTCGTGGCAGACTTTGGGAACCAGTTGCTTCTTTCACTCCTTCTCATTATCAAGTTTTGTTGATACATTCAATTTTCAGTTTTTTTTTATCCTTAAAAGTAGCTGTGCAATTTTGCAGGACAGATTTAACAGCGCCTCACCATTAGAGATTCTGGGTTGGACTCCCACACCAATTCCCTTAGTTATCTCAGTCGCTGCTCCGGTGAGACACTGAGGGTGAACAGCACTGTTGGAAACCCTAATCTTTGGCTCGAATATTACTTTGACATCCACTTTTCAAATTGGAGTCAGAAATACAAGATTAACTGGGTGGAAAAGTGAAGAAATAGAAAATCCCGTTGGGTGGCAGAGAGGCGGAATGTCCAATTCCTGCTCCTGTTCCTTCTCTTTTACTTTATTTCAAATACAATAATGTGAAACTTCTTAGCACCACGGGAGGTGGAATTTGCTGTCACAGTGAGTAGTCAGGTGAAAACCATAGATGCATTTAATGGGAAGTTAGATAAACACATGGAGCATCATTGAATCATAGATTCCCTACAGTATGGAAACAGGCCCTTCGGCCCAACAACTCCACACCGACCCTCCAAAGAGTAACCCGCCCAGACCCATTCTCCTACCTTATTATCCTATATTTACCCCCGATTAATGCAACTAACCTACACATCCCTGAACAGTAACGAGCAATTTAACATGGCCAATTCACCTGACCTGCACATCTTTGGACTGTGGGAGGAAACCGGAGCACCCGAAGGAAACCCACGCAGACACGGGGAGAATGTGCAAACTCCACACAGACAGTCATGATTGTGGAGTTAAATTTACAAGAGGCAAGACAGAAGAAGGCATGCACTGAGCGTGAAAACCAGCACAGACAAGTTGGGCTGAATGGCCTGTTTCTGTGCGTACTCATTGCAAATTACAAAACTGTTTAAAAGAAAAAGCTGTGTTGAGGATGAGTGCAGGAAGGAGACTTTCTTTGGCTGGAAGGTTGAGCGTTGAGATAGCAGAGATGTCCGATTAAGCGATTGGCCCTTTAGGATTAGGATGACAAGGAATTTCTTCACTTTAAGGGCAATGAACCCTTTAAATTCTCCATTGCAGTGAACTGTGGAAGCTCAGTCACTGAGCTCATTCAACACAGAGATGATTTGATTTCAAGGTATTCATGACATCAGAAATATGGAGGTAGTGTGGGGAAAGTGGCATTGAGGTAGATGATCATAAGACCATAGATGTAGAAGCAGATGTAGGCTATTCAGCCCTTCGGACCTGCTTTGTCATGCATTGAGATCATAGCTGCATTTAAGGCACGCATGTAAGGTGAGGGGGGAAGGATCAAAGGAGATGTGAGGAACATGTATTCTACACAGAAGGTGGTAGGAGTCTGGAACGCGCTGCCGGGTTGGGGTAGTGGAATAAGATATGACATTTAAGGGATATTTGGATATGCAAGAAGTGGAGGGATTTGGACCAAGTGCAGGCAAGAAGGGATCCATTTAATTTGGTGGCATGTTCGATATGGCATTGTGGACTGAAGAGTCTATTTCTGTGCTGTTCAGTTCTACGTTCCATGATGATGCTCAACTCCATTTCCCCACAGCAAGCTTTCCCACCAACCAAACCTCCAAGATCCATTGTAGAGTCAGTGGAGAGAAAGGTGCTAGCACACTGATCATTGTGCGTAGACCCACACACAGACTATGTGTGCACCTTAGGGGGTATGCTCCCCAAAACCCTCGATTTCCTTAATGTTCAGAAATCTGTCTGTCTCAGCCTTGAATGTATGCATGTAGATAATCGACCCAACCTCTATTTGTACGATAATTCTGCCACGCAAGTAAACGGTCTGGTGAACCTTCATTATCGAGAATGGCAGACCAAGTTTTGGGGCTGAATGGCCTATGCCTGCCCCTATATTCCCGTGTACATACTGTACAATACTGTCTCTAACATTCAGAGAAATGTTACCAAATCTCAGTGAATGCTCCTGGTGTCCTGACTAGAATTCCCCTCTCAACTAACAACTCCAAACAGAGACAAAAAGATCATCCATCCCAGCTCTGCTTGTGAATCATTGGCTCATGTTTAGAATGTTTACTACATAGCAATAATCAGTCAGCTCCAAAGGTAGTGATTAAGTGAATTTTTCTTTTAAATATTTCCATCTGATCTAACACAATATTGATGCATGTATTGTGTTAACTTTAGCTACGTTTGGCAAGCATTTTGTTTAGCAAATATTATTATGTCACTGGTATTAGATTACAAAAAAGGTAAAGTTGCCATAGTTGCACCAAACCATAGGACTGCCCTCTCATTAGAGAGAGATGATTGGTGTTGGCTTAACCCGAGGGTCAGCGTGCCTCAGGGGAGGGGAGAGGCTGAGAGGCTGAGTCCTTCTTGGTAACCCCAGATGGTACAGCAATTGAACCCACACTCTTGGTGTCACTCTGCACTGCAAACCATGCTATCCATTTATCTGTCCCTCCTCTTGCATTAGATCTGCACCACATTGTGCAAAACTACCATCACATTGCTAATGGATGGCAGCACAGAATGCAGGAGATGTGATATAGCTTGATGACCAAGTCAATCAAGCTGGGCGGCACGGTGGCACAGTGGTAAGCACTGCTGTCTCACAGCACCTGGGACCTGGGTTCAATTCCTGACTCAGGCGACTGACTGTGTGGAGTTTGCACATTCTCCCAGTGTCTGCGTGGGTTTGCTCCGGTTTCCTCCCACAGTCCAAAGATGTGCGGGTTAGGTGAATTGGCCATGCTAAATTGCCCGTCGTGTTAGGTAAAGGGGTAAATGTAGGGGAATGGGTCTGGGTGGGTTGCGCTTCGGCGGCTCGGTGTGGACTTGTTGGGCCGAAGGGCCTGTTTCCACACTGTAAGTAATCTAATCAATTCGCCAGGCCTTTTGAGGGATGAGAAACTTTCTGTGTAACAATACTATGGCATTAAGAAGTGTATTTTGTCCTGGTTTTGTTTTATGAAGAAGGGTTGAGACTGAGGTGCCAATCAGTCTACTCAGAGACAATAAACAGCTTGTCAGGGCTTGGATTTTTGTTTTCAAGTTGGAACAATATAAGTGACCTAAATGGGTGATGTCAAGCTCCCACAGAACCAGGACTTTGCTGGGTTCGTGAAGCTGGGTTTAGAAGCTGCAGTACATCTCTCCCTGCTTCTCTCTCCCTCTCAGAGTTTTCTCTTGGTGTTTTTCCTCCTGGCTGCTAGAACTGAATGTGGGGCAATCTATTTAACTAAATTTGCCTTTGCTGATGGGATGTTACTATATTGGAATAGTTACTGTTTAGCAGTTGAATACTCTATTATTTGATTAGATTAGATTCCCCACAGTATAGAAACAGGCCCTTCAGCCCAAGTAGTCCACACCAACCCTCCCAAGAGTAACCCACCCCGGCCCACTCCCCATATTTACCCTGACTAATGCACTTAACTCTATGGGCAATTTAGCATGGCCAATTCACCTTACCTGCACATCTTTGGACCATGGGAAGAAACCAGAGCACCCAGAGAAAACTCACACAGACACAGGGAGAACGTGCAAACTCCACACAGTTGCCTGAGGCTATAATTGAACTCATGCTGTGAGGCAGCAATGCTAACCACTGAGCCACTGTTCCACTGTTCAGTTTTCCAATAGAGTTGTTATTCCAATTCTTTCTTTTGTTGCATTTTAACTATAGTGTATGAACTAAAGTGTGTTTTGCCTCAAGACTGTTCGTTTGGCCAATCACATTGTATCTGGAATGCACTGCCTGGCTTTTAAAATAAGAAAAATACAAGGCCTAGGCTATTGTCTTCATATATTTTGAGGGGCGTTGGTCTGGTCCATAACATCTGAGTGAGAATCATCTACTCAATTCCAGGCAGCATCACTATGATGATGCCATTGCAACACCACTGCATCCCCACATGGTCTCTCTTTCCCAGTAGAAACCCCTGAAGTGCATTGGGAGCAGAAATGTTTCCCTTGAATATCCACATTTATCCCACAGGGAGAAAGTGAGGACTGCAGATGCTGGAGATCAGAGCTGAAAAATATGTTGCTGGAAAAGCGCAGCATGTCAAGCAGCATCCAAGGAGCAGGAGAATCGACATTTCGGGCATAAGCCCTTCTTCAGGAATGAGGAATGTGTGCCAAGCAGGCTAAGATAAAAGGTAGGGAGGAGGGGCGTTGGGAATGAGATAGGTGGAAGGAGGTTAAGGTGAGGGTGATAGGCTGGAGAACGGGGTGGGGGCGGAGAGGTCAGGAAGAAGATTGCAGGTCAAGAAGGCGGTGCTGAGTTCAAGGGATTAGACTGAGACAAGGTGGGGGGAGGGGAAATGAGGAAGCTGGAGAAATCTTCATGGATGAATGCAGATTTCTCCAGCTTCCTCATTTCCCCTCCCCCCATCTTATCTCAGTCCCAACCCTCGGACTCAGCCCCACCTTTTTGACCTGCAATCTTCTTCCCGACCTCTCCACCCCCACCCCGTTCTCCAGCCTATCACCCTCACCTTAACCTCCTTCCACCTATCTCATTCCCAATGCCCCTCCCCCAAGTCCCTCCTCCCTACCTTTTATCTTAGCCTGCTTGGCACACCTTCCTCATTCCTGAAGAAGGGCTTATGCCCGAAATGTCGATTCTCCTGCTCCTTGGATGCTGCCTGACCTGCTGCGCTTTTCCAGCAACACATTTTTCAACATTTATCCCACAGCCAATATGACTAAACAAACAGCTGTTTGGGAGAGTTTCCTTTGTGCATACCCCAACAGTCACGACACGTTTTTGAAGATTATATGGCAATATAACTTGGTTAGTTATCCAAATGGGAGAAAGTGAGGACTGCAGATGCTGGAGTACCAGAGTTGAAAAATGTGGTGCTGGAAAAACACAGCAGACCAGGCACCATCCAAGGAGCAGGAGAATCGATGTTTTGGGCATAAACTCTTCTTCAGGAATCCTGGAGAAGGGCTTATTCCCGAAATGTCGATTCTCCTGCTCCTCGGATGCTGCCTGGCCTGCTGTGTTTTTCCAGCACCACATTTTTCAACTCTAGTTATCCAAATGTCCAGGCCAATACAGGGATATGGTTTCAAATCTCACTGCAACAGCCAGTAGAAAGCAATTTCAACTAATTAATACAAGGTTAGATATTGAAAGCTGGTCTCAATGTTGCTGATCACAGAACCCATGGAATCCCTATTGGGTAGAAGCAGACCATTTGGCCCCTCGAGTCCAAACTGATTCTCTGAAAAGCATCCCACCCAATCCCTGTAACTCTGCATTTCCCATGGCTAATCCACCTAACCTGCACATCCCTAGACACTGTGGGCAATTTCGCATCCCACCCAGAAACCACCCCTCCCCACCCTGTTTCTATAACACTGAATTTCCTGTGGCCAATCCACCTTAACCTGCACATCTGTGGACTGTGAGAGGAAAATGGAGCACATGGGGAGACATGGGGAGAACGTGCAAACTCCACACAGACAGTCGCCCGAGAGTGGTATCGAGTCCAGGTGTGGCAGCAGTGCTAACCACTAAGCCACTGTGCCACCCTATCAAATGATATCCTGGTACTCCCCCCGCCCCCCAATTGTGGGTCAATCTGCAGCATCATTCCCAGAAGGCAGCTCACCGCACCTTCTCAAGGACAACTGGGATCCAACCCAGCCAGTGAAGACCACACCCCATGAATTAACAAAAGAAAATCATTGTTGTAAAAACTGAACTGCTTCAGTAATGTCCATTAGGGAAGGAAATCTGCCATTCTAACCTGGTCTGGCCTGCGTGTGATTCCCGATTCGCAGTAACATTGACGACACTGAACTGCCCTCTGCAATGGCCTTCAGTTCAAGGGCAATTAGGGATTGGCAGCAAATGTCATGTGACACCCAACTCCTGAGGAAAAAAATTGAGTGAAAGACAAACTTCCTAAATGCATTGAAATGTACTGAGCAGGTGAGAAACACTATAAGAAAGCAAGTCTTTCTTTTCTTTCCACGTTGAATTTGAAAGCTCCTTTGTTAATGCTCTACTGTGCTGTGCATTTACACCCTGAGCCTTGAGGGTAGCATTGCTTCCTTGGCTTTGATTTCTGAATTGCTTTCCATCTATTAAATCGAAGAATTTGAAGGAAAGACTCCTTTCAATGAGGCAAGGGAGAGTGAATGCAATTTTTTTTCTGAAATTTCATTGCACTTTGTTAGAATTCCCATTTGGTGCAGGCAACAATGTAATATTGTTAACTCTAGTCCACCAGAGACTTGCACACAATGACCTTGACCTCGTATTTAAGAGAGGGATTCGCTCACAAGGCTTTGTGTTCTACCCATTCATTCATTCCGGTCCCTAGTCGGCGTACAGTCTGTTTTGAGGAATTATACTGTAGAAAAAAAAGCAAATCAAACCAAAATGTTCTTGTGCAATTTTATAGCCACTGTAGAGTTCTCTAATCCTATTTCTCCCCTATTTCTCTGTACTTCAGCAACACCTTTCTTCAAAATATTTACTTAATCTTCCTCAACGTGAATTGAGTACTGCTACTGTTAAAAAATCAGGAAAACGGTCTCTTCTATCATTTATAAATAGAATATAGAATATTACAGTGCAGTACAGGTCCTTTGGCCCTCGATGTTGCCTTGACCTGTGGAACCAATCTGAAGCCCACCTTCTGCCTTTATTTCTCTATTGTGCTCATTTCCCTGAACCCCAAGTTCTTATCTTTGTTCTTCCTAAATGTTTTCCTCCGGCAAGCCATTAGTTTTACTGAAGTCCTGCCAAATTTTGAGCCGCTGTTCTGCAGGCCAGCTTGAAACCCTGTTGGCCATCAAGCCAAGTGCAGCGATCAGAAAGGGGAGCTTCAATCAGTTGCTGTTTGCTGTCACGAGTGTACTTGGAGCAGGCCCAGCAGTTTCTGAAACTCAGCACATCATATGTTGGAGTTGGTGCCCATGGATGTCTGTTTGTCCACGGTTCTGTATGGCAAGCTATCTCAGAGGTGTGCCATTCCCTTTTGCTCACAGCTGATCAGGACTCTCTCCCATTCTCATCTATCATCGTCATGTACTGGAATGATTTACAGGAGCCCTGTTTGACTGAAACATGAATACTTCTTCCTTGAGGATTAGATAGGGTGGACATTTTTGCTCAGATGGTGATGGCTAGCATGAGGGAACATAGGTTTAAATATAGGAGTGATAGATATAGGACAGATGTCAGAGCTAGCTCCTTTACTCAGACAGAAGGAAGGATGTGGAATGTCCTGCCTGCAACAGTAGTAGACTCGCCAAATTTAAGGGCATTTAAATGATCATTGGCTAAACATATGGATGACAATGGAATAGTATAGGTTAGATGGACTTCAGATTGCTCTCATAGGTCGGTGCAACATTGTGGGCCGAAGGGCCTGTACTGCATTGTAATGTCCTATATTCTATTGACTGTCAAGGCCTGGGATGTAACTCAAACTCCAGCCCTCTGTGTTAGAAGCAGGACACCACCCATTGCATCGCTAGGATTCACTCTAAAAGTGTTCAAGAGGACAATGAACAATTATTTTAATAAAAATAATGTTGCAACAATATGATGATAAGGCAGGAGATGGCACTAAGTAAAGATCCAATGTCACAGGGCAGAAGGATTTAAGAAATCAAAAGCAGTTGCATTTATAGAGCGCCTTGCATGATATCAGCTTGTGCAAAGCACTTCACAGTCAGTTAAGTTTTTTGAAGTGTGTAGGAAAAAGGAATACAGGAAATGCAGCTGCCAATTGGTGCACAGCAATTCCCCCCTCAACAGCAATGCAATAACTTTCAGGTCTGATTTTCCAGTGATTTTATTTGAGTAATAATTGTTGAGTGGGAGAACTAAGGTAAAATCCCCTGCCATTTCTCAAAACCAACCATGGACCTTTTAGCAGTGAGGACAGATAGGGCCTTATCTGAAAGGGCCAGCACACCATCAGCACTACGTCAGAGTATCAGCTCACTTATTAAGCCCAAGTATCTAGGGTGGGATTTAATCCCATGACCATTGATCATGAGTGATATGGTTGACACTCAAAAACAAGGATAGTCAGAAATGATAAAATGCCAGGTGATCCATTAAATTTCATTTTCTTTTATGTTAAACCTTCCCTTCTTCCCTTTTGTCCTGAACAATACATTTTTCTTTTGTCTTTGCTTCTTCACCAATTTAGTATTCATCAGAAGTGAATCCATCCTAATACCTGTATAAAATGTGACCTGTTGGGAGAGACAGAAGGTAAACAGAGTGACCAAAGACCTAAAATCTAATATGGAAAGCTGTTCTCCAACAAAGGCAATGTTGACAAGAATGGAATGCGAGACTTCTTTGATTTCTCAAAGATTGTAAATAATTAAATCAGAACTGTAATAATTATTATGGGATGGCATGGTGGCTTGTAGCTGGCACTGGTTCCTCACAGTGCCAGAGACCTAGGTTTGATTCTACCCTCAGGCAGTTTTCTGTGTGGAGTTTGCACATTTTCCCTGTGTCTGTGTGGGTTTCCTCTGGGTGCTCCAGTTTCTTCCCTCAGTCCAAAGACAAGCAGGGTGGGTGGTTTGGCCATGCTAAATTGCCCATAGTATTCAGGGATGTGTAGGTTAGATGGATTGGCCATGGGAAATGCAGGATCACTGGGTTTGGATAGGATGCTCTTCAGAAGGTCGGTGTGGACTTGATGGGCCGAATGACTTGCTTCCACGTTATAGGGATTCTGTGGAATTGCTTGTGAAGATTCCCAGGGGACATGGCCTGTGAGTCAAATTCACCAATAGACATCGAGACCAAAAAGGGTGAAGTTATGGGGACAGTGTGGATAGACTGTATTCTAAATCTACATAGAGATTTAGTTGAGGTACTTAAGATGATTGAAGGAGATGATGGGTTTGATAGTGAAAAGATTATTAGATTAGATTAGATTAGATTAGACTTACAGTGTGGAAACAGGCCCTTCGGCCCAACAAGTCCACACCGACCCGCCGAAGCGCAACCCACCCATACCCCTACATTTACCCCTTACTTAACACTACGGGTAATTTAGCATGGCCAATTCACCTGACCCGCACATCTTTGGACTGTGGGAGGAAACCGGAGCACCCGGAGGAAACCCACGCAGACACGGGGAGAACGTGCAAACTCCACACAGTCAGTTGCCTGAGTCGGGAATTGAACCCGGGTCTCAGGCTCTGTGAGGCAGCAGTGCTAACCACTGTGCCACCGTGCCACCCACTATGCCACTGTGCCACCCACTGTGCCACCGTGCCACCCACTGTGCCACCGTGCCACCCACACAAGATGTTCCCTCTAATGGAGGAGTTTGGAATCACGAGTCGGGATTCTAAAATCTCAAGATGGTCCAACCAGGAGAGATGTTTCATTACACGGCAAGTAGTGAAATCTGGACCTCGTCCTCCAAAAATCGCATGAGGCTGAAAATTTCAGCAACTAAGGTTGATAGGTTTTTGCTGATCATCCTTGAGAAAGGATGCAGAAGTCCTCGAGAGGTTGCAGAGAAGATTTACCAGAATAATTGCAGAGATAAGGGATGTTAGCTCCAAGCTTAGGTTGAAGAAGCTGGGTTTGATTTCCTTTGTAACAAAGAAGAGGGATGGGATTTTTGGTGTGTATACGAGATTACAGCAAGTTTAGGTACTATAGACAAAGGAGTGCTGTTCCCATTTAATAGATGGTGCAGGTCGAGGGGTCATAGGTTTAAGACTTTGGGCGAGAGATGTGGGGTTTGGTGGTGGAAGAGTGTGAGGAAGAATTTTTTGATAAATATCGCACGTGTTAATGATCTGGAACTTGCTGCCCACTAAGATGATGAAACAGTGAGAGAGATCATAGATGTCTACAGCACAGAAAATTGCCCTTCAGCCCATCAAATCTGTTCTACCACCTGACTCTTCTATTGGAATATCCATTGGAAATTCTATGAGCCCATGAGGGAATAATTTTATAGTCTTTGGGGATACGGCAGGGGAATAGGGCAATGTAGGTTGCTCTTCAAAGGGGTAGTGTGAACTCAGTGGGCCGAATGGCTGCCTCTGATACCCTAGCAACTCTACAAAAAGGGTACTGAGGTTCATGGAAGCAAACAGCTCAAACTGTGGAGGTTCTGAGTGGTGCATCTCACTTCCATCTAGGCACATTGGGAGACAGGTAGTTCCATGTCCCGAGCGGGCAAGAGAAGCTTGTTGTTATCAATCCCTCAGCAAACAGATGCCTGTGACACTACACAGACAATTCAGCAGTTATGGCTCTGCTATTTATCTCTGCTGCTCCGACACCTCACGCCTGACAAGCAGCGCTTGTTTGGGAGATTAGAATTACAGGTTTCACACTTTTAACTGCTTTAATAGTGCGAAATGGAGTCAAAAGAGGATTATATGATAATTCCAGAGGCCTACAATAATAGTTTACAGTGTGATGCTGTGCCATTGTGTTATGGTAGAATTATCATAAAGATGTAAGTACTACACAGTGCAGTCATGGCTAGCCATGTTATTACAAGATGGTTTAATTTGAATTTTATGTAAAGTAGCTGTTCCTTCAAATCAAAGCTGCTGCAGCCCTCATCTTTGGCTATTTATATTTCATCCTTCTGTGCAGAAGCAGGCAGAGGTGCAGCACTATCCTGTTACATACATGGTCTGGGATTTACTGTGCTAGAGGAGTGTGTATCTTATACCTCCGACTGACACAATGCTTCACTTGATGTGAGAGCTGTGTCAATAATCTATTACAAATTATGTCGAGTATACAGCTCAAAGGCTAGTCGTTGGTCCAAACTATGACTCCTCACCCAACTCTCTTATCCAACAGTAAACCACTATATTCCTCTCTGCTGCAATGGATTTTACCAGCTCCCCTTAAGTTCCTCCAGAGACAGAAACATAAAAACAAAGAAGATAGGTTAGATTAGATTCCCTACAGTATGGAAACAGGCCCTTCGGCCCAACAATCACAATGTCCCTCCGAAGAGTAACCCACCCAGACCCATTCCCCTACCTGATATTTACTAATGCACCTAACATAATGGGCAATTTAGCATGGCCAATTCCCTTGACCTGCAGGAGGTCATAGGAGCAGGAGGAGGTCATTTGGGCCTTTGAGCCTGCTCCACCATTTATCATGACCGTGGCTGATCATCCAACTCGATAGCCTAATCCTGCTCTCTCCCCATAAACTTTGATCCAATTCCCAAGTGCTATACTGGGGATTTTATTGAGGTTGTGTCCGTGCCTCTCAGGTTTGAAGCTCTGGGTTTGAGATCCAGTGCAGGACTTGATAGTCAAGGCAGGTGTGTTCAAAACACAGTTATCCAGGTGATTACCAGCCTGTAGAGCTAATCTGAATGACTATGATGGGGGATAATGGTAGCAGAGACTCCCTGATCAGCCGTGCCCAGTGCAGAGTGGTGTCCCACAAGCTATAACTTCTTCTGGCAGGCTAGCAACCAGTTTCAGGAAACACCAGCAATGGAAACAGGTATAAGCATGTGCATCCTTAGATGCATTCATCACCTTCATTGCTCATACCTTTGAGTAGAGGAGTTGGGACGTCATGTTGAGGTTGTACAGGATATTGGTGAAGCCTCTTCTGGTGTGCTGATGCCACCATGTCTTCCTGTTGTAGGAAGGATGTCATTAAAGTTGGAGAGGGTTCAGAAGTGATTTACCAGGGTGGTGCCGGGAATGGAGAGTTTGAATTATGCGGAAAGGCTGGATAGACTGGGACTTCCTTTACTGGAGCGTTGGAGGTTGAACAATGGCCTTATAGAGGTTTATAAAATTATGAAAGACATAGATAAGGTGAATAGCAGGTGTCTCTTCCCTAAGATGGGGGATTTCAAGAGTTGAGGACGTATTTTTAAGCTGAGAGGAGAAAGAATTTGAAAAGGCATGACGGGGCTAACTGGTTCATGTGTGGAATGAACTTCCAGAAGAAATGGTGGATGTGGTCACAGTTACAACATTTAAAAGACACTGAATAAGAAAGTTTTGAATGGATATGGGCCAAACGCAAGCAGGGGGATCTAGTTTAGTTAGGGATTATGGTCGGCATGGATTGGTTGGACTGAAGGATCTATTTCCATGCTGTGTGACTCTATAACTCTGAATCTGTGTGGGAATCTTTGAAGTCTAAGCCTATTACCTCAACCACTTCATGTGGCAGTGAGTTACCAGACAGGTGGTTAGTTCAGTTGGCTGGATGGCTGGTTTATAATGGAGTGTGATGCCAACAGTGTGGGTTCAACACCCACTTGGTTGAGGCTACCATGAAGCACTGTCCTCAACCTCTCCCCTCTCCTGAGCCATGGTGACCCCTCAGATTAAATCACCTACCATGCATTGAATCACGTAGAATGGAAGCAGAGCCTTTGGTCCGATGTATCTGCACTGACCAGATAACATGTCCCTTTCTCTCTAATGAGAGAGCAGCCGCAAGCTCTGTTCAGGCTATGGCTATAATGTTACTGGTTAGGACTGCAGAGGCCTGGACTGGCTTTCTGGAAACATGAGTTTGACTCACTCATAAATTTATATTCAGTTAATGCATCTGGAATAAAATAAAGCAAAGTGCTGGCCTAACAATGATCGCGATGTTAGTGCATTGACGTAAAAACTCATTTGATTCTCAGTATCCTTCATAAGAGGAAATCTGCCAATTTTACATGGTCTGATCTACATATGTGACTTCCGCTTCACAACAATGTGGTTGCTTTTTAATAGGTCCATGAAATGATCGAGCAATGTCGTAAACCATTACAATGTAAGGTACAATTGGTGTACCTGATGCATATGGTCTGTCACTGTTCAAGAAGGCAGTTCAGCACCACCTCCTCTTAGTAATAATTGCTGGCTGTTCCTGAAATGTTCATGCTTCAAGGTTAAACAAGAGAAAGACATATCACTTCTGAGGTGGCATAGTGGCTAATGCAATATTAGAATTTCAGGAGCAGCATGGTCACTCAGTGGTGAGCACAGCTGCCTCACAACACCAGGAGGCTGGGTTCAATTCCACCCTCTGGTGACTGTC
The DNA here is from genome assembly GCF_020745735.1 of Hemiscyllium ocellatum. Taxonomy (NCBI): domain Eukaryota; kingdom Metazoa; phylum Chordata; class Chondrichthyes; order Orectolobiformes; family Hemiscylliidae; genus Hemiscyllium; species Hemiscyllium ocellatum. Next base: position 25,756,144 of record NC_083442.1, on the reverse strand, counting down.
TGGGTGGAGCATGCGCATTCTTCCTGTGTTTGGGTAGGTTTCCTTTGTGTGCTCTGGGTTCCTCCCACAGTCCAAAGATCTGCATGTTCGATGGATTAGCCATGCTCAATTATTCACAGTGTCCAAGGGATGTGCAGGCTGAGTGTTTTAGCCATAGGAAATGCAGGGTTACAGGGACCGGTGGGAACTCAGTGGGCTGAATGGCCTGCTTTCACATCGTAAGGATTCTGTGCAGTGACTTTTGCGTGAATTCTTAGTGAGTGTTTGATGGCCCTTGATTTATGTCTCCTCCTCCCCAAGAAAGAGAATGGAAACACTTCTACATTAACCAACTAAACCCTGAAAGGTTTCTAATAGGTTGCATGGGCAGCACGGTGGCACAGTGGTTAGCACTGCTGCCTCACAGTGCCAGAGACCCGGGTTCAATTCCTGACTCAGGTGACTGACTGTGTGGAGTTTGCACATTCTCCCCGTGTGTGCGTGGGTTTCCTCCGGGTGCTCCGGTTTCCTCCCACAGTCCAAAGATGTGCGGGTCAGGTGAATTGGCCATGCTAAATTGCCTGTAGTGTTAGGTAAGGGGGTAAATGTAGGGGAATGGGTAGGTTGCGCTTCGGCGGGTCGGTGTGGACTTGTTGGGCCGAAGGGCCTGTTTCCACACTGTAAGTAATCTAATCTATCCTCAAAAAGAATTCAGTCCAGTCCAATCTTTCCCGGTAGATGTAACCTCTCAGTACTTGTGAATCTGTTCCGTGTCTCCATAGCATTCAGCGAAATGTTCACCGTTGTCAAATATACTCTAAGCAAACTTCCCTATGTTCTCTGCTTTTCAATTTCATCCTCCTTCACATCATCACCGACATGTACACCTGAATAGGAGGCAGTTCTTCCCATCATGTTTCCAACAGCTCTTCAAATGAGCATCATTACCTTGTGCCAATATCTTTTTTTCTTCCCCGGACCTTTGCACATCATTTGTTCTTCTCCAATGTCCTCCCGAATACCCAGTTGGCTGGATGACTGGTTTGAGATGCAGACTGATATCAACAGCACGGGTTCAATTCCTGTACCAGCTGAGATTGCTGTGCCTTCTCAACTGACTCTCAGATCAAACCCATCACCAGTCATCTCACTCTCCCTATGGCTCTCAGATCAAACCCATCACCAGTCATCTCACTCTCCCTATGGTTCTCTGGGATCATTGCAACTTTACCTTTTTTCTTAAGTATCCTGGAAAGTCGCCTTAAATAAATGACCAAAATCCCTTGAAAGAAAACTGCTGACTCAGAGTCAAGAGTGTCACACAGTGGAGTATATAAATGTTGTTTTATCAGCACAAGTACGTTCAGAATCCCTACAGTGTGGAATCCCTACAGCCATTCAGCCCATTAGATCCACACTGACCTCCAAAGAGCATCCCATCCAGACCCTTCCCATCCCTGAATCCCTGCATTTCCCATGACTAATCCACCTAACCTGCACAGCTTTGGACTGTGGGAGGAAACTGGAGCACCCGGAGGAAATCCACACAGGCGCGGGGAAAATGTGTAAACTCCACACCGACAGTCTCCTGAGGGTGGGATTGAACTCAGGACCCTGGCACCATGAGGCAGCTAAGCCACCAGACTGCCCTTTAGTAATGGAAGAGTGTGTGTTGAGGATAGGGGTTGTTAGGAAGGCACAAAGAGGGCTATGAAGAGCCGAACTAAGTATTAAAAATGCCATTTCACACTGGCTAGACTGTTGCACTGTATTTAGTGTATAATGAGCTGCTAAATTGACCTGATCGGATGAGGAATGAATAGATTAGCATTTACAAAGGTGAGATCGGAACCACTTAATTTGATGCCAATGTTGTGCATCGACTGCAGAACCACGCGCTTAAATGAAAATTAGCCTAGGGCTCCAGCACATCAGGGAAATCCAGATCTGGGACTCAGACTCAGAATTCCAATTTGGGGATGTCTGAAATTGAAGTTCAGTGCTCCTTAACAGTGTAATCAGCTTTACACCTAGCCTCAAGTGTTGTGTGTTACAAGAAAGTGACAGAAGATTTAATTTATAACAACTGGGCAAATCTGAATATACACAATTCAGGAGGGTGTTACTACTGCCATGAACCCAACAGGCTTCCACAGAGAGCGAAGAGGGTGCTGGTGTACATAGATTCACAAGTTCTGAGGGCAGGAATAGGTAATTCAGCCCCTTGAAACCTGCAGCTCCATTTACTATGGTAAAAGTGAAAGGTCAAGTCACCATTATGTAACCGGACCATAGGGCTGCTCTCTCATTAGGGAGATGACTGGTTGTGGGTTAATTTTAGAGTCAGGCGAGGGGAGAGGTTGAGAAGACGTGTACCTCATGGAGCCCCAGTCGGTTCAGGAATTGAACCCACATTGTTGGCATCACAAGCCATCCGAGCAAACCAATAACTCTCTGCGCTTCTCTGATTCTGCCTTTCACTGGGACAAACACAGACAATGCTGGAGAAACACAGCCGGTTTGGCAGTGTCTGCTGACAGAGAAACAGAGTTGACGTTTTGAGTCCGTTATGATCTTCTTCAGAACCCTCCAACACTAGAAGGGAGCGGGAAAGAATGAAATCGGTTCCACTTAGAGCAAGGAAACAGGCCCTTTGGCCCAATCTGTCTGTACCAACCAGGTTTGATTGTTGCTTGATTATTTGCCATCTGCCTGCGTTCTAAGCTCTGGAATTTTATCACGAAACCTCCCAATCTCTTTGCAGCACTCTCCTCCCTTAAGAGTCCTTGATCCCTAAATTCCATGTGGCATGGTGGCACAGTGGTTAGCACTGTTACCTCACAGCGCCAGAGACCTGGGTTCAATTCCCGCCTCAGGCAACTGTCTGTGTGGAGTTTGCACATTCTCCCCATGTATTGCTCTGGTTCCCTCCCACAGTCCAAAAATGTGCAGGTTAGGTGAATTGGCTATGCTAAATTGCCCATAGTGTTAGGTGTAGGGGAATGGGTCTGGGTGGGTTGCTCGTCGGAGGGTCAGTGTGGAGTTGTTGGGCCGAAGGGCCTGTTTCCACACTGTAAGTAATCTAATCCAATTCTCTGCATTTATCTCTCTCTGTTTAAAATGCTCCTTCAAACCTATCCCATGTGACTTGGTGACAAATTTTGTTTGATTGTACCCATATATTGGGCCATTTTCGCTGCTATTCGGCAGCATCCAAATGCAAGCTGTTGCTGATTGAGGTCTCCATTTTGAGACCAGAGTCACAAAAAAAAGCATAGCTGCAAACCTATTAAAAATATCGTGCAATTACAGCTCAGTGCACAGACTAGGGTCCTTTTTTTCTGTCACTCTCTCGAAATCTTTTATTCCAGTTTGTGACTCAAGTCTTCACGGGGGTGGGGAAGGGCTTGCAAATGCTGGCAGAAGATGGTCACGAAAAGTACCATTTGCATTAAGATCAAAGCAATCACATCAAAGGAATTTGTCAAATCCAAACTCTTTGCTCACATTTACAACACAAAGGACACGCATTAATTACTGTTCTGCAAGGGAGACTGAGTCACTGCGTTCCCAAAGGGGCGCTTGCAGACCCCTTTCACAATCCGAATAGTTAAAAGGAGCTGGGAGAAGGTTTATCATCCAAACCGCTCGCTCTTTCTCGTTCTGATGTGCCGCACTCACTGTTCTGTTGGGCCATTGTTCACCTGCACCATTGTGAGGTACCCAGTGAATCACGGTCTCTGATGTGCTGCCAAGGCTTGGGCCCAGGTGAGGGACAAAGCTGAGGCCAGCTCTACCCTTGAAAACAGCAAAAGAGAAAGAGCAAAGTATCAGCTCATCACTCCTGAGCCAACCCTACCCATAACCACTGAGCGGCACGGTGGCACAGCAGTTAGCACTGCCTCCTCACAGCGCCAGAGACCCGGGTTCAATTCCCGACTCAGGTGACTGACTGTGTGGAGTTTGTACATTCTCCCCGTGTCTGTGGGGGTTTCCTCCAGGTGCTCTGGTTTCCTCCCACAGTCCAAAGACCTGCAGGTCAGGTGAATTGGCCGTGCTAAATTGCCCGTAGTGTTAGGTAAATGTAGGAGTATGGGTGGGTTGCACTTTGGCGGCTCGGTGTGGACTTGTTGGGCTGAAGAGCCTATTTCCACACTGTAAGTAATCTAATCTAATCATAACCTGGGTCATAAATTCGGAAAAGGAATAGTACATTGACGAGGGTGGTGATAACGAGAGAAGTCCACACTTTCTGTCTGGAGTTTGCACATTCTCGCCGTGTCTTCCATCAGGGTTTCCACCAGCTGCTCCAGTTTCCTCCCACAGTCCAAAAATGTTCAGGTCAGGGTGGATTGGCCATGTTAAATTGCCCATAGTGTACAGTTTAGGTGCATTAGCCATTGGAAATGCAGGGTTACAGGGAAAAGGTCAAGGGATGGATCTGGGTGGGATTCTCTTCGAAGGGTAGGTGTGGACTTGATGGATCGAGTGGCCTGTTTCCGCACTGTGGGGATTCTATTCTATGATAATGCAATAAGTGGCACCTCACAACACAAGAAAACAGAAGTAGTCCATTTGCCAGCACGGTGGCACAGTGGTCAGCACTGCTGCCGAACAGTGCCAGGAACTTGGGTTTGATTCCACCCTCAGGTGGCTGTGTGGAGTTTGCACATTCTCCGCATGTCTGCCTGGGTTTCCTCTGGATGCTCCGGTTTCCTTCCATGTGCAGGCCAGGTGGATTCACCATGGTAAGTACAGGGTTACAGGGATAAGGCAGGGTTCTGCCTGGGAATGCTTTTCAGAGGGTTGGCGTGGACATGATGGGCTCAATGACCTGCCTCCACACCGTAGGGTTTCTATGAAGTCTGCTCCACCATTCAACAAGATCTGATTGTGTCCTCAATTGTACAGTCTTGTCTGCTCCACCATAACCTCTGCTGATTAAACATCTACCTCAGCCTTCATAAATCAACAAGGGTCAAAAATTGTCATTATCCTTGCAAAAAATATTGGACTGCTTCACTTAATGGCTTCTTCTGAATGACCCTGAAGTGTTCTGCAGACTGATAAGTTGGCCATATTAGGCAAACATCGACTTTCAGTGACACTAGTGATGCCTTCATGTTACCAGTCCAGCCCCTTTCTCTTCTTTTGTTACAGTGTAAGAAAATCAAGTGGGAAAGGACTATCCAAACAGGGACTGGGGAGATTTCCCCAAGTGAGTGGTTCCATGGTCATGTATTATTGTTGACTCCACAGCAAACCCTTTACTCGTCCCTCCTCTGTCATCCTTCCCACCTCAGCCCGGTAGACTCCTTTGACCCTGGAGCGAAGTCACTCTGCCCCACTGCCTCTCCTTTATTTAACACCCTATCCAAACTGATGGCACCTCGTCCAGTGCAGCATTCTTTCAGTACCAGAGTGTGGCTTCCACTTGGAAAGGGGGAAATCTGCAGGCCTGGAGTCTGGAATGTCAGCGCACGTGTCACCAGGCTCAGGAATGAAGGTGCGAGAACAAATCCGGTAACTGAAAGGTTAAACCAAAAGGCCTCTGTCTGTAGCAGGCAGTAATCATCAAAAACAATGTGGTCCCAGAGAAATGCAGGGCCTCCGAGATGATCCAAAAAGAGACTTTGAACTTTTCAAGTTAAAACGCTGGAGGAGAGAAGCCCACAGCAGCAGAGGCAGTTCTGCACTACATCTCAGATATCTCATACAGACAGATGCTTCTGACTCAACCTGTATTTAGGTGAAAATAGCCTGAATGTGCCCACAGACTAGGTATGTTTGTGCCCCGCATTATTCAGCGAACGTAATCTTTTTGACAGTATCCAGGCCCGTCACTCAGTCGTGAATTATACAAGCCCCTTTTGCTTCTAAGAGGGGATGGTGAGAAATTGGCCCCCAATTGGCTACATCCTGAGCTCATTTTCCTTCGCTTTACACCCCGATCCCAAAGGAAAACCGTGAGGGAAATAAGTAGACCTTCCTTCTGTGACATGGCAAGCTACAATCTGCCATGAAAGTGTGTCAAAGCAGATTTAACAGTAACTTTCAGACAGGAATTGAAAGGCAAAGCATTCTTGGGAATAGATGGAAGGAGCTACAGAAGGGCTGACACGGGCCGGACGGACTGAATAGCCTCCTTATGTATTTGCCTGGTGTACATCTAACAAGCTAACTGTACTGTAACATTTGGCAGCATCTACGGAGAGAGAGAGAGAGAGAAGAAAAACAGAGTTAAGGTTTCCAGTCCAGCGCTTTCCCTCCACAGATGCTGCCAAACATTACAGTACAGTTCATTTGTTCGATGTACATCTATGTCCATAGATTCTGCCAGAACTGCTGGGTTTCTGTTTTTGTTTCAGATTTCTAGCATCTTCAGTTCATTGCTGTTTGATACTGTAGAGTGAACACCACTCGGTTGCTGTGTGTGTGTGCTCGTAACACACTATGCATTGCAGACAAAGCACCCTGCTAAGTAAAAAGCGAAAGAATTGCAGATGCTGTAAGTCAGAAACAAAAACAGAAGCTGCTGGAAAAGCTCAGCAGGTCTGGTAGCAACTGTGAAGAGAAATCAGAGTTATCATTTCAGGTCCAGTGACACCCCCTCAGAATTCCATTGGTTCCATGCACTACCATGCTTATTCCCTCTGACGTTGGCACACTGTCAGCAGTAGTACCACGCAAAAGATGCACTGAAGCAACTGGCCAGCTGCTTTGACAGCACCTTTGCAACCTTTGACCTCTCCCACCTGAAAAGTCAAGGAGAGCGGAAGCCATCACCTTCGCGTTCCCTTCCAAGCTGCACACCATCCTGCCTTGGAACAATATTGCTGTTCCTTCACTGAGCCAAAATCCTGGAATTGGCTCCATCTACCAGATACCTAAACCACAGGGACTGCAACCATCTGAAAATGCCTCTTACCATCACCTTTCTGAGGGCAAATAGGAATAGGAAACATGTACTGCTTACTCAGCAGTGCCCGCGTCCTGTGAAGAATAAACATTTCATGATTTCACTGTAGTTAAAGGCCAGGATTGTCCCTCCCATGTGAATGAATGGAAGTGTACCCAATTGATTCCATTGAATCCAGTCTTATAGATTAGGGAAGGACAGAAATAGGAATATGTTGGGCATTTATATATCGGGCTTCGAATCCAGCGCTTTTCCTTTCCACAAAAAAACCTATAAATTCTGATCTGTAATTTGACCCTCCCTGACCGGTGATTAAAATAATGCATTTAACATTCCTGGACATGTTGTAGGAGCCAACACCAGGCGAAACTTGATGTGGAACCACGTGGAGAGGTATAGGGACAGGTGACCAAGGGCTTGGGCAATGAGGTGAGCATTAAGGAGCATCTTCTGGGACAGAAAGGGATATAAGTCTAGACCTTGATTCTAAGCATCTAAAGGCAGTATCATCATGATGAGGTGACTGAAATTGAGGATGCAAAGAAATTCCAACTGGAGGGTGCAAAAATCTTGGAGGCACTAGAGGAGGTAACAGAGGTTGGAAGGGAAAGGCCCAGGGAGAGATTGGATATCAAGGACGAGAATATATATCGGTCATTTTCCATCTGTAATTGACAATAAGTTGTTAACTAATGAGGATTTTCACTGTTGCTAGAGGCATTATGTGTGTTTGTTGTGCATGTGTGCTCGGAGTTTGTCGGAACGCTGTGTCTAAGTCAGGAAGGGGTTAAGCAAGGGCGACAAAATCTCTTTAACCTTGATTTTGTGATGAATGAATTTTAAACAGCCCCGAAGAGCGATGATTCTGTCCGGCCCATCTGTTGAAGGCAGAGATCTGATCACAGGCTGTAATCCAGCGCTGCCTTGGATTAACTGGTTGGATGCAGAACATGCATAGCGAGCGCTGACTCTTTTTCAGGCACTCTTGCTGCCAGACAGGCTGACTGACAGTTAATTTAAATCTTGTGTCATCTCATTTTCCATGTGTCATTGCCCCAGCAACAATGGGATCATTACATCTAATTAAATGTGTTCAAACTGCAAATGCATATAAATGATCGTCTATTAAACTTGGTACCTAAGCTGGGGGAGGGTCGGGGGGAAGAAAGTGCACTCCCCACTCTGAAACTGCACACTCACCAATTACTCTGTTACTTATTGCAAGTCAATGTCAGCTGCCTCACACAGCGGGAATAGACTTGATTGAAAAGTTTTGTCTGTTTAGCAATGCATAGATTCGAGGTATGCTGACCTGAACTGTTTATGTTGGTATGAAGGGTGACCATAGAATATGGTCTGTGTGCAGTAAGGTTGCATGTCAGATACACACGGTCTCACCTACATCGGATAATGACATTGCTATCAAAATGGAGAAGCAATGCAGTGTTTATCGCCATTTTCATTAATCGTCACCTCAATCCCTTTGCCCCCACGTTAGATTCCCTACAGTGTGGAAACAGGCCCTTCAGCCCAACCAGTCCACACTGACCCTCCAAAGAGTAACCCACCTTGACCCATTTCCCCTCTGACTAATGCACCTAACACTACGGGCAATTTAGCATGGCCAATTCACCTACCCTGTACATCTTAGGGTAAGCAGGAGGAAACCGGAGGAAACCCGCACAGACACAGGGAGAATGTGCAAACTCCACACAGTCACCCGAGCTGGGATCAAACCTGGGACCCTGGTGCTGTGAGGCAGCAGTGCTAACCACTGAGCCACCGTAGATGTCGAAAGGCTTTAAGAACGTTTGACATGTCAGATTAAAATCCTGGAACTCCTTTCTTAATTGTGGCTGGACCTAAATCGGATGAACTATAGCAATTCAAGAAGGCAGCTCACTACCACCTCCTCAAGGACATTTAGGGAGAGGCAACACATTTGCGTCCAGTTAGCGATTCCAGCTCCTGTGAGGGACTTTATTTTCAAAAGATTCAAATTTGAAAACTTGTCTGAATGCTGAAGGCATTAGACTTGATCCAATGTTTCCTGGACTTCTAACAAGCATAACATAATTCTTTGAAGTTTGCCTCACTTATAGTGGTAGTTAAAGCCAAAGAAAACTACGGATGCTGTAAATCAGTAACAAAAACAAAAAAAATTGTCTGAAAATCTCAGACATCTGGCAGCATCTGTGAAGAGAAAGGTCAGAGAAGGCTGAGGAAGGGTCACCGGACCCGAAACATTCCCTCTGATTTCTCTCCGTAGATGCTGCCAGACCTGATGAGCTTTCCCAGCAATTTCTGTTTTTGGTTGCGGTTAAAAAGGCATTTGGCACGTTTGCTTTCCTTGCTCAAGCCTTTGTATGTGGGAGTTGGGAAGCCATGTTGAGGTTGTACACAACATCGGTGAGGCCTCTTCTGGAATACTGTGTCCAGTTTACATTTAGATTACTTACAATGTGGAAACAGGCCCTTCAGCCCAACAAGTCCACACCAACCCTCCAAAGCACAACCCACCCTAGACCCATTCCCCTACATTTACCCCTTCACCTAACACAATGGGCAATTTAGCAAGGCTAATTCACCCAACCTGCACATTTTTGGACTTTGGGAGGAAACCGGACAGACACGGGGAGAATGTGCAAACTCCACACAGTCAGTCACCTGAGGTGGGAACTGAACCCAGGTCTCTGGCGCTGTGAGGCAGCAGTGCTAACCATTGTGCTACCATTCTTGTTGTCCGGTGACAGGAAGGGTATTATCAAGCTAGAGAGAGTTGAGGAGAGATTTATCAGAATGTTGCTGGGTATGGAAGGTTTGAGTTATCAAGAAAGGCTGGGATTTTTTTCACTAAAGCGTAGGGGGTTGAGAGGCGACATTGTGGAACTTTATAAAATAATGCGGGATATGGATAGAGTTATTGTAGTCATCTTTTCCCTGGGATGGGGCTTTCAAGACCAAGGGGCATTTTTTTTTTAAATGAGAGGAGAGAGATTTTAAAAAGATACAAGGAGTAATTTTGATACACAGAGGGTGGTTTTTTGTGTGGAATGAATTCCCTGAGGAAGTGGTGGATGTGGGTACAATGACAAGGTTTAAAAGACATTTTTGAGAGGTACATGAAGAAGAAAGGTTCACAGGAGTTTGGGTGAGGAGCAGGCAGGTGAAACTAGTTGAGTTTAGGATTACATTCAACATGGACTGGTTGGACCGAGTACTGTTTCCATATTGTATGACCCTATGACTCTACGTGGAGGCACTGACAGGGGCTGATGGCAATCTCCCCATCTCTTTCTCTGCCTCTACCTTGGATCTGCCTCCAACACTGTTTCTCTGATTATCTTTCATGTTCTTTCTCTCTACCTCTGTCTTAGAGCATAGGCAGCCATTGTCATGTGTATGCAGGTGTAATAAATGGGCATTAATATGCACTGACAAAAAAAAGAACAGAACTTGAATTAGCTATTTTGTTCAGAACCTTTGCAGCTAAGCAGTGTTTGTGAGTTTGTACAGTCATTTTTATATAGCTGCATTCCTCTATTGAGAACAATACAAGAGAGCTGGCACTTATTTTCCTTCATACACGCAGTGGCACTCCTTTGTCAATCTGTCCACAGTTGTGTATGAGCCATTTGTGCTAAGGAATGATTCCTCTCCCTCAGCTGCCCGGGCTCAGTGTGTCAAAACGGCCTCTCGGAGGTGAAACCCAAAAGCAAATGTCAATGGAGATTAAGAGCCAAGCACAATCATCCTGGTCAGATCTCCTGTACTTGGAGCCTAGTGTTATGGACCAGGTCAGACCCCCTCAAAACATTTCAAGAAAGTTACCCAGACACTAACTTTGCTCATTATTTTAAGCAGGTTCAACGTGGGTATTCCAGGGTGATTCCAATTGACCAACCCACTTAGTTTTAAGCAAAGCAGCATTTATTTACAAGATTACTGAATGAAACACAAACAAAAGAGAACAGAATATAGAATAACTAAATCTGTCTGAAAACCCAATGATGTTGCTCCAATTGCTTGCAACAATCCCCATAAACACCCACATGGCACAAAAGGTAAAATCAAACACTTTACAGGTCTTACAGGAGAGATGTCGGAGAGAGATCAGCAAGGATCTGCTTCTTTGGGCCCAGCAGCTTTTACAACATGAATGCTAAAACCCAATCCAAACCAGAGAAAGCTGAGCTAGGAGAACTGGCCACTCCCCTTTCATTGTACAAGTGCTTTTTTTCAAAAACTTGAAAGCCTGTTGCCTGACGCAGTATCTGATAGCTATAATCAAACTGGCCCTAAAACCCTTCAACTTAGACTTTTCGGAGTCTATGTCTTTTACGATCTCTCTGTAAGAAAAACCCAGAACACCATAACCTTGTTAAAGGAGCAGCTTCATCACAGTAGTCAGCACTGAGATTATTCTGTACTGAGAAAGCCAAGGTATTTATTAGTTCATGGGACATGGGTGTCAATGGTTAGGCCAGCATTTATCGTCAATCATTAACGACTGTGGGGAAGGTGCTGATGAGCTGTAATTGTGAATCACTACAGTCCATGCACTATTATTCTGCCAAACGTGTTGTAAGGGAGTGAGTTCCAGGATTTTGACCCATCGATAATGAAGGGACAGTGATATATTTCCAAGTAACAATAGTGTATGGCTCAAAGAGGAACTTGCAAGTGGTGATGTTCTCATAACATTTGTTGTCCTTCCAGGGAGTAGGGCTACAGGTTTGAAGGAGCCGTGAAATTTGAACCTTCTATTGAAATCTCCTTCTTCATTGCCCGAACAAATGCTGCATGTTTCTTAAATCACACCAACCACCATTTCCCTAACACTCCTGTGCTAGCTAACCTACATTGGCTCCCTGTCGAACAAAGTGCTACTTCTAAGATTTTCATCTTTGTTTTCAAATCCCTCAATGGTCCCAACCCTCCATATCTCTGTCATTATCTTCAGATCTATGACCCTCTGCAATAACGTCACTCCCCTAATTCTGTAACAATAACAGAAATTGCTGGAGAAACTTAGCAGATTTGACAGCGCTTGTGGAAGGAAAGCAGAGTGAATGGTTCGATTTCAGCAAGTCTTCTTCCGAATTCCTCTAATTCTGGCCTCTGTGCTTTCCCTGTTATAACCGCTCCATTTCAGTCCCAAATGCTGGAATTCCTTCCATAAAACACTCCACCTCTCCAAGATGTTCCCATTACAGCCCAGTTGATGAAATATACTCACTATTTTAATGCAGCAAGTTGCTAATTTTCACACAGCAATCTCCCACAAACATCAGTGCAAGGGCGACCCGCTTTACGGCTATATTATTTCGGCGATAGATATTGACCACCACCAGGGGAAATTCCCTCCTCTTCGAAATAGTGTCCCAGGATCTATTGCATTGTCGTGAGGGCTCTGAACATCCCACCCACCATCTCCAGCAGCAGTCAGGTCATCAAACAGAATAAGCAGCCAATCACACTGAAGCATGCTCACAGACAGCCAATCAGGAACTGAGTTATCCATTACTTTTGATTAAAACTTGAAAGAGAGTAAAACATTCACGAGACGCACTTAAGATTAATGCAGAAGCACAAAGATCAAAAATGTTTTTAAAAACAAAAAATGTGATTTATAAAAAATTGTAATGCTGCATGTATCTTTGTTTTCTTCAGAAAGATCAGTGTCCCATGTTCACTGTTTACTACCTACAAGTCAAATACAATCACAGGCTAAATATATTATTGAAACGGATTAATAAACAAGAAGAAAAACTTATCTATACATAGTATCACTTACAGAATCAAGCATCCCAAAGCAATGTACAGGAACAGTTTAAAACAAGACATAACATCAAACCACTTGGTCAAAGGTTCAGGTTTTAAAGGAGAAAAGCAAAGTGGAGAGGTGGAGGGATGTGTGAAGAGAATTCCCGTGGAGTGGAACACTTATAATAGGAAAGGCACAACAGGCCAGAATTAGAGGTGTTCGGAAGAAGGGATACTGAAGCCGGACTGTTAACTCTGCCTTCCCTTTACAGATGCTGTCATACCTATTGAGTTTCTCGAGTAAAATTACTGAATTAGTACAGTGAAGTTGCTGCAGAGGGACTGAAGGTAATTACAGAGTTAAAAATCACACAACACCAGGTTATTGTCCAACAGGTTTATTTGGAAGTACTAAGCTTGCGGAGCACTGATCCTTCTTTAGCTACCTGATGAAGGAGCTGTGCTTCAAAAGCTAGCACTTCCAGATAAACCTGTTGGACTATAACCTGGTGTTCTGTGATTTTAACTTTGTCTACCCCAGTCCAACACCAGCACCTCCACATCATGGTAATTATAGAGATAGGGAGAGTTGGGGCCACGAAGAGATTTGAAAGCAAAGATGAAAATCTTAGAAACCTTGTTGGACAGCGAGCCAATGTAGGTCAGCAAATACAAGAGTGCGAGGGAAATGGGACTTGTTGCAATTTGAGATACATGAAGCATATCTTTGGATGATGGAAGGAGACTTCAAAATAGGAGGTTCGAATTTCGAGGTTACTTCAACAGCACCTTCCAAATCTGCAGCCCTACTACCTAATAGCACCACAACCCTTAAGTTTGTCTCTGATCAATTTTGGCCAACACCAGGTAGGAGTCCCTTCTCTTCTTCAATGGAGCACCACAACATCTATTACATTCACCTGAGAATGTTAGTTGGGCATCAGTTTAAGATCCATCTGAAAGCAGGACTTGAACTATAGTTTATAAACTTCACTTGGAAACAATGCTGAAATACGGTAGGGTGAAGAACAGTGAAAGAAAAGTATTCACTTTGTTTGGAATATTTAAATGAGGTTGTGAGATCACAAAGCACAGCAAGTGTAAACAGCTGGGTCAAACATGCTCAGAGTTCCCGAGCCTCTGTGTGGTAGTGATCCTCTCACTGCCTCTTGGCTGGAAACTGCAGGTTCCAGTCCTGCCCTATGGACCTAACAGCCAAGGAAGGTGTGTTCATGTTATGGCCAAATCCTTGCCAATGATAGGCAGTAAGAACGAGAGAGTTTCCTGGTCAATCTCATAACAGAAAGGTTTTTGGAGCCTCTGCCATCAGTATCCATTGCTCCAGTTGACAATAAGTAGTTAAAAACACATGTTGCCATTTGGAGCCCCTGGGTGATCTCTATCACACCCATGACATAGAGGTGTGATGCAAGGGATAAGGCTATGACCTTCATGAATGTAGCAATGTTGGGTTTTTCACAGGAAAGGCACCTCGATGTCTACCATTCTTAGCTTTGGTAAATCTTCTTTGGCAGCACCTTCCTATAATGGAGGGAGCCCTGTCACCTGCCAGTTGCCCGCTTAACTGACTTGGAATTTTGTTGTCGCTGGTTCAAAACCCGGGAGCCTCTTTCCAAACAGCACTTTGGTGTCCCAACCACACCAAGAACTGCAGCACTTCAAGAAGGCAGCTCACCATGGGACAGTAAGGGATGGACAATAAGTACTGACCTAACCAGCAGCACCCACATCTGGTGAACAAATAACATAGAAGAAGTCTTCATTTTAGAAAATAAGACACTTACATTTAACCAGAACAAAATGGAGAATTTCAGTGAGGTTGAGGGAGTGTTGGAGTTGGAATTGGTGGAAGCAATGAGCTCGTGGTATTATCACTGGACTGTTCATCCAGGAGTGTTAGGTAAATGGAACCTGGTGTGATTTGAGACACATGCAGCACATCATTGGATGACGATGATGGAGATTTCAAAGTAGGAGGTTCAATTTTCGAGTTTTCTTCAGATAACGTTCTGGGTTTGAATCCTGCCACGGAAGATGGTGGAATTTGAATTCAATAAATATCTGGGATTAAGAATCTAATGATGACCATGAATTGATTGTGGAAAATCCCATCTGGTTCACTGATATCCTTTAGGGAAGGAAAGTGCCATCCTTATCCAGTCTGGCCTACATGTGACTCCAGACCCACAGCGATGTGGTTGACTCCTAACTGCCCTTAGAATGTGCAATAAATGCTGGCCCAGCCAGTGATGCCCTCCTCCTGTGAATGAATTTTTAAAAATTGCAAAGACTGATTGCAATGAAGCAACGTGTATGGGGATAAGAGATGAACCTACTTGTCCTTTTATAATGTCATGTCGATATGTTGGTATCCCAATCAGAACTGGTGCCTTCACATCTTGAGATACAAAGGACATGGTATTAGTGGGAAAGCTAACTTCTAAGTGTCACATTTCCTCAAGACATTGAGCAACACTCGGATTCTGTCAGCTAGGTCAGTCACCTGCTCAGAAGAAGCAGCCCATGATGCAGTTGAAATAGGGCAGGCCGGAATTTTACAGAAACACATTAGCCTGCATGGGCCTGGAGGAGTTTATATCACCTCCAGGTGAAAGGTAGACTTATCTTTAAAGAAATATTTGGTGATCTTGCTCAGACATGGATGGGGCCTCTTAAATGTTGTACCATCAAAATTGTAACCTTTAAATATACAAATAAGAGATCAATTCTCTTCTGCACTATTGCTTTCTCGTTATTGCCAAATGTTCCTCCTTTTCAAAGGGTGATGATGATTTAATTGGTATCCCTCGGTAGTTAGTGCCTGGCTTGATTTGATCATTTATCAAGCACTTGTCATTACTTCAAGCCCCATTGTCAGCAATTAGTTGGCTTGAAATCCAGAAATTTGTGTTGACAAATCCATGAACATTGAGGGTCGCGGCTGGGATAATGGCAACGTGAAAATTGATGGATGAAGCTCCTTCTAATAGCTTTATGGTTGCTCAACAGTGGGATCTAAATTGACCGTGACATCAGAGTTTAGAGTTTGTATGAAGACCTCAGCAAGGAAAATTTTACCCATATTCGTCAGGCAATTCTGAACAGGTGGGGGCCTTCTTTTTCTAGGCATTTCTGGGCATTGATCTGAGAGAGGTCTTTAACATTATGAAGGAATCTGAAAAGGTGAATGTAAAGGTTGTTGTGGAAGAGACTTGAATGCAGGTTCATCAATTTAATTGAGTTCCATTGTAACTCGGTGATCTGAGGCATTAACTCTCTCTCTCTCCACAGATCCTACCTGAGGTACTGAGTATTCCCAATGCTTTTTGCTTATTTCAGATTACAAGTATTTGCAGTCTTCGACTTTATTGGTGGGGAGGCGATGGCCTAGTGGTATTGTCACTGGACAGCTAATCCAGAGATGAAAAGTGTGGCACTGGAAAAGTACAGTGGGTCAGGCAGCATCCAAAGAACAGGAAAGGAGACATTTCGGGTGAAAGTCCTTCATCAAGTATTTTAGGGTGGGGAAGGAGGCTGAGAGATAAATGGGGCTGGGGGGAAGGTAGCTTGGAAGGCGATAGGTAGATGCAGATCAGGAGTGATGATGATAGGGTCGAATGGATGGATGGGTGGGAAGGAAGATGAATACACAGGACAGTTCAATAGGACAGCGCTGAGTTGGAGGGTTGGATCTGGGATGAGACCCATGACCTAGTTAATGTCCTGGGTAGAATTTAAATTTTTCAATTTTGAAAAAATCTGGAATTAAGAGTCTAATGATGACCATGAATCTATTATTAATTGTTGGAAAAATCCATCTAATGCCCTTTAGGAAAGGAAACTGCCATCCTTACCTGGTCCGGCCCACATGTGACTCCAGACCCATAGGTTGACTCTTAGCTGCCCTGTGGGCCATAAAAGCTGGCCTGGCCAGCGATGCCATCATCCCATGGATGAATAAAGGGGAAAAACAACCTATATTAAAAAGCTAGCAAGGAATATAATAAGGAATTCAGGAGAAATATCACTGCTCAAAATCTGGTAAGAAAGTCTAACGTGCAACTAAAGAAAAAAAGAGTTGCGATTATTTTCAGGGGAAGTTTGACAGGGAATGGGAAAGATGATCTGCTGTTAGGATTAGATGGAGTAGGCTTGGAAGGCAGCTTGCACCAAATAAAAATGCTTACATAGTCCAGAAAGGCTAAATAGGCCATGAATTCAATTTAGGGGGTGAGTTTGAAGTTCAAATCTAATGCGAGAGGGTCAGAATTGTTACTGAGTTCTGAACAAGGAGGCAGGTTCATATCATTAGTAGAAGCTCTTCAAACAAAATTTCTACAAGATCTTAAAAAAATTGCGAAATAAATCTTCTGATTAGATCTCGAACTATGTTTTTTTTGTTTCTTTCATTCACTGCAGGTATCTCTATAGAAATTCATTCCCTCATTTAAAACAAAACTTGCATTTATTTAGTGCCTGCCATGACTTTAATAAGCCGCAAACCACTTTACAGCCAACTAAGAACCGTATGGCTATTGTTTCGTTAAAGGAAATTAATAGCATATTATATTGATAATTCTCCTCAATTTTATTAACTATTTCTTCCAAGAAATGTATAAAACTTACAATAAGTTTCAACTAAGTTGCATCTTATGTCCATCAATATTTCTGCAGCTGTGTTAACGCAGTAAAAATGCTTTAAGCATTTTTTGTATTACTTGCTGTTCACTCCAAGCTTGAATAACAGCATGTATGTTATTTTACTGTGGTTACAATACGCCTTTTAGAAGGAACAGAAAGTTATTCATTTGACTTGGGTCTCGAAGGTGACGTGTAACATTCTCAGCAATTTGTAATCAGTAGCTGGCTGGATTTGCCTGTTTGGAGCAGGCTAAAAGTCAACCTTTATAGGCAGCACTCTCACCTCTGACAAGGACACTGATTCAAGTCCCATTTCTTCAAACGTGGCTGGCACCTTACTGAAGGAATACTTCACTGTCAGAGATGCTGTCTTTTTGATGAGGCTTCAAACGATGGCCTCTTCTACCTGTTTCATCAACCTGCGATCTACAAGGACAAGGACTGCAGATGCGTGGGAGCGCCACCTGCTGGGAATTCTTCTCCCCCAAGACAACAGGCTCGAGAGACTGAATGGCCTACTCCTGTTCCCATTACTTACGGGCTTCCTAATGACTTGTGGGTGAACCCTAAATGGACTGCAGCAGATCAAGAAGGTGATTCACCACCATGTTCTCCAGGACAACCAGGCAATGAGCAATAAATGCTGGACCAGCCAGTGACACCTACATCCTGTGAATGAAAACAGAATGTAAACAATCCCACGACACCATTTTGAAAAAGAAGCAGGAAATCTTTCTTCCTCGCATGCCGGCTAATATTTATCTCTGGATCTGTCAACTGGAAAATCAGTTTGGGCGATATCTCGATGCTGTTTATGGGATCTTGCTGCCCTCGAACCTCCCGGTGTAGGGTGGCATGTTGGTAGTGTTAAGGGACTAATGATCCAGAGATCCAGACTTTGAATACAACTCTCATTACGGCAACTGTGGAGTTTCAACTCAATTCTTTACATAAAACTTGAATGAAAAAGCTGGTTATCATTAGCAGTGACCATGAAATTACTATATTGTAAAAACCCATCTGCTTCCCTAATGTCCTTCTGGCTTGTTTGTGACTTGATATCTGCAGCAATGGAGTTGACCCTTAACAGCCCTCTGAAATGAAAATAAACAAGCTGCTTAGTTGTATAAGGGAGAAGAATAAATGGCGATGTTGCGAGCGATGTCTAGTGAAGCATTGGGTCAATTATAGGAAGATCTCGGACTGTTCTTCACTGACTGTTGAGCATTTTTCTACACAAAGTAAATGCAAAATACTGCAAATGCTGAACAGTAACAGAAAGTGTTGGAGAGGTCCTGTAGTTCCACACAGCTTTAACAAAGAGAGAAAGTGAGGACCGCAGATGCTGGAGATCAGAGTTGAGAATGTGGTGCTGGAAAAGCGCA
Source organism: Hemiscyllium ocellatum (assembly GCF_020745735.1). Classification (NCBI taxonomy): domain Eukaryota; kingdom Metazoa; phylum Chordata; class Chondrichthyes; order Orectolobiformes; family Hemiscylliidae; genus Hemiscyllium; species Hemiscyllium ocellatum. The sequence continues at coordinate 25,737,433 of NC_083442.1, read as the reverse complement.
GCAGGTCAGGCAGCATCAGCAGGAGAGTCAATGTTTCAGGCAAAAGCCCTTCATCAAAAACAGGGTTGACATTTCGAGTGAAATTTGAATCTTGTTTAAAACTAAAGAGAGATGGAAATGTGATGTGTTTAATGCGGTTAGGGTGAGAATTCAAGGGATGATTGGAATGTTGACCTTTATTTTAAAGGAAATGGAGTATAAAAACAGTGAGGTCTTGCTAAAATGATACAAAACACTAGTCAGACTATGGCTGGAAAACTGTGAACAGTTTTGGGCCCCTTTAATAATGTTGGCATTGGAGGAAGTACAGAAGATGTTCGCTGAGCTGGGGATGGAGGGATTGTCTTATGAGGAGCGTTTGAGTAGGTTAGGCCAGTTCTCATTGAAGTTCATAAAAATGTGGCAAATTCATTGAAAGATACAAGACGTTGAGGCAATTTGATAGTGTAGATGCAAAAAAGTTGCTTCCCCTTGTGGGATGGTCTAGAACTGGAGGGTATAATCACAGACTAAGGGGTGAGGAGGAATTTCTTCTCTCAGAGAGTAATAAATCTATGGAATTCTTTACTGCAGAGGGCTGTAGAGATGGGCCCATTAAGTATATTCAAAACAGTTTTACGATCAGTAATAGAACCAAGGGTTATGGGGCAAAGACAGGGATGTGGAGTTGAGGATTATCAGATCTCACTGAATGACACAGCAGACCCATTGATCTGAATGGCTGATTTCTGCTCCAATATCCTATGGTCATGAGGCATGTGGTAAGGGAGAGATTAAAACACAAAGGCAGCTTTGAACAAAAGACAAAAGTAGTGAAGAAACAAAGTATAGTCCTGGATTCGGTGTTAATGGCAGACTGACAGCCAGCACTGTTTGAAAGCGAGGACGTGAAAATAGAATACAGGCCGCTGCTTAAAAACAGAGTTGAGAGTGTGGTGCTGGAAAAGCACAGCCGGTCAGGCAGCATCTGAGGGACAGGAGAATCCACATTTCCGACTTAAGCCCTTCATCTGGAATGAGGGTCAGGAATGAGGAATCAGGAACCAGCCTCATTCCTGATGAAGAGCTTATGCCCGAAACGTCGATTCTGCTGCTGCTCAAATGCTGCCTGACCGGCTGTGCCTTTCCAGCATCACACTCTCAACTCTGATCTCCAGCATCCTCACTTTCTCCCAGCTTAAAAACAGAGTTCGGGCTCAGAAGTTGTTAACTTATTTTTAATCCAGAAAGCCGGAGCACCTTGAGGCTAGGAAAGGTGCTACGAGGGTGCAAATTATTATTTGCATATCACAACTGCACCCTGGACCCAAGAACATTGGAAAATCACCAGAGATATGCTCTGAGCTCTAACTAAGATGTGAATACCTACTAAGGCAATTCAGTTCACAATGAATTATGTCAGTTGTGGAGATAGTGGCTTATTTTATGCAATCTGACTACTTTATGGAAGCACAGAGTGACAGACTTAAGTAAAGGCTTTACCATTTTAGGTCGATATATACAAATGTAAGCTTGGAAGGCAGGGTTTCTTAGATTAGATTCCCCTACACTATGGAAACAGACTCTTTGGCCCAACAAGTCCACACCGACCCTCTGAAGAGTAACCCACCCAGACCCATTTCCCTCTGACTAGTGCACCTAACACTATGGGCAATTTAGCACGGCCAATTCACCTGACCTGCACATCTTTAGCCTGTGGGAGGAAACCCACACAGACACGGGAAGAATGTGCAAACTCCACACAGACAGTCACCCAAGGCTGGAATCGAACTTGGGTCCCTGGCGCTGTGCGCCAGCAGTGCTAACCACTGAGCCACCGTGCCACCCTTAATGCTTGGCAATAGGGCTGAAGAAGTGATTTGAAACGGGGAAATGTTTTAACGATGCCAACGCTGCTCGGATGAAAAGACGCGAGAGAATATAGTTGTTGTCAGCTTGTATTGTAATGTTTGCATTCTGCACATGTGGTGAAGGTCACAGTTATTTGCCTGGGCATTATGACGATGACAGCAAAAGTGACAAGGCCCAGTCCTTGACTTGACATGAGCGGGAACTCTGGGTCCTTCTCCTTCTGTCACTCATTGTTCTACAGCTGTCTCTGCCATATGCTGTGTGGCGGGATTAGAGGAAGGGCGAGGCATAAACTGAAGTTTGATCAGGCAGACATAAATTAAGGGTTGAAAGCTGTCAACCAAGTGCTTCTTAGCACTGGTGATAATTGCGCAGCCAGAAGTATGCAGCAACTGTGGAATGAGGAAGGAGTGCTTAACTTGCCAGCAAACGCTTGTCAGCAGCTGCCTATTGGAATGCAGCAAGCGTTGAGCTGAAGACATATCCCCTTTTGCATTCTGTTGCAATTTAAACCCTTTAACAAATGAACATGGAGAGATAAGGAAACACGTCAGGATCAGTGGCGTGCTGTGATAGATAACGCAGAAAGTTAGCTTGATGAATGACAAAGTCAGCAGAGGGATAAGGTCAGGCTTACAATCTGCATCGATTGTGGTACATTGCGAGCACTGACTTATCCCGTTCTGACAATCACGGTATATTTGCGACGGAAACACAAGATTGACATACCATATATTTACATGGTGTATCTTTAATGTACAAGCGTCTGAAATACACGTAGGTACAAGCTGTGCCGAGAGAGTGAGATTCGTTTTTTTTTGCAGCTCTCCATTTAAGAGCCAGCAGCAAGGCAAGGCGAAAGTTGCCGCATCAGATTAACAGCACTTGGGGTGCTGGGCACTGGGAATATATAAGGTCCTTTACATTTCCTGAGCAGTTCTCCCCAATCCATGAAACCTGGGCCAGAATTCCATGCCCTTTTCGGGGGTGAGTTTGGTGTCAGGGAGGGTTTAATAAGACCGGTAGGGTCTCTTTCACCTGCTTACCTCTGCACCAGAGCTTACCTGGATAATTGATGCCCACTTAAAGATCCTCCTGTCTGTGCCACTAGTATTCGATTCCCTACGGGTAATGGGGTGGTCAGGGGTCTTGTTGCATCATGATTACTCATACGTGTACAAGGGCCTGACATTGAACAGTACAGCATAGGATCAGGCCCTTTGGCCCACCATGTCTCTGCTGACAATGATGCCATTCTAAACCAATCCCATGTTGCCTGCACACGGTCCCTCTATTCCGTGCCTGTTTGTGTGTCTGTCTGAACATTAAATGTTGCTATTGTCCTCTGCTTCACCAACAGTGCATTCCAGCACCTCATATCCTCAAAAAAACTTCCCTTGCACATCTCCTTTCAACCTTCCCCCACGCCCAATAAACCCATGCTTCCCACTATTTGACATTTACAGCCTGAGAATCCACCCCCCACCCCGTCCATGCTTCACACAATTTTATAAACTTCTGTTCAAACTGCCCCCCTTTCCACTCCCAGCCACAAGCCTCCAATGCTCCAACATAAGACAGGAAGCCGAGGGGAGTCAGAGAGTCATGCAGCACAGAAACAGACCCTTTGGTCCAACCAGTCCATGCCGACCACAATCCCAAACTAAAGGGAGTTTGGAATGTTGAGAGGTACAATTCGAAAAGCAGCTAAAAAGCAAAGAAAGGTTGTGAAAGGATATTGGCAAAAAGTATCGAGGCGACTTCAGGAGAATTTTCTTCAATACGTCTCTCATCAGGAAGGACTTGCTCAACGAAAGCCACAACTCTTGCCCTTTCCCTGACCCCACCTCCTCTACCCCTGCCTCAGATCACATTCCACAGGTGCATTCCAATAGTCATGTAGCTCCCTTGGCAGTCTCAGCCCTCAACAGGGTGCAATACCGGCTGTGACCACCAAGAGTTGTGGCGCTGGCTGCAGTGATACCTTGCAGCTTCACCCATTAGGTGAAGGGGAGCAGGTCCACCCTGGACAGGCCTTGATCTCCCTTCGATCAGATTTGCCTGACTTGGTCAAACCTTTGGAACCCCATGCGTCACAGTAGTGCACCATCAGCACACAGGCTGCAGCAGGTCAGAAGGCAATTCCACACCACCTTCTCATGGGCAAACGGATAAGGGCAATGAATAAATGCCAGCCTTCCCCAGGGGGCCTAAATCCTGTGAGTGAATGCATACGAGCTGCAATACTCCAGCAGAGATCAGACAATTCAGCAAAGACCTGGATTTGAACAACTGACCTTATAGTCGAAAGAAAGAAAAAAAGACTTTAGTTTAAGAATTGTGTCCTCACAAACAGTCACAAAGTATCTATATAATCACTGCCATGCAGTTGGCATGCAGCCATTTTTGTAGAAAACATAAAAGCCAATCTGCATACAATAGCCATCCATAAACAGAACTGTGGCCAAGTTCATGATAACCTGATTCACTGTGACCATGCCCATGATAACCTGATTCCGTGTGACCATGTCCATGATAACCTGATTCACTGTGACCACGTTCATGACAACCTGATTCACTGTAACCGTGTCCATGATGACCTGATTCGCAGTGACCGTGTCCATGACAACCCGGTTCAGTGTGACCACGTTCATGAAAACCTGATTCAATGTGACCGTGTTCATGATAACCTGATTCAGTGTGACCGTGTCCATGATAACCTGATTCACTGTGACCGAGTTCATGATAACCTGATTCACTGTGACCATGTTCATGATAACCTGATTCACTGTGACCGTGTTCATGATAACCTGATTCAGTGTGACTGTGCCCATGATAACCTTATTCACTGTGACCACGTTCATGATAACCTGATTCACTGTGACCGAGTTCATGATAACCTGATTCACTGTGACCGTGTTCATGATAACCTGATTCAGTGTGACTGTGTCCATGATAACCTTATTCACTGTGAGCACGTGCATGATAACCTGATTCACTGTGACCGAGTTCATGACAATCTGATTCACCTGTACCCGTGTCCATGATTGCCTGATTCACTGTGACCGTGTCAATGATAATCTGATTCAGTGTGACCATGTCCATGATAACCTGATTCAGTGTGACTGTGTTTATGATAAACTGATTCACTTGTGACCGTGTTCATGATAACCTGATTCAGTGTGACCATGTTCATGATAACCGGATTCACTTTGATCGTGTCCATGATAACCTGATACAGCGTGATTGTGTCCATGATAATCTGAATCAGTTGTGTCCACTTCCTTGATAACCCGACTTATTGTGACCTTATTCATGATAACCTGCTTCACTGTGACTATGTTCATGATAACCTGATTCACTATGACCTTGTCCATGATAACCTGATTCAGTGTTACTGTGTTCATGATAACCTGATTTAGTGTTACCGTGTTCATGATAACCTGATTCAGTGTGACCGTGTTCATGATAACCAGGTTCATTGTGACCACATTCATGATAACCTGATTCAGTGTGACCGTTTCCATGAAAACCTGATTCGCTGTGACCGTGTCCATGATAACCTGATTCACTGTGATCGCGTGTGTTATAACCTGATTCACTGTGATCGCGTGCGTTATAACCTGATTCACTATGACCGTGTCCATGACAACCTGATTCACTGTGACCACGTTCATGACAACCTGATGCAGTGTGACCGTGTACATGATAACCTGATTCACTGTGACAGTGATCATGATAACCTTATTCACTGTGACCACGTTCATGAAGACCTGATTCACTGTGATCGTGTTCATGAAAACCTGATTCACTGTTACCGTGTCCACGATAACCTGATTCACCTGTACCCGTGTCCATGATTACCTGATTCACTGTGACCGTGTTCATGATAACCTGATTCATCTTTGACCGTGTCCATGATAACCTCATTCACTGTGACCGTGTCCATGATAACCTGATTCACTGTGACCGTGTCCATGATAACCTGATTCGCTGTGACCGTGTCCATGATAACCTGATTCAGTGTTACCGTGTTCGTGATAACCTTATTCACTGTGACTGTGTCCATGATTACCTGATTCACTGTGACCGTGTCCATGATAACCAGTTTCAGTGTGACCACATTCATGATTACCTGACTTAGTTTGACCGTGTCCATGATACAGGAAATTCGACTTTTCGGCATAAGGCCTTCATCAGGAATGGCTAATGCCGAAACGTCAAATTTCGTGTTCCTTGAATACTGCCTGACCTGCTGCGCTTTTCCAGCAATGCATTTTCAGCTCTGATCTCCAGCATCTGCAGACCTCACTTCTTCCTCGTCCCCATAATAACCTGATTCAGTGTGACCGTGTTCATGATAAACTGATTCAGTGCGACTGTGTCCACGATAACGAGTTTCAGTGTGACCATGTTCATGATAACCTGTTTCAGTGTGACCGTCTTCATGATAACCTGATTCACTGTGACCGTATCCATGATAACCTGGTTTTCTGTGACCACATTCTTGACAATCTGTTTCCGTGTGACCATGTTCATGATAACCTGATTCACTACAACCGTGTTCATGATAACCTGATTCACTGAGACCACGTTCATGATAACCTGATTCAGTGTGACCGTGTCCATGATAACCTGATTCGCTGTGACCACGTTCATGATAACCTGATTCAGTGTGACCGTGTACATGATAACCTAATTCACTGTGACCATGTTCATGATAACCTGATTCAGTGTTACCGTGTTCATGATAACCTGATTCACTGTGACCACGTTCATGATAACCTGATTCGCTGTGACCACGTTTATGATAACCTGATTCACTGTGATCGTGTCCATGACAACCTGATTCAGTGTGACCACGTGCATGATAACCTGATTCATTGTGACCACATTCATGATAACCTGATTCACCTGTGACCATGTCCATGATAACCTGATTCTCTGTGACCATGTTCATGATAACCTGATTCAGTGTGACCGTGTCCATGATAACCTGATTCACATGGACCATGTTCATGATAACCTGATTCAGTGTGACCATGTCCATGATAACCTGATTCACTGTGACCACATTCACGACAACCTAATTCAGTTTGACCGTGTCCATGATAACCCGATTCACTGTGACCACGTTCATGATAACCTGATTCAGTGTGACCGTGTCCATGATAACCTGATTCGCTGTGACCACGTTCATGATAACCTGATTCAGTGTGACCGTGTCCATGATAACCTAATACACTGTGACCATGTTCATGATAACCTGCATCAGTGTGACTGTGTCCATGATAACCTGTTTGAATGTGAACACGTTCATGATAACCTGATTCACTTGTGACCGTGTGTATGATAACCTGATTCACTGTGACCACTTTCATGATTACCTGATTCAGTTTGACCGTGTCCATGGTACAGGAAATTCGACTTTTCGGCGTAAGGCCTTCATCAGGAATGGCTTATGCCCGAAATATCAAATTTCGTGTTCCTTGAATACTGCCTGACCTGCTGCGCTTTTCCAGCAATGCATTTTCAGCTCTGATCTCCAGCATCTGCAGATCTCACTTCTTCCTCTTGTCCATGATAACCTGATTTGCTGTGACCATGTTCATGATAACCTGATTCACCTGTGACCGTGTTCATGGGAACCTGATTCACTGTGACCGTGTCCATGATAACCTGGTTGACTGTGACCACGTTCATGATAACCTGATTCAGTGTTTCCATGTCCATGGTAACCTGATTCACTGTGACCATGTTTATGATAATCTGATTCACCTGTGAGCGTGTCCATGATAACCTGATTCACTGGGACCATGTTCATGATAACCTGACTCCGTGTGACCATGTCCATGATAACCTGATTCACGTTGACCACATGCATGATAACCTGATTCACTGTGACCGTGTTCATGATAACCTGATTCACCTGTGACCGTGTCCATGATAACCTGATTCTCTGTGACCATGTTCATGATAACCTGATTCAGTGTGACCGTGTTCATGATAACCTGATTCACTGTGACCACATTCATGATAACCTGATTCAGTTTGACCGTGTCCATGATAACCTGATTCACTGTGACCGTGTTCATGATAACCCGATTCACTGTGACCATGTTCATGATAACCTGATTCAGTGTGACCGTGTCCATGATAACCTGATTCGCTGTGACCACGTTCATGATAACCTGATTCAGTGTGACCGTGTCCATGATAACCTAATTCACTGTGACCATGTTCATGATAACCTGCTTCAGTGTGACCGTGTCCATGATAAGCTGGTTGACTGTGAACATGTTCATGATAACCTAATTCACTTGTGACCGTGTCCATGATAACCTGATTCATTGTGGCCGTGTCCATGATATCCTGTTTCAGTGTGACCACATTCATGATTACCTGATTCAGTTTGACCATGTCCATGGTAAAGGAAATTCGACTTTTCGGCATAAGGCCTTCATCAGGAATGGCTTATGCCCGAAACGTCGAATTTTGTGTTCCTTGAATGCTGCCTGACCTGCTGCGCTTTTCCAGCAATGCATTTTCAGCTCTGATCTCCAGCATCTGCAGACCACACTTCTTCCTCTTGTCCATGATAACCTGATTCGCTGTAACCATGTTCATGATAACCTGATACACCGTGACCGTGTTCATGGGAACCTGATTCACTGTGACCGTGTCCATGATAACCTGGTTGACTGTGACCACGTTCATGATAACCTGATTCAGTGTTACCGTGTTCATGATAACCTGATTCACTGTGACCACATTCATGATAACCTGATTCAGTGTTTCCATGTCCATAGTAACCTGATTCACTGTGACCGTGTCCATGACAACCTGATTCAGTGTGACCGTGTCCATGATAACCTGATTCGCTGTGACCGTGTTCACGATAACCTGATTCAGTGTGACCGTGTACATGATAACCTGATTCACTGTGACCGTGTCCATGATAACCTGGTTCAGTGTGACCGTGTTCACGATAACCTGATTCAGTGTGACCATGTCCATGATAACCTGATTGACTGTGACCGTGTTCATGATAACCTGATTCTGTGTCACTGTGTTCATGATAACCTGATTCAGTGTGACCGTGTTCATGTTAAACTGATTCAGTGTGACCATGTTCATGACAACCTGATTCAGTGTGACCGTATTCATGATAACCTGATTCAGTGTGACCATGTTCATGACAACCTGATTCATTGGGACCGTGTCCATGATAATCTGATTCATTGTGGCCGTGTCCATGATATCCTGTTTCAGTAGGACCACATTCATGATTACTTGATTTAGTTTGACCATGTCCATGGTAAAGGAAATTCGACTTTTCGGCATAAGGCCTTCATCAGGAATGGCTTATGCCCGAAACGTCGAATTTTGTGTTCCTTGAATGCTGCCTGACCTGCTGCGCTTTTCCAGCAATGCATTTTCAGCTCTGATCTCCAGCATCTGCAGACCTCACTTCTTCCTCTTGTCCATGATAACCTGATTCACTGTGACCATGTTCATGATAACGTGATTCACTGTGACCGTGTCCATGATAACCTGGTTGACTGTGACCACGTTCATGATAACCGGATTCAGTGTGACCGTGTCCATGATAACCTGATTCACTGTGACCATGTTCATGATAACTTGATTCACTGTGCCCGTGTTAATGATAACCTGATTTACGTTGACCACATGCGTGATAACCTGATTCAGTGTGACCGTGTGCATGATAACCTGATTCACTGCGACCATGTCCATGATAACCTGATTCGCTGTGACCGTGTCCATGATAACCTAATTCACTGTGACCGTGCCCATGATAACCTGATTCTCTTCTGAACATGTTCATGATAACCTGATTCACTGTGACCAAAAGCATGATAAACTGATTCACTGTGACCGTGTCCATGATAACCTGATTCTCTTCTGAACATGTTCATGATAACCTGATTCACTGTGACCGTGTCCATGATAACCTGATTCACTGTGACCACATGCATGATACCCAGATTCAGTGTGACCGTGTCCATGATAACCTGATTCACTGTTACCACGTTCATGATAACCTGATTCAGTGTGTCGTGGTCCTGATAACCTGATTCAGTGTGACAGTGTTCATGATAACCTGATTCAGTTGTGACCATGCTCATGATAACCTGATTCATATCTGATCATGTTCATGATAACCTGATTCATCGTGACCGTGTCTATGATAACCTGATTCATTAAGACCATGTCCATGATAACCTGATTCAGTTTGACCGTGTCCATGATAACCTAATTCACTGTGATCGTATCCATGATAACCTGATTAACTGTCATCACGTTCATGACAACCTGATTCATTGTGAGCGTGTGCATGATAATCTGATTCATTGTGGCCGTGTCCATGATAACCTGATTCACTGTGATCGTGTCCATTATAACCTGATTCACTGTGACCACATTCATGATAACCTGATTCAGTGTGACCGTGTTCATGATAACCCGATTCACTGTGACCGTGTTCATGATAACCTGATTCGCTGTGACCACGTTCATGATAAACTGATTCAGTGTGACCGTGTCCATGATAACCTGATTCACTGTGACCATGTTCATGACAACCTGATTCACCTGTGACCGTGTCCATGACAACCTGATTCACTGTGACCACGGTCCTGATAATCTGATTCACTGTGACCGTGTCCATGATAACCTGATTCACTGTGACCATGTTTATGATAATCTGATTCACCTGTGAGCGTGTCCATGTTAACCTGATTCACTGTGACCATGTTCATGATAACCTGACTCCGTGTGACCATGTCCATGATAACCTGATTCACGTTGACCACATGCATGATAGTCTGATTCACTGTGACCGTGTTCATGATAACCTGATTCACCTGTGACCGTGTCCATGATAACCTGATTCTCTGTGACCATGTTCATGATAACCTGATTCAGTGTGACCTTGTCAATAATAACCTGATTCTCATGGACCAGGTTCATGATAACCTGATTCACCATGACCGTGTTCATGATAACCTGATTCACTGTGACCACATTCATGATAACCTGATTCAGTTTGACCGTGTCCATGATAACCTGATTCACTGTGACCGTGTTCATGATAACCTGATTCAGTGTGACCGTGTTCATGATTACCTGATTCACTGTGACCACGTTCATGATAACCTGATTCAGTGTGACCGTGTCCATAGTAACCTGATTCACTGTGACCGTGTCCATGACAACCTGATTCAGTGTGACCGTGTCCATGATAACCTGATTCGCTGTGACCACGTTCATGATAACCTGATTCAGTGTGACCGTGTCCATGATAACCTGATTCACTGTGACTGTGTTCACGATAACCTGATTCAGTGTGACCGTGTCCATGATAACCTGATTCACTGTGACCGTGTCCATGATAACCTGGTTCAGTGTGACCGTGTTCACGATAACCTGATTCAGTGTGACCATGTCCATGATAACCTGATTCACTGGGATCGTGTCCATGATAACCTGATTGACTGTGACCGTGTTCATGATAACCTGGTTCAGTGTGACTGTGTCCATGATAACCTGATTCACCTGTGACCGTGTTCATGATAACCTGATACACTGTGACCGTGTTCATGATAACCTGATTCAGTGTGACTGTGTCCATGATAACCTGATTCTGTGTCACTGTGTTCATGATAACCTGATTCACCTGTGACCATATTCATGATAACCTTGTTTCAGTGTGACCGTGTCCATGATAACCTGATTCACCGTGACTAAATGCATGATAACCTGATTCAGTGTGACCGTGTTCATGTTAAATTGATTCAGTGTGACCATGTTCATGACAACCTGATTCAGTGTGACCATGTTCATGACAACCTGATTCATTGGCACCGTGTCCATGATAATCTGATTCATTGTGGCCGTGTCCATGATATCCTGTTTCAGTAGGACCACATTCATGATTACTTGATTTAGTTTGACCATGTCCATGGTACAGGAAATTCGACTTTTCGACATAAGGCCTTCATCAGGAATGGCTTATGCCCGAAACGTCGAATTTCGTGTTCCTTGAATGCTGCCTGACCTGCTGCGCTTTTCCAGCAATGCATTTTCAGCTCTGATCTCCAGCATCTGCAGACCTCACTTCTTCCTCTTGTCCATGATAACCTGATTCACTGTGACCATGTTCATGATAACGTGATTCACTGTGACCGTGTCCATGATAACCTGGTTGACTGTGACCACGTTCATGATAACCGGATTCAGTGTGACCGTGTCCATGATAACCTGATTCACTGTGACCATGTTCATGATAACTTGATTCACTGTGACCGTGTTAATGATAACCTGATTTACGTTGACCACATGCATGATAACCTGATTCAGTGTGACCGTGTGCATGATAACCTGATTCACTGCGACCGTGTCCATGATAACCTGATTCGCTGTGACCGTGTCCATGATAACCTAATTCACTGTGACCGTGCCCATGATAACCTGATTCTCTTCTGAACATGTTCATGATAACCTGATTCACTGTGACCGTGTCCATGATAACCTGATTCACTGTGACCACATGCATGATAACCTGATTCAGTGTGTCGTGGTCCTGATAACCTGATTCAGTGTGACAGTGTTCATGATAACCTTATTCAGTTGTGACCATGCTCATGATAACCTGATTCATATCTGATCATGTTCATGATAACCTGATTCATCGTGACCGTGTCTATGATAACCTGATTCATTAAGACCATGTCCATGATAACCTGATTCAGTTTGACCGTGTCCATGATAACCTAATTCACTGTGATCGTATCCATGATAACCTGATTAACTGTGACCACGTTCATGACAACCTGATTCACTGTGAGCGTGTGCATGATAATCTGATTCATTGTGGCCGTGTCCATGATAACCTGATTCACTGTGATCGTGTCCATTATAACCTGATTCACTGTGACCACATTCGTGATAACCTGATTCAGTGTGACCGTGTTCATGATAACCCGATTCAGTGTGACCGTGTTCATGATAACCTGATTCGCTGTGACCACGTTCATGATAAACTGATTCAGTGTGACCGGTACCATGATAACCTGATTCACTGTGACCATGTTCATGACAACCTGATTCACCTGTGACCGTGTCCATGATAACCTGATTCAGTGTTTCCATGTTTATGATAATCTGATTCACCTGTGAGCGTGTCCATGATAACCTGATTCACTGTGACCATGTTCATGATAACCTGACTCCGTGTGACCATGTCCATGATAACCTGATTCACGTTGACCACATGCATGATAACCTGATTCACTGTGACCGTGTTCATGATAACCTGATTCAGTGTGACCTTGTCAATGATAACCTGATTCTCATGGACCAGGTTCATGATAACCTGATTCAGTGTGACCGTGTCCATGATAACCTGATTCGCTGTGACCACGTTCATGATAACCTGATTCACTTGTGACCGTGTCCATGATAACCTGATTCACTGTGACCATGTTCATGACAACCTGATTCACTTGTGACCGTGTCCATGATAACCTGATTCACTGTGACCACGTTCCTGATAACCTGATTCACTGTGACCGTGTCCATGATAACCTGATTCATTGTGGCCATGTCCATGATAACCAGTTTCAGTGTGACCACATTCATGATTACCTGATTTAGTTTGACCGTGTCCATGGTACAGGAAATTCGACTTTTCGGCATAAGGCCTTCATCAGGAATGGCTTATGCCCGAAACGTAGAATTTCGTGTTCCTTGAATGCTGCCTGACCTGCTGCGCTTTTCCAGCAATGCATTTTCAGCTCTGATCTCCAGCACCTGCAGACCACACTTCTTCCTCTTGTCCATGATAACCTGATTCGCTGTGACCATGTTCATGGTAACCTGATTCACTGTGACCGTGTCCATGATAACCTGGTTGACTGTGACCACGTTCATGATAACCTGATTCAGTGTTACCGTGTTCATGGTAACTTGATTCACTGTGACCATGTTAATGATAACCTGATTCAGTGTGACCGTGTCCATGATAACCTGATTCACTGTGACCATGTTCATGATAACCTGATTCACTGTGACCATGTTAATGATAACCTGATTCACGTTGACCACATGCGTGATAACCTGATTCAGTGTGACCGTGTCCATGATAACCTGATTCGCTGTGACCGTGTCCATGATAACCTGATTCAGTGAGACCACGTTCATGATAACTTGAATCACTGTGACCATGTCCATCATAATCTGATTTACTGTGACCGTGTCCATGATAACCTGATTCTCTTCTGACCATGTTCATGATAACCTGATTCACTGTGACCGTGTCCATGATAACCTGATTCACTGTGACCACATGCATGATACCCAGGTTCAGTGTGACTGTGTCCATGATAACCTGATTCACTGTGACCGTGTCCATCATAATCTGATTTACTGTGATCGTGTCCATGGTAACCTGATTCTCTTCTGACCATGTTCATGATTACCTGATTCACTGTGACCGTGTCCATGTTAACCTGATTCACTGTGACCACATGCATGATAACCTGATTCAGTGTGTCGTGGTCCTGATAACCTGATTCAGTGTGACCGTGTTCATGATAACCTGATTCAGTTGTGACCATGCTCATGATAACCTGATTCATATCTGATCATGTTCATGATAACCTGTTTCATCGTGACCGTGTCTATGATAACCTGATTCATTAAGACCATGTCCATGATAACCTGATTCAGTTTGACCACGTGCATGATAACCTAATTCACTGTGATCGTATCCATGATAACCTGATTAACTGTGATCACGTTCATGACAACCTGATTCACTGTGAGCGTGTGCATATTAATCTGATTCATTGTGGCCGTGTCCATTATAACCTGATTCACTGTGACCACATTCATGATAACCTGATTCAGTGTGACCGTGTTCATGATAACCCGATTCAGTGTGACCGTGTTCATGATAACCTGATTCGCTGTGACCGTGTCCATGATAACCTGGTTGACTGTGAACATGTTCATGATAAACTGATTCACTGTGACCACGTTCATGATAACCTGATTCAGTGTGACCATGTTCATTACAACCTGATACACCTGTGACCGTGTCCATGATAACCTGATTCACTGTGACCGTGTCCATGATAACCAGTTTCAGTGTGACCACATTCATGATTACCTGATTTAGTTTGACCGTGTCCATGGTGCAGGAAATTCGACTTTTCGGCATAAGGCCTTCATCAGGAATGGCTTATGCCCGAAACGTCGAATTTCGTGTTCCTTGAATGCTGCCTGACCTGCTGCGCCTTTCCAGCAATGCATTTTCAGCTCTGATCTCCAGCATCTGCAGACCTCACTTCTTCCTCGTCCCCATAATAACCTGATTCAGTGTGACCGTGTTCATGATAACCTGATTCGCTGTGACCACGTTCATGATAACCTGATTCAGTGTGACCGTGTCCATGATAACCTGATTCACTGTGACTGTGTTCACGATAACCTGATTCAGTGTGACCGTGTCCATGATAACCTGATTCACTGTGACCGTGTCCATGATAACCTGGTTCAGTGTGACCGTGTTCACGATAACCTGATTCAGTGTGACCATGTCCATGATAACCTGATTCACTGGGATCGTGTCCATGATAACCTGATTGACTGTGACCGTGTTCATGATAACCTGGTTCAGTGTGACTGTGTCCATGATAACCTGATTCACCTGTGACCGTGTTCATGATAACCTGATACACTGTGACCGTGTTCATGATAACCTGATTCAGTGTGACTGTGTCCATGATAACCTGATTCTGTGTCACTGTGTTCATGATAACCTGATTCACCTGTGACCATATTCATGATAACCTTGTTTCAGTGTGACCGTGTCCATGATAACCTGATTCACCGTGACTAAATGCATGATAACCTGATTCAGTGTGACCGTGTTCATGTTAAATTGATTCAGTGTGACCATGTTCATGACAACCTGATTCAGTGTGACCATGTTCATGACAACCTGATTCATTGGCACCGTGTCCATGATAATCTGATTCATTGTGGCCGTGTCCATGATATCCTGTTTCAGTAGGACCACATTCATGATTACTTGATTTAGTTTGACCATGTCCATGGTACAGGAAATTCGACTTTTCGACATAAGGCCTTCATCAGGAATGGCTTATGCCCGAAACGTCGAATTTCGTGTTCCTTGAATGCTGCCTGACCTGCTGCGCTTTTCCAGCAATGCATTTTCAGCTCTGATCTCCAGCATCTGCAGACCTCACTTCTTCCTCTTGTCCATGATAACCTGATTCACTGTGACCATGTTCATGATAACGTGATTCACTGTGACCGTGTCCATGATAACCTGGTTGACTGTGACCACGTTCATGATAACCGGATTCAGTGTGACCGTGTCCATGATAACCTGATTCACTGTGACCATGTTCATGATAACTTGATTCACTGTGACCGTGTTAATGATAACCTGATTTACGTTGACCACATGCATGATAACCTGATTCAGTGTGACCGTGTGCATGATAACCTGATTCACTGCGACCGTGTCCATGATAACCTGATTCGCTGTGACCGTGTCCATGATAACCTAATTCACTGTGACCGTGCCCATGATAACCTGATTCTCTTCTGAACATGTTCATGATAACCTGATTCACTGTGACCGTGTCCATGATAACCTGATTCACTGTGACCACATGCATGATAACCTGATTCAGTGTGTCGTGGTCCTGATAACCTGATTCAGTGTGACAGTGTTCATGATAACCTTATTCAGTTGTGACCATGCTCATGATAACCTGATTCATATCTGATCATGTTCATGATAACCTGATTCATCGTGACCGTGTCTATGATAACCTGATTCATTAAGACCATGTCCATGATAACCTGATTCAGTTTGACCGTGTCCATGATAACCTAATTCACTGTGATCGTATCCATGATAACCTGATTAACTGTGACCACGTTCATGACAACCTGATTCACTGTGAGCGTGTGCATGATAATCTGATTCATTGTGGCCGTGTCCATGATAACCTGATTCACTGTGATCGTGTCCATTATAACCTGATTCACTGTGACCACATTCGTGATAACCTGATTCAGTGTGACCGTGTTCATGATAACCCGATTCAGTGTGACCGTGTTCATGATAACCTGATTCGCTGTGACCACGTTCATGATAAACTGATTCAGTGTGACCGGTACCATGATAACCTGATTCACTGTGACCATGTTCATGACAACCTGATTCACCTGTGACCGTGTCCATGATAACCTGATTCAGTGTTTCCATGTTTATGATAATCTGATTCACCTGTGAGCGTGTCCATGATAACCTGATTCACTGTGACCATGTTCATGATAACCTGACTCCGTGTGACCATGTCCATGATAACCTGATTCACGTTGACCACATGCATGATAACCTGATTCACTGTGACCGTGTTCATGATAACCTGATTCAGTGTGACCTTGTCAATGATAACCTGATTCTCATGGACCAGGTTCATGATAACCTGATTCAGTGTGACCGTGTCCATGATAACCTGATTCGCTGTGACCACGTTCATGATAACCTGATTCACTTGTGACCGTGTCCATGATAACCTGATTCACTGTGACCATGTTCATGACAACCTGATTCACTTGTGACCGTGTCCATGATAACCTGATTCACTGTGACCACGTTCCTGATAACCTGATTCACTGTGACCGTGTCCATGATAACCTGATTCATTGTGGCCATGTCCATGATAACCAGTTTCAGTGTGACCACATTCATGATTACCTGATTTAGTTTGACCGTGTCCATGGTACAGGAAATTCAACTTTTCGGCATAAGGCCTTCATCAGGAATGGCTTATGCCCGAAACGTAGAATTTCGTGTTCCTTGAATGCTGCCTGACCTGCTGCGCTTTTCCAGCAATGCATTTTCAGCTCTGATCTCCAGCACCTGCAGACCACACTTCTTCCTCTTGTCCATGATAACCTGATTCGCTGTGACCATGTTCATGGTAACCTGATTCACTGTGACCGTGTCCATGATAACCTGGTTGACTGTGACCACGTTCATGATAACCTGATTCAGTGTTACCGTGTTCATGGTAACTTGATTCACTGTGACCATGTTAATGATAACCTGATTCAGTGTGACCGTGTCCATGATAACCTGATTCACTGTGACCATGTTCATGATAACCTGATTCACTGTGACCATGTTAATGATAACCTGATTCACGTTGACCACATGCGTGATAACCTGATTCAGTGTGACCGTGTCCATGATAACCTGATTCGCTGTGACCGTGTCCATGATAACCTGATTCAGTGAGACCACGTTCATGATAACTTGAATCACTGTGACCATGTCCATCATAATCTGATTTACTGTGACCGTGTCCATGATAACCTGATTCTCTTCTGACCATGTTCATGATAACCTGATTCACTGTGACCGTGTCCATGATAACCTGATTCACTGTGACCACATGCATGATACCCAGGTTCAGTGTGACTGTGTCCATGATAACCTGATTCACTGTGACCGTGTCCATCATAATCTGATTTACTGTGATCGTGTCCATGGTAACCTGATTCTCTTCTGACCATGTTCATGATTACCTGATTCACTGTGACCGTGTCCATGTTAACCTGATTCACTGTGACCACATGCATGATAACCTGATTCAGTGTGTCGTGGTCCTGATAACCTGATTCAGTGTGACCGTGTTCATGATAACCTGATTCAGTTGTGACCATGCTCATGATAACCTGATTCATATCTGATCATGTTCATGATAACCTGTTTCATCGTGACCGTGTCTATGATAACCTGATTCATTAAGACCATGTCCATGATAACCTGATTCAGTTTGACCACGTGCATGATAACCTAATTCACTGTGATCGTATCCATGATAACCTGATTAACTGTGATCACGTTCATGACAACCTGATTCACTGTGAGCGTGTGCATATTAATCTGATTCATTGTGGCCGTGTCCATTATAACCTGATTCACTGTGACCACATTCATGATAACCTGATTCAGTGTGACCGTGTTCATGATAACCCGATTCAGTGTGACCGTGTTCATGATAACCTGATTCGCTGTGACCGTGTCCATGATAACCTGGTTGACTGTGAACATGTTCATGATAAACTGATTCACTGTGACCACGTTCATGATAACCTGATTCAGTGTGACCATGTTCATTACAACCTGATACACCTGTGACCGTGTCCATGATAACCTGATTCACTGTGACCGTGTCCATGATAACCAGTTTCAGTGTGACCACATTCATGATTACCTGATTTAGTTTGACCGTGTCCATGGTGCAGGAAATTCGACTTTTCGGCATAAGGCCTTCATCAGGAATGGCTTATGCCCGAAACGTCGAATTTCGTGTTCCTTGAATGCTGCCTGACCTGCTGCGCCTTTCCAGCAATGCATTTTCAGCTCTGATCTCCAGCATCTGCAGACCTCACTTCTTCCTCTTGTTCATGATAACCTGATTCACTGTGACCGTGTCCATGATAACCTGATTCACTGTGACCGTGTCCATGATAACCTGGTTGACTGTTACCACGTTCATGATAACCTGATTCAGTGTTACCGTGTTCATGATAACCTGATTCACTGTGACCACATTCATGATAACCTGATTCAGTGTTACCGTGTCCATGGTAACCTGATTCACTGTGACCATGTTTATGATAACCTGATTCACCTGTGACCGTTTCCATGATAACCTGATTCACTGTGACCATGTCCATCATAATCTGATTTCCTGTGACCGTGACCATGGTAACCTGATTCTCTTCTGACCATATTCATGATAACCTGATTCAGTGTGACCGTGTCCATGATAACCTGATTCATTGTGACCACGTTCATGATAACCTGATTCAGTGTGACTGTGTCCATGATAACCTGATTCACCTGTGACCGTGTCCATGACAACCTGATTCACTGTGACCGTGTCCATGATAACCTGATGCACATTGAGCACATGCATTATAACGTGATTCACTGTGACCGTGTCCATGATAACCTGGTTGACTGTGACCACGTTCATGATAACCTGATTCAGTGTTACCGTGTTCATGATAACCTGATTCACTGTGACCACATTCATGATAACCTGATTCAGTGAGAGCGTGTCCATGATAACCTGGTTGACTGTGACCACGTTCATGATTACCTGATTCACTGTGACCGTGTTCATGATAACCTAATTCACTGTGACCGTGTCCATGATAACCTGATTCACTGTGACTGTGTTCATGATAACCTAATTCACTGTGACCGTGTCCATGATAACCTGATTCAGTGTGACCACGTTCATAATCACCTGATTCACCTGCGACCGTGTCCATGATATCCTGATTCACTGTGACCGTGTTCATGATAACCTGATTCACTGTGACCACGTTCATGATATCCTGATTCACTGTGACCGTGTTCATGATAACCTGATTCAGTTTGACCGTGCCCATGATAACCTGAATCACTGTGACCATGTTCATGATAACCTGAATCACTGTGTCCAAATGCATGATAACCTGATTCAGTGTGACCGTGTCCATGATAACCTGATTCAGTGTGACCATGTTCATGAGAAACTGATTCAGTGTGGCCACGTTCATGATAACCTGATTCACCTGTGACCGTGTCCATGACAACCTGATTCACTGGGACCGTGTCCATGATAACCTGATTCACTGTGACCATGTTCATGATAAAGTGATTCGCTGTGACCACGTTCATGATAACCTGATTCAGTGTGACCGTGTCCATGATAAGCTGATTCAGTGTGACCGTGTCCATGATAACCTGATTCAGTGTGACCACGTTCATGATAACCTGATTCACTGTGACCGTGTCCATGATAACCTGATTCAGTGTGACCGTGTCCATGATAACCTGATTCACTGTGACCGTGTCCATGATAAACTGATTCGCTGTGACCACGTTCATGATAACCTGATTCAGTGTGACCGTGTCCATGATAACCTGATTCAGTGTTACCATGTTCATGATAGCCTGATTCAGTGTGACCGCGTCCATGATAACCTGATTCAGTGTTACCATGTTCATGATAACCTGATTCAGTGTGACCGCGTCCATGATAACCTGATTCAGTGTTACCATGTTCATGATAACCTGATTCGGTGTGACCGTGTCCATGATAACCTGATTCACCTGTGACCGTGTTCACGATAACCTGATTCACTGTGTCCGTGTCCATGATAACCAGTTTCAGTGTGACCACATTCATGATTACCTGATTTAGTTTGACCGTGTCCATGGTACAGGAAATTCGACTTTTCGGCATAAGGCCTTCATCAGGAATGGCTTATGCCCGAAACGTCGAATTTCGTGTTCCTTGAATGCTGCCTGACCTGCTGCGCTTTTCCAGCAATGCATTTTCAGCTCTGATCTCCAGCATCTGCAGACCTCACTATTTCCTCTTGTCCATGATAACCTGATTCTCTGTGACCATGTTCATGATAACCTGATTCACCATGACCGTGTCCATGATAACCTGATTCAGTGTGACCACGTTCATAATCACCTGATTCACCTGCGACCGTGTCCATGATAACCTGATTCACTGTGACCATGTCCATCATAATCTGATTTACTGTGACCGTGTCCATGATAACCTGATTCTCTTCTGACCATGTTCATGATAACCTGATTCGCTGTGACCACATGCATGATAACCTGATTCAGTGTAACCGTGTCCATGATAACCTGATTCACTGTGACCACGTTCATGATAACCTGGTTGACTGTGAACATGTTCATGATAACCTGATTCACTGTGACCACGTTCATGATAACCTGATTCAGTGTGACCATGTTCGTTACAACCTGATACACCTGTGACCGTGTCCATGATAACCTGATTCACTGTGACCGTGTCCATGATAACCAGTTTCAGTGTGACCACATTCATGATTACCTGATTTAGTTTGACCGTGTCCATGGTACAGGAAATTCGACTTTTCGGCATAAGGCCTTCATCAGGAATGGCTTATGCCCGAAACGTCGAATTTCGTGTTCCTTGAATGCTGCCTGACCTGCTGCGCCTTTCCAGCAATGCATTTTCAGCTCTGATCTCCAGCATCTGCAGACCTCACTTCTTCCTCTTGTTCATGATAACCTGATTCACTGTGACCGTGTCCATGATAACCTGGTTGACTGTTACCACGTTCATGATAACCTGATTCAGTGTTACCGTATTCATGATAACCTGATTCACTGTGACCACATTCATGATAACCTGATTCAGTGTTACCGTGTCCATGGTAACCTGATTCACTGTGACCATGTTTATGATAACCTGATTCACCTGTGACCGTTTCCATGATAACCTGATTCACTGTGACCATGTCCATCATAATCTGATTTCCTGTGACCGTGTCCATGGTAACCTGATTCTCTTCTGACCATGTTCATGATAACCTGATTCACTGTGACCGTGTACATGATAACCTGATTCAGTGTGACCGTGTCCATGATAACCTGATTCATTGTGACCACGTTCATGATAACCTGATTCAGTGTGACTGTGTCCATGATAACCTGATTCACCTGTGACCGTGTCCATGACAACCTGATTCACTGTGACCGTGTCCATGATAACCTGATGCACATTGAGCACATGCATTATAACGTGATTCACTGTGACCGTGTCCATGATAACCTGGTTGACTTTGACCACGTTCATGATAACCTGATTCAGTGTTACCGTGTTCATGATAACCTGATTCACTGTGACCACATTCATGATAACCTGATTCAGTGTGACCGTGTCCATGATAACCTGGTTGACTGTGACCACGTTCATGATAACCTGATTCACTGTGAACGTGTTCATGATAACCTGATTCAGTGTGACCACGTTCATAATCACCTGATTCACCTGCGACCGTGTCCATGATAACCTGATTCACTGTGACCGTGTTCATGATAACCTGATTCACTGTGACCACGTTCATGATATCCTGATTCACTGTGACCGTGTTCATGATAACCTGATTCATTGTGACCACGTTCATGATAACCTGAATCACTGTGACCAAATGCATGATAACCTGATTCAGTGTGACCGTGTCCATGATAACCTGATTCAGTGTGACCATGTTCATGAGAACCTGATTCAGTGTGGCCACGTTCATGATAACCTGATTCACCTGTGACCGTGTCCATGACAACCTGATTCACTGGGACCGTGTCCATGATAACCTGATTCAGTGTGACCATGTTCATGAGAACCTGATTCAGTGTGGCCACGTTCATGATAACCTGATTCAGTGTGACCGCGTCCATGATAAGCTGATTCAGTGTGACCGTGTCCATGATAACCTGATTCAGTGTGACCGTGTCCATGATAACCTGATTCACTGTGACCGTGTCCATGATAAACTGATTCGCTGTGACCACGTTCATGATAACCTGATTCAGTGTGACCGTGTCCATGATAACCTGATTCAGTGTTACCATGTTCATGATAACCTGATTCAGTGTGACCGTGTCCATGATAACCTGATTCAGTGTTACCATGTTCATGATAACCTGATTCAGTGTGACCGTGTCCGTGATAACCTGATTCGGTGTGACCGTGTCCATGATAACCTGATTCACCTTTGACCATGTTCATGACAACCTGATTCACCTGTGACCGTGTTCACGATAACCTGATTCACTGTGACCGTGTTCATGATAACCTGATTCAGTGTGACTGTGTCCATGATAACCTGATTCACCTGTGACCATGTTCATGACAACCTGATTCACCTGTGACCGTGTCCATGATAACCTGATTCACTGTGACCGTGTCCATGATAACCAATTTAAGTGTGACCACATTCATGATTACCTGATTTAGTTTGACCGTGTCCATGGTACAGGAAATTCGACTTTTCGGCATAAGGCCTTCATCAGGAATGGCTTATGCCCGAAACGTCGAATTTCGTGTTCATTGAATGCTGCCTGACCTGCTGCGCTTTTCCAGCAATGCATTTTCAGCTCTGATCTCCAGCATCTGCAGACCTCACTTTTTCCTCTTGTCCATGATAACCTGTTTCACTGTGACCATGTTCATGATAATCTGATTCACCATGACCGTGTCCATGATAACCTGATTCAGTGTGACCACGTTCATAATCACCTGATTCACCTGTGACCGTGTCCATGATAACCTGATTCACTGTGACCATGTCCATCATAATCTGATTTACTGTGACCGTGTCCATGATAACCTGATTCTCTTCTGACCATGTTCATGATAACCTGATTCGCTGTGACCACATGCATGACAACCTGATTCAGTGTAACCGTGTCCATGATAACCTGATTCACTGTGACCACGTTCATGATAACCTGATTCAGTGTGACCGTGTTCATGATAAACTAATTCACTGTGACCGTGTCCATGATAACCTGATTCAGTGTGACCACGTTCATAATCACCTGATTCACCTGCGACCGTGTCCATGATAACCTGATTCACTGTGACCGTGTTCATGATAACCTGAATCACTGTGACCATGTTCATGATAACCTGATTCACCATGACCGTGTCCATGATAACCTGATTCACTGTGACCATGTCCATCATAATCTGATTTACTGTGACCGTGTCCATGATAACCTGATTCTCTTCTGACCATGTTCATGATAACCTGATTCACTGTGACCACGTTCATGATAACCTGATTCAGTGTGACTGTGTCCATGATAACCTGATTCACTGTGACCACGTTCATGATAACCTGATTCAGTGTGACCGTGTTCATGATAACCTGATTCACTGTGACCACGTTCATGATAACCTGATTCAGTGTGACTGTGTCCATGATAACCTGATTCACTGTGACCACATGCATGATAACCTGATTCAGTGTGACCGTGTCCATGATAACCTGATTCACTGTGACCACGTTCATGATAACCTGATTCACTGTGACCGTGTTCATGATAACCTGATTCAGTGTGACTGTGTCCATGATAACCTGAATCACCTGTGACCATGTTCATGACAACCTGATTCACCTGTGACCGTGTTCATGATAACCTGATTCACTGTGACCGTGTTCATGATAACCTGATTCAGTGTGATTCTGTCCATGATAACCTGATTCACCTGTGACCATGTTCATGATAACCTGATTCAGTGTGACTGTGTCCATGATAACCTGATTCACTGTGACCACATGCATGATAACCTGATTCAGTGTGACCGTGTCCATGATAACCTGATTCACTGTGACCACGTTCATGATAACCTGATTCACTGTGACCGTGTTCATGATAACCTGATTCAGTGTGACTGTGTCCATGATAACCTGAATCACCTGTGACCATGTTCATGACAACCTGATTCACCTGTGACCGTGTTCATGATAACCTGATTCACTGTGACCGTGTTCATGATAACCTGATTCAGTGTGATTCTGTCCATGATAACCTGATTCACCTGTGACCATGTTCATGACAACCTGCTACACCTGTGAACGTGTCCATGATAACCTTATTCACTGTGACCGTGTCCATGATAACCAGTTTTAGTGTGACCACATTCATGATTACCTGATTTAGTTTGACCGTGTCCATGGTACAGGAAATTCGACTTTTCGGCATAAGGCCTTCATCAGGAATGGCTTATGTCCGAAACGTAGAATTTCGTGTTCCTTGAATGCTGCCTGACCTGCTGCGCTTTTCCAGCAATGCATTTTCAGCTCTGATCTCCAGCATCTGCAGACCTCACTTTTTCCTCTTGTCCATGATAACCTGATTCACTGTGACCATGTTCATGGGAACCTGATTCACTGTGACCGTGTCCATGGGAACCTGATTCACTGTGACCGTGTCCATGATAACCTGATTCACTGTGACCGTGTCCATGATAACCTGGTTGACTGTGACCACGTTCATGATAACCTGATTCAGTGTTACCGTGTTCATGATAACCTGATTCACTGTGACCACATTCATGATAACCTGATTCAGTGTTACCGGGTCCATGGTAACTTGATTCACTGTGACCATGTTTATGATAACCGGATTCACCTGTGACCGTGTCCATGATAACCTGATTCCCTGTGACCGTGTTCATGATGACCTGATTCAGTGTGACCACGTTCTTGATCACCTGATTCACCTGCGACCGTGTCCATGATAACCTGAGTCAGTGTGACCGTGTCCATGATAACCTGATTCACTGTGACCATGTCCATCATAATCTGATTTACTGTGACCGTGTCCATGATAACCTGATTCTCTTCTGACCATGTTCATGATATCCTGATTCACTGTGACCACATGCATGATAACCTGATTCAGTGTGACCGTGTCCATGATACCCTGATTCAGTGTGACCACGTTCATAATCACCTGATTCACCTGCGACCGTGTCCATGATAACGTGATTCACTGTGACCGTGTTCATGATAACCTGAATGACTGTGACCAAAAGCATGATAACCTGAATTACTGTGATCGTGTCCATGATAACCTGATTCTCTTCTGACCATGTTCATGATAACCTGATTCACTGTGACCGTGTCCATGATAACCTGATTCACTGTGACCACATGCATGATAACTTCATTCACTGTTACCGTGTTCATGATAACCAATTCACTGTGACCACATGCATGATAACATGCTTCACTGTGACCACGTTCATGATAAACTGATTCACTGTGTCCACGTTCATGATAACCTGGTTGACTGATACGGTGTCCATGATAACATGATTCACTGTGAGTGTGTCCATGATAATCTGATTTATTTTGATCGTGTCCATTATAACCTGCTTCACTGTGACCAATTTCATGATATCCTGATTCACTGTGGCCGTGTCCATGATTTCCTGTTTCAGTGTGACCACGTTCATGATAACCTGATTCTGTGTTACCG
This sequence comes from Hemiscyllium ocellatum, assembly GCF_020745735.1. Lineage (NCBI taxonomy): Eukaryota > Metazoa > Chordata > Chondrichthyes > Orectolobiformes > Hemiscylliidae > Hemiscyllium > Hemiscyllium ocellatum. The sequence goes on along the minus strand of NC_083442.1, from coordinate 25,710,606 downwards.
TGTCCTTGGTAACCTGATGCACTGTGACCATGTTTATGATAACCTGATTCAGCGTGACCGTTTCCATGATTACCGGATTCACTGTGACCACATGCAAAATAACTTCATTCACTGTTACCGTGTTCATGATAAACTGATTCACTGTAATCACGTTCATGATAACGTGATTCACTGTGACCATGTTCACGATAACCTGATTCATTGTGACCACGTTCATGATAACCTGGTTCACTGTGACACTCGTCCATGATAACCTGATTCAGTTTGACCGTGTCCATGATAACCTGATTCACTGTGACCGTGTTCACGATGACTTCATTCACTGTGACCACGTTCATGATAACCTGATTCACTGTGACCGTGTTCATGATAACCTGATTCACTGCGACCGTGTTCATGATAACCAGATTCACTTGTGACCACGTTCATGATAACCTGATACAGCGTGACCGTGGTCATGATAACCTGATTCAGTGTGACCGTGTCCATGATAACATGATTCACTGCGACCATGTTCATGATAACATGATTTACTTGTGACCACGTTCATGATAACCTGATACAGTGTGACTGTGTGCATGATAACCTGATTCATTAAGACCATGTTCAAGATAACCTGACTCAGTTTGACCACGTGCATGATAACCTGATTCACTGTGACCACGTTCATGATAACCAGATTCACTGTGACCGTGTCCATGATAACCTGATTCACTGTGATCGTGTCCATGATAACCTGATTCACTGTGACCGTGTCCATGTAAATCTGATTCACTGTGACCGTGTCCATGATAACCTGATTCAATGTGATCACGTTCATGATAACCTGATTCACTATGACCACGTTCATGATAACCTGATTCAGTGTGACCACGTTCATGATAACCTTATTCAATGTGACCACATCCATGATAACCTGATTCACTGTGACCGTGTCCCTGATAACCTGATTCACTGTGACTGTGTCCATGATAACCTGATTCACTGTGACCACGTTCATGATAACCTGATTCAGTGTGACCGTGTACATGATAATCTGATTCATTGTGGCCGTGTCCGTGATAACCTGATTCAGTGTGACCGTGTACATGATAATCTGATTCATTGTGGCCGTGTCCATGATAACCTGATTCAGTGTGACTGTGTCCATGATAACCTGATTCACTGTGACCATGTTCATGATAACCTGATTCAGTGTTAATGTGTCCATGATAACCTGATTCACTGTGACGACGTTCATGATAACCTGTTTCAGTGTGACCGTGTTCATGATAACCTGTTTCAGTGTGACATGTCCATGATAACCTGATTCAGTGTCACCACGTTCATGGTAACCTGATTCACTGTGACCGTGTCCATGTTAACCTGATTCAGTGTGACCACGTTCATGATAACCTTACTCAATGTGACCACATCCATGATAACCTGATTCACTGTGACCGTGTCCATGATAACCTGATTCAGTGTGACCGTGTCCATGATAACCTGTTTCAGTGTGACCGTGTTCATGACAACCTATTTCACTGTGACCATGTCCATGATAACCTGATTCTCTGTGACCGTGTTCACGATAACTTCATTCACTGTGACCCTATCCATGATAACCTGATTCACTGTGACCACGTTCATGATTACCTGATTCAGTGTGACCGTGTTCATGATAACCTGATTCAGTTGTGACCATGCTCATGATAACCTGATTCATATCTGACCACGTTCATGATAACCTGAATCACTTTGACCGTGTCCATTATAACCTGATTCACTGTGACCACGTTCATGATAACCTGATTCAGTGTGACCGTGTCCATGATAACCTGATTTACTCTGATCGTGTCGATGATAACCTGATTCAGTGTGACCACGTCCATGATAACCTGATTTAATGCGACAGTGTTCATGATAACCTGATTCGCTGTGACCGTGACCATGATAACCTGATTCAGTGTGACCACGTAAATGATAACCTGATTCAGTGTGGCCGTGTCCATGATAACCTGATTTACTGTGATCATGTCCATGATAACCTGATTCAGTGTGACCGTGTTCATGATAACCTGATTCGCTGTGACCGTGACCATGATAACCTGATTCAGTGTGACCACGTAAATGATAACCTGATTCAGTGTGACTGTGTCCATGATAACCTGATTCACTTTGACCTTGTCCATGATAACCGGACTCACTGGGACCACGTTCATGATCACCTGGTTCACTGTGACCATGTCCATGATAACCAAATTCACTATGACCGTGTCCATGATAAACTCGTTCAGTGACCACGTTCATGATAACCTGATTCACTGTGGCCATGTACGTGATAACCTGATTCCCCTGTGACTAAGTCCATGATAACCTGATTCACTATGACTGTGTCCATGATAACCTGATTCCCTGTGACCTTGTCCATGATAACCTGATCCACTATGACCGTGTCCATGATGACCTGATTCACTGTGACCGTGTTCATGATAACCTGATTCACTGTGACCATGTTCATGACAACCTGATTTACTGAGACCGTGTCCATGATAACCTAATTTACTGTGATCATGTCCAGGATAACCTGATTCGCTGTAACCGTGTCCATGATAATCTGATTCAGTGTGACCCTATCCATGATAACCTGATTTGCTGTGACCGTGTCCATGATAACCTGATTCAGTGTTACCGTGTTCATGATAACCTGAATCATTGTGACCACGTTCATATTAACCTGATTCACTGTGATCATGTCCATTATTACCTGATTCACTGTGATCGTGTCCATGATAACCTGATTCATGACCATGTTCATGATAACCTGATTCAGTGTGACCGTGTTCATGATAACGTGATTCACTGCGAAAGTGTCCATGATAACCTGATTCACTGCGACCACGTTCATGATAACCTGATTCACACTGACCACATTCATGATAACCTGATTCACTGTGACTGTGTCCATGATAACCTGATTCACTTGTGACCATGTCAATGATAACCTGGTTCAGTGTGATCATGTCCATGATAACCTGATTCACTGAGACCATGTTCATGATAACCTGATTCACTGTGACCATGTTCATGATAACCTGATTCACTTGTGACCATGTCAATGATAACCTGGTTCAGTATGATCATGTCCATGATAACGTGATTCACTGTGACCGTGTCCATGATAACCTGATTCTGTTGTGACCATGCTCATGACAACCTGATTCAGTGTGAGCATGTTCATGATAACCTGATTCACTGTGATCTTATCCATGTTAACCTGATTCACTTGTGACCACATTCATGATAACCTGATTCACTGTGATCGTGTCCATAATTACCTGATTCACTGTGACCGTGTCCAAGAAAACCTGATTTAGTGTGACCGTGTCCATGATAACCTGACTCACTAAGACCATGTTCTTGATAAACAAATTCAGTGTGATCTTGTCCATGATCACCTGATTCAGTGTGACCATGTTCATGATAATCTGATTCACTGTGACCACATTCATGATAACCTGATTCAGTGTGACCACGTTCATGATAACCTGATTCATTGTGACCGTGTCCATGATAACCTGATTCAGTGTGACCGTGTTCATGATAACCTGATTCACTGTGACCTTGTCCATGATAACCTGGTTCACTTGTGACCATGTTCATGATAACCTGATTCACTGTGACCGTGTCCATGATAACCTGATTCATTGTGACCGTGTCCATGATAACCTGATTCGCTGTGATCATGTCCATGATTACCTGATTCACTTGTGACCATGTTCATGATAACCTGATTCACTGTGACCATGTCCACGATAACCTGATTCAGTGTGACCGTGTACATGATAACCTGATTCACTGTGACCACGTTCATGATAACCTGATTCACTGTGACTGTGTCCATGATAACCTGATTCACTTGTGACCATGTCAATGATAACCTGGTTCAATGTGACTGTGTCCATGATAACCTGATTCACTGTGACCACGGTCATGATAACCTGATTCATTTGTGACCATATCACTGATAACCTGGTTCAGTGTGATCGTATCCATGATAACCTGATTCACTGTGACCATGTTCATGATAACCTGATTCACTTGTGACCGTGTCCATGATAACCTGATTCGTCTGTGACCGTGTCCATGACAACCTGATTCACTGATCGTGTCCATGATAACCTGAATCAGTGTGACCGTGTTCATGATAAAAAGGTTCACTGTGACCAATATCATGATAACCTGATTCACTGAAAACCGTGTCCATGATAACCTGATTCACTAAGACCATGTTCATGATAACCTGATTCACTGTGACCGTGTTCATGATAATCTGAATCATTGTGACCATGTTCATATTAACCTGATTCACTGTGATCGTGTTCATGATTACCTGATTCACTGTGACCGTGTCCAAGATAAACTGATTCAGTGTGACCGTGTTCATGATAACCTGACTCACTAAGATCATGTTCTTGATAACCTAATTCAGTGTGATCTTGTCCATGATCACCTGATTCAGTGTGACCATGTTCATGATAATCTGATTCAGTGTGACCGGGTCCATGATAACCTGATTCAGTGTGACCACGTTCATGATAACCTGATTCATTGTGACCGTGTCCATGATAACCTGATTCGCTGTGATCATGTCCATGATTACCTGATTCACTTGTGACCATGTTCATGATAACCTGATTCACTGTGATCGTATCGATGATATCCGGATTCACTCTGACCGTGTTCATGATAACCTGATTCACTGTGATCTTATCCATGTTAACCTGATTCACTTGTGACCACGTTCATGATAACCTGATTCAGTATGACCGTGTTCATGATAACCTGATTCGGTTGTGACCATGTTCATGATATCCTGATTCAGTGTAGCCGTCTTCATGATAAGCTGATTCAGTGTGACCACTTTCATGTTAACCTGATTCAGTGTGACCGTGTTCATGATAACCTGACTCACTAAGACCATGTTCTTGATAACCTAATTCAGTGTGATCTTGTCCATGATCACCTGATTCAGTGTGACCGTGTTCATGATAATCTGATTCAGTGTGACCGGGTCCATGATAACCTGATTCATTGTGACCGTGTCCATGATAACCTGATTCACTGTGACCGTGTTCATGATAACCTGATTCGCTGTGATCATGTCCATGATTACCTGATTCCCTTGTGACCATGTTCATGATAACCTGATTCACTGTGATCGTGTCCATGATAACCTGATTCAGTGTGACCGTGTTCATGATAACCTGATTTACTGTGATCGTATCGATGATAACCAGATTCACTGTGACCGTGTTCAAGTTAACCTGATTTACTGTGATCGTGTCCATGATAACCTGATTCACTGTGACCGTGTTCAAGTTAACCTGATTCACTGTGACCGTGTCCATGATAACCTGATTTACTGTGATCGTATCGATGATATCCGGATTCACTCTGACCGTGTTCATGATAAACTGATTTACTGTGATCGTGTCCATGATAACCAGATTCACTGTGACCGTGTTCAAGTTAACCTGATTTACTGTGATAGTGTCCATGATAACCTGATTCACTGTGACCGTGTTCAAGTTAACCTGATTCACTGTGACCGTGTCCATGATAACAAGATTCATTGTGACCGTGTTCATGATAACCTGATTCACTGTGATCTTATCCATGTTAACCTGATTCACTTGTGACCACGTTCATGATAACCTGATTCACTGTGACCACGTGCATGATAACCTGATTCAGTATGACCGTGTTCATGATAACCTGATTCGGTTGTGACCTTGTTCATGATATCCTGATTCAGTGAAGCCGTCTTCATGATAAGCTGATTCAGTGTGACCACTTTCATGTTAACCTGATTCACTGTGACCGTATCCATGATAATCTGATTCACTGTGACCGTGTTCATGACAACCTGATTCACTGTGACCGTGTCCATGATAACCTGATTCACTACGAATGTGTCTATTATTACCTGATTCACTGTTACTGTGTCCATGATAATCTAATTTACTGTGATCGTGTCCATGATAACATTATTCATTAAGACCATGTTCAAGTGACCGTATTCATGATAACCTGATTCAGTTGTGACAATGCTCATGATAACCTGTTTCATATCTGACCACGTTCATGATAACCTGATTCAGTGTGACCATGTTCATGATAATCTTTTTGACTGTGACCACTTTCATGATAACGTGATTCAGTGTGACGACGTTCATGATAACCTGATTCACTGTGACCACGTTCATGATAACCTGATACAGTGTGACCGTGTCCATGATAAACTGATTCACTTGTGATCGTGTTCATGATAACCTGATTCACTGTGACCATGTCCATGATAACCTGATTCACTGTGACCACGTTCATGATAATCTGATTCACTGTGACCATGTACATGATAACCTGATTCACTGTGACAATGTTCACAATAACCTGATTCATTTTGACCACGTTCATGATAACCTGATTCACTGTGATCATGTCCATGATAACCTGATTCAGTGTGACCGTGTTCATGATAACCTGATTTACTGTGATCGTGTCCATGATAGCCTGATTCACTGTGACCATGTTCATGATAACCTGATTCACTGTGACCTAGTCCACGATAACCTGATTCACTGTGATCGTGTCCATGATAACCGGATTCACTGTGACCACGTTCATGATAACCTGATTCAGTTGTGACCATGCTCATGATAACCTGATTCATATCTGACGACGTTCATGATAACCTGATTCCCCATGACCGTGTCCATGATAACCTTATTCAGTGTGACCATGTTCATGATAACCTTTTTCACTGTGACCACGTTCATGATAACGTGATTCAGTGTGACGATGTTCATGATAACCTGATTCACTGTGACCACGTTCATGATAACCTGATGCAGTGTGACCGTGTTTATGATAAACTGATTCACTTCTGATCGTGTTCATGATAACCTGATTCACTGTGGCCGTGTCCATGAAAACCTGATTCAGTGTTACCCTGTTCATGATAACCTGATTCAGTGATACTGTGTTCATGATAACCAGTTTCACTGTGGCTGTGTTCATGATATCCTGATTCAGTTTGACCGTGTCCATGATAACCTGATTCACTTGTGACCATGTTTGTGATAACCTGATTCACTGTGACCATGTTCATGAAAACCTGATTCACTGTGACCGTGCCCATGATTACCTGATTCACTGTGACCGTGTCCATGATAACCTGATTCATTGTGACCACGTCCATGATAACCTGATTCATTGTGACCATGTTCATGATAACCTGATTCAGTGTGACCATGTCCATAATAACCTGATTCACTGTGACCACGTCCATGATAACCTGATTCACTGTGACCGTGTCCATGATAACCTGATTCACTGTGACCACGTCCATGATAACCTGATTCATTGTGACCATGTTCATGATAACCTGATTCAGTGTGACGGTGTGCATGATAACCTGATTCACTGTGACCGTGTTCAAGATAACCTGAAACACTGTGACCTTGTCCATGATAACCTGATTCACTGTTACCGTGTCCATGATAAAATGATTCAGTGTTACCGTGTTCATAATAACCTGATTCAGTGTGACCACGTTCATGATGACCTGATTCACTGTGACAATATCCATGATAACCTAATTCAGTGTGACCTTGTTTGTGATAAATTGATTCACTTGTGATCGTGTTCATGATAACCTGATTTCCTGTGATCATGTCCATGATAACCGGATTCAGTGTTCCCGTGTCCATGATAACTTGATTCACTGTAACCGCGTCCATGATCACCTGATTCACTGTGATCGTGTCCATGATAACCTGATTCACTGTGATCATGTCCATGATAATCTGATTCAGTGTGACCCTATCCATGATAACCTGATTTGCTGTGACTGTGTCCATGATAACCTGATTCAGTGTTACCGTGTTCATGATAACCTGAATCATTGTGACCACGTTCATATTAACCTGATTCACTGTGATCATGTCCATTATTACCTGATTCACTGTGATTGTGTCCATGATAACCTGATTCATGACCATGTTCATGATAACCTGATTCAGTGTGACCGTGTTCTTGATATCCTGATTCCTCTGTGACCATGTCCATGATAACGTGATTCACTGCGAAAGTGTCCATGATAACCTGATTCACTGTGATCGTGTCCATGATAACCTGATTCACTGCGACCACGTTCATGATAACCTGATGCACTTGTGACCACGTCAATGATAACCTGGTTCAGCGTGATCGTGTCCATGATAACCTGATTCAGTGTTACCGTGTTCATGATAACCTGATTCACTTGTGACCATGTCAATGATAACCTGGTTCAGTGTGACAGTGTCCATGATAACGTAATTCACTGTGATTGTGTCCATGATAACCTGATTCACTGTGACCCTGTCCATGATAACCTGATTCAGTGTGACCACATTCATGATAAAAAGGTTCACTGTGACCAATATCATGATAACCTGATTCACTGAAAACCGTGTCCATGATAACCTGATTCACTAAGACCATGTTCATTATAACTTGATTTACTGTGGCCGTGTCCATCATAACCTGATTCACTTGTGACCATGTTCATGATAACCTGATTCAGTGTGACCGTGTCCATGATAACCTGATTCAGTTGTGACCATGCTCATGATAACCTGATTCAGTTTGAGCGTGTTCATGATAACCTGACTCACTCAGACCATGTTCTTGATAAACTAATTCAGTGTGATCTTGTCCATGATCACCTGATTCAGTGTGACCATGATCATGATAACCTGATTCACTAAGACCATGTTCATTATAACTTGATTCACTGTGACCGTGTCCATCATAACCTGATTCAGTTGTGACCATGCTCATGATAACCTGATTCAGTTTGAGCGTGTTCATGATAACCTGACTCACTCAGACCATGTTCTTGATAAACTAATTCAGTGTGATCTTGTCCATGATCACCTGATTCAGTGTGACCATGATCATGATAACCTGATTCATTGTGACCGTGTCCATGATAACCTGATTCACTGTGACCGTGTCCATGATAACCTGATTCACTTGTGACCATGTTCATGATAACCTGATTCACTGTGACCGTGTCCATGATAACCTGATTCATTGTGACCGTGTCCATGATAACCTGATTCGCTGTGATCATGTCCATGATTACCTGATTCACTTGTGACCACATTCATGTTAACCTGATTCACTGTGACCATGTCCACGATAACCTGATTCACTGTGGCCGTGTTCATGATAACCTGATTCAGTGTGACCATGTACATGATAACCTGATTCACTGTGACCACCTTCATGATAACCTGATTCACTGTGACTGTGTCCATGATAACCTGATTCACTGAGACCATGTTCATGATAACCTGATTCACTGTGACCATGTTCATAATAACGTGATTCACTGTGACCGTGTCCATGATAACCTGATTCGTCTGTGACCATGTCCATGACAACCTGATTCACTGTGACCCTGTTCATGATAACCTGATTCAGTGTGACCGTGTTCATGATAACCTGATTCAGTGTGACCATGTTCATGATAACCTGATTCACTGTCATCGTGTCCATGATAACCTGATTCAGTGTGACCACATTCATGATAAAAAGGTTCACTGTGACCAATATCATGATAACCTGATTCACTAAGACCATGTTCATTATAACTTGATTCACTGTGACCGTGTCCATGATAACCTGATTCACTTATGACCATGTTCATGATAACCTGATTCAGTGTGACCGTGTCCATGATAACCTGATTCAGTTGTGACCATGCTCATGATAACCTGATTCAGTGTGAGTGTGTTCATGATAACCAGATTAATTGTGACCGTGTTCATGATAACCTGATTCACTGTGATCTTATCCATGTTAACCTGATTCACTTGTGACCACATTCATGATAAAAAGGTTCACTGTGACAAATATCATGATAACCTGATTTACTAAGACCATGTTCATTATAACTTGATTCACTGTGACCGTGTCCATGATAACCTGATTCACTTATGACCATGTTCATGATAACCTGATTCAGTGTGACCGTGTCCATGATAACCTGATTCAGTTGTGACCATGCTCATGATAACCTGATTCAGTGTGAGTGTGTTCATGATAACCTGATTCAGTGTGACCGTGTCCACGATAACCTGACTCACTAAGACCATGTTCTTGATAAACTAATTCAGTGTGATCTTGTCCATGATCACCTGATTCAGTGTGACCATGTTCATGATAATCTGATTCACTGTGACCACATTCATGATAACCTGATTCATTGTGACCGTGTCCATGATAACCTGATTCACTTGTGACCATGTTCATGATAACCTGATTCATTGTGATCATGTCCATGATTACCTGATTCACTTGTGACCATGTTCATGATAACCTGATTCACTGTGACCATGTCCACGATAACCTGATTCACTGTGATCTTATCCATGTTAACCTGATTCACTTGTGACCACGTTCATGATAACCTGATTCACTGTGACTGTGTCCATGATAACCTGATTCACTTCTGACCACGTTCATGATAACCTGATTCACTGTGTTTGTGTCCATGCTAACCTGATTCACTGTGACCGTGACTATGATAACCTGATTCACTGTGACCGTGTCCATCATAACCTGATTCACCTGTGACCGTGTCCATGATAACCTGATTCATTGTGACCACGTCCATGATAACCTGATTCATTGTGACCATGTTCATGATAACCTGATTCAGTGTGACCATGTCCATAATAACCTGATTCACTGTGACCACGTCCATGATAACCTGATTCACTGTGACCGTGTCCATGATAACCTGATTCACTGTGACCACGTCCATGATAACCTGATTCATTGTGACCATGTTCATGACAACCTGATTCAGTGTGACGGTGTGCATGATAACCTGATTCACTGTGACCGTGTTCAAGATAACCTGAAACACTGTGACCTTGTCCATGATAACCTGATTCACTGTTACCGTGTCCATGATAAAATGATTCAGTGTTACCGTGTTCATAATAACCTGATTCAGTGTGACCACGTTCATGATGACCTGATTCACTGTGACAATATCCATGATAACCTAATTCAGTGTGACCTTGTTTATGATAAATTGATTCACTTGTGATCGTGTTCATGATAACCTGATTTCCTGTGATCATGTCCATGATAACCGGATTCAGTGTTCCCGTGTCCATGATAACTTGATTCACTGTAACCGCGTCCATGATCACCTGATTCACTGTGATCGTGTCCATGATAACCTGATTCACTGTGATCATGTCCATGATAATCTGATTCAGTGTGACCCTATCCATGATAACCTGATTTGCTGTGACTGTGTCCATGATAACCTGATTCAGTGTTACCGTGTTCATGATAACCTGAATCATTGTGACCACGTTCATATTAACCTGATACACTGTGATCATGTCCATTATTACCTGATTCACTGTGATCGTGTCCATGATAACCTGATTCATGACCATGTTCATGATAACCTGATTCAGTGTGACCGTGTTCTTGATATCCTGATTCCTCTGTGACCATGTCCATGATAACGTGATTCACTGCGAAAGTGTCCGTGGTAACCTGATTCACTGTGATCGTGTCCATGATAACCTGATTCACTGCGACCACGTTCATGATAACCTGATGCACTTGTGACCACGTCAATGATAACCTGGTTCAGCGTGATCATGTCCATGATAACCTGATTCAGTGTTACCGTGTTCATGATAACCTGATTCACTGTGACCATGTTCATGATAACCTGATTCACTTGTGACCATGTCAATGATAACCTGGTTCAGTGTGACAGTGTCCATGATAACGTGATTCACTGTGATCGTGTCCATGATAACCTGATTCACTGTGACCCTGTCCATGATAACCTGATTCAGTGTGACCACATTCATGATAAAAAGGTTCACTGTGACCAATATCATGATAACCTGATTCACTGAAATCCGTGTCCATGATAACCTGATTCACTAAGACCATGTTCATTATAACTTGATTTACTGTGGCCGTGTCCATCATAACCTGATTCACTTGTGACCATGTTCATGATAACCTGATTCAGTGTGACCGTGTCCATGATAACCTGATTCAGTTGTGACCATGCTCATGATAACCTGATTCAGTTTGAGCGTGTTCATGATAACCTGACTCACTCAGACCATGTTCTTGATAAACTAATTCAGTGTGATCTTGTCCATGATCACCTGATTCAGTGTGACCATGATCATGATAACCTGATTCACTAAGACCATGTTCATTATAACTTGATTCACTGTGACCGTGTCCATCATAACCTGATTCAGTTGTGACCATGCTCATGATAACCTGATTCAGTTTGAGCGTGTTCATGATAACCTGACTCACTCAGACCATGTTCTTGATAAACTAATTCAGTGTGATCTTGTCCATGATCACCTGATTCAGTGTGACCATGATCATGATAACCTGATTCATTGTGACCGTGTCCATGATAACCTGATTCACTGTGACCGTGTCCATGATAACCTGATTCACTTGTGACCATGTTCATGATAACCTGATTCACTGTGACCGTGTCCATGATAACCTGATTCATTGTGACCGTGTCCATGATAACCTGATTCGCTGTGATCATGTCCATGATTACCTGATTCACTTGTGACCACATTCATGTTAACCTGATTCACTGTGACCATGTCCACGATAACCTGATTCACTGTGGCCGTGTTCATGATAACCTGATTCAGTGTGACCATGTACATGATAACCTGATTCACTGTGACCAACTTCATGATAACCTGATTCACTGTGACTGTGTCCATGATAACCTGATTCACTTGTGACCGTGTCCATGATAACCTGATTCACTGAGACCATGTTCATGATAACCTGATTCACTGTGACCATGTTCATAATAACGTGATTCACTGTGACCGTGTCCATGATAACCTGATTCGTCTGTGACCATGTCCATGACAACCTGATTCACTGTGACCCTGTTCATGATAACCTGATTCAGTGTTACCGTGTTCATGATAACCTGATTCAGTGTGACCATGTTCATGATAACCTGATTCACTGTCATCGTGTCCATGATAACCTGATTCAGTGTGACCACATTCATGATAAAAAGGTTCACTGTGACCAATATCATGATAACCTGATTCACTAAGACCATGTTCATTATAACTTGATTCACTGTGACCGTGTCCATGATAACCTGATTCACTTATGACCATGTTCATGATAACCTGATTCAGTGTGACCGTGTCCATGATAACCTGATTCAGTTGTGACCATGCTCATGATAACCTGATTCAGTGTGAGTGTGTTCATGATAACCAGATTCATTGTGACCGTGTTCATGATAACCTGATTCACTGTGATCTTATCCATGTTAACCTGATTCACTTGTGACCACATTCATGATAACCTGATTCACTGTGATCGTGTCCATGATTACCTGATTCACTGTGACCGTGTCCAAGATAACCTGATTCAGTGTGACCGTGTCCACGATAACCTGACTCACTAAGACCATGTTCTTGATAAACTAATTCAGTGTGATCTTGTCCATGATCACCTGATTCAGTGTGACCATGTTCATGATAATCTGATTCACTGTGACCGTGTCCATGATAACCTGATTCACTTGTGACCATGTTCATGATAACCTGATTCATTGTGATCATGTCCATGATTACCTGATTCACTTGTGACCATGTTCATGATAACCTGATTCACTGTGACCATGTCCACGATAACCTGATTCACTGTGGCCGTGTTCATGGTAACCTGATTCACTGTGACCATGTCCACGATAACCTGATTCACTGTGGCCGTGTTCATGATAACCTGATTCACTGTGATCTTATCCATGTTAACCTGATTCACTTGTGACCACATTCATGATAACCTGATTCACTGTGACTGTGTCCATGATAACCTGATTCACTTCTGACCACGTTCATGATAACCTGATTCACTGTGTTTGTGTCCATGCTAACCTGATTCACTGTGACCGTGACTATGATAACCTGATTCACTGTGACCGTGTCCATCATAACCTGATTCACCTGTGACCGTGTCCATGATAACCTGATTCATTGTGACCACGTCCATGATAACCTGATTCATTGTGACCATGTTCATGATAACCTGATTCAGTGTGACCATGTCCATAATAACCTGATTCACTTGTGAGCATGTCAATGATAACCTGGTTCATTGTGACTGTGTTCATGGTAACCGGATTCACTGTGACCGTGTCCATGATATCCTGATTCAGTGTGACCGTGTTCATGATAACCTGATTCACTGTTACTGTCTCCATGATAACCTGATCATTGTGACCACGTTCATGACAACCTGATTCAGTGTTCCAGTGTCCATGATAACTTTCTGCAGTGTGACTGTGTCCATGATAACCTGACTCACTGTGATCGTGTCCAAGACAACCTGATTCGGTGTGACCACATGCATGAATACCTGATTCCCTGTGATCGTGTCCATGATAACCTGATTCACTGTGACCATGTTCATGACAACCTGATTCACTGTGACCATGTCCATGATAACCAGATTCACTGTGACCATGTTCATGACAACCTGATTCAGTGTGACCGTGTTCGTGATAACCTGAATCTGTGTGACCGTGTCCGTGATAACCTGATTCAATTTAATAACGTTCATGATAACCTGATTCACTGTGACCACGTTCTTGTTCAGCTGATTCACTGTGACCATGTCCATGATAACCTGATTCAGTGTTCCCGTGACCATGAAAACTTGCTTTAGTGTGTCTGTGTTCATGATAAACTGATTCAATGTAACCACACGCATTATAACCTGATTCACTGTGATAGTGTCCCATGACAACCTGATTCAGTGTGACCACGTGCATGATAACCTGATTCTCTGTCACCGTGTCCATGATAACTTGATTCAGTGTCACCTTGTTCACGATAACCTGATTCACTGTGACCGTGTCCATGATAACCTGATTCAATGTGATCGTGGCCATGATAACCTGATTCAGAGTGACCGTGTTCATGATAACCTGAAACCTATCTGAACACATTCATGATAACCTGATACACTGTCATCGTGTCCATGATAACCTGATTCACTGTGACCGTGTCCATGATCACCTGATTCTCTGTGACCACGTTCATGACAACCTGATTCACTGTGACCACGTTCATGATAACCTGATTCACTGTGACCGTGTCCATGATAACCTGATTCGTCTGTGAACGTGTCCATGATAACCTGATTCAGTGTGACCACATTCATGATAAAAAGATTCACTAAGACCATGTTCATGATAACCTGATTCAGTGTGACAATGTCCATGATAACCTGATTCACTGTGACCACGTTCATGATAACCTGATTCACTTGTGAGCATGCCAATGATAACCTGGTTCATTGTGACTGCGTTCATGGTAACCGGATTCACTGTGACCGTGTCCATGATAACCTGATTCAGTGTGACTGTGTTCATGATAACCTGATTCACTGTTACTGTCTCCATGATAACCTGATCATTGTGACCACGTCCATGATAACCTGATTCATTGTGACCATGTTCATGATAACCTGATTCAGTGTGACGGTGTGCATGATAACCTGATTCACTGTGACCGTGTTCAAGATAACCTGAAACACTGTGACCTTGTCCATGATAACCTGATTCACTGTTACCGTGCCCATGATAAAATGATTCAGTGTTACCGTGTTCATAATAACCTGATTCACTGTGACCGTGTCCATCATAACCTGATTCACCTGTGACCACGTTCATGATAACCTAATTCACTGTGACCGTGTCCATCATAACCTGATTCACCTGTGACCACATTCATGATAACCTGATTCACTATGATCATGTCCATGATAACCTGATTCACCGTTTCTGTGTCCATGATAACCTGATTCAGTGTTACCACGTTCATGACAACCTTTTTCAGTGTGACCATGTTCAGAATAACCTGATTCAGTGTTCCCGTGACCATGAAAACTTGCTTTAGTGTGACTGTGTTCATGTTAACCTGATTCAATGTAACCACACGCATTATAACCTGATTCATTGTGATCGTGTCCATGATATCCTGATTCAGTGTGACCACGTACTTGACAACCTGTTTCAGTGTGACCACGTTCACGATAACCTGATTCAGTGTGACCGTGTCCATGATTACATGATTCACTTGTGACCGTGTCCATGATAACCTGATTCACTGTGACCATGCCCATGATAAACTGATTCACTGTGACCGTGTCCATTATATCCTGATTCACTGACACCGTATCCATGATAACCTGATTCAGTGTGACCACGTTCATGATAACCTGATTCACTGTGACCATGTCAATAATAACCTGATTCACTGTGACCGTGTCCATGATAACCTGATTCACTGTGATCGTGTCCATAATAACCTGATTCACTCTGACCGTGTCCATGATAACCTGATTCGTCTGTGACCGTGTCCATGATAACCTGATTCAGTGTGACCACATTCATGATAAAAAGATTCACTAAGACCATGTTCATGATAACCTGATTCAGTGTGACAATGTCCATGATAACCTGATTCACTGTGACCACGTTCATGATAACCTGATTCACTTGTGAGCATGCCAATGATAACCTGGTTCATTGTGACTGCGTTCATGGTAACCGGATTCACTGTGACCGTGTCCATGATAACCTGATTCAGTGTGACTGTGTTCATGATAACCTGATTCACTGTTACTGTCTCCATGATAACCTGATCATTGTGACCACGTTCATGACAACCTGATTCAGTGTTCCAGTGTCCATGATAACTTTCTGCAGTGTGACTGTGTCCATGATAACTTGATTCACTGTGACTGTGTCCATGATAACCTGATTCACTGTGATCGTGTCCAAGACAACCTGATTCAGTGTGACCACGTGCATGATAATCTGATTCCCTGTGATCGTGTCCATGATAACCTGATTCACAGTGACCATGTTCATGACAACCTGATTCAGTGTGACCGTGTTCGTGATAACCTGAATCTGTGTGACCGTGTCCATGATAACTTGCTTTAGTGTGACTGTGTTCATGATAACCTGATGCAATGTAAACACACGCATTATAACCTGATTCACTGTGATAGTGTCCCATGACAACCTGATTCAGTGTGACCGTGTTCATGATAACCTGATTCACTGTGACTGTGTTCATGATAACCTGATTCACTGTGTCCGTGTCCATGATAATCTGATTCACTGTTACAGTGTTCATGATAATCTGATACACAGCGACCATGTCCATTATGACTTGATTCACTTTAACCGTGTCCATGATAACTTGATTCAGTGTGACCGTGTCCATGATATCCTGATTCACTGTTATCGTGTCCATGATAACCTGATTCATTGCGACCACGTGCATGATAACCTGATTCACTGTGATCGTGTCCATGATAACCTGATTCACTCTGACCATGTCCATCATAACCTTGATTCACCTGTGACCATGTTCATGATAACCTGATTCACTGTGACCATGTTCATGATAACCTGATTCACTGCAATCGTTTCCATGACAACCTGATTCACTATGATCGTGTCCATGATAGCCTGATTCACTGTGACCAAGTCCATGATAACCTGATTCACTGTGACCGTGTCCATGATATCCTGATTCACTGTTAGCGTGTCCATGATAACCTGATTCATTGTGACCGTGTTCATGATAACCTGATTCATTGTGACCGTGTTCATGATAACCTGATTCACTGTGATCATGTCCATGATAACCTGATTCATTGTGACCGTGTTCATGATAACCTAATTCACTGTGACCGTGTCCATGATAACCTGATTCACTCTGATCGTGTCCATGATGACCTGAATCACTGTGACCATGTTCATGATTACCTGATTCGCTGTGACCGAGTCCATGATAACCTGATTCACTGTGACCGTGTTCATGATAACCTGATTCACTGAGATTGTGTCCATGACAACCTGATTCACTATGATCGTGTCCATGATAACCTGATTCATACCTGACCACGTGCATGATAGCCTGATTCACTGTGACCATTTTCATGATAACCTGATTCGCTATGACCCTTTACATGCTAACCTGATTCTCTGTGACCGTGTTCATGATAACCTGTTTCACTGTGACCACGTTCATGACAACCTGTTTCAGTGTGACCACGTTCATGATAACCTGTTTCAGTGTTCCCGTGTCCATGATAACTTGCTTCAGTGTGACTGTGTCCATGATAACCTGATTCACTCTGAACGTGTTCATGATAACCTGAATCATATCTGACCACGTTCATGATTACCTGATTCACCTGTGACCGTGTCCATGATAAACGTATTTACTGTGATCGTATCCATGACAACCTGATTCATTGTGACCACGTTCATGATAACCTGATTCACTGTGATCGTGTCCATGATAACCTGACTCACTGTGACCGTGTTCATGATAACCTGATTCACTGTGACCGTGTCCATGATAACCTGATTCACTTTAACCGTGTCCATGATAACTTGATTCAGTGTGACCGTGTCCATGATAACCTGATTCACTATGATCGTGTCCATCATAACCTGATTCACCTGTGATCGTGTTCATGATAAGCTGATTCACTGTGACCATGTTCATGATAGCCTGATTTACTGTGATCGTGTCCATGATAACCTGATTCACTGTGATCGTGTCCTTGATTACCTGATTCACTATGACCGTGTCCATGATAACCTGATTCAATGTAATTGTGTCCATCATAACCTGATTCACTATGACCGTGTTCATGATAACCTGATTCACTGTGACTATGTTCGTGATAACCTGATTCATATCTGACCACGTTCACGATAACCGGTGAAAATGTGTTGCTGGTTAAAGCACAGCAGGTCAGGCAGCATTCAAGGAACAGGAAATTCGACATTTCGGGCCAGAGCCCTTCATCCTTTTCCTTGGATGCTGCCTGACCTGCTGTGCTTTAACCAGCAACACATTTTCAGCTCTGATCTCCAGCATCTGCAGACCTCACTTTTTACACATTCATGATAACCTGATTCACCTGTGACCGTGTCCATGATAACCTGATTCACTGTGACCGTGTTCATGATAACCAGATTCACTGTCACCGTGTCCATGATAACCTGATTCACTGTGACTGTGTCCATGGTAACCTGATTCACTGTGACCATGTCCATTATAACCTGACTCAATGTGACCATGTTCATGATAACCTGATTCACTGTGAGCGTGTCCATGATAACCTGATTCACTATGATCGTGTCCATGATAACCTGATTCAGTGTGACCGTGTTCATGATAACCTGATTCACTGTGACCATGTCCATGATAAATTGATTCACTGTGACCACGTTCATGATAAATTGATTCACTGTGACCACGTTCATGATAACCTGATTCAGTGTGACTGTGTCCATGGTAACCTGATTCACTGTGGCCACGTCCATGATAAATTGATTCACTGTGACCACGTTCATGATAACCTGATTCACTGTGACCCTGTCCATGTTAACCTGATTGACTGTGACAGTGTTCATAATAACCTGATTCAGTTGTGTCCATGTTCATGATAATCGGATTCACATCTGACCACGTTCATGATAACCTGATTCACTGTGACCACGTTCATGATAACCTGATTCACTGTGACAGTGTTCGTGATAACCTGATTCACTGTGACCGTGTCCATGATAGCCTGATTCACTGTAATCATGTCCATGATAACCTGATTGACTGTGACCACGTTCATGATAACCTGATTCACTGTGACCACGTTCATGACAATCTGATTCAGTGTGACCTTGTCCATGATAACCTGATTCACTCTGATCGTGTCCATGATAACCTGATTCATTGTGACCACGTGCATGATAACCTGATTCAACTGTGACCGTGTCCATGATAACATGATTCACTGTGACCACGTTCATGATAACCTGATTCATTGTGACCACGTTCATGATAACCTGATTCACTGTGACCATGTTCATGACAATCTGATTCACTGTGATCGTATTCTTGATAACCTGATTCACTGTGACAATGTTTATGATAACCTGATTCACTGAGATCGTGTCCATGACAACCTGATTCAGTGTGACCGTGTCAATGATAACCTGATTCACTGTGACTGTGTCCGTGGTAATCTGATTCAGTGTGACCATGTTCATGATAACCGGATTCACTGTGACCTTGTCCATGATAACCTGATTCACTCTGATCGTGTCCATGATATCCTGATTCATTGTGACCACGTGCATGATAACCTGATTCAACTGTGACCGTGTCCATGATAACCTGATTCACTGTGACCGTGTCCATGATAACCTGATTCACTGTGACCCTGTCCATGTTAACCTGATTTACTGTGACCTCATTCATAATAACCTGATTCAATGTGACCGTGTTCATAATAACCTGATTCAGTTGTGTCCATGTACATGATAATCCGATTCACATCTGACCAGGTCCATGATAACCTGATTCACTGTGACCACATTCATGACAACCTGATTAACGGTGACCGTGCCCATGACAACCTGATTCACTATGACTGTGTTCATGATAACCTGATTCACTGTGACCAAGTCCATGATAACCTGATTCACTGTGATCGTGTCCGTGACAACCTGATTCAGTGTGACCGTGTCCATGATATCCTGATTCGCTGTTATCGTGTCCATGATAACCTGATTCATTGCGACCACGTGCATGATAACCTGATTCACTGTGATCGTGTCCATGATAACCTGATTCACTGTGACCATGTTCATGATAACCAGATTCACTGTGACCAAATCCATGATAACCTGATTCACTGTGACCCTGTCCATGTTAACCTGATTTACTGTGACCTCATTCATAATAACCTGATTCAATGTGACCGTGTTCATAATAACCTGATTCAGTTGTGTCCATGTACATGATAATCTGATTCACATCTGACCAGGTCCATGATAACCTGATTCACTGTGACCACATTCATGACAACCTGATTAACGGTGACCGTGCCCATGACAACCTGATTCACTATGACTGTGTTCATGATAACTTGATTCACTATGACCGTGTCCATCATAACCTTGTTTCACCTGTGACCACGTTCATGATAACCTGATTCACCTGTGACCGTGTCCATGATAAACTTATTTACTGTGATCGTGTCCATGATAACCTGATTCACTGTGACCATGTTCGTGATTCTGATTCATATCTGACCACGTTCATGATAACCTGATTCAGTGTGACCACGTTAATGTTTAACAGATTCACTGTGACCGTGTCCACGATAACCTGATTTACTGTGAACTTGTCCATGATAACCTGATTCACTATGACCATGTCCATGATAAACTGATTCAGTGTGACCATGTCTATGATAACCTGATTCTGTTGTGTCCGTGTTCATGATAATGTGATTCACATCTGACCACGTTCATGATAACCTGATTCACTGTGACCGTGTTCATGATAACCTGATTCACTGTGATCGTGTCCATGACAACCTGATTCAGTGTGACCATGTTCGTGATAACCTGATTCCCTGTGACCGTGTACATGATAGGCTGATTCTCTGATACCATGTTCATGATAACCTGATTCACTCTGACTGAGTCCAGGATAACCTGATTTAGTGTGACCATGTTCATGATAACCTGATTCACTGTGACCACGTTCATGATGAACCAATTCAGTGGGACTGTGTCCATGGTAACCTGATTCACTGTGACCACATTCATTATAACCTCATTCACTGAGACCATGTCCATGATAACCTGATTCACTGTGACCGTGTTCATGATAACCTGATTCAATGTGATCATGTGCATGATAACCTGATTCACTGTCACCGTGTCCATGATAACGTGATTCTCTGTGTCCGTTTTCATGGTAACCTGATTTACTGGGACCGTGTTCATGATAACCTGATTCAGCGTGACCACGTCAATGATAATATGATTCACTGTGACCATGTTCATGACAACCTGACTCAGTGTGACCGTGTGCATGATAACGTGATTCACTGTGAATGTGTCCAATACAACCTGATTCACTGTGACCGTGTCCATGATTACCTGATTCACTTGTGATCATGTTCATGATAACCTGATTCAGTGTGACCGTGTCCATGATAACCTGATTCAGTGTGACTACATTCATGATAACCTGATTCACTTGTGACTGTGTCCATGATAACCTTAGTCAGTGTGACCACGTTCATGATAACCTGATTCACTGTGACCATGTTCAGGATATCCTGATTCACTGTGACTGTGTCCATGATAAAATGATTCTATGTCACCACGGTCATGGTAACATGATTCAGTGCGACCGTGTCCATGATAACCTGATTCACTGTGTCCGTGTTCATGATAACCTGATTCACTGTGACCGTGTCCATGATAACCTGATTCACAGTGACCGTGTACATGATAACCTGATTCACTGTGACCACGTTCATGATAATCTGATTCAATGTGACCGATTCCATGTTAAACTGATTCTATGTCACCACGTTCATGATAACCTGATTCAGTGTGACCATGTTCATGACAACCTGATTCAGTTTGACCGTGTCCATGATAATCTGATTCACTGTGATCGTGTCCATGTTAACCTGATTCTCTGCGCCCACGTTCATGATAAACTGATTCAGTGTGACCATGTACATGATAACCTGATTCAGTGTGACCATGTACATGATAACCTGATTCACTGAGACCGTCTCCATGATAACCTGATTCTATGTCACCACATTCATGATAACCTGATTCAGTGTGATCACGTTCATGGTAACCTGATTCACTGTGACCGTTTCCATGATAACCTTAGTCACTTTGACCGTGTTCATGATAACCTGATTCAGTGTGACCACGTTCATGGTAACCTGATACACTGTCACCGTGTCCATGATAACCTGATTCAGTGTGACCACGTTCATGGTAACCTGATTCAGTGCGACCGTGTCCATGATAACCTGATTCAGTGTGACCGTGTACATGATAACCTGATTCACTGTGATCGTGTGCATGATTACCTGATACACTGTCACCGTGTCCATGATAACCTGATTCACTGTGACCACGTTCATGATAACCTGATTCACTATGTCCGTGTTCATGATAATCTGATTCACTGTGACCGTGATCATGATAACCTGATTCAGTTTGACCGTGTCCATGAAAACCTGATTCTCTGCGCCCACGTTCATGATAAACTGACTCAGTGTGACCACGTTCATGGTAACCTGATTCACTGTGACCGTTTCCATGATAACCTTAGTCACTTTGACCGTGTTCATGATAACCTGATTCAGTGTGACCACGTTCATGGTAACCTGATACACTGTCACCGTGTCCATGATAACCTGATTCAGTGCGACCTTGTCCATGATAACCTGATTCACTGTGACCATGTTCATGATAACCTGATTCACTGTGTCCGTGTTCATGATTATCTGATTCGCTGTGACCGTGATCATGATAACCTGATTCAGTTTGACCGTGTCCATGAAAACCTGATTCTCTGTGACTACGTTCATGATGAACGAATTCAGTGGCACTGTGTCCATGGTAACCTGATTCACTGTGACCACATTCATTATAACCTCATTCACTGAGACCGTGTCCATGATAACCTGATTCACTGTGACCGTGTTCATGATAACCTGATTCACTTTGACCACATTCATGATAAACTGATTCACTGAGACCGTGTCCATGATAACCTGATTCACTGCAATCATGTTCATGATAACCTGATTCACTGTGACCACGTTCATGATAACCTGATTCTCTGTGTCCGTGTCCATGATAACCTGATTCTACGTCACCACGTTCATGATAACCTGACTCACTGTGACCGTGTCCGTCATAACCTATTCAGTTTATCCACGTTCATGATAAGCAGATTCACTGTGAACATTTTCAAGATAACCTGATTGTCTGTGACCACATTCATTCCAACCTAATTCACTGTGATCGTGTCCATGATCACCTGATTCACTCTGACCGTGTCCATGATAACCTGATTCACTGTGACCGTGTTCATGATAACCTGATTCAGTGTGACTGTGTCCATGATGACCTGATTCACTGAGACCCTGTGATGATAACCTGATTCAGTGTGACCGTGTCCATGATAACCTGATTCTCTGTGACCACATTCATAATAAACTGATTCAGGATGACCGTGTTCATGATAACTGATTCAATGTGACCATGTCCATGATAACCTGATTCATTGTGGCCATGTTCATGATAACCTGATTCGCTGTGACCGTGTCCATGATAACCTGATTCGCTGTGATCGATTCCATGATAAACTGATTCAGTGTGACCACGTTCATGATAAACTGATTCATTGTGGCCGATTCCATGAATACCTAATTCAGTGTCACCATGTCCCACCTGATTCTCTGTGACCGTGTCCATAATAACCTGTTTCACTGATTGTGTCCATGATAACCTGATTCACTGTGACCATGTTGATGATAACCTGATTCACTGTGACCATGTCCATGATAACCTGATTCATTGTGACCACGTTCATGATAAACTGATTCACTGTGACCACATTCATGATAACCTGATTCACTGCAAACGTGTCCATGATTATCTGATTCACTGTGATTGTGTCCATGATAACCTGATTCTCTGCGCCCACGTTCATGATAAACTGATTCAGTGTGACCATGTACATGATAACCTGATTCAGTGTGACCATGTCCATGATAACCTGATTCTATGTCACCACGTTCATGATAACCTGATTCTATGTCACCACGTTCATGATAACCTGATTCACTGTGACCGTTTCCATGATAACCTTAGTCAGTTTGACCGTGTTCATGATAACCTGATTCAGTGTGACCAAGTTCATGATAACCTGATTCAGTGTGACCATCTCCATGATAACCTGATTCAGTGTGACCGTGTTCATGATAACCTGATTCACTGTGACCGTGTTCGTGATAACCTGATTCAGTGTGACCGGGTCCATGATAACCTGATTCTATGTCACCACGTTCGTGATAACCTGAATCTCTGTGACCGTGTTCATGATAATCTGATTCTATGTCACCACATTCATGATAACCTGATTCAGTATGACCACTTTCATGATAAGCTGATTCGCTGTGACCATGTTCATGATAACCTGATTCACTGTGACTGCGTTCATGATAACCTTATTTACTGTGACCATGTCCATGATAACCTGATTCACTGTGACTGCGTTCATGATAACCTTATTTACTGTGACCATGTCCATGATAGCCTGATTCACTGTGACTGTGTTCATGGTAACCTGATTCACTCTGACTGAGTCCAGGATAACCTGATTCAGTTTGACCGTGTTCATGATAAACTGATTCAGTTTGACCGTGTCCAAGGAAACCTGATTCTCTGTGACAATGTTCATGAAGAACCAATTCAGTGGGACTGTGTCCATGGTAACCTGATTCACTGTGACCACATTCATTATAACCTCATTCACTGACACCATGTCCATGATAACCTGATTCACTGTGACCGTGTTCATGATAACCTGATTCTATGTGATCATGTGCATGATAACATGATTCACTGTTCCCGTGTCCATGATAACGTGATTCTCTGTGACCGTTTTCATGGTAACCTGATTTACTGTGACCGTGTTCATGATAACCTGATTCAGCGTGACCACGTCAATGATAATATGATTCACTGTGACCATGTTCATGACAACCTGACTCAGTGTGACCGTGTGCATGATAACGTGATTCACTGTGAATGTGTCCAATACAACCTGATTCACTGTGACCGTGTCCATGATTACCTGATTCACTTGTGATCATGTTCATGATAACCTGATTCAGTGTGACCGTGTCCATGATAACCTGCTCCAGTGTGACTACATTCATGATAACCTGATTCACTTGTGACTGTGTCCATGATAACCTTAGTCAGTGTGACCACGTTCATGATAACCTGATTCACTGTGACCATGTTCAGGATATCCTGATTCACTGTGACTGTGTCCATGATAAAATGATTCTATGTCACCACGTTCATGGTAACCTGATTCAGTGCGACCGTGTCCATGATAACCTGATTCACTGTGTCCGTGTTCATGATAACCTGATTCACTGTGACCGTGTCCATGATAACCTGATTCACAGTGACCGTGTACATGATAACCTGATTCACTGTGATCACGTTCATGATAATCTGATTCAATGTGACCGATTCCATGTTAAACTGATTCTATGTCACCACGTTCATGATAACCTGATTCAGTGTGACCATGTTCATGACAACCTGATTCAGTTTGACCGTGTGCATGATATCGTGATTCATTGTGTCCGTGTCCATTACAACCTCATTCACTGAGACCGTGTCCATGATAACCTGATTCACTGTGACCGTGTTCATGATAACCTGATTCACTGTGACCACATTCATGATAACCTGATTCACTGTGACCGTGTCCATGATAACCTGATTCACTGTGACCGTGTACATGATAACCTGATTCACTGTGACAACGTTCATGATAATCTGATTCAATGTGACCGATTCCATGATAAACTGATTCTATGTCACCATGTTCATGATAACCTGATTCACTGTGACCACGTTCATGGTAACCTGATTCACTGTGACCGTTTCCATGATAACCTTAGTCAGTTTGACTGTGTTCATGATAACCTGATTCAGTGTGACCACATTCATGGTAACCTGATTCAGTGTGACCGTCTCCATGATAACCTTAGTCAACTTGACCGTCTCCATGATAACCTGATTCAGTGTGACCACGTTCATGACAACCTGATTCAGTGTGACCGTGTCCATGATAACCTGATTCACTGCGATCGTGTGCATGATAACCTGATACACTGTCACCGTGTCCATGATAACCTGATTCAGTGCGACTGTGTCCATGATAACCTGATTCACTGTGACCACGTTCATGATAACCTGATTCACTGTGTCCGTGTTCATGATAATCTGATTCACTGTGACCGTGATCATGATAACCTGATTCAGTTTGACCGTGTCCATGAAAACCTGATTCTCTGTGCCCACATTCATGATAAACGAATTCAGTGGGACTGTGTCCATGGTAACCTGATTCACTGTGACCACATTCATTATAACCTCATTCACTGAGACCGTGTCCATGATAACCTGATTCACTGTGACCGTATTCATGATAACCTGATTCACTGTGACCGTGTCCATGATAACCTGATTCACTGCAATCATGTTCATGATAACCTGATTCAATGTGATCGTGTTCATGATAACCTGATTCAGTGTGACTGTGTCCATGATAACCTGATTCACTGTGACCTTGTTCATGATAGCCTGATTCACCGTGACCGTGTCCATGATATCCTGATTCTACGTCACCACATTCGTGATAACCTGACTCACTGTGACCGTGTCCGTCATAACCTATTCAGTTTATGCACGTTCATGATAAGCAGATTCACTGTGACCATGTTCAGGATATCCTGATTCACTCTGACCGTGTCCATGATAACCTGATTCACTGTGACCATTTTCAAGATAACCTGATTCACTGTGACTATGTCCATGATAACCTGATTCCCTGTGTCCACGTTCATGATAACCTGATTCAGTGTGACCATGTTTATGATAACCTGATTCACTGTGACCACATTCATGATAAACTGATACACTGAGACCATGTCCATGACAACCTGATTCACTGCAATCATGTTCATGATAACCTGATTCAATGTGATCGTGTTCATGATAACCTGATTCAGTGTGACTATGTCCATGATAACCTGATTCACTGCAACCGTATCCATGATAACCTGATTCAGTGTGACCATGTTCATGATAACCTGATTCAGTGTGACCACGTTCATTCCAACCTGATTCACTGTGACCGTGTTCATGATAACCTGATTCACTGTGACCATTTTCAAGATAACCTGATTCACTGTGACTATGTCCATGATAACCTGATTCCCTGTGTCCACGTTCATGATAACCTGATTCAGTGTGACCATGTTTATGATAACCTGATTCACTGTGACCACATTCATGATAAACTGATACACTGAGACCATGTCCATGATAACCTAATTCACTGCAATCATGTTCATGATAACCTGATTCAATGTGATCGTGTTCATGATAACCTGATTCAGTGTGACTGTGTCCATGATAACCTGATTCACTGCAACCGTATCCATGATAACCTGATTCAGTGTGACCATGTTCATGATAACCTGATTCAGTGTGACCACGTTCATTCCAACCTGATTCACTGTGACCGTGTTCATGATAACCTGATTCAGTGTGACTGTGTCCATGATGACCTGATTCACTGAGACCCTGTGATGATAACCTGATTCAGTGTGACCGTGTCCATGATAACCTGATTCTCTGTGACCACATTCATAATAAACTGATTCAGGATGACCGTGTTCATGATAACTGATTCAATGTGACCATGTCCATGATAACCTGATTCTATGTCACCACGTTCATGATAACCTGATTCACTGTGACCACGTTCATGGTAACCTGATTCACTGTGACCGTTTCCATGATAACCTTAGTCAGTTTGACCGTGTTCATGATAACCTGATTCAGTGTGACCACGTTCATGGTAACCTGATTCAGTGTGACCGTCTCCATGATAACCTTAGTCAGTATGACCGTCTCCATGATAACCTGATTCAGTGTGACCACGTTCATGACAACCTGATTCAGTGTGACCGTGTCCATGATAACCTGATTCACTGCGATCGTGTGCATGATAACCTGATACACTGTCACCGTGTCCATGATAACCTGATTCAGTGCGACCGTGTCCATGATAACCTGATTCACTGTGACCACGTTCATGATAACCTGATTCACTGTGACCGTGATCATGATAACCTGATTCAGTTTGACCGTGTCCATGATAACCTGATTCTCTGTGCCCACGTTCATGATGAACGAATTCAGTGGGACTGTGTCCATGGTAACCTGATTCACTGTGACCACATTCATTATAACCTCATTCACTGAGACCGTGTCCATGATAACCTGATTCACTGTGACCGTGTTCATGATAGCCTGATTCACTGTGACCGTGTCCATGATAACCTGATTCACTGCAATCATGTTCATGATAACCTGATTCAATGTGATCATGTTCATGATAACCTGATTCAGTGTGACTGTGTCCATGATAACCTGATTCACTGTGACCTTGTTCATGATAACCTGATTCTATGTCACCACATTCGTGATAACCTGACTCACTGTGACCGTGTCCGTCATAACCTATTCAGTTTATCCACGTTCATGATAAGCAGATTCACTGTGACCATGTTCATGATAACCTGATTCACTCTGACCGTGTCCATGATAACCTGATTCACTGTGATCGTGTTCATGATAAACTGATTCACTGTGACCGTGTTCATGATAACCTGATTCAGTGTGACTGTGTCCATGATGATCTGATTCACTGAGACCGTGTGATGATAACCTGATTCAGTGTGACCGTGTCCATGATAACCTGAATCTCTGTGACCACATTCATAATAAACTGATTCAGGATGGCGGTGTTCATGATAACCTGATACATTGTGACCACGTTCATGATAAACTGATTCCTTGTGACCGATTCCATGAATACCTGATTCAGTGTGACCATGTTCCACCTGATTCTCTGTGATCGTGTCCATGATAACCTGATTCACTGGGACTGTGTCCATGTTAACCTGATTCACTGCGAGCGTGTTCATGGTAACCTGATTCAGCGTGACTACTTCATTGATAATCTGATTCAGTGTGACCGTGTGCATGATATCGTGATTCACTGTTTCCGTGTCCATTACAACCTGATTCACTGTGACCACGTTCATGGTAACCTGATTCACTGTGACCGATTCCATGATAACCTGATTCACTGTGACAATGTTCATGATAACCTGATTCACTGTGTCCGTGTTCATGATAATCTGATTCACTGTGACCGTGATCATGATAACCTGATTCAGTTTGACCGTGTCCATGAAAACCTGATTCTCTGTGCCCACGTTCATGATAAACGAATTCAGTGGGACTGTGTCCATGGTAACCTGATTCACTGTGACCACATTCATTATAACCTCATTCACTGAGACCGTGTCCATGATAACCTGATTCACTGTGACCGTATTCATGATAACCTGATTCACTGTGACCGTGTCCATGATAACCTGATTCACTGCAATCATGTTCATGATAACCTGATTCAATGTGATCGTGTTCATGATAACCTGATTCAGTTTGACCGTGTCCATGATAATCTGATTCACTGTGATCGTGTCCATATTAACCTGATTCTCTGCGCCCACGTTCATGATAAACTGATTCAGTGTGACCATGTACATGATAACCTGATTCAGTGTGACTGTGTCCATGATAACCTGATTCAGTGTGACCGTGTTCATGATAAACTGATTCACTGAGACCGTCTCCATGATAACCTGATTCTATGTCACCACGTTCATGATAGCCTGATTCACTGTGACCACGTTCATGGTAACCTGATTCACTGTGACCGTTTCCATGATAATCTTAGTCAGTTTGACCGTGTTCATGATAACCTGATTCAGTGTGACCACGTTCATGGTAACCTGATTCAGTGTGACCGTCTCCATGATAACCTGATTCAGTGTGACCACGTTCATGACAACCTGATTCAGTGTGACCGTGTCCATGATAACCTGATTCACTGCGATCGTGTGCATGATAACCTGATACACTGTCACCGTGTCCATGATAACCTGATTCAGTGTGACCGTCTCCATGATAAACTGATTCATTGTGTCCATGTTCATTACAACCTGTTTCATTGTGACCGTGTCCATGTTAACCTGACTCACTGTGACCAT
The DNA here is from genome assembly GCF_020745735.1 of Hemiscyllium ocellatum. Lineage (NCBI taxonomy): Eukaryota > Metazoa > Chordata > Chondrichthyes > Orectolobiformes > Hemiscylliidae > Hemiscyllium > Hemiscyllium ocellatum. The sequence continues at coordinate 25,679,637 of NC_083442.1, read as the reverse complement.
GTTCGTGATAATCTGAATCTCTGTGACCGTGTCCAAGATAACCTGATTCACTGTGACCGTGTTCATGATAAGCTGATTCTCTGTGACCGTGTTCATGACAACCTGATTCAGTGTGACCGTGTCCATGATAACCTGATTCAGTGAGACCATGTCCATGATAACCTGTTTCACTGTAACCGTGTCCATGATAACCTGATTCGCTGTGACCGTTTTCATGATAACCTGATTCACTGTGACCATGTTCATGATAACCTGATTCACTGTCACCGTGTCCATGATAACCTGATTCAGTGTGACCGTGTCCATGATAACCTGATTCTCTGTGACCTTGGTCATGATAACTTGATTCACTGTGACCGTGTCCATGATAACCTGATTCACTGTGACCTTGTTCATGATGACCTGATTCTATGTCACCACGTTCATGATAACCTGATTCACTCTGACCGAGTCCAGGATAACCTGATTCAGTGTGACCGTGTCCATGATAACCTGATTCAGTGTGACCATGTACATAATAACATGATTCACTGTGCCCGTGTCCATAACCTGATTCACTGTGACCATGTCCATGATAACCTGATTCAGTCTGACCGTGTTCATGATAACCTGATTCACTGTGACCACATTCATGATAACCTGATTCACTTGTGACCGTGTCCATGATAACCTGATTCACTGTGATCATGTCCATGATAACCTGATTCACTGTCACCGTATCCATGATAACCTGATTCAGCGTGACCGTGTCCATGATAACCTGATTCTCTGTGACCTTGGTCATGATAACCGGATTCGCTGTGACCGTTTTCATGGTAACCTGATTCACTGTGACCGTGTCCATGATAACCTGATTCACTTGTGACCAAGTCCATGATAACCTGATTCAGTGTGACCGTGTCCATGATAACCTGATTCACTGTGACCGTGTCCATGATAACCTGATTCTATGTCACCACGTTCATGATAACCTGATTCACTGTGACCGTTTCCATGATAAACTGATTCAGTGTGACCACGTTCATGACAACCTGATTCAGTGTGACCGTGTCCATGATAACCTGATTCAGTGTGACCATGTACATAATAACATGATTCACTGTGCCCGTGTCCATAACCTGATTCACTGTGACCATGTTCATGACAACCTGTTTCAGTCTGACCGTGTTCATGATAACCTGATTCACTTTGACCACATTCATGATAACCTGATTCACTTGTGACCAAGTCCATGATAACCTGATTCAGTGTGACCGTGTCCATGATAACCTGATTCACTGTGATCGTGTGCATGATAACCTGATTCACTGTCACCTTGTCCATGAAAACCTGATTCAGTGTGACCGTGTCCATGATAACCTGATTCTCTGTGACCACATTCATGATAAACTAATTCAGTATGACTTTCTCCATGATAACCTGATTCACTGTGACCGTGTTCATGATAACCTGATTCATTGTGACCATGTCCATGATAACCTGATCCACTGTGATCGTGTCCATGATAACCTGATTCACTGTGACCATGTGCATGATAACCTGATTCACTTGTGACCACTTTCATGATAACCTGACTCAGTGTGACCCTCTTCATGATAACCTGAATCCGTGTAACAGTGTCCATGATAAAAAGATTCACTGTTACCGTGTCCAAGATAACCTGATTCACTGTGACCGTGTCCATGATAACCTTATTCACTGTGACCATGTTCATGGTAACCTGATTCACTCTGACCGAGTCCAGGATAACCTGATTCAGTGTGACCGTGTCCATGATAACCTGATTCTATGTCAGCACGTTCATGATAACCTGATTCACTGTGACTGTGTACATGATAAGCTGATTCACTGTGACCACGTTCATGATAATCTGACTCAATGCGACCGATTCCATATAAACTGATTCTATGTCACCACGTTCATGATAACCTGATTCAGTGTGACCATGTTCATGACAACCTGATTGAGTGTGACCGTATTCATGATAACCTGATTCAGTGTGACCACGTTCATGGTAACCTGATTCAGTGTGACCGTCTCCATGATAACCTGATTCAGTGTGACCACGTTCATGACAACCTGATTCAGTGTGACCGTGTCCATGATAACCTGATTCACTGCGATCGTGTGCATGATAACCTGATACACTGTCACCGTGTCCATGATAACCTGATTCAGTGCGACCGTCTCCATGATAACCTGATTCATTGTGACCATGTTCATTACAACCTGTTTCAGTGTGACCGTGTCCATGTTAACCTGACTCACTGTGACCATGTTCGTGATAATCTGAATCTCTGTGACCGTGTCCAAGATAACCTGATTCACTGTGACCGTGTTCATGATAAGCTGATTCTCTGTGACCGTGTTCATGACAACCTGATTCAGTGTGACCGTGTCCATGATAACCTGATTCAGTGAGACCATGTCCATGATAACCTGTTTCACTGTGACCGTGTCCATGATAACCTGATTCGCTGTGACCGTTTTCGTGATAACCTGATTCACTGTGACCGTGTCCATGATAACCTGATTCACTGTGACCGTGTTCATGATAACCTGATTCACTGTGACCGTGTTCATGAGAACCTGATTCAGTGTGACCATGTTCATGATAACCTGATTCACTGTCACCGTGTCCATGATAACCTGATTCAGTGTGACCGTGTCCATGATAACCTGATTCTCTGTGACCTTGGTCATGATAACTTGATTCACTGTGACCGTGTCCATGATAACCTGATTCACTGTGACCTTGTTCATGATGTCCTGATTCTATGTCACCAAGTTCATGATAACCTGATTCACTCTGACCGAGTCCAGGATAACCTGATTCAGTGTGACCGTGTCCATGATAACCTGATTCAGTGTGACCATGTACATAATAACATGATTCACTGTGCCCGTGTCCATAACCTGATTCACTGTGACCATGTTCATGATAACCTGATTCACTTGTGACCATGTCCATGATAACCTGATTCACTGTGACCGTGTCCATGATAACCTGATTCACTGTGATCGTGTGCATGATAACCTGATTCACTGTCACCGTATCCATGATAACCTGATTCAGTGTGACCGTGTCCATGATAACCTGATTCTCTGTGACCTTGGTCATGATAACCGGATTCGCTGTGACCGTTTTCATGGTAACCTGATTCACTGTGACCGTGTCCATGATAACCTGATTCACTGTGACCTTGTTCATGATAACCTGATTCTATGTCACCACGTTCATGATAACCTGATTCACTGTGACCGTTTCCATGATAAACTGATTCAGTGTGACCACGTTCATGACAACCTGATTCAGTGTGACCGTGTCCATGATAACCTGATTCAGTGTGACCATGTACATAATAACCTGATTCACTGTGCCCGTGTCCATAACCTGATTCACTGTGACCATGTTCATGACAACCTGTTTCAGTCTGACCGTGTTCATGATAACCTGATTCACTGTGACCACATTCATGATAACCTGATTCACTTGTGACCAAGTCCATGATAACCTGATTCAGTGTGACCGTGTCCATGATAACCTGATTCACTGTGATCTTGTGCATGATAACCTGATTCACTGTCACCTTGTCCATGAAAACCTGATTCAGTGTGACCGTGTCCATGATAACCTGATTCTCTGTGACCACATTCATGATAAACTAATTCAGTATGACTGTCTCCATGATAACCTGATTCACTGTGACCGTGTTCATGATAACCTGAGTCTCTGTGACCATGTTAATGATAACCTGATTCATTGTGACCATGTCCATGATAACCTGATTCACTGTGATCGTGTCCATGATAACCTGATTCACTGTGACCATGTGCATGATAACCTGATTCACTTGTGATCACTTTCATGATAACCTGACTCAGTGTGATCCTCTTCATGATAACCTGAATCCGTGTAACCGTGTCCATGATAAAAAGATTCACTGTTACCGTGTCCAAGATAACCTGATTCACTGTGACCGTGTCCATGATAACCTTATTCACTGTGACCATGTTCATGGTAACCTGATTCACTCTGACCGAGACCAGGATAACCTGATTCAGTGTGACCGTGTCCATGATAACCTGATTCTATGTCAGCACGTTCATGATAACCTGATTCACTGTGACTGTGTACATGATAAGCTGATTCACTGTGACCACGTTCATGATAATCTGACTCAATGCGACCGATTCCATATAAACTGATTCTATGTCACCACGTTCATGATAACCTGATTCAGTGTGACCATGTTCATGACAAACTGATTGAGTGTGACCGTATTCATGATAACCTGATTCAGTGTGACCCTGTCCATGATAATCTGATTCACTGTGACCGTGTTCATGATAACCTGATTCACTGCGACCATGTTCATGACAACCTGATTCAGTTTAACAGTTTCCATAATAACCTGGTTCACTGTGGCCGTGTCTTTGATAACCTGATTCACTGTTACCGTGTTCATGAGAACCTGATTCAGTGTGTCCATGTTCATGATAACCTGATTCACTGTGATCGTGTGCATGATAACCTGATTCACTGTCACCGTATCCATGATAACCTGATTCAGTGTGACCGTGTCCATGATAACCTGATTCTCTGTGACCTTGGTCATGATAACCTGATTCTCTGTGACCACGTTCATGAAGAACCAATTCAGTGGGACTGTGTCCATGGTAACCTGATTCACTGTGACCACATTCATTATAACCTCATTCACTGACACCATGTCCATGATAACCTGATTCACTGCAATCATGTTCATGATAACCTGATTCAATGTGATCGTGTTCATGATAACCTGATTCCCTGCAAACGTGTCCATGATAACCTGATTTACTGTGACCGTGTCCATGTTAACCTGATTCACTGCGAGCGTGTTCATGATAACCTGATTCAGCGTGACCACGTCAATGATAATCTGATTCAGTGTGACCGTGTTCATGATGACCTGATTCAGTGTGACCGTGTGCATGATATCGTGATTCATTGTGTCCGTGTCCATTACAACCTGATTCACTGTGACCATGTCCATGATAACCTGATTCACTGTGACCGTGTCCATGATAACCTGATTCACTGTGACCACGTTCATGATAATCTGATTCAATGTGACCATGTTCATGACAACCTGATTCAGTTTGACCGTGTCCATGATAACCTGATTCACTGTGACCGTTTTCATGGTAATGTGATTCACTGTGACCGTGTCCATGATAACCTGATTCACTGTGACCATGTGCATGATAACCTGATTCACTTGTGATCACTTTCATGATAACCTGACTCAGTGTGATCCTCTTCATGATAACCTGAATCCGTGTAACCGTGTCCATGATAAAAAGATTCACTGTTACCGTGTCCAAGATAAACTGATTCACTGTGACCGTGTCCATGATAACCTTATTCACTGTGACCATGTTCATGGTAACCTGATTCACTCTGACCGAGACCAGGATAACCTGATTCAGTGTGACCGTGTCCATGATAACCTGATTCTATGTCAGCACGTTCATGATAACCTGATTCACTGTGACTGTGTACATGATAAGCTGATTCACTGTGACCACGTTCATGATAATCTGACTCAATGCGACCGATTCCATATAAACTGATTCTATGTCACCACGTTCATGATAACCTGATTCAGTGTGACCACGTTCATGGTAACCTGATTCAGTGTGACCGTCTCCATGATAACCTGATTCAGTGTGACCACGTTCATGACAACCTGATTCAGTGTGACCGTGTCCATGATAACCTGATTCACTGCGATCGTGTGCATGATAACCTGATACACTGTCACCGTGTCCATGATAACCTGATTCAGTGCGACCGTCTCCATGATAACCTGATTCATTGTGACCATGTTCATTACAACCTGTTTCAGTGTGACCGTGTCCATGTTAACCTGACTCACTGTGACCATGTTCGTGATAATCTGAATCTCTGTGACCGTGTCCAAGATAACCTGATTCACTGTGACCGTGTTCATGATAAGCTGATTCTCTGTGACCGTGTTCATGACAACCTGATTCAGTGTGACCGTGTCCATGATAACCTGATTCAGTGAGACCATGTCCATGATAACCTGTTTCACTGTGACCGTGTCCATGATAACCTGATTCGCTGTGACCGTTTTCGTGATAACCTGATTCACTGTGACCGTGTCCATGATAACCTGATTCACTGTGACCGTGTTCATGATAACCTGATTCACTGTGACCGTGTTCATGAGAACCTGATTCAGTGTGACCATGTTCATGATAACCTGATTCACTGTCACCGTGTCCATGATAACCTGATTCAGTGTGACCGTGTCCATGATAACCTGATTCTCTGTGACCTTGGTCATGATAACTTGATTCACTGTGACCGTGTCCATGATAACCTGATTCACTGTGACCTTGTTCATGATGTCCTGATTCTATGTCACCAAGTTCATGATAACCTGATTCACTCTGACCGAGTCCAGGATAACCTGATTCAGTGTGACCGTGTCCATGATAACCTGATTCAGTGTGACCATGTACATAATAACATGATTCACTGTGCCCGTGTCCATAACCTGATTCACTGTGACCATGTTCATGATAACCTGATTCACTTGTGACCATGTCCATGATAACCTGATTCACTGTGACCGTGTCCATGATAACCTGATTCACTGTGATCGTGTGCATGATAACCTGATTCACTGTCACCGTATCCATGATAACCTGATTCAGTGTGACCGTGTCCATGATAACCTGATTCTCTGTGACCTTGGTCATGATAACCGGATTCGCTGTGACCGTTTTCATGGTAACCTGATTCACTGTGACCGTGTCCATGATAACCTGATTCACTGTGACCTTGTTCATGATAACCTGATTCTATGTCACCACGTTCATGATAACCTGATTCACTGTGACCGTGTTCATGAGAACCTGATTCAGTGTGACCATGTTCATGATAACCTGATTCACTGTCACCGTGTCCATGATAACCTGATTCAGTGTGACCGTGTCCATGATAACCTGATTCTCTGTGACCTTGGTCATGATAACTTGATTCACTGTGACCGTGTCCATGATAACCTGATTCACTGTGACCTTGTTCATGATGTCCTGATTCTATGTCACCAAGTTCATGATAACCTGATTCACTCTGACCGAGTCCAGGATAACCTGATTCAGTGTGACCGTGTCCATGATAACCTGATTCAGTGTGACCATGTACATAATAACATGTTTCATTGTGCCCGTGTCCATAACCTGATTCACTGTGACCATGTTCATGATAACCTGATTCACTTGTGACCATGTCCATGATAACCTGATTCACTGTGACCGTGTCCATGATAACCTGATTCACTGTGATCGTGTGCATGATAACCTGATTCACTGTCACCGTATCCATGATAACCTGATTCAGTGTGACCGTGTCCATGATAACCTGATTCTCTGTGACCTTGGTCATGATAACCGGATTCGCTGTGACCGTTTTCATGGTAACCTGATTCACTGTGACCGTGTCCATGATAACCTGATTCACTGTGACCTTGTTCATGATAACCTGATTCTATGTCACCACGTTCATGATAACCTGATTCACTGTGACCGTTTCCATGATAAACTGATTCAGTGTGACCACGTTCATGACAACCTGATTCAGTGTGACCGTGTCCATGATAACCTGATTCAGTGTGACCATGTACATAATAACCTGATTCACTGTGCCCGTGTCCATAACCTGATTCACTGTGACCATGTTCATGACAACCTGTTTCAGTCTGACCGTGTTCATGATAACCTGATTCACTGTGACCACATTCATGATAACCTGATTCACTTGTGACCAAGTCCATGATAACCTGATTCAGTGTGACCGTGTCCATGATAACCTGATTCACTGTGATCTTGTGCATGATAACCTGATTCACTGTCACCTTGTCCATGAAAACCTGATTCAGTGTGACCGTGTCCATGATAACCTGATTCTCTGTGACCACATTCATGATAAACTAATTCAGTATGACTGTCTCCATGATAACCTGATTCACTGTGACCGTGTTCATGATAACCTGAGTCTCTGTGACCATGTTAATGATAACCTGATTCATTGTGACCATGTCCATGATAACCTGATTCACTGTGATCGTGTCCATGATAACCTGATTCACTGTGACCATGTGCATGATAACCTGATTCACTTGTGATCACTTTCATGATAACCTGACTCAGTGTGATCCTCTTCATGATAACCTGAATCCGTGTAACCGTGTCCATGATAAAAAGATTCACTGTTACCGTGTCCAAGATAACCTGATTCACTGTGACCGTGTCCATGATAACCTTATTCACTGTGACCATGTTCATGGTAACCTGATTCACTCTGACCGAGACCAGGATAACCTGATTCAGTGTGACCGTGTCCATGATAACCTGATTCTATGTCAGCACGTTCATGATAACCTGATTCACTGTGACTGTGTACATGATAAGCTGATTCACTGTGACCACGTTCATGATAATCTGACTCAATGCGACCGATTCCATATAAACTGATTCTATGTCACCACGTTCATGATAACCTGATTCAGTGTGACCATGTTCATGACAAACTGATTGAGTGTGACCGTATTCATGATAACCTGATTCAGTGTGACCCTGTCCATGATAATCTGATTCACTGTGACCGTGTTCATGATAACCTGATTCACTGCGACCATGTTCATGACAACCTGATTCAGTTTAACAGTTTCCATAATAACCTGGTTCACTGTGGCCGTGTCTTTGATAACCTGATTCACTGTTACCGTGTTCATGAGAACCTGATTCAGTGTGTCCATGTTCATGATAACCTGATTCACTGTGATCGTGTGCATGATAACCTGATTCACTGTCACCGTATCCATGATAACCTGATTCAGTGTGACCGTGTCCATGATAACCTGATTCTCTGTGACCTTGGTCATGATAACCTGATTCTCTGTGGCCACGTTCATGAAGAACCAATTCAGTGGGACTGTGTCCATGGTAACCTGATTCACTGTGACCACATTCATTATAACCTCATTCACTGACACCATGTCCATGATAACCTGATTCACTGCAATCATGTTCATGATAACCTGATTCAATGTGATCGTGTTCATGATAACCTGATTCACTGCAAACGTGTCCATGATAACCTGATTTACTGTGACCGTGTCCATGTTAACCTGATTCACTGCGAGCGTGTTCATGATAACCTGATTCAGCGTGACCACGTCAATGATAATCTGATTCAGTGTGACCGTGTTCATGATGACCTGATTCAGTGTGACCGTGTGCATGATATCGTGATTCATTGTGTCCGTGTCCATTACAACCTGATTCACTGTGACCATGTCCATGATAACCTGATTCACTGTGACCGTGTCCATGATAACCTGATTCACTGTGACCACGTTCATGATAATCTGATTCAATGTGACCATGTTCATGACAACCTGATTCAGTTTGACCGTGTCCATGATAACCTGATTCACTGTGACCGTTTTCATGGTAATGTGATTCACTGTGACCGTGTCCATGATAACCTGATTCACTGTGACCATGTGCATGATAACCTGATTCACTTGTGATCACTTTCATGATAACCTGACTCAGTGTGATCCTCTTCATGATAACCTGAATCCGTGTAACCGTGTCCATGATAAAAAGATTCACTGTTACCGTGTCCAAGATAACCTGATTCACTGTGACCGTGTCCATGATAACCTTATTCACTGTGACCATGTTCATGGTAACCTGATTCACTCTGACCGAGACCAGGATAACCTGATTCAGTGTGACCGTGTCCATGATAACCTGATTCTATGTCAGCACGTTCATGATAACCTGATTCACTGTGACTGTGTACATGATAAGCTGATTCACTGTGACCACGTTCATGATAATCTGACTCAATGCGACCGATTCCATATAAACTGATTCTATGTCACCACGTTCATGATAACCTGATTCAGTGTGACCATGTTCATGACAAACTGATTGAGTGTGACCGTATTCATGATAACCTGATTCAGTGTGACCCTGTCCATGATAATCTGATTCACTGTGACCGTGTTCATGATAACCTGATTCACTGCGGCCATGTTCATGACAACCTGATTCAGTTTAACAGTTTCCATAATAACCTGGTTCACTGTGGCCGTGTCTTTGATAACCTGATTCACTGTTACCGTGTTCATGAGAACCTGATTCAGTGTGTCCATGTTCATGATAACCTGATTCACTGTGATCGTGTGCATGATAACCTGATTCACTGTCACCGTATCCATGATAACCTGATTCAGTGTGACCGTGTCCATGATAACCTGATTCTCTGTGACCTTGGTCATGGTAACCTGATTCTCTGTGACCACGTTCATGAAGAACCAATTCAGTGGGACTGTGTCCATGGTAACCTGATTCACTGTGACCACATTCATTATAACCTCATTCACTGACACCATGTCCATGATAACCTGATTCACTGCAATCATGTTCATGATAACCTGATTCAATGTGATCGTGTTCATGATAACCTGATTCACTGCAAACGTGTCCATGATAACCTGATTTACTGTGACCGTGTCCATGTTAACCTGATTCACTGCGAGCGTGTTCATGATAACCTGATTCAGCGTGACCACGTCAATGATAATCTGATTCAGTGTGACCGTGTTCATGATGACCTGATTCAGTGTGACCGTGTGCATGATATTGTGATTCATTGTGTCCGTGTCCATTACAACCTGATTCACTGTGACCGTGTCCATGATAACCTGATTCACTGTGACCGTGTTCATGATAACCTGATTCACTGTGACCACATTCATGATAACCTGATTCACTGTGACCGTGTCCATGATAACCTGATTCACTGTGACCGTGTACATGATAACCTGATTCACTGTGACCACGTTCATGATAATCTGATTCAATGTGGCCGATTCCATGATAAACTGATTCTATGTCACCACGTTCATGATAACCTGATTCAGTGTGACCATGTTCATGACAACCTGATTCAGTTTGACCGTGTCCATGATAATCTGATTCACTGTGATCGTGTCCATGTTAACCTGATTCTCTGCGCCCGCGTTCATGATAAACTGATTCAGTGTGACCATGTACATGATAACCTGATTCAGTGTGACCATGTTCATGACAACCTGATTCAGTTTGACCGTGTCCATGATAACCTGATTCACTGTGACCACGTTCATGGTAACCTGATTCACTGTGACCGTTTCCATGATAACCTTAGTCAGTTTAACCGTGTTCATGATAACCTGATTCAGTGTGACCACGTTCATTGTAACCTGATTCAGTGTGACCGTCTCCATGATAACCTTAGTCAGTTTGACCGTCTCCATGATAACCTGATTCAGTGTGACCACGTTCATGGTAACCTGATTCAGTGTGACCGTCTCCATGATAACCTTAGTCAGTTTGACCGAATCCATGATAACCTGATTCAGCGTGACCGTGTCCATGATAACCCGATTCACTGCGATCGTGTGCATGATAACCTGATACACTGTCACCGTGTCCATGATAACCTGATTCAGTGCGACTGTGTCCATGATAACCTGATTCACTGTGACCACGTTCATGATAACCTGATTCACTGTGTCCGTGTTCATGATAATCTGATTCACTGTGACCGTGATCATGATAACCTGATTCAGTTTGACCGTGTCCATGAAAACCTGATTCTCTGTGCCCACGTTCATGATGAACGAATTCAGTGAGACTGTGTCCATGGTAACCTGATTCACTGTGACCACATTGATTATAACCTCATTCACTGAGACCGTGTCCATGATAACCTGATTCACTGTGACCATATTCATGATAACCTGATTCACTGTGACCGTGTTCATGATAACCTGATTCACTGCAATCATGTTCATGATAGCCTGATTCAATGTGATCGTGTTCATGATAACCTGATTCAGTGTGACCTTGTTCATGATAGCCTGATTCACCGTGACCGTGTCCATGATATCCTGATTCTACGTCACCACATTCGTGATAACCTGACTCACTGTGACCGTGTCCGTCATAACCTATTCAGTTTATCCACGTTCATGATAAGCAGATTCACTGTGACAATGTCCATGATAACCTGATTCACTGTGACCTTGGTCATGATAACCGGATTCGCTGTGACCGTTTTCATGGTAACCTGATTCACTGTGACCGTGTCCATGATAACCTGATTCACTGTGACCTTGTTCATGATAACCTGATTCTATGTCACCACGTTCATGATAACCTGATTCACTGTGACCGTGTCCATGATAACCTGATTCAGTGTGACCATGTACATAATAACCTGATTCAGTGTGCCCGTGTCCATAACCTGATTCACTGTGACCATGTTCATGACAACCTGTTTCAGTCTGACCGTGTTCATGATAACCTGATTCACTGTGACCACATTCATGATAACCTGATTCACTTGTGACCAAGTCCATGATAACCTGATTCAGTGTGACCGTGTCCATGATAACCTGATTCACTGTGATCTTGTGCATGATAACCTGATTCACTGTCACCTTGTCCATGAAAACCTGATTCAGTGTGACCGTGTCCATGATAACCTGATTCTCTGTGACCACATTCATGATAAACTAATTCAGTATGACTGTCTCCATGATAACCTGATTCACTGTGACCGTGTTCATGATAACCTGAGTCTCTGTGACCATGTTAATGATAACCTGATTCATTGTGACCATGTCCATGATAACCTGATTCACTGTGATCGTGTCCATGATAACCTGATTCACTGTGACCATGTGCATGATAACCTGATTCACTTGTGATCACTTTCATGATAACCTGACTCAGTGTGATCCTCTTCATGATAACCTGAATCCGTGTAACCGTGTCCATGATAAAAAGATTCACTGTTACCGTGTCCAAGATAACCTGATTCACTGTGACCGTGTCCATGATAACCTTATTCACTGTGACCATGTTCATGGTAACCTGATTCACTCTGACCGAGACCAGGATAACCTGATTCAGTGTGACCGTGTCCATGATAACCTGATTCTATGTCAGCACGTTCATGATAACCTGATTCACTGTGACTGTGTACATGATAAGCTGATTCACTGTGACCACGTTCATGATAATCTGACTCAATGCGACCGATTCCATATAAACTGATTCTATGTCACCACGTTCATGATAACCTGATTCAGTGTGACCATGTTCATGACAAACTGATTGAGTGTGACCGTATTCATGATAACCTGATTCAGTGTGACCCTGTCCATGATAATCTGATTCACTGTGACCGTGTTCATGATAACCTGATTCACTGCGACCATGTTCATGACAACCTGATTCAGTTTAACAGTTTCCATAATAACCTGGTTCACTGTGGCCGTGTCTTTGATAACCTGATTCACTGTTACCGTGTTCATGAGAACCTGATTCAGTGTGTCCATGTTCATGATAACCTGATTCACTGTGATCGTGTGCATGATAACCTGATTCACTGTCACCGTATCCATGATAACCTGATTCAGTGTGACCGTGTCCATGATAACCTGATTCTCTGTGACCTTGGTCATGGTAACCTGATTCTCTGTGACCACGTTCATGAAGAACCAATTCAGTGGGACTGTGTCCATGGTAACCTGATTCACTGTGACCACATTCATTATAACCTCATTCACTGACACCATGTCCATGATAACCTGATTCACTGCAATCATGTTCATGATAACCTGATTCAATGTGATCGTGTTCATGATAACCTGATTCACTGCAAACGTGTCCATGATAACCTGATTTACTGTGACCATGTCCATGTTAACCTGATTCACTGCGAGCGTGTTCATGATAACCTGATTCAGCGTGACCACGTCAATGATAATCTGATTCAGTGTGACCGTGTTCATGATGACCTGATTCAGTGTGACCGTGTGCATGATATCGTGATTCATTGTGTCCGTGTCCATTACAACCTGATTCACTGTGACCATGTCCATGATAACCTGATTCACTGTGACCGTGTCCATGATAACCTGATTCACTGTGACCACGTTCATGATAATCTGATTCAATGTGACCATGTTCATGACAACCTGATTCAGTTTGATCGTGTCCATGATAACCTGATTCACTGTGACCGTTTTCATGGTAATGTGATTCACTGTGACCGTGTCCATGATAACCTGATTCACTGCAAAAGTGTCCATGATAACCTGATTTACTGTGACCGTGTCCATGTTAACCTGATTCACTGCGAGCGTGTTCATGATAACCTGATTCAGCGTGACCACGTCAATGATAATCTGATTCAGTGTGACCGTGTTCATGATGACCTGATTCAGTGTGACCGTGTGCATGATATTGTGATTCATTGTGTCCGTGTCCATTACAACCTGATTCACTGTGACCATGTCCATGATAACCTGATTCACTGTGACCGTGTCCATGATAACCTGATTCACTGTGACCACGTTCATGATAATCTGATTCAATGTGACCATGTTCATGACAACCTGATTCAGTTTGACCGTGTCCATGATAACCTGATTCACTGTGACCGTTTTCATGGTAATGTGATTCACTGTGACCGTGTCCATGATAACCTGATTCACTGCAAAAGTGTCCATGATAACCTGATTTACTGTGACCGTGTCCATGTTAACCTGATTCACTGCGAGCGTGTTCATGATAACCTGATTCAGCGTGACCACGTCAATGATAATCTGATTCAGTGTGACCGTGTTCATGATGACCTGATTCAGTGTGATCGTGTGCATGATATTGTGATTCATTGTGTCCGTGTCCATTACAACCTGATTCACTGTGACCGTGTCCATGATAACCTGATTCACTGTGACCGTGTTCATGATAACCTGATTCACTGTGACCACATTCATGATAACCTGATTCACTGTGACCGTGTCCATGATAACCTGATTCACTGTGACCGTGTACATGATAACCTGATTCACTGTGACCATGTTAATGATAACCTGATTCATTGTGACCATGTCCATGATAACCTGATTCACTGTGATCGTGTCCATGATAACCTGATTCACTGTGACCATGTGCATGATAACCTGATTCACTTGTGATCACTTTCATGATAACCTGACTCAGTGTGATCCTCTTCATGATAACCTGAATCCGTGTAACCGTGTCCATGATAAAAAGATTCACTGTTACCGTGTCCAAGATAACCTGATTCACTGTGACCGTGTCCATGATAACCTTATTCACTGTGACCATGTTCATGGTAACCTGATTCACTCTGACCGAGACCAGGATAACCTGATTCAGTGTGACCGTGTCCATGATAACCTGATTCTATGTCAGCACGTTCATGATAACCTGATTCACTGTGACTGTGTACATGATAAGCTGATTCACTGTGACCACGTTCATGATAATCTGACTCAATGCGACCGATTCCATATAAACTGATTCTATGTCACCACGTTCATGATAACCTGATTCAGTGTGACCATGTTCATGACAAACTGATTGAGTGTGACCGTATTCATGATAACCTGATTCAGTGTGACCCTGTCCATGATAATCTGATTCACTGTGACCGTGTTCATGATAACCTGATTCACTGCGACCATGTTCATGACAACCTGATTCAGTTTAACAGTTTCCATAATAACCTGGTTCACTGTGGCCGTGTCTTTGATAACCTGATTCACTGTTACCGTGTTCATGAGAACCTGATTCAGTGTGTCCATGTTCATGATAACCTGATTCACTGTGATCGTGTGCATGATAACCTGATTCACTGTCACCGTATCCATGATAACCTGATTCAGTGTGACCGTGTCCATGATAACCTGATTCTCTGTGACCTTGGTCATGGTAACCTGATTCTCTGTGACCACGTTCATGAAGAACCAATTCAGTGGGACTGTGTCCATGGTAACCTGATTCACTGTGACCACATTCATTATAACCTCATTCACTGACACCATGTCCATGATAACCTGATTCACTGCAATCATGTTCATGATAACCTGATTCAATGTGATCGTGTTCATGATAACCTGATTCACTGCAAACGTGTCCATGATAACCTGATTTACTGTGACCATGTCCATGTTAACCTGATTCACTGCGAGCGTGTTCATGATAACCTGATTCAGCGTGACCACGTCAATGATAATCTGATTCAGTGTGACCGTGTTCATGATGACCTGATTCAGTGTGACCGTGTGCATGATATCGTGATTCATTGTGTCCGTGTCCATTACAACCTGATTCACTGTGACCATGTCCATGATAACCTGATTCACTGTGACCGTGTCCATGATAACCTGATTCACTGTGACCACGTTCATGATAATCTGATTCAATGTGACCATGTTCATGACAACCTGATTCAGTTTGACCGTGTCCATGATAACCTGATTCACTGTGACCGTTTTCATGGTAATGTGATTCACTGTGACTGTGTCCATGATAACCTGATTCACTGCAAAAGTGTCCATGATAACCTGATTTACTGTGACCGTGTCCATGTTAACCTGATTCACTGCGAGCGTGTTCATGATAACCTGATTCAGCGTGACCACGTCAATGATAATCTGATTCAGTGTGACCGTGTTCATGATGACCTGATTCAGTGTGACCGTGTGCATGATATTGTGATTCATTGTGTCCGTGTCCATTACAACCTGATTCACTGTGACCATGTCCATGATAACCTGATTCACTGTGACCGTGTCCATGATAACCTGATTCACTGTGACCACGTTCATGATAATCTGATTCAATGTGACCATGTTCATGACAACCTGATTCAGTTTGACCGTGTCCATGATAACCTGATTCACTGTGACCGTTTTCATGGTAATGTGATTCACTGTGACCGTGTCCATGATAACCTGATTCACTGCAAAAGTGTCCATGATAACCTGATTTACTGTGACCGTGTCCATGTTAACCTGATTCACTGCGAGCGTGTTCATGATAACCTGATTCAGCGTGACCACGTCAATGATAATCTGATTCAGTGTGACCGTGTTCATGATGACCTGATTCAGTGTGATCGTGTGCATGATATTGTGATTCATTGTGTCCATGTCCATTACAACCTGATTCACTGTGACCGTGTCCATGATAACCTGATTCACTGTGACCGTGTTCATGATAACCTGATTCACTGTGACCACATTCATGATAACCTGATTCACTGTGACCGTGTCCATGATAACCTGATTCACTGTGACCGTGTACATGATCACCTGATTCACTGTGACCACGTTCATGATAATCTGATACAATGTGGCCGATTCCATGATAAACTGATTCTATGTCACCACGTTCATGATAACCTGATTCAGTGTGACCATGTTCATGACAACCTGATTCAGTTTGACCGTGTCCATGATAATCTGATTCACTGTGATCGTGTCCATGTTAACCTGATTCTCTGCGCCCACGTTCATGATAAACTGATTCAGTGTGACCATGTACATGATAACCTGATTCAGTGTGACCATGTTCATGACAACCTGATTCAGTTTGACCGTGTCCATGATAACCTGATTCACTGTGACCACGTTCATGGTAACCTGATTCACTGTGACCGTTTCCATGATAACCTTAGTCAGTTTAACCGTGTTCATGATAACCTGATTCAGTGTGACCACGTTCATGGTAACCTGATTCAGTGTGACCGTCTCCATGATAACCTTAGTCAGTTTGACCGTCTCCATGATAACCTGATTCAGTGTGACCACGTTAAGGTAACCTGATTCAGTGTGACCGTCTCCATGATAACCTTAGTCAGTTTGACCGAATCCATGATAACCTGATTCAGTGTGACCGTGTCCATGATAACCCGATTCACTGCGATCGTGTGCATGATAACCTGATACACTGTCACCGTGTCCATGATAACCTGATTCAGTGCGACTGTGTCCATGATAACCTGATTCACTGTGACCACGTTCATGAAAACCTGATTCTCTGTGCCCACGTTCATGATGAACGAATTCAGTGGGACTGTGTCCATGGTAACCTGATTCACTGTGACCACATTGATTATAACCTCATTCACTGAGACCGTGTCCATGATAACCTGATTCACTGTGACCATATTCATGATAACCTGATTCACTGTGACCGTGTTCATGATAACCTGATTCACTGCAATCATGTTCATGATAACTTGATTCAATGTGATCGTGTTCATGATAACCTGATTCAGTGTGACCTTGTTCATGATAGCCTGATTCACCGTGACCGTGTCCATGATATCCTGATTCTACGTCACCACATTCGTGATAACCTGACTCACTGTGACCGTGTCCGTCATAACCTATTCAGTTTATCCACGTTCATGATAAGCAGATTCACTGTGACAATGTCCATGATAACCTGATTCACTGTGACCTTGGTCATGATAACCGGATTCGCTGTGACCGTTTTCATGGTAACCTGATTCACTGTGACCGTGTCCATGATAACCTGATTCACTGTGACCTTGTTCATGATAACCTGATTCTATGTCACCACGTTCATGATAACCTGATTCACTGTGACCGTGTCCATGATAACCTGATTCAGTGTGACCATGTACATAATAACCTGATTCAGTGTGCCCGTGTCCATAACCTGATTCACTGTGACCATGTTCATGACAACCTGTTTCAGTCTGACCGTGTTCATGATAACCTGATTCACTGTGACCACATTCATGATAACCTGATTCACTTGTGACCAAGTCCATGATAACCTGATTCAGTGTGACCGTGTCCATGATAACCTGATTCACTGTGATCTTGTGCATGATAACCTGATTCACTGTCACCTTGTCCATGAAAACCTGATTCAGTGTGACCGTGTCCATGATAACCTGATTCTCTGTGACCACATTCATGATAAACTAATTCAGTATGACTGTCTCCATGATAACCTGATTCACTGTGACCGTGTTCATGATAACCTGAGTCTCTGTGACCATGTTAATGATAACCTGATTCACTGTGATCGTGTCCATGATAACCTGATTCACTGTGACCATGTGCATGATAACCTGATTCACTTGTGATCACTTTCATGATAACCTGACTCAGTGTGATCCTCTTCATGATAACCTGAATCCGTGTAACCGTGTCCATGATAAAAAGATTCACTGTTACCGTGTCCAAGATAACCTGATTCACTGTGACCGTGTCCATGATAACCTTATTCACTGTGACCATGTTCATGGTAACCTGATTCACTCTGACCGAGACCAGGAAAACCTGATTCAGTGTGACCGTGTCCATGATAACCTGATTCTATGTCAGCACGTTCATGATAACCTGATTCACTGTGACTGTGTACATGATAAGCTGATTCACTGTGACCACGTTCATGATAATCTGACTCAATGCGACCGATTCCATATAAACTGATTCTATGTCACCACGTTCATGATAACCTGATTCAGTGTGACCATGTTCATGACAAACTGATTGAGTGTGACCGTATTCATGATAACCTGATTCAGTGTGACCCTGTCCATGATAATCTGATTCACTGTGACCGTGTTCATGATAACCTGATTCACTGCGACCATGTTCATGACAACCTGATTCAGTTTAACAGTTTCCATAATAACCTGGTTCACTGTGGCCGTGTCTTTGATAACCTGATTCACTGTTACCGTGTTCATGAGAACCTGATTCAGTGTGTCCATGTTCATGATAACCTGATTCACTGTGATCGTGTGCATGATAACCTGATTCACTGTCACCGTATCCATGATAACCTGATTCAGTGTGACCGTGTCCATGATAACCTGATTCTCTGTGACCTTGGTCATGATAACCTGATTCTCTGTGACCACGTTCATGAAGAACCAATTCAGTGGGACTGTGTCCATGGTAACCTGATTCACTGTGACCACATTCATTATAACCTCATTCACTGAACCATGTCCATGATAACCTAATTCACTGCAATCATGTTCATGATAACCTGATTCAATGTGATCGTGTTCATGATAACCTGATTCACTGCAAACGTGTCCATGATAACCTGATTTACTGTGACCGTGTCCATGTTAACCTGATTCACTGCGAGCGTGTTCATGATAACCTGATTCAGCGTGACCACGTCAATGATAATCTGATTCAGTGTGACCGTGTTCATGATGACCTGATTCAGTGTGACCGTGTGCATGATATCGTGATTCATTGTGTCCGTGTCCATTACAACCTGATTCACTGTGACCATGTCCATGATAACCTGATTCACTGTGACCGTGTCCATGATAACCTGATTCACTGTGACCACGTTCATGATAATCTGATTCAATGTGACCATGTTCATGACAACCTGATTCAGTTTGACCGTGTCCATGATAACCTGATTCACTGTGACCGTTTTCATGGTAATGTGATTCACTGTGACCGTGTCCATGATAACCTGATTCACTGCAAAAGTGTCCATGATAACCTGATTTACTGTGACCGTGTCCATGTTAACCTGATTCACTGCGAGCGTGTTCATGATAACCTGATTCAGCGTGACCACGTCAATGATAATCTGATTCAGTGTGACCGTGTTCATGATGACCTGATTCAGTGTGACCGTGTGCATGATATTGTGATTCATTGTGTCCGTGTCCATTACAACCTGATTCACTGTGACCATGTCCATGATAACCTGATTCACTGTGACCGTGTTCATGATAACCTGATTCACTGTGACCACATTCATGATAACCTGATTCACTGTGACTGTGTCCATGATAACCTGATTCACTGTGACCACGTTCATGATAATCTGATACAATGTGGCCGATTCCATGATAAACTGATTCTATGTCACCACGTTCATGATAACCTGATTCAGTGTGACCATGTTCATGACAACCTGATTCAGTTTGACCGTGTCCATGATAATCTGATTCACTGTGATCGTGTCCATGTTAACCTGATTCTCTGCGCCCACGTTCATGATAAACTGATTCAGTGTGACCATGTACATGATAACCTGATTCAGTGTGACCATGTTCATGACAACCTGATTCAGTTTGACCGTGTCCATGATAACCTGATTCACTGTGACCACGTTCATGGTAACCTGATTCACTGTGACCGTTTCCATGATAACCTTAGTCAGTTTAACCGTGTTCATGATAACCTGATTCAGTGTGACCACGTTCATGGTAACCTGATTCAGTGTGACCGTCTCCATGATAACCTTAGTCAGTTTGACCGAATCCATGATAACCTGATTCAGTGTGACCGTGTCCATGATAACCCGATTCACTGCGATCGTGTGCATGATAACCTGATACACTGTCACCGTGTCCATGATAACCTGATTCAGTGCGACTGTGTCCATGATAACCTGATTCACTGTGACCACGTTCATGATAACCTGATTCACTGTGTCCGTGTTCATGATAATCTGATTCACTGTGACCGTGATCATGATAACCTGATTCAGTTTGACCGTGTCCATGAAAACCTGATTCTCTGTGCCCACGTTCATGATGAACGAATTCAGTGGGACTGTGTCCATGGTAACCTGATTCACTGTGACCACATTCATTATAACCTCATTCACTGAGACCGTGTCCATGATAACCTGATTCACTGTGACCATATTCATGATAACCTGATTCACTGTGACCGTGTTCATGATAACCTGATTCACTGCAATCATGTTCATGATAACCTGATTCAATGTGATCGTGTTCATGATAACCTGATTCAGTGTGACCTTGTTCATGATAGCCTGATTCACCGTGACCGTGTCCATGATATCCTGATTCTACGTCACCACATTCGTGATAACCTGACTCACTGTGACCGTGTCCGTCATAACCTATTCAGTTTATCCACGTTCATGATAAGCAGATTCACTGTGACAATGTCCATGATAACCTGATTCACTGTGACCATTTTCAAGATAACCTGATTCACTGTGACTATGTCCATGATATCCTGATTCCCTGTGTCCACGTTCATGATAACCTGATTCAGTGTGACCATGTTTATGATAACCTGATTCACTGTGACCACATTCATGATAAACTGATACACTGAGACCATGTCCATGATAACCTGATTCACTGCAATCATGTTCATGATAACCTGATTCAATGTGACCGTGTCCATGATAACCTGATTCACTGCAACCGTATCCATGATAACCTGATTCAGTGTGACCATGTTCATGATAACCTGATTCAGTGTGACCACGTTCATTCCAACCTAATTCACTGTGACCGTGTTCATGATAACCTGATTCAGTGTGACTGTGTCCATGATGACCTGATTCACTGAGACCCTGTGATGATAACTGATTCAATGTGACCGTGTCCATGATAACCTGATTCATTGTGACCACGTTCATGATAATCTGATTCACTGTGACCACGTTCATGGTAACCTGATTCACTGTGACCGTTTCCATGATAACCTTAGTCAGTTTGACCGTGTTCATGATAACCTGATTCAGTGTGACCACGTTCATGGTAACCTGATTCTGTGTGACCGTCTCCATGATAACCTTAGTCAGTATGACCGTCTCCATGATAACCTGATTCAGTGTGACCACGTTCATGACAACCTGATTCAGTGTGACCGTGTCCCTGATAACCTGATTCACTGCGATCGTGTGCATGATAACCTGATACACTGTCACCGTGTCCATGATAATCTGATTCACTGTGATCGTGTCCATGTTAACCTGATTCTCTGCGCCCACGTTCATGATAAACTGATTCAGTGTGACCATGTACATGATAACTTGATTCAGTGTGACCACGTTCATTACAACCTGATTCACTGTGATTGTGTCCATGATAACCTGATTCAGTGTGACCGTGTCCATGATAACCTGATTCACTATGACCGTGTCCATGATAACCTGATTCACTGTGACAATGTTCACGATAACCTGATTCACTGTGACCGTGTCTATGATAACCTGATTCACTGTGACCCTGTTCAAGATAACCTGATTCACTGTGATCGCGTCCCTGATAACCTGATTCACTGTAAGCGTGTTCATGATAAGCTGATTCACTGTGATCGTTTCCATGATAACCTGATTCACTGTGACCGATTCCATGATAAACTGATTCTATGTCACCACGTTCATGATAAATTGATTCAGTGTGACCGTGCCCATGATAACCTGATTCAGTTTGACCACGTTCATGATAACCTGATTCAGTGTGACCGTGTCCATGATTACCTGATTCACTGTCACCACGTTCATGATAAACTGATTCTTTGTGACTGTGTCCATGATAACCTGATTCAGTGTGACCGTATCCATGATAACCTGATTCACTGACACCACGTTCATGATAAACTGATTCTTTGTGTCTGTGTCCATGATAACCTGATTCAGTGTGACCGATTCCATGATAAACTGATTCTATGTCACCACCTTCATGATAACCTGATTCAGTGTGACCATGTTCATGACAACCTGATTCACTGTGGCCGTGTCCATGATAACTTAATTCAGTGTGACCACGTTCATTACAACCTGATTCACTGTGATTGTGTCCATGATAACCTGATTCAGTGTGACCGTGTCCATGATAACCTGATTCACTGTGACCACATTCATGATAACCTGATTCACTATGACCGTGTCCATGATAACCTGATTCACTGTGACAATGTTCACGATAACCTGATTCACTGTGACCGTGTCTATGATAACCTGATTCACTGTGACCATGTTAATGATAACCTGATTCATTGTGACCATGTCCATGATAACCTGATTCACTTGTGACCACTTTCATGATAACCTGACACAGTGTGACCCTCTTCATGATAACCTGAATCCGTGTAACCGTGTCCATGATAAAAAGATTCACTGTTACCGTGTCCAAGATAACCTGATTCAGTGTGACCATGTTCATGATAACCTGATTCACTGTGACTGTGTCCATGATTACCTGATTCAATGTGACTGTGTCCATGATTACCTGATTGAGTATGACCATGTTCATGAGAACGTGATTCACTGTGACTGTGTTCATGAGAACCTGATTCACTGTGACCATGTCCATGATAACCTGATTCACTGTGACCGTGTCCATGATAACCTGATTCACTGTGACTGTGTCCATGATTACCTGATTCAGTGTGACTGTGTCCATGATTATCTGAATCTGTGTGATCGTGTCCATGATAACCTGATTCACTGTGATCGTGTCCATGATAAACAGATTCACTGTGACCACATTCATGATAACCTGATTCACTCTGACCGTGTCCATGATAACCTGATTCACTGTGACCACATTCATGATAACCTGATTCACTGTGATCGTGTCCATGATAACCTGATTTACTCTGACCATGTCCATGATAACCTGATTCACTGTAAGCGGGTTCATGATAACCTGATTCACTGTGACCGTGTCCATGTTAACCTGATTCTATGTCACCATGTTCATGATAACCTGATTCAGTGTTGACCATGTACATAACAACGTGATTCACCGTGCCCGTGTCCATAACCTGATACACTGTGACCACATTCATGATAACCTGATTCATTCTGACCGTGTTCATGATAGCCTGAATCTCTGTGACCGTGTCCATGATAACCTGATTCACTGTGACCACTTGCATGATGAAATGATTCACTGTTACCGTGTCCATATTAACCTGATTCACTTGTGACCGTCTCCATGATAACCTTAGTCAGTGTGACCGTGTCCATGATAAACAGATTCTATGTCACCACTTTCATGATAACCTGATTCAGTGTGACCACGTTCATGGTAACCTGATTCACTGTGATCATGTCCATGATTAACTGATTCACTGCGACAGTGTTCATGATAGCCTGATTCAGTGTGACTGTTTTCCTGATAACCTGATTCACTGTTATCGTGTCCATGATAACCTGATTCAGTGTGACCATGTTCATGACAACGTGATTCACCGTGACCGTGTTCATGAGTACCTGATTCACTATGACCGTGGTCATGATAATCTGATTCACTGTGACCGTGTCCATGGTAACCTGATTCACTGTGACCATGTTCATAATAACATGATTCACTGTGCCCGTGTCCATAACCTGATACACTGTGACCACATTCATGATAACCTGATTCACTCTGACCGTGTTCATGATAGCCTGAATCTCTGTGACCGTGTCCATGATAACTTGATTCACTGTGACCACTTGCATGATAAAATGATTCACTGTTACCGTGTCCATATTAACCTGATTCACTTGTGACCGTCTCCATGATAACCTTAGTCAGTGTGACCGTGTCCATGATAAACAGATTCTATGTCACCACTTTCATGATAACCTGATTCAGTGTGACCACGTTCATGGTAACCTGATTCACTGTGATCATGTCCATGATTAACTGATTCACTGCGACAGTGTTCATGATAGCCTGATTCAGTGTGACTGTTTTCCTGATAACCTGATTCACTGTTATCGTGTCCATGATAACCTGATTCAGTGTGACCATGTTCATGACAACGTGATTCACCGTGACCGTGTTCATGAGTACCTGATTCACTATGACCGTGGTCATGATAATCTGATTCACTGTGACCGTGTCCATGGTAACCTGATTCACTGTGACCATGTTCATAATAACATGATTCACTGTGCCCGTGTCCATAACCTGATACACTGTGACCACATTCATGATAACCTGATTCACTCTGACCGTGTTCATGATAGCCTGAATCTCTGTGACCGTGTCCATGATAACTTGATTCACTGTGACCACTTGCATGATAAAATGATTCACTGTTACCGTGTCCATATTAACATGATTCACTTGTGACCGTCTCCATGATAACCTTAGTCAGTGTGACCACGTTCATGATAACCTGATTCACTGTGACCGTGTCCATGATAAACAGATTCTATGTCACCACTTTCATGATAACCTGATTCAGTGTGACCACGTTCATGACAACGTGATTCACCGTGACCGTGTTCATGAGAACCTGATTCACTATGACCGTGGTCATGATAATCGGATTCAGTGTGACTGTTTTCATGATACTCTGATTCACTGTTACCGTGTTCATGACAACCAGATTCAGTGTGACCGTGTTCGTGATAACCTGAATCTGTGTGACCGTGTCCGTGATAATCTGATTCAGTTTGATAACGTTCATGATAACCTGATTCACTGTGACCGTGTCCATGATAACCTGATTCACTGTGACCATGTTCATGACAACCTGATTCAAGATGACGGTGTCCATGATAACCTGATTCACTGTGACCGTGTTCATGATAACCTGATTCAAGATGACAGTGTCCATGATAACCTGATTCACTGTGACCGTGTCCATGATAACCTGATTCACTGTGACTGTATCCATGATAACCTGATTCAGTGTGACCACGTACATGATGAGCTGATTCACTGTGAACGTGTTCATGATAACCTGATTCACTCTGATAAACCTTCATGATAACCTGATTCAGTGTGACCGTATCCATGATAACCTGATTCACTGCGACCATGTGCATGATAACCTGATTCACTGTGTCGTGATCATGATAACCTGTTTCAATGTGACTGTGTCCATGATAACCTGATTCACTGTGACCGTGTCCATGATAACCTGATTCAGTGTGACCACGTTCATGATAAGCTGATTCACTGTGAACGTGTTCATGATAACCTGATTCACTCTGACTACCTTCATGATAACCTGATTCAGTGTTACCATATCCATGATAACCTGATTCACTGTGAACGTGTCCATGATAACCTGATTCATTGAGACCGTGTTCAAGATAACCTGATTCACTGAGACCGTGTCCATGATAACCTGATTCACTGTGACCGTGTCCTTGATAACCTGATTCACTGTGGCCACGTTCATGATAACCTGATTCACTGTGACCGTGATCATGATAACCAGATTCGGTGTGACCGTGTCCATGATAACCTGATTCACTGTGACCACATTCATGATAAGCTGATCAGTGTGACCGTGTCCATGATTATCTGATTCACTGTGATCGTGTTCAAGATAACCTGATTCACTGTGACCACGTTCATGATAACGTGATTCTGTGTGACTATGTCCATGATAACGTGATTCACTGTGACCGTGTTCATGATAACCTGATTCACTGTGATCGTGTTCAAGATAACCTGATTCACTGTGACCACGTTCATGATAACGTGATTCTGTGTGACTCTGTCCATGATAACCTGATTCACTGTGACCGTGTTCAAAATAACCTGATTCAGTGTGACCGTGTCCATGATAACCTGATTCACTGTGACCGTGTTCAAGATAACCTGATTCACTGTGACCGTGTCCATGATAATCTGATTCACTGTTACCGTGTCCATGATAACCTGATTCACTGTGACCGTGTTCATGATAATCTGATTCACTGTGACCACGTTCATGATAACCTGATTCACTGTGAACGTTCATGATAACCTGATATATTGAGACCGTGTTCAAGATAACCTGATTCACTGAGACCGTGTCCATAATAACCTGATTCACTATGACCGTGATCATGATAACCAGATTCGGTGTGACCGTGTCCGTGATAACCTGATTCACTGTGACCACGTTCATGATAAGCTGAGCAGTGTGACCGTGTCCATGATAATCTGATTCACTGTGATCGTGTTCAAGATAACCTGATTCACTGTGACCACGTTCATGATAACGTGATTCTGTGTGACTCTGTCCATGATAACGTGATTCACTGTGACCGTATCCATGATAACCTGATTCACTGTGACCGTGTCCTTGATAACCTGGTTCAGTGCGACCACGTTAATTGTAACCTGATTCAGTGTGACCGTGTCCATGACAACCTGATTCACTGTTACCCTGTTCATGATAACCTGATTCACTGTGACCGTGATCATGATAACCTGATTCTATGTCACCACGTTCATGATAACCTGATTCACTGTGACCGTGATCATGATAACCTGATTCTATGTCACCACGTTCATGATAACCTGATTCACTGTGACCGTGTCCATGACAACCTGATTCACTGTTACCCTGTTCATGATAACCTGATTCACTGTGACCGTGTACATGATAACCAGATTCACTGTGACCGTGTTCATGATAACCTGATTCGCGGTGACCAGGTTCATGATAAGCTGATTCATCGTGACCGTGTTCATAATAACCTGATTTAGTGTGATCATGTTCATGATAACCTGATTCAGTGTGACCGTGTTCATAATAACCTGATTCACTGCGATCGTGTTCATGATAACCTGATTCACTGTAACCATGTCCATGATATCCTGATTCACTGTGTCCGTGTCCATGATAACCTGATTCAGTGTGACTGTGTCCATCATAACCTGATTCAGTTTGACCACGTTCATGATAAACTGATTCACTGTAACCAAGTACATGATAACCTGATTCACTGTGACCTTGTCCATCATAGCCTGATTTTGTTTGATAACGTTCATGATTAGCTGATTCACTGTGACCATGTCCGTGATAACCTGATTCACTGTGATCGTGTTCAAGATAACCTGATTCACTGTGACCACGTTCATGATAACGTGATTCTGTGTGACTCTGTCCATGATAACGTGATTCACTGTGACCGTGTTCATGATAACCTGATTCACTGTGACCGTGTCCATGATAACCTGATTCACTGTGACCGTGTTCAAGATAACCTGATTCAGTGTGATCGTGTCCATGATAACCTGATTCACTGTGACCGTGTTCAAGATAACCTGATTCACTGTGACCGTGTCCATGATAATCTGATTCACTGTTACCGTGTCCATGATAACCTGATTCACTGTGACCGTGTTCATGATAATCTGATTCACTGTGACCACGTTCATGATAACCTGATTCACTGTGAACGTGTCCATGATAACCTGATATATTGAGACCGTGTTCAAGATAACCTGATTCACTGAGACCGTGTCCATGATAACCTGATTCACTATGACCGTGACCTTGATAACCTGATTCACTGTGACCACGTTCATGATAACCTGATTCACTGTGACCGTGTCCATGATGACCTGATTCACTGTGACCGTGTTCAAGATAACCTGATTCACTGTGACCGTGTCCATGATAATCTGATTCACTGTTACCGTGTCCATGATAACCTGATTCACTGTGACCGTGTTCATGATAACCTGATTCACTGTGACCACGTTCATGATAACCTGATTCACTGTGAACGTGTCCATGATAACCTGATTCATTGAGACCATGTTCAAGATACCCTGATTCACTGAGACCGTGTCCATGATAACCTGATTCACTGTGACCGTGATCATGCTAAACAGATTCGGTGTGACCGTGTCCGTGATAACCTGATTCACTGTGACCACGTTCATGATAAGCTGAGCAGTGTGACCGTGTCCATGATAATCTGATTCACTGTGATCGTGTTCAAGATAACCTGATTCACTGTGACCACGTTCATGATAACGTGATTCTGTGTGACTCTGTCCATGATAACGTGATTCACTGTGACCGTATCCATGATAACCTGATTCACTGTGACCGTGTCCTTGATAACCTGGTTCAGTGCGACCACGTTAATTGTAACCTGATTCAGTGTGACCGTGTCCATGACAACCTGATTCACTGTTACCCTGTTCATGATAACCTGATTCACTGTGACCGTGATCATGATAACCTGATTCTATGTCACCACGTTCATGATAACCTGATTCACTGTGACCGTGATCATGATAACCTGATTCTATGTCACCACGTTCATGATAACCTGATTCACTGTGAACGTGTCCATGATAACCTGATATATTGAGACCGTGTTCAAGATAACCTGATTCACTGAGACCGTGTCCATGATAACCTGATTCACTATGACCGTGACCTTGATAACCTGATTCACTGTGACCGTGATCATGCTAACCAGATTCGGTGTGACCGTGTCCGTGATAACCTGATTCACTGTGACCACGTTCATGATAACCTGATTCACTGTGAACGTGTCCATGATAACCTGATATATTGAGACCGTGTTCAAGATAACCTGATTCACTGAGACCGTGTTCATGATAACCTGATTCACTGTGACCGTGTCCATGATAACCTGATTCACTGTGACCGTGATCATGCTAACCAGATTCGGTGTGACCGTGTCCGTGATAACCTGATTCACTGTGACCACGTTCATGATAAGCTGAGCAGTGTGACCGTGTCCATGATAATCTGATTCACTGTGATCGTGTTCAAGATAACCTGATTCACTGTGACCGTGTCCATGATAATCTGATTCACTGTTACCGTGTCCATGATAACCTGATTCACTGTGAACGTGTCCATGATAACCAGATTCGGTGTGACCGTGTCCGTGATAACCTGATTCACTGTGACCACGTTCATGATAAGCTGAGCAGTGTGACCGTGTCCATGATTATCTGATTCACTGTGATCGTGTTCAAGATAACCTGATTCACTGTGACCACGTTCATGATAACGTGATTCTGTGTGACTCTGTCCATGATAACGTGATTCACTGTGACCGTGTTCATGATAACCTGATTCACTGTGACCGTGTCCATGATAACCTGATTCACTGTGACCGTGTTCAAGATAACCTGATTCACTGTGACCGTGTCCATGATAATCTGATTCACTGTTACCGTTTCCATGATAACCTGATTCACTGTGACCGTGTTCATGATAATCTGATTCACTGTGACCACGTTCATGATAACCTGATTCACTGTGAACGTGTCCATGATAACCTGATATATTGAGACCGTGTTCAAGATAACCTGATTCACTGAGACCGTGTCCATGATAACCTGATTCACTATGACCGTGACCTTGATAACCTGATTCACTGTGACCACGTTCATGATAAGCTGATAAGTGTGACCGTGTCCATGATAATCTGATTCACTGTGATCGTGTTCAAGATAACCTGATTCACTGTGACCACGTTCATGATAACATGATTCTGTGTGACTCTGTCCATG
Source organism: Hemiscyllium ocellatum (assembly GCF_020745735.1). Lineage (NCBI taxonomy): Eukaryota > Metazoa > Chordata > Chondrichthyes > Orectolobiformes > Hemiscylliidae > Hemiscyllium > Hemiscyllium ocellatum. The sequence goes on along the minus strand of NC_083442.1, from coordinate 25,648,646 downwards.
ATAACGTGATTCACTGTGACCGTGTTCATGATAACCTGATTCACTGTGACCGTGTCCATGATGATCTGATTCACTGTGACCGTGTTCAAGATAACCTGATTCACTGTGACCGTGTCCATGATAATCTGATTCACTGTTACCGTCTTCATGATAACCTGATTCAGTGTGACCGTGTCCATGATAACCTGATTCACTGTGACCGTGTTCAAGATAACCTGATTCACTGTGACCGTGTCCATGATAATCTGATTCACTGTTACCGTGTCCATGATAACCTGATTCACTGTGAACGTGTCCATGATAACCAGATTCGGTGTGACCGTGTCCGTGATAACCTGATTCACTGTGACCACGTTCATGATAAGCTGAGCAGTGTGACCGTGTCCATGATAATCTGATTCACTGTGATCGTGTTCAAGATAACCTGATTCACTGTGACCACGTTCATGATAACGTGATTCTGTGTGACTCTGTCCATGATAACGTGATTCACTGTGACCGTATCCATGATAACCTGATTCACTGTGACCGTGTCCTTGATAACCTGGTTCAGTGCGACCACGTTAATTGTAACCTGATTCAGTGTGACCGTGTCCATGACAACCTGATTCACTGTTACCCTGTTCATGATAACCTGATTCACTGTGACCGTGATCATGATAACCTGATTCTATGTCACCACGTTCATGATAACCTGATTCACTGTGACCGTGTCCATGACAACCTGATTCACTCTTACCCTGTTCATGATAACCTGATTCACTGTGACCGTGTACATGATAACCTGATTCACTGTGACCGTGTTCATGATAACCTGATTCGCGGTGACCACGTTCATGATAAGCTGATTCACCGTGACCGTGTTCATAATAACCTGATTTAGTGTGATCATGTTCATGATAACCTGATTCAGTGTGACCGTGTTCATAATAACCTGATTCACTGCGTTCGTGTTCATGATAACCTGATTCACTGTAACCATGTCCATGATATCCTGATTCACTGTGTCCGTGTCCATGATAACCTGATTCAGTGTGACTGTGTCCATCATAACCTGATTCAGTTTGACCACGTTCATGATAAACTGATTCACTGTAACCAAGTACATGATAACCTGATTCACTGTGACCTTGTCCATCATAGCCTGATTTTGTTTGATCACGTTCATGATTAGCTGATTCACTGTGACCATGTTCATGATAACCTGATTCAGTGTGACCGTGTCCATGATAACCTGATTCTATGTCACCACGTTCATGATAACCTGATTCACTGTGACCGTGTCCATGACAACCTGATTCACTGTTACCCTGTTCATGATAACCTGATTCACTGTGACCGTGTACATGATAACCTGATTCACTGTGACCGTGTTCATGATAACCTGATTCGCGGTGACCACGTTCATGATAAGCTGATTCACCGTGACCGTGTTCATAATAACCTGATTTAGTGTGATCATGTTCATGATAACCTGATTCAGTGTGACCGTGTTCATAATAACCTGATTCACTGCGATCGTGTTCATGATAACCTGATTCACTGTAACCATGTCCATGATATCCTGATTCACTGTGTCCGTGTCCATGATAACCTGATTCAATGTGACTGTGTCCATGACAACCTTATACGCTGTGACCTTCTTCATGATTACCTGATTCACTTTGACCATGTCCATGATTACCTGATTCACTGTGACCGTGTCCATGATAACCTGATTCACTGTGACCGTGTCAATCATAACCTGATTCAGTGTGACCACGTTCATGATATGCTGATTCGCTGTGAACGTGTTCATGGTAACCTGATTCACTCTGACCGAGTCCAGGATAACCTGATTCAGTGTGACCGTGTCCATGATAACTTGAATTTATGTCACCACGTTCATGGTAACCTATTCACTGTGACCGTGTCCTTAATAACCTGATTCACTGTGACCGTGTTCATGATAACCTGATTCACTGTGACCACGTTCATGATAACCTGATTCACTGTGAACGTGTCCATGATAACCTGATTCATTAAGACCATGTTCAAGATAACCTGATTCACTGAGACCGTGTCCATGATAACCTGATTCACTGTGACCGTGTCCATGACAACCTGATTCACTGTTACCCTGTTCATGATAACCTGATTCACTGTGACCGTGTACATGATAACCTGATTCACTGTGACCGTGTCCTTGATAACCTGGTTCAGTGCGAACACGTTAATTGTAACCTGATTCAGTGTGACCGTGTCCATGACAACCTGATTCACTGTTACCCTGTTCATGATAACCTGATTCACTGTGACCGTGATCATGATAACCTGATTCTATGTCACCACGTTCATGATAACCTGATTCACTGTGACCGTGATCATGATAACCTGATTCACTGTGACCGTGATCATGATAAATTGATTCTATGTCACCACGTTCATGACAACCTGATTCACTGTTACCCTGTTCATGATAACCTGATTCACTGTGACCGTGTTCATGATAACCTGATTCGCGGTGACCACGTTCATGATGAGCTGATTCACCGTGACCGTGTTCATAATAACCTGATTTAGTGTGATCATGTTCATGATAACCTGATTCAGTGTGACCGTGTGCATAATAACCTGATTCACTGCGATCGTGTTCATGATAACCTGATTCACTGTAACCATGTCCATGATATCCTGATTCACTGTGTCCGTGTCCATGATAACCTGATTCAGTGTGACTGTGTCCATCATAACCTGATTCAGTTTGACCACGTTCATGATAAACTGATTCACTGTAACCAAGTACATGATAACCTGATTCACTGTGACCTTGTCCAACATAGCCTGATTTTGTTTGATCACGTTCATGATTAGCTGATTCACTGTGACCATGTTCATGATAACCTGATTCAGTGTGACCGTGTCCATGATAACCTGATTCTATGTCACCACGTTGATGATAACCTGATTCACTGTGACCGTGATCATGATAAATTGATTCTATGTCACCACGTTCATGACAACCTGATTCACTGTTACCCTGTTCATGATAACCTGATTCACTGTGACCGTGTTCATGATAACCTGATTCGCGGTGACCACGTTCATGATGAGCTGATTCACCGTGACCGTGTTCATAATAACCTGATTTAGTGTGATCATGTTCATGATAACCTGATTCAGTGTGACCGTGTGCATAATAACCTGATTCACTGCGATCGTGTTCATGATAACCTGATTCACTGTAACCATGTCCATGATATCCTGATTCACTGTGTCCGTGTCCATGATAACCTGATTCAGTGTGACTGTGTCCATCATAACCTGATTCAGTTTGACCACGTTCATGATAAACTGATTCACTGTAACCAAGTACATGATAACCTGATTCACTGTGACCTTGTCCATCATAGCCTGATTTTGTTTTATCACGTTCATGATTAGCTGATTCACTGTGACCATGTCCATGATAATCTGATTCACTGTTACCGTGTCCATGATAACCTGATTCACTGTGAACGTGTCTATGATAACCAGATTCGGTGTGACCGTGTCCGTGATAACCTGATTCACTGTGACCACGTTCATGATAAGCTGAGCAGTGTGACCGTGTCCATGATAATCTGATTCACTGTGATCGTGTTCAAGATAACCTGATTCACTGTGACCACGTTCATGATAACGTGATTCTGTGTGACTCTGTCCATGATAACGTGATTCACTGTGACCGTATCCATGATAACCTGATTCACTGTGACCGTGTCCTTGATAACCTGGTTCAGTGCGACCACGTTAATTGTAACCTGATTCAGTGTGACCGTGTCCATGACAACCTGATTCACTGTTACCCTGTTCATGATAACCTGATTCACTGTGACCGTGATCATGATAACCTGATTCTATGTCACCACGTTCATGATAACCTGATTCACTGTGACCGTGTGCATGACAACCTGATTCACTGTTACCCTGTTCATGATAACCTGATTCACTGTGACCGTGTACATGATAACCTGATTCACTGTGACCGTGTTCATGATAACCTGATTCGCGGTGACCACGTTCATGATAAGCTGATTCACCGTGACCGTGTTCATAATAACCTGATTTAGTGTGATCATGTTCATGATAACCTGATTCAGTGTGACCGTGTTCATAATAACCTGATTCACTGCGATCGTGTTCATGATAACCTGATTCACTGTAACCATGTCCATGATATCCTGATTCACTGTGTCCGTGTCCATGATAACCTGATTCAGTGTGACTGTGTCCATCATAACCTGATTCAGTTTGACCACGTTCATGATAAACTGATTCACTGTAACCAAGTACATGATAACCTGATTCACTGTGACCTTGTCCATCATAGCCTGATTTTGTTTGATCACGTTCATGATTAGCTGATTCACTGTGACCATGTTCATGATAACCTGATTCAGTGTGACCGTGTCCATGATAACCTGATTCTATGTCACCACGTTCATGATAACCTGATTCACTGTGACCGTGTCCATGACAACCTGATTCACTGTTACCCTGTTCATGATAACCTGATTCACTGTGACCGTGTACATGATAACCTGATTCACTGTGACCGTGTTCATGATAACCTGATTCGCGGTGACCACGTTCATGATAAGCTGATTCACCGTGACCGTGTTCATAATAACCTGATTTAGTGTGATCATGTTCATGATAACCTGATTCAGTGTGACCGTGTTCATAATAACCTGATTCACTGCGATCGTGTTCATGATAACCTGATTCACTGTAACCATGTCCATGATATCCTGATTCACTGTGTCCGTGTCCATGATAACCTGATTCAGTGTGACTGTGTCCATCATAACCTGATTCAGTTTGACCGCGTCCATGATAACCTGATTCAATGTGACTGTGTCCATGACAACCTTATACGCTGTGACCTTCTTCATGATTACCTGATTCACTTTGACCATGTCCATGATTACCTGATTCACTGTGACCGTGTCCATGATAACCTGATTCACTGTGACCGTGTCAATCATAACCTGATTCAGTGTGACCACGTTCATGATATGCTGATTCGCTGTGAACGTGTTCATGGTAACCTGATTCACTCTGACCGAGTCCAGGATAACCTGATTCAGTGTGACCGTGTCCATGATAACCTGAATTTATGTCACCACGTTCATGGTAACCTATTCACTGTGACCGTGTCCTTAATAACCTGATTCACTGTGACCGTGTTCATGATAACCTGATTCACTGTGACCACGTTCATGATAACCTGATTCACTGTGAACGTGTCCATGATAACCTGATTCATTGAGACCATGTTCAAGATAACCTGATTCACTGAGACCGTGTCCATGATAACCTGATTCACTGTGACCGTGTCCATGACAACCTGATTCACTGTTACCCTGTTCATGATAACCTGATTCACTGTGACCGTGTACATGATAACCTGATTCACTGTGACCGTGTCCTTGATAACCTGGTTCTGTGCGAACACGTTAATTGTAACCTGATTCAGTGTGACCGTGTCCATGACAACCTGATTCACTGTTACCCTGTTCATGATAACCTGATTCAGTGTGACCGTGTCCATGATAACCTGATTCACTGTGACCGTGTTCAAGATAACCTGATTCACTGTGACCGTGTCCATGATAATCTGATTCACTGTTACCGTGTCCATGATAACCTGATTCACTGTGAACGTGTCCATGATAACCAGATTCGGTGTGACCGTGTCCGTGATAACCTGATTCACTGTGACCACGTTCATGATAAGCTGAGCAGTGTGACCGTGTCCATGATAACCTGATTCACTGTGAACGTGTCCATGATAACCTGATATATTGAGACCGTGTTCAAGATAACCTGATTCACTGAGACCGTGTCCATGATAACCTGATTCACTATGACCGTGACCTTGATAACCTGATTCACTGTGACCACGTTCATGATAACCTGATTCACTGTGACCGTGTCCATGATGACCTGATTCACTGTGACCGTGTTCAAGATAACCTGATTCACTGTGACCGTGTCCATGATAATCTGATTCACTGTTACCGTGTCCATGATAACCTGATTCACTGTGACCGTGTTCATGATAACCTGATTCACTGTGACCACGTTCATGATAACCTGATTCACTGTGAACGTGTCCATGATAACCTGATTCATTGAGACCATGTTCAAGATACCCTGATTCACTGAGACCGTGTCCATGATAACCTGATTCACTGTGACCGTGATCATGCTAAACAGATTCGGTGTGACCGTGTCCGTGATAACCTGATTCACTGTGACCACGTTCATGATAAGCTGAGCAGTGTGACCGTGTCCATGATAATCTGATTCACTGTGATCGTGTTCAAGATAACCTGATTCACTGTGACCACGTTCATGATAACGTGATTCTGTGTGACTCTGTCCATGATAACGTGATTCACTGTGACCGTATCCATGATAACCTGATTCACTGTGACCGTGTCCTTGATAACCTGGTTCAGTGCGACCACGTTAATTGTAACCTGATTCAGTGTGACCGTGTCCATGACAACCTGATTCACTGTTACCCTGTTCATGATAACCTGATTCACTGTGACCGTGATCATGATAACCTGATTCTATGTCACCACGTTCATGATAACCTGATTCACTGTGACCGTGATCATGATAACCTGATTCTATGTCACCACGTTCATGATAACCTGATTCACTGTGAACGTGTCCATGATAACCTGATATATTGAGACCGTGTTCAAGATAACCTGATTCACTGAGACCGTGTCCATGATAACCTGATTCACTATGACCGTGACCTTGATAACCTGATTCACTGTGACCGTGATCATGCTAACCAGATTCGGTGTGACCGTGTCCGTGATAACCTGATTCACTGTGACCACGTTCATGATAACCTGATTCACTGTGAACGTGTCCATGATAACCTGATATATTGAGACCGTGTTCAAGATAACCTGATTCACTGAGACCGTGTTCATGATAACCTGATTCACTGTGACCGTGTCCATGATAACCTGATTCACTGTGACCGTGATCATGCTAACCAGATTCGGTGTGACCGTGTCCGTGATAACCTGATTCACTGTGACCACGTTCATGATAAGCTGAGCAGTGTGACCGTGTCCATGATAATCTGATTCACTGTGATCGTGTTCAAGATAACCTGATTCACTGTGACCGTGTCCATGATAATCTGATTCACTGTTACCGTGTCCATGATAACCTGATTCACTGTGAACGTGTCCATGATAACCAGATTCGGTGTGACCGTGTCCGTGATAACCTGATTCACTGTGACCACGTTCATGATAAGCTGAGCAGTGTGACCGTGTCCATGATTATCTGATTCACTGTGATCGTGTTCAAGATAACCTGATTCACTGTGACCACGTTCATGATAACGTGATTCTGTGTGACTCTGTCCATGATAACGTGATTCACTGTGACCGTGTTCATGATAACCTGATTCACTGTGACCGTGTCCATGATAACCTGATTCACTGTGACCGTGTTCAAGATAACCTGATTCACTGTGACCGTGTCCATGATAATCTGATTCACTGTTACCGTTTCCATGATAACCTGATTCACTGTGACCGTGTTCATGATAATCTGATTCACTGTGACCACGTTCATGATAACCTGATTCACTGTGAACGTGTCCATGATAACCTGATATATTGAGACCGTGTTCAAGATAACCTGATTCACTGAGACCGTGTCCATGATAACCTGATTCACTATGACCGTGACCTTGATAACCTGATTCACTGTGACCACGTTCATGATAAGCTGATAAGTGTGACCGTGTCCATGATAATCTGATTCACTGTGATCGTGTTCAAGATAACCTGATTCACTGTGACCACGTTCATGATAACATGATTCTGTGTGACTCTGTCCATGATAACGTGATTCACTGTGACCGTGTTCATGATAACCTGATTCACTGTGACCGTGTCCATGATGATCTGATTCACTGTGACCGTGTTCAAGATAACCTGATTCACTGTGACCGTGTCCATGATAATCTGATTCACTGTTACCGTCTTCATGATAACCTGATTCAGTGTGACCGTGTCCATGATAACCTGATTCACTGTGACCGTGTTCAAGATAACCTGATTCACTGTGACCGTGTCCATGATAATCTGATTCACTGTTACCGTGTCCATGATAACCTGATTCACTGTGAACGTGTCCATGATAACCAGATTCGGTGTGACCGTGTCCGTGATAACCTGATTCACTGTGACCACGTTCATGATAAGCTGAGCAGTGTGACCGTGTCCATGATAATCTGATTCACTGTGATCGTGTTCAAGATAACCTGATTCACTGTGACCACGTTCATGATAACGTGATTCTGTGTGACTCTGTCCATGATAACGTGATTCACTGTGACCGTATCCATGATAACCTGATTCACTGTGACCGTGTCCTTGATAACCTGGTTCAGTGCGACCACGTTAATTGTAACCTGATTCAGTGTGACCGTGTCCATGACAACCTGATTCACTGTTACCCTGTTCATGATAACCTGATTCACTGTGACCGTGATCATGATAACCTGATTCTATGTCACCACGTTCATGATAACCTGATTCACTGTGACCGTGTCCATGACAACCTGATTCACTCTTACCCTGTTCATGATAACCTGATTCACTGTGACCGTGTACATGATAACCTGATTCACTGTGACCGTGTTCATGATAACCTGATTCGCGGTGACCACGTTCATGATAAGCTGATTCACCGTGACCGTGTTCATAATAACCTGATTTAGTGTGATCATGTTCATGATAACCTGATTCAGTGTGACCGTGTTCATAATAACCTGATTCACTGCGTTCGTGTTCATGATAACCTGATTCACTGTAACCATGTCCATGATATCCTGATTCACTGTGTCCGTGTCCATGATAACCTGATTCAGTGTGACTGTGTCCATCATAACCTGATTCAGTTTGACCACGTTCATGATAAACTGATTCACTGTAACCAAGTACATGATAACCTGATTCACTGTGACCTTGTCCATCATAGCCTGATTTTGTTTGATCACGTTCATGATTAGCTGATTCACTGTGACCATGTTCATGATAACCTGATTCAGTGTGACCGTGTCCATGATAACCTGATTCTATGTCACCACGTTCATGATAACCTGATTCACTGTGACCGTGTCCATGACAACCTGATTCACTGTTACCCTGTTCATGATAACCTGATTCACTGTGACCGTGTACATGATAACCTGATTCACTGTGACCGTGTTCATGATAACCTGATTCGCGGTGACCACGTTCATGATAAGCTGATTCACCGTGACCGTGTTCATAATAACCTGATTTAGTGTGATCATGTTCATGATAACCTGATTCAGTGTGACCGTGTTCATAATAACCTGATTCACTGCGATCGTGTTCATGATAACCTGATTCACTGTAACCATGTCCATGATATCCTGATTCACTGTGTCCGTGTCCATGATAACCTGATTCAATGTGACTGTGTCCATGACAACCTTATACGCTGTGACCTTCTTCATGATTACCTGATTCACTTTGACCATGTCCATGATTACCTGATTCACTGTGACCGTGTCCATGATAACCTGATTCACTGTGACCGTGTCAATCATAACCTGATTCAGTGTGACCACGTTCATGATATGCTGATTCGCTGTGAACGTGTTCATGGTAACCTGATTCACTCTGACCGAGTCCAGGATAACCTGATTCAGTGTGACCGTGTCCATGATAACTTGAATTTATGTCACCACGTTCATGGTAACCTATTCACTGTGACCGTGTCCTTAATAACCTGATTCACTGTGACCGTGTTCATGATAACCTGATTCACTGTGACCACGTTCATGATAACCTGATTCACTGTGAACGTGTCCATGATAACCTGATTCATTAAGACCATGTTCAAGATAACCTGATTCACTGAGACCGTGTCCATGATAACCTGATTCACTGTGACCGTGTCCATGACAACCTGATTCACTGTTACCCTGTTCATGATAACCTGATTCACTGTGACCGTGTACATGATAACCTGATTCACTGTGACCGTGTCCTTGATAACCTGGTTCAGTGCGAACACGTTAATTGTAACCTGATTCAGTGTGACCGTGTCCATGACAACCTGATTCACTGTTACCCTGTTCATGATAACCTGATTCACTGTGACCGTGATCATGATAACCTGATTCTATGTCACCACGTTCATGATAACCTGATTCACTGTGACCGTGATCATGATAACCTGATTCACTGTGACCGTGATCATGATAAATTGATTCTATGTCACCACGTTCATGACAACCTGATTCACTGTTACCCTGTTCATGATAACCTGATTCACTGTGACCGTGTTCATGATAACCTGATTCGCGGTGACCACGTTCATGATGAGCTGATTCACCGTGACCGTGTTCATAATAACCTGATTTAGTGTGATCATGTTCATGATAACCTGATTCAGTGTGACCGTGTGCATAATAACCTGATTCACTGCGATCGTGTTCATGATAACCTGATTCACTGTAACCATGTCCATGATATCCTGATTCACTGTGTCCGTGTCCATGATAACCTGATTCAGTGTGACTGTGTCCATCATAACCTGATTCAGTTTGACCACGTTCATGATAAACTGATTCACTGTAACCAAGTACATGATAACCTGATTCACTGTGACCTTGTCCAACATAGCCTGATTTTGTTTGATCACGTTCATGATTAGCTGATTCACTGTGACCATGTTCATGATAACCTGATTCAGTGTGACCGTGTCCATGATAACCTGATTCTATGTCACCACGTTGATGATAACCTGATTCACTGTGACCGTGATCATGATAAATTGATTCTATGTCACCACGTTCATGACAACCTGATTCACTGTTACCCTGTTCATGATAACCTGATTCACTGTGACCGTGTTCATGATAACCTGATTCGCGGTGACCACGTTCATGATGAGCTGATTCACCGTGACCGTGTTCATAATAACCTGATTTAGTGTGATCATGTTCATGATAACCTGATTCAGTGTGACCGTGTGCATAATAACCTGATTCACTGCGATCGTGTTCATGATAACCTGATTCACTGTAACCATGTCCATGATATCCTGATTCACTGTGTCCGTGTCCATGATAACCTGATTCAGTGTGACTGTGTCCATCATAACCTGATTCAGTTTGACCACGTTCATGATAAACTGATTCACTGTAACCAAGTACATGATAACCTGATTCACTGTGACCTTGTCCATCATAGCCTGATTTTGTTTTATCACGTTCATGATTAGCTGATTCACTGTGACCATGTCCATGATAATCTGATTCACTGTTACCGTGTCCATGATAACCTGATTCACTGTGAACGTGTCTATGATAACCAGATTCGGTGTGACCGTGTCCGTGATAACCTGATTCACTGTGACCACGTTCATGATAAGCTGAGCAGTGTGACCGTGTCCATGATAATCTGATTCACTGTGATCGTGTTCAAGATAACCTGATTCACTGTGACCACGTTCATGATAACGTGATTCTGTGTGACTCTGTCCATGATAACGTGATTCACTGTGACCGTATCCATGATAACCTGATTCACTGTGACCGTGTCCTTGATAACCTGGTTCAGTGCGACCACGTTAATTGTAACCTGATTCAGTGTGACCGTGTCCATGACAACCTGATTCACTGTTACCCTGTTCATGATAACCTGATTCACTGTGACCGTGATCATGATAACCTGATTCTATGTCACCACGTTCATGATAACCTGATTCACTGTGACCGTGTGCATGACAACCTGATTCACTGTTACCCTGTTCATGATAACCTGATTCACTGTGACCGTGTACATGATAACCTGATTCACTGTGACCGTGTTCATGATAACCTGATTCGCGGTGACCACGTTCATGATAAGCTGATTCACCGTGACCGTGTTCATAATAACCTGATTTAGTGTGATCATGTTCATGATAACCTGATTCAGTGTGACCGTGTTCATAATAACCTGATTCACTGCGATCGTGTTCATGATAACCTGATTCACTGTAACCATGTCCATGATATCCTGATTCACTGTGTCCGTGTCCATGATAACCTGATTCAGTGTGACTGTGTCCATCATAACCTGATTCAGTTTGACCACGTTCATGATAAACTGATTCACTGTAACCAAGTACATGATAACCTGATTCACTGTGACCTTGTCCATCATAGCCTGATTTTGTTTGATCACGTTCATGATTAGCTGATTCACTGTGACCATGTTCATGATAACCTGATTCAGTGTGACCGTGTCCATGATAACCTGATTCTATGTCACCACGTTCATGATAACCTGATTCACTGTGACCGTGTCCATGACAACCTGATTCACTGTTACCCTGTTCATGATAACCTGATTCACTGTGACCGTGTACATGATAACCTGATTCACTGTGACCGTGTTCATGATAACCTGATTCGCGGTGACCACGTTCATGATAAGCTGATTCACCGTGACCGTGTTCATAATAACCTGATTTAGTGTGATCATGTTCATGATAACCTGATTCAGTGTGACCGTGTTCATAATAACCTGATTCACTGCGATCGTGTTCATGATAACCTGATTCACTGTAACCATGTCCATGATATCCTGATTCACTGTGTCCGTGTCCATGATAACCTGATTCAGTGTGACTGTGTCCATCATAACCTGATTCAGTTTGACCGCGTCCATGATAACCTGATTCAATGTGACTGTGTCCATGACAACCTTATACGCTGTGACCTTCTTCATGATTACCTGATTCACTTTGACCATGTCCATGATTACCTGATTCACTGTGACCGTGTCCATGATAACCTGATTCACTGTGACCGTGTCAATCATAACCTGATTCAGTGTGACCACGTTCATGATATGCTGATTCGCTGTGAACGTGTTCATGGTAACCTGATTCACTCTGACCGAGTCCAGGATAACCTGATTCAGTGTGACCGTGTCCATGATAACCTGAATTTATGTCACCACGTTCATGGTAACCTATTCACTGTGACCGTGTCCTTAATAACCTGATTCACTGTGACCGTGTTCATGATAACCTGATTCACTGTGACCACGTTCATGATAACCTGATTCACTGTGAACGTGTCCATGATAACCTGATTCATTGAGACCATGTTCAAGATAACCTGATTCACTGAGACCGTGTCCATGATAACCTGATTCACTGTGACCGTGTCCATGACAACCTGATTCACTGTTACCCTGTTCATGATAACCTGATTCACTGTGACCGTGTACATGATAACCTGATTCACTGTGACCGTGTCCTTGATAACCTGGTTCTGTGCGAACACGTTAATTGTAACCTGATTCAGTGTGACCGTGTCCATGACAACCTGATTCACTGTTACCCTGTTCATGATAACCTGATTCAGTGTGACCGTGTCCATGATAACCTGATTCACTGTGACCGTGTTCAAGATAACCTGATTCACTGTGACCGTGTCCATGATAATCTGATTCACTGTTACCGTGTCCATGATAACCTGATTCACTGTGAACGTGTCCATGATAACCAGATTCGGTGTGACCGTGTCCGTGATAACCTGATTCACTGTGACCACGTTCATGATAAGCTGAGCAGTGTGACCGTGTCCATGATAATCTGATTCACTGTGATCGTGTTCAAGATAACCTGATTCACTGTGACCACGTTCATGATAACGTGATTCTGTGTGACTCTGTCCATGATAACGTGATTCACTGTGACCGTATCCATGATAACCTGATTCACTGTGACCGTGTCCTTGATAACCTGGTTCAGTGCGACCACGTTAATTGTAACCTGATTCAGTGTGACCGTGTCCATGACAACCTGATTCACTGTTACCCTGTTCATGATAACCTGATTCACTGTGACCGTGATCATGATAACCTGATTCTATGTCACCACGTTCATGATAACCTGATTCACTGTGACCGTGTCCATGACAACCTGATTCACTCTTACCCTGTTCATGATAACCTGATTCACTGTGACCGTGTACATGATAACCTGATTCACTGTGACCGTGTTCATGATAACCTGATTCGCGGTGACCACGTTCATGATAAGCTGATTCACCGTGACCGTGTTCATAATAACCTGATTTAGTGTGATCATGTTCATGATAACCTGATTCAGTGTGACCGTGTTCATAATAACCTGATTCACTGCGTTCGTGTTCATGATAACCTGATTCACTGTAACCATGTCCATGATATCCTGATTCACTGTGTCCGTGTCCATGATAACCTGATTCAGTGTGACTGTGTCCATCATAACCTGATTCAGTTTGACCACGTTCATGATAAACTGATTCACTGTAACGAAGTACATGATAACATGATTCACTGTGACCTTGTCCATCATAGCCTGATTTTGTTTGATCACGTTCATGATTAGCTGATTCACTGTGACCATGTTCATGATAACCTGATTCAGTGTGACCGTGTCCATGATAACCTGATTCTATGTCACCACGTTCATGATAACCTGATTCACTGTGACCGTGTCCATGACAACCTGATTCACTGTTACCCTGTTCATGATAACCTGATTCACTGTGACCGTGTACATGATAACCTGATTCACTGTGACCGTGTTCATGATAACCTGATTCGCGGTGACCACATTCATGATAAGCTGATTCACCGTGACCGTGTTCATAATAACCTGATTTAGTGTGATCATGTTCATGATAACCTGATTCAGTGTGACCGTGTTCATAATAACCTGATTCACTGCGATCGTGTTCATGATAACCTGATTCACTGTAACCATGTCCATGATATCCTGATTCACTGTGTCCGTGTCCATGATAACCTGATTCAATGTGACTGTGTCCATGACAACCTTATACGCTGTGACCTTCTTCATGATTACCTGATTCACTTTGACCATGTCCATGATTACCTGATTCACTGTGACCGTGTCCATGATAACCTGATTCACTGTGACCGTGTCAATCATAACCTGATTCAGTGTGACCACGTTCATGATATGCTGATTCGCTGTGAACGTGTTCATGGTAACCTGATTCACTCTGACCGAGTCCAGGATAACCTGATTCAGTGTGACCGTGTCCATGATAACCTGAATTTATGTCACCACGTTCATGGTAACCTATTCACTGTGACCGTGTCCTTAATAACCTGATTCACTGTGACCGTGTTCATGATAACCTGATTCACTGTGACCACGTTCATGATAACCTGATTCACTGTGAACGTGTCCATGATAACCTGATTCATTGAGACCATGTTCAAGATAACCTGATTCACTGAGACCGTGTCCATGATAACCTGATTCACTGTGACCGTGTCCATGACAACCTGATTCACTGTTACCCTGTTCATGATAACCTGATTCACTGTGACCGTGTACATGATAACCTGATTCACTGTGACCGTGTCCTTGATAACCTGGTTCAGTGCGAACACGTTAATTGTAACCTGATTCAGTGTGACCGTGTCCATGACAACCTGATTCACTGTTACCCTGTTCATGATAACCTGATTCACTGTGACCGTGATCATGATAACCTGATTCTATGTCACCACGTTCATGATAACCTGATTCACTGTGACCGTGATCATGATAACCTGATTCACTGTGACCGTGATCATGATAAATTGATTCTATGTCACCACGTTCATGACAACCTGATTCACTGTTACCCTGTTCATGATAACCTGATTCACTGTGACCGTGTTCATGATAACCTGATTCGCGGTGACCACGTTCATGATGAGCTGATTCACCGTGACCGTGTTCATAATAACCTGATTTAGTGTGATCATGTTCATGATAACCTGATTCAGTGTGACCGTGTGCATAATAACCTGATTCACTGCGATCGTGTTCATGATAACCTGATTCACTGTAACCATGTCCATGATATCCTGATTCACTGTGTCCGTGTCCATGATAACCTGATTCAGTGTGACTGTGTCCATCATAACCTGATTCAGTTTGACCACGTTCATGATAAACTGATTCACTGTAACCAAGTACATGATAACCTGATTCACTGTGACCTTGTCCAACATAGCCTGATTTTGTTTGATCACGTTCATGATTAGCTGATTCACTGTGACCATGTTCATGATAACCTGATTCAGTGTGACCGTGTCCATGATAACCTGATTCTATGTCACCACGTTGATGATAACCTGATTCACTGTGACCGTGATCATGATAAATTGATTCTATGTCACCACGTTCATGACAACCTGATTCACTGTTACCCTGTTCATGATAACCTGATTCACTGTGACCGTGTTCATGATAACCTGATTCGCGGTGACCACGTTCATGATGAGCTGATTCACCGTGACCGTGTTCATAATAACCTGATTTAGTGTGATCATGTTCATGATAACCTGATTCAGTGTGACCGTGTGCATAATAACCTGATTCACTGCGATCGTGTTCATGATAACCTGATTCACTGTAACCATGTCCATGATATCCTGATTCACTGTGTCCGTGTCCATGATAACCTGATTCAGTGTGACTGTGTCCATCATAACCTGATTCAGTTTGACCACGTTCATGATAAACTGATTCACTGTAACCAAGTACATGATAACCTGATTCACTGTGACCTTGTCCATCATAGCCTGATTTTGTTTTATCACGTTCATGATTAGCTGATTCACTGTGACCATGTCCATGATAATCTGATTCACTGTTACCGTGTCCATGATAACCTGATTCACTGTGAACGTGTCTATGATAACCAGATTCGGTGTGACCGTGTCCGTGATAACCTGATTCACTGTGACCACGTTCATGATAAGCTGAGCAGTGTGACCGTGTCCATGATAATCTGATTCACTGTGATCGTGTTCAAGATAACCTGATTCACTGTGACCACGTTCATGATAACGTGATTCTGTGTGACTCTGTCCATGATAACGTGATTCACTGTGACCGTATCCATGATAACCTGTTTCACTGTGACCGTGTCCTTGATAACCTGGTTCAGTGCGACCACGTTAATTGTAACCTGATTCAGTGTGACCGTGTCCATGACAACCTGATTCACTGTTACCCTGTTCATGATAACCTGATTCACTGTGACCGTGATCATGATAACCTGATTCTATGTCACCACGTTCATGATAACCTGATTCACTGTGACCGTGTGCATGACAACCTGATTCACTGTTACCCTGTTCATGATAACCTGATTCACTGTGACCGTGTACATGATAACCTGATTCACTGTGACCGTGTTCATGATAACCTGATTCGCGGTGACCACGTTCATGATAAGCTGATTCACCGTGACCGTGTTCATAATAACCTGATTTAGTGTGATCATGTTCATGATAACCTGATTCACTGTGACCGTGTTCATAATAACCTGATTCACTGCGATCGTGTTCATGATAACCTGATTCACTGTAACCATGTCCATGATATCCTGATTCACTGTGTCCGTGTCCATGATAACCTGATTCAGTGTGACTGTGTCCATCATAACCTGATTCAGTTTGACCACGTTCATGATAAACTGATTCACTGTAACCAAGTACATGATAACCTGATTCACTGTGACCTTGTCCATCATAGCCTGATTTTGTTTGATCACGTTCATGATTAGCTGATTCACTGTGACCATGTTCATGATAACCTGATTCAGTGTGACCGTGTCCATGATAACCTGATTCTATGTCACCACGTTCATGATAACCTGATTCACTGTGACCGTGTCCATGACAACCTGATTCACTGTGACCCTGTTCATGATAACCTGATTCACTGTGACCGTGTACATGATAACCTGATTCACTGTGACCGTGTTCATGATAACCTGATTCGCGGTGACCACGTTCATGATAAGCTGATTCACCGTGACCGTGTTCATAATAACCTGATTTAGTGTGATCATGTTCATGATAACCTGATTCAGTGTGACCGTGTTCATAATAACCTGATTCACTGCGATCGTGTTCATGATAACCTGATTCACTGTAACCATGTCCATGATATCCTGATTCACTGTGTCCGTGTCCATGATAACCTGATTCAGTGTGACTGTGTCCATCATAACCTGATTCAGTTTGACCGCGTCCATGATAACCTGATTCAATGTGACTGTGTCCATGACAACCTTATACGCTGTGACCTTCTTCATGATTACCTGATTCACTTTGACCATGTCCATGATTACCTGATTCACTGTGACCGTGTCCATGATAACCTGATTCACTGTGACCGTGTCAATCATAACCTGATTCAGTGTGACCACGTTCATGATATGCTGATTCGCTGTGAACGTGTTCATGGTAACCTGATTCACTCTGACCGAGTCCAGGATAACCTGATTCAGTGTGACCGTGTCCATGATAACCTGAATTTATGTCACCACGTTCATGGTAACCTATTCACTGTGACCGTGTCCTTAATAACCTGATTCACTGTGACCGTGTTCATGATAACCTGATTCACTGTGACCACGTTCATGATAACCTGATTCACTGTGAACGTGTCCATGATAACCTGATTCATTGAGACCATGTTCAAGATAACCTGATTCACTGAGACCGTGTCCATGATAACCTGATTCACTGTGACCGTGTCCATGACAACCTGATTCACTGTTACCCTGTTCATGATAACCTGATTCACTGTGACCGTGTACATGATAACCTGATTCACTGTGACCGTGTCCTTGATAACCTGGTTCTGTGCGAACACGTTAATTGTAACCTGATTCAGTGTGACCGTGTCCATGACAACCTGATTCACTGTTACCCTGTTCATGATAACCTGATTCACTGTGACCGTGATCATGATAACCTGATTCTATGTCACCACGTTCATGATAACCTGATTCACTGTGACCGTGATCATGATAAATTGATTCTATGTCACCACGTTCATGACAACCTGATTCACTGTTACCCTGTTCATGATAACCTGATTCACTGTGACCGTGTTCATGATAACCTGATTCGCGGTGACCACGTTCATGATGAGCTGATTCACCGTGACCGTGTTCATAATAACCTGATTTAGTGTGATCATGTTCATGATAACCTGATTCAGTGTGACCGTGTGCATAATAACCTGATTCACTGCGATCGTGTTCATGATAACCTGATTCACTGTAACCATGTCCATGATATCCTGATTCACTGTGTCCGTGTCCATGATAACCTGATTCAGTGTGACTGTGTCCATCATAACCTGATTCAGTTTGACACGTTCATGATAAACTGATTCACTGTAACCAAGTACATGATAACCTGATTCACTGTGACCTTGTCCATCATAGCCTGATTTTGTTTGATCACGTTCATGATTAGCTGATTCACTGTGACCATGTTCATGATAACCTGATTCAGTGTGACCGTGTCCATGATAACCTGATTCTATGTCACCACGTTGATGATAACCTGATTCACTGTGACCGTGTCCATGACAACCAGATTCACTCTTACCCTGTTCATGATAACCTGATTCACTGTGACCGTGTACATGATAACCTGATTCACTGTGACCGTGTTCATGATAACCTGATTCGCGGTGACCACGTTCATGATAAGCTGATTCACCGTGACCGTGTTCATAATAACCTGATTTAGTGTGATCATGTTCATGATAACCTGATTCAGTGTGACCGTGTTCATAATAACCTGATTCACTGCGATCGTGTTCATGATAACCTGATTCACTGTAACCATGTCCATGATATCCTGATTCACTGTGTCCGTGTCCATGATAACCTGATTCAGTGTGACTGTGTCCATCATAACCTGATTCAGTTTGACCGCGTCCATGATAACCTGATTCAATGTGACTGTGTCCATGACAACCTTATACGCTGTGACCTTCTTCATGATTACCTGATTCACTTTGACCATGTCCATGATTACCTGATTCACTGTGACCGTGTCCATGATAACCTGATTCACTGTGACCGTGTCAATCATAACCTGATTCAGTGTGACCACGTTCATGATATGCTGATTCGCTGTGAACGTGTTCATGGTAACCTGATTCACTCTGACCGAGTCCAGGATAACCTGATTCAGTGTGACCGTGTCCATGATAACCTGAATTTATGTCACCACGTTCATGGTAACCTATTCACTGTGACCGTGTCCTTAATAACCTGATTCACTGTGACCGTGTTCATGATAACCTGATTCACTGTGACCACGTTCATGATAACCTGATTCACTGTGAACGTGTCCATGATAACCTGATTCATTGAGACCATGTTCAAGATAACCTGATTCACTGAGACCGTGTCCATGATAACCTGATTCACTGTGACCGTGTCCATGACAACCTGATTCACTGTTACCCTGTTCATGATAACCTGATTCACTGTGACCGTGTACATGATAACCTGATTCACTGTGACCGTGTCCTTGATAACCTGGTTCTGTGCGAACACGTTAATTGTAACCTGATTCAGTGTGACCGTGTCCATGACAACCTGATTCACTGTTACCCTGTTCATGATAACCTGATTCACTGTGACCGTGATCATGATAACCTGATTCTATGTCACCACGTTCATGATAACCTGATTCACTGTGACCGTGATCATGATAAATTGATTCTATGTCACCACGTTCATGACAACCTGATTCACTGTTACCCTGTTCATGATAACCTGATTCACTGTGACCGTGTTCATGATAACCTGATTCGCGGTGACCACGTTCATGATGAGCTGATTCACCGTGACCGTGTTCATAATAACCTGATTTAGTGTGATCATGTTCATGATAACCTGATTCAGTGTGACCGTGTGCATAATAACCTGATTCACTGCGATCGTGTTCATGATAACCTGATTCACTGTAACCATGTCCATGATATCCTGATTCACTGTGTCCGTGTCCATGATAACCTGATTCAGTGTGACTGTGTCCATCATAACCTGATTCAGTTTGACACGTTCATGATAAACTGATTCACTGTAACCAAGTACATGATAACCTGATTCACTGTGACCTTGTCCATCATAGCCTGATTTTGTTTGATCACGTTCATGATTAGCTGATTCACTGTGACCATGTTCATGATAACCTGATTCAGTGTGACCGTGTCCATGATAACCTGATTCTATGTCACCACGTTGATGATAACCTGATTCACTGTGACCGTGTCCATGACAACCTGATTCACTCTTACCCTGTTCATGATAACCTGATTCACTGTGACCGTGTACATGATAACCTGATTCACTGTGACCGTGTTCATGATAACCTGATTCGCGGTGACCACGTTCATGATAAGCTGATTCACCGTGACCGTGTTCATAATAACCTGATTTAGTGTGATCATGTTCATGATAACCTGATTCAGTGTGACCGTGTTCATAATAACCTGATTCACTGCGATCGTGTTCATGATAACCTGATTCACTGTAACCATGTCCATGATATCCTGATTCACTGTGTCCGTGTCCATGATAACCTGATTCAGTGTGACTGTGTCCATCATAACCTGATTCAGTTTGACCGCGTCCATGATAACCTGATTCAATGTGACTGTGTCCATGACAACCTTATACGCTGTGACCTTCTTCATGATTACCTGATTCACTTTGACCGTGTCCATGACAACCTGATTCACTGTTACCCTGTTCATGATAACCTGATTCACTGTGACCGTGTACATGATAACCTGATTCACTGTGACCGTGTTCATGATAACCTGATTCGCGGTGACCACGTTCATGATAAGCTGATTCACCGTGACCGTGTTCATAATAACCTGATTTAGTGTGATCATGTTCATGATAACCTGATTCAGTGTGACCGTGTTTATAATAACCTGATTCACTGCGATCGTGTTCATGACAGCCTGATTCAGTGTTACCGTTTCCATCATAACCTAGTACACTGTGACTGTGTCCATGTTAACCTGATTCTCCGTGACCACATTCATGATAAACTGATTCAGTGTGACCGCGTCCATGATAACCTGATTCAATGTGACTGTGTCCATGACAACCTTATATGCTGTGACCTTCTTCATGATTACCTGATTCACTTCGACCATGTCCATGATTACCTGATTCACTGTGACCGTGTCCATGATAACCTGATTCACTGTGACCGTGTCAATCATAACCTGATTCAGTGTGACCACGTTCATGATATGCTGATTCGCTGTGAACGTGTTCATGGTAACCTGATTCACTCTGACCGAGTCCAGGATAACCTGATTCAGTGTGACCGTGTCCATGATAACCTGAATTTATGTCACCACGTTCATGGTAACCTATTCACTGTGACCGTGTCCTTAATAACCTGATTCACTGTGACCGTGTTCATGATAACCTGATTCACTGTGACCACGTTCATGATAACCTGATTCACTGTGAACGTGTCCATGATAACCTGATTCATTGAGACCATGTTCAAGATAACCTGATTCACTGAGACCGTGATCATGATAACCAGATTCGGTGTGACCGTGTCCGTGATAACCTGATTCACTGTGACCGTGATCATGATAACCAGATTCGGTGTGACCGTGTCCATGATAACCTGATTCACTGTGACCGTGATCATGATAACCAGATTCGGTGTGACCGTGTTCATGATAACCTGATTCACTGTGACCACGTTCATGATAAGCTGATCAGTGTGACCGTGTCCATGATAATCTGATTCACTGTGATCGTGTTCAAGATAACCTAATTTACTGTGACCACGTTCATGATAACGTGATTTTGTGTGACTCTGTCCATGATAACGTGATTCACTGTGACCGTATCCATGATAACCTGATTCACTGTGACCGTGTCCTTGATAACCTGGTTCAGTGCGACCACGTTAATTGTAACCTGATTCAGTGTGACCGTGTCCATGACAACCTGATTCACTGTGACCGTGATCATGATAACCTGATTCTATGTCACCACGTTCATGATAACCTGATTCACTGTGACCGTGTGCATGACAACCTGATTCACTGTTACCCTGTTCATGATAACCTGATTCACTGTGACCGTGTACATGATAACCTGATTCACTGTGACCGTGTTCATGATAACCTGATTCGCGGTGACCACGTTCATGATAAGCTGATTCACCGTGACCGTGTTCATAATAACCTGATTGAGTGTGATCATGTTCATGATAACCTGATTCAGTGTGACCGTGTTCATAATAACCTGATTCACTGCGATCGTGTTCATGATAACCTGATTCACTGTAACCATGTCCATGATATCCTGATTCACTGTGTCCGTGTCCATGATAACCTGATTCAGTGTGACTGTGTCCATCATAACCTGATTCAGTTTGACCACGTTCATGATAAACTGATTCACTGTAAACAAGTACATGATAACCTGATTCACTGTGACCTTGTCCATCATAGCCTGATTTTGTTTGATCACGTTCATGATTAGCTGATTCACTGTGACCATGTCCGTGATAACCTGATTCACTGTGACCACGTTCATGATAAGCTGATCAGTGCGACCGTGTCCATGATTATCTGATTCACTGTGATCGTGTTCAAGATAACCTGATTCACTGTGACCACGTTCATGATAACGTGATTCACTGTGACCGTGTTCATGATAACCTGATTCACTGTGACCGTGTCCATGATAACCTGATTCACTGTGACCGTGTTCAAGATAACCTGATTCAGTGTGATCGTGTCCATGATAACCTGATTCACTGTGACCGTGTTCAAGATAACCTGATTCACTGTGACCGTGTCCATGATAATCTGATTCACTGTTACCGTGTCCATGATAACCTGATTCACTGTGACCGTGTTCATGATAATCTGATTCACTGTGACCACGTTCATGATAACCTGATTCACTGTGAACGTGTCCATGATAACCTGATATATTGAGACCGTGTTCAAGATAACCTGATTCAGTGTGACTGTGTCCATCATAACCTGATTCAGTTTGACCGCGTCCATGATAACCTGATTCAATGTGACTGTGTCCATGACAACCTTATACGCTGTGACCTTCTTCATGATTACCTGATTCACTTTGACCATGTCCATGATTACCTGATTCACTGTGACCGTGTCCATGATAACCTGATTCACTGTGACCGTGTCAATCATAACCTGATTCAGTGTGACCACGTTCATGATATGCTGATTCGCTGTGAACGTGTTCATGGTAACCTGATTCACTATGACCGTGACCTTGATAACCTGATTCACTGTGACCACGTTCATGATAAGCTGATAAGTGTGACCGTGTCCATGATAATCTGATTCACTGTGATCGTGTTCAAGATAACCTGATTCACTGTGACCACGTTCATGATAACATGATTCTGTGTGACTCTGTCCATGATAACGTGATTCACTGTGACCGTGTTCATGATAACCTGATTCACTGTGACCGTGTCCATGATGACCTGATTCACTGTGACCGTGTTCAAGATAACCTGATTCACTGTTACCGTGTCCATGATAATCTGATTCACTGTTACCGTCTTCATGATAACCTGATTCAGTGTGACCGTGTCCATGATAACCTGATTCACTGTGACCGTGTTCAAGATAACCTGATTCACTGTGACCGTGTCCATGATAACCTGATTCACTGTTACCGTGTCCATGATAACCTGATTCACTGTGAACGTGTCCATGATAACCAGATTCGGTGTGACCGTGTCCGTGATAACCTGATTCACTGTGACCACGTTCATGATAAGCTGAGCAGTGTGACCGTGTCCATGATAATCTGATTCACTGTGATCGTGTTCAAGATAACCTGATTCACTGTGACCACGTTCATGATAACGTGATTCTGTGTGACTCTGTCCATGATAACGTGATTCACTGTGACCGTATCCATGATAACCTGATTCACTGTGACCGTGTCCTTGATAACCTGGTTCAGTGCGACCACGTTAATTGTAACCTGATTCAGTGTGACCGTGTCCATGACAACCTGATTCACTGTTACCCTGTTCATGATAACCTGATTCACTGTGACCGTGATCATGATAACCTGATTCTATGTCACCACGTTCATGATAACCTGATTCACTGTGACCGTGATCATGATAACCTGATTCTATGTCACCACGTTCATGATAACCTGATTCACTGTGACCGTGTCCATGACAACCTGATTCACTGTTACCCTGTTCATGATAACCTGATTCACTGTGACCGTGTACATGATAACCTGATTCACTGTGACCGTGTTCATGATAACCTGATTCGCGGTGACCACGTTCATGACAAGCTGATTCACCGTGACCGTGTTCATAATAACCTGATTCACTGCGATCGTGTTCATGATAACCTGATTCACTGTAACCATGTCCATGATATCCTGATTCACTGTGTCCGTGTCCATGATAACCTGATTCAGTGTGACTATGCCCATCATAACCTGATTCAGTTTGACCACGTTCATGATAAACTGATTCACTGTAACCAAGTACATGATAACCTGATTCACTGTGACCTTGTCCATCATAGCCTGATTTTGTTTGATCACGTTCATGATTAGCTGATTCACTGTGACCATGTTCATGATAACCTGATTCAGTGTGACCGTGTCCATGATAACCTGATTCTATGTCACCACGTTCATGATAACCTGATTCACTGTGACCGTGTCCATGACAACCTGATTCACTGTTACCCTGTTCATGATAACCTGATTCACTGTGACCGTGTACATGATAACCTGATTCACTGTGACCGTGTTCATGATAACCTGATTCGCGGTGACCACGTTCATGATAAGCTGATTCACCGTGACCGTGTTCATAATAACCTGATTTAGTGTGATCATGTTCATGATAACCTGATTCAGTGTGACCGTGTCCATGATAACCTGATATATTGAGACCGTGTTCAAGATAACCTGATTCAGTGTGACTGTGTCCATCATAACCTGATTCAGTTTGACCGCGTCCATGATAACCTGATTCAATGTGACTGTGTCCATGACAACCTTATACGCTGTGACCTTCTTCATGATTACCTGATTCACTTTGACCATGTCCATGATTACCTGATTCACTGTGACCGTGTCCATCATAGCCTGATTTTGTTTGATCACGTTCATGATTAGCTGATTCACTGTGACCATGTTCATGATAACCTGATTCAGTGTGACCACGTTCATGATAACCTGATTCTATGTCACCACGTTCATGATAACCTGATTCACTGTGACCGTGTCCATGACAACCTGATTCACTGTTACCCTGTTCATGATAACCTGATTCACTGTGACCGTGTACATGATAACCTGATTCACCGTGACCGTGTTCATAATAACCTGATTTAGTGTGATCATGTTCATGATAACCTGATTCAGTGTGACCGTGTTCATAATAACCTGATTCACTGCGATCGTGTTCATGATAACCTGATTCACTGTAACCATGTCCATGATATCCTGATTCACTGTGTCCGTGTCCATGATAACCTGATTCAGTGTGACTGTGTCCATCATAACCTGATTCAGTTTGACCGCGTCCATGATAACCTGATTCAATGTGACTGTGTCCATGACAACCTTATACGCTGTGACCTTCTTCATGATTACCTGATTCACTTTGACCATGTCCATGATTACCTGATTCACTGTGACCGTGTTCATGATAACCTGATTCGCGGTGACCACGTTCATGATAAGCTGATTCACCGTGACCGTGTTCATAATAACCTGATTTAGTGTGATCATGTTCATGATAACCTGATTCAGTGTGACCGTGTTCATAATAACCTGATTCACTGCGATCGTGTTCATGATAACCTGATTCATTGTAACCATGTCCATGATATCCTGATTCACTGTGTCCGTGTCCATGATAACCTGATTCAGTGTGACTGTGTCCAACATAACCTGATTCAGTTTGACCGCGTCCATGATAACCTGATTCAATGTGACTGTGTCCATGACAACCTTATACGCTGTGACCTTCTTCATGATTACCTGATTCACTTTGACCATGTCCATGATTACCTGATTCACTGTGACCGTGTCCATGATAACCTGATTCACTGTGACCGTGTCAATCATAACCTGATTCAGTGTGACCACGTTCATGATATGCTGATTCGCTGTGAACGTGTTCATGGTAACCTGATTCACTCTGACCGAGTCCAGGATAACCTGATTCAGTGTGACCGTGTCCATGATAACCTGAATTTATGTCACCACGTTCATGGTAACCTATTCACTGTGACCGTGTCCTTAATAACCTGATTCACTGTGACCGTGTTCATGATAACCTGATTCACTGTGACCACGTTCATGATAACCTGATTCACTGTGAACGTGTCCATGATAACCTGATTCATTGAGACCATGTTCAAGATAACCTGATTCACTGAGACCGTGTCCATGATAACCTGATTCACTGTGACCGTGTCCATGACAACCTGATTCACTGTTACCCTGTTCATGATAACCTGATTCACTGTGACCGTGTACATGATAACCTGATTCACTGTGACCGTGATCATGATAACCTGATTCTATGTCACCACGTTCATGATAACCTGATTCACTGTGACCGTGATCATGATAACCTGATTCTATGTCACCACGTTCATGATAACCTGATTCACTGTGACCGTGTCCATGACAACCTGATTCACTGTTACCCTGTTCATGATAACCTGATTCACTGTGACCGTGATCATGATAACCTGATTCACTGTGACCGTGTTCATGATAACCTGATTCACGGTGACCACGTTCATGATAAGCTGATTCACCGTGACCGTGTTCATAATAACCTGATTTAGTGTGATCATTTTCATGATAACCTGATTCAGTGTGACCGTGTTCATAATAACCTGATTCACTGCGATCGTGTTCATGATAACCTGATTCACTGTAACCATGTCCATGATATCCTGATTCACTGTGTCCGTGTCCATGATAACCTGATACAGTGTGACTGTGTCCATCATAACCTGATTCAGTTTGACCACGTTCATGATAACCTGATTCAATGTGACTGTGTCCATGACAACCTTATACGCTGTGACCTTCTTCATGATTACCTGATTCACTTTGACCATGTCCATGACAACCTGATTCACTGTTACCTTGTCCATCATAGCCTGATTTTGTTTGATCACGTTCATGATTAGCTGATTCACTGTGACCATGTTCATGATAACCTGATTCAGTGTCACCGTGTCCATGATAACCTGATTCAATGTGACCGTGTCCATGGTAACCTGATTCACTGTGACCATGTTCATGACAGCCTGATTCAGTGTTACCGTTTCCATGATAACCTGGTACAATGTGACCGTGTCCATGATAACCTGATTCTCCGTGACCACATTCATGATAAACTGATTCAGTGTGACCGCGTCCATGATAACCTGATTCAATGTGACTGTGTCCATGACAACCTTATACGCTGTGACCTTCTTCATGATTACCTGATTCACTTTGACCATGTCCATGACAACCTGATTCACTGTTACCCTGTTCATGATAACCTGATTCACTGTGACCGTGATCATGATAACCTGATTCTATGTCACCACGTTCATGATAACCTGATTCACTGTGACCGTGATCATGATAACCTGATTCTATGTCACCACGTTCATGATAACCTGATTCACTGTTACCCTGTTCATGATAACCTGATTCACTGTGACCGTGATCATGATAACCTGATTCTATGTCACCACGTTCATGATAACCTGATTCACTGTGACCGTGATCATGATAACCTGATTCTATGTCACCACGTTCATGATAACCTGATTCACTGTGACCGTGTCCATGACAACCTGATTCACTGTTACCCTGTTCATGATAACCTGATTCACTGTGACCGTGTACATGATAACCTGATTCACTGTGACCGTGTTCATGATAACCTGATTCGCGGTGACCACGTTCATGATAAGTTGATTCACCGTGACCGTGTTCATAATAACCTGATTTAGTGTGATCATGTTCATGATAACCTGATTCAGTGTGACCGTGTTCATAATAACCTGATTCACTGCGATCGTGTTCATGATAACCTGATTCACTGTAACCATGTCCATGATATCCTGATTCACTGTGTCCGTGTCCATGATAACCTGATTCAGTGTGACTGTGTCCATCATAACCTGATTCAGTTTGACCACGTTCATGATAAACTGATTCACTGTAACCAAGTACATGATAACCTGATTCACTGTGACCTTGTCCATCATAGCCTGATTTTGTTTGATCACGTTCATGATTAGCTGATTCACTGTGACCATGTCCGTGATAACCTGATTCACTGTGACCACGTTCATGATAAGCTGATCAGTGTGACCGTGTCCATGATTATCTGATTCACTGTGATCGTGTTCAAGATAACCTGATTCACTGTGACCGTGTTCATGATAACCTGATTCACTGTGACCGTGTCCATGATAATCTGATTCACTATGACCGTGTTCAACATAACCTGATTCAGTGTGACCGTGTCCATGATAACCTGATTCACTGTTACCGTGTTCAAGATAACCTGATTCACTGTGACCGTGTTCATGATAATCTGATTCACTGTGACCACGTTCATGATAACCTGATTCACTGTGAACGTGTCCATGATAACCTGATATATTGAGACCGTGTTCAAGATAACCTGATTCACTGAGACCGTCTCCATGATAACCTGATTCACTATGACCGTGACCTTGATAACCTGATTCACTGTGACCACGTTCATGATAATCTGATTCACTGTGACCACGTTCATGATAACCTGATTCACTGTGAACGTGTCCATGATAACCTGATATATTGAGACCGTGTTCAAGATAACCTGATTCACTGAGACCGTCTCCATGATAACCTGATTCACTATGACCGTGACCTTGATAACCTGATTCACTGTGACCACGTTCATGATAAGCTGATAAGTGTGACCGTGTCCATGATAATCTGATTCACTGTGATCGTGTTCAAGATAACCTGATTCACTGTGACCACGTTCATGATAACATGATTCTGTGTGACTCTGTCCATGATAACGTGATTCACTGTTACCGTGTTCATGATAACCTGATTCACTGAGACCGTGTCCATGATGACCTGATTCACTGTGACCGTGTTCAAGATAACCTGATTCACTGTTACCGTGTCCATGATAACCTGATTCACTGTGACCGTGTTCATGATAACCTGATTCACTGTGACCACGTTCATGATAACCTGATTCACTGTGAACGTGTCCATGATAACCTGATTCATTGAGACCATGTTCAAGATAACCTGATTCACTGAGACCGTGTCCATGATAACCTTATTCACTGTGACCGTGATCATGATAACCAGATTTGGTGTGACCGTGTCCGTGATAACCTGATTCACTGTGACCACGTTCATGATAAGCTGAGCAGTGTGACCGTGTCCATGATAATCTGATTCACTGTGATCGTGTTCAAGATAACCTGATTCACTGTGACCACGTTCATGATAACGTGATTCTGTGTGACTCTGTCCATGATAACATGATTCACTGTGATCGTATCCATGATAACCTGATTCACTGTGACCGTGTCCTTGATAACCTGATTCTATGTCACCACGTTCATGAAAACCTGTTTCACTGTGACCGTGTCCATGACAACCTGATTCACTGTTACCCTGTTCATGATAACCTGATTCACTGTGACCGTGTACATGATAACCTGATTCACTGTGACCGTGTTCATGATAACCTGATTCGCGGTGACCACGTTCATGATAAGCTGATTCACCGTGACCGTGTTCATAATAACCTGATTTAGTGTGATCATGTTCATGATAACCTGATTCAGTGTGACCGTGTTCATAATAACCTGATTCACTGCGTTCGTGTTCATGATAACCTGATTCACTGTAACCATGTCCATGATATCCTGATTCACTGTGTCCGTGTCCATGATAACCTGATTCAGTGTGACTGTGTCCATCATAACCTGATTCAGTTTGACCACGTTCATGATAAACTGATTCACTGTAACCAAGTACATGATAACCTGATTCACTGTGACCTTGTCCATCATAGCCTGATTTTGTTTGATCACGTTCATGATTAGCTGATTCACTGTGACCATGTTCATGATAACCTGATTCAGTGTGACCGTGTCCATGATAACCTGATTCTATGTCACCACGTTCATGATAACCTGATTCACTGTGACCGTGTCCATGACAACCTGATTCACTGTTACCCTGTTCATGATAACCTGATTCACTGTGACCGTGTACATGATAACCTGATTCACTGTGACCGTGTTCATGATAACCTGATTCGCGGTGACCACGTTCATGATAAGCTGATTCACCGTGACCGTGTTCATAATAACCTGATTTAGTGTGATCATGTTCATGATAACCTGATTCAGTGTGACCGTGTTCATAATAACCTGATTCACTGCGATCGTGTTCATGACAGCCTGATTCAGTGTTACCGTTTCCATCATAACCTGGTACACTGTGACTGTGTCCATGATAACCTGATTCTCCGTGACCACATTCATGATAAACTGATTCAGTGTGACCGCGTCCATGATAACCTGATTCAATGTGACTGTGTCCATGACAACCTTATACGCTGTGACCTTCTTCATGATTACCTGATTCACTTTGACCATGTCCATGATTACCTGATTCACTGTGACCGTGTCCATGATAACCTGATTCACTGTGACCGTGTCAATCATAACCTGATTCAGTGTGACCACGGTCATGATATGCTGATTCGCTGTGAACGTGTTCATGGTAACCTGATTCACTCTGACCGAGTCCAGGATAACCTGATTCAGTGTGACCGTGTCCATGATAACCTGAATTTATGTCACCACGTTCATGGTAACCTATTCACTGTGACCGTGTCCTTAATAACCTGATTCACTGTGACCGTGTTCATGATAACCTGATTCACTGTGACCACGTTCATGATAACCTGATTCACTGTGAACGTGTCCATGATAACCTGATTCATTGAGACCATGTTCAAGATAACCTGATTCACTGAGACCGTGTCCATGATAACCTGATTCACTGTGACCGTGATCATGATAACCAGATTCGGTGTGACCGTGTCCATGATAACCTGATTCACTGTTACCACTTTCATGATATGCTGATCAGTGTGACTCTGACCATGATAACGTGATTCACTGTGACCGTATCCATGATAACCTGATTCCCTGTGACCGTGTCCTTGATAACCTGGTTCAGTGCGACCACGTTAATTGTAACCTGATTCAGTGTGACCGTTTCCATGACAACCTGATTCACTGTTACCCTGTTCATGATAACCTGATTCACTGTGACCGTTTACATGATAACCTGATTCACTGTGACCGTGATCATGATAACCTGATTCTATGTCACCACGTTCATGATAACCTGATTCACTGTGACCGTGATCATGATAACCTGATTCTATGTCACCACGTTCATGATAACCTGATTCACTGTGACCGTGTCCATGACAACCTGATTCACTGTTACCCTGTTCATGATAACCTGATTCACTGTGACCGTGTCCATGATAACCTGATTCACTGTGACCGTGTTCATGATAACCTGATTCGCGGTGACCACGTTCATGATAAGCTGATTCACCGTGACCGTGTTCATAATAACCTGATTTAGTTTGATCATGTTCATGATAACCTGATTCAGTGTGACCGTGTTCATAATAACCTGATTCACTGCGATCGTGTTCATGATAACCTGATTCACTGTAACCATGTCCATGATATCCTGATTCACTGTGACTGTGTCCATGATAACCTGATTCAGTGTGACTGTGTCCATCATAACCTGATTCAGTTTGACCACGTTCATGATAAACTGATTCACTGTAACCAAGTACATGATAACCTGATTCACTGTGACCTTGTCCATCATTGCCTGATTTTGTTTGATCACGTTCATGATTAGCTGATTCACTGTGACCATGTTCATGATAACCTGATTCAGTGTGACCGTGTCCATGATAACCTGATTCAATGTGACCGTGTCCATGGTAACCTGATTCACTGTGACCATGTTCATGACAGCCTGATTCAGTGTTACCGTTTCCATGATAACCTGGTACACTGTGACCGTGTCCATGATAACCTGATTCTCCATGACCACATTCATGATAAACTGATTCAGTGTGACCGCGTCCATGATAACCTGATTCAATGTGACTGTGTCCATGACAACCTTATACGCTGTGACCTTCTTCATGATTACCTGATTCACTTTGACCATGTCCATGACAACCTGATTCACTGTTACCCTGTTCATGATAACCTGATTCACTGTGACCGTGTACATGATAACCTGATTCACTGTGACCGTGATCATGATAACCTGATTCTATGTCACCACGTTCATGATAACCTGATTCACTGTGACCGTGATCATGATAACCTGATTCTATGTCACCACGTTCATGATAACCTGATTCACTGTGACCGTGTCCATGACAACCTGATTCACTGTTACCCTGTTCATGATAACCTGATTCACTGTGACCGTGTTCATGATAATCTGATTCACTGTGACCACGTTCATGATAACCTGATTCACTGTGAACGTGTCCATGATAACCTGATATATTGAGACCGTGTTCAAGATAACCTGATTCACTGAGACCGTGTCCATGATAACCTGATTCACTATGACCGTGACCTTGATAACCTGATTCACTGTGACCACGTTCATGATAAGCTGATAAGTGTGACCGTGTCCATGATAATCTGATTCACTGTGATCGTGTTCAAGATAACCTGATTCACTGTGACCACGTTCATGATAACATGATTCTGTGTGACTCTGTCCATGATAACGTGATTCACTGTGACCGTGTTCATGATAACCTGATTCACTGTGACCGTGTCCATGATGACCTGATTCACTGTGACCGTGTTCAAGATAACCTGATTCACTGTGACCGTGTCCATGATAATCTGATTCACTGTTACCGTGTCCATGATAACCTGATTCACTGTGACCGTGTTCATAATAACGTGATTCACTGTGACCACGTTCATGATAACCTGATTCACTGTGAACGTGTCCATGATAACCTGATTCATTGAGACCATGTTCAAGATAACCTGATTCACTGAGACCGTGTCCATGATAACCTGATTCACTGTGACCGTGATCATGATAACCAGATTCGGTGTGACCGTGTCCGTGATAACCTGATTCACTGTGACCACGTTCATGATAAGCTGAGCAGTGTGACTGTGTCCATGATAATCTGATTCACTGTGATCGTGTTCAAGATAGCCTGATTCACTGTGACCACGTTCATGATAACGTGATTCTGTGTGACTCTGTCCATGATAACGTGATTCACTGTGACCGTATCCATGATAACCTGATTCACTGTGACCGTGTCCTTGATAACCTGGTTCAGTGCGACCACGTTAATTGTAACCTGATTCAGTGTGACCGTGTCCATGACAACCTGATTCACTGTTACCCTGTTCATGATAACCTGATTCACTGTGACCGTGATCATGATAACCTGATTCTATGTCACCACGTTCATGATAACCTGATTCACTGTGACCGTGATCATGATAACCTGATTCTATGTCACCACGTTCATGATAACCTGATTCACTGTGACCGTGTCCATGACAACCTGATTCACTGTTACCCTGTTAATGCTAACCTGATTCACTGTGACCGTGTACATGATAACCTGATTCACTGTGACCGTGTTCATGATAACCTGATTCGCGGTGACCACGTTCATGATAAGCTGATTCACCGTGACCGTGTTCATAATAACCTGATTTAGTGTGATCATGTTCATGATAACCTGATTCAGTGTGACCGTGTTCATAATAACCTGATTCACTGCGATCGTGTTCATGACAGCCTGATTCAGTGTTACCGTTTCCATCATAACCTGGTACACTGTGACTGTGTCCATGATAACCTGATTCTCCGTGACCACATTCATGATAAACTGATTCAGTGTGACCGCGTCCATGATAACCTGATTCAATGTGACTGTGTCCATGACAACCTTATATGCTGTGACCTTCTTCATGATTACCTGATTCACTTTGACCATGTCCATGATTACCTGATTCACTGTGACCGTGTCCATGATAACCTGATTCACTGTGACCGTGTCAATCATAACCTGATTCAGTGTGACCACGTTCATGATATGCTGATTCGCTGTGAACGTGTTCATGGTAACCTGATTCACTCTGACCGAGTCCAGGATAACCTGATTCAGTGTGACCGTGTCCATGATAACCTGAATTTATGTCATCACGTTCATGGTAACCTATTCACTGTGACCGTGTCCTTAATAACCTGATTCACTGTGACCGTGTTCATGATAACCTGATTCACTGTGACCATGTTCATGATAACCTGATTCACTGTGAACGTGTCCATGATAACCTGATTCATTGAGACCATGTTCAAGATAACCTGATTCACTGAGACCGTGTCCATGATAACCTGATTCACTGTGACCGTGATCATGATAACCTGATTCAATGTGACCGTGTCCATGGTAACCTGATTCACTGTGACCATGTTCATGACAGCCTGATTCACTGTGACCTTGTCCATCATAGCCTGATTTTGTTTGATCACGTTCATGATTAGCTGATTCACTGTGACCATGTTCATGATAACCTGATTCAGTGTGACCGTGTCCATGATAACCTGATTCAATGTGACCGTGTCCATGGTAACCTGATTCACTGTGACCATGTTCATGACAGCCTGATTCAGTGTTACCGTTTCCATGATAACCTGGTACACTGTGACCGTGTCCATGATAACCTGATTCTCCATGACCACATTCATGATAAACTGATTCAGTGTGACCGCGTCCATGATAACCTGATTCAATGTGACTGTGTCCATGACAACCTTATACGCTGTGACCTTCTTCATGATTACCTGATTCACTTTGACCATGTCCATGATTACCTGATTCACTGTGACCGTGTCCATGATAACCTGATTCACTGTGACCGTGTCAATCATAACCTGATTCAGTGTGACCACGTTCATGATATGCTGATTCGCTGTGAACGTGTTCATGGTAACCTGATTCACTCTGACCGAGTCCAGGATAACCTGATTCAGTGTGACCGTGTCCATGATAACCTGAATTTATGTCACCACGTTCATGGTAACCTATTCA
Organism: Hemiscyllium ocellatum; assembly: GCF_020745735.1. NCBI lineage: Eukaryota > Metazoa > Chordata > Chondrichthyes > Orectolobiformes > Hemiscylliidae > Hemiscyllium > Hemiscyllium ocellatum. The sequence continues at coordinate 25,612,428 of NC_083442.1, read as the reverse complement.
CTGTGACCGTGTCCTTAATAACCTGATTCACTGTGACCGTGTCCATGATAACCTGACTCTATGTCACCACGTTCATGATAACCTGATTCACTGTGACCGTGTCCTTATTAACCTGATTCACTGTGACCATGTCCATGTTAACCTGGTTCACTGTGACCGTGATCATGATAACCTGATTCAGTGTGACCGTGTCCATGATAAACTGATTCGCTGTGACCACGTTCATGATAATCTGATTCAATGTGACCGATTCCATGATAAACTGATTCTATGTCACCACATTCATGATAACCTGATTCACTGTGACCACGTTCATAATAATCTGATTCAATGTGACCGATTCCATGATAAACTGATTCTTTGTGAGCGTATCCATGATAACCTGATTCTATGTCACTACGTTCATGATAATCTGATTCACTGTGACCGATTCCATAATAACCTGATCCACTGTCACCATGTTGATGATAATCTGATTCAATGTGACTGATTCCATGATAAACTGATTCTATGTCACCACGTTCATGATAATCTGATTCACTGTGACCACGTTCATGATAATCTGATTCAATTTGACCGATTCCATGATAAACTGATTCTATGTCACCACGTTCATGATAAACTGATTCATTGTGAACGTGTTCATGATAATCTGATTCAGTGTGACCATGTTCATGACAACCTGATTCACTGTGATCGTGTTCATGATAACCTGATTCAGTGTGGCCGTGTCCATGATAACCTGGTTCACTATGTCCGTGTCCATTATAACCTGATTCAGTGTGGCCGTGTCCATGATAATCTGGTTCACTATGTCCGTGTCCATGATAACCTGATTCAGTGTGACCACGTTCATTACAAACTGATTCACTGTGATCGTGTCCATGATAACCTGATTCACTGTGACCATGTTCATGATAAACTGATTCACTGTGACCGTGTCCATGATAACCTGATTCACTGTGACCGTGTCCATCGTAGCCTGATTTAGTTTGATCACGTTCATGATTAGCTGATTCACTGTGACCACGTTCATGATAACCTGATTCAGTGTGACCGTGTCCATGATAACCTGATTTAGTGTGACCATGTTCATGATAACCTGATTCACTGTGGCCGTGTCCATGATAACCTGATTCTCCGTGACCACGTTCATGATAACCTGATTCAGTGTGACCGTGTCCATGATAACCTGATTCAGTGTGACTGTGTCCATGATTACCTGATTCACTGTGACCGTGTCCATGATAACCTGATTCAGTGTGACCGTGTCCATGATATCCCGATTCTATGTCATCACGTTCGTGATAACCTGATTCACTGTGACCGTGTCCATGATAACCTGATTCACTGTGACTGTGTCAATCAAAACCTGATTCAGTGTGACCACGTTCATGATAAGCTGATTCGCTGCGAACGTTTGCATGATAACCTGAATCACTCTGACTACGTTCATGATAACCTTATTCACTGTGACCATGTCCATGATTACCTGATTCACTGTGACCGTGTCCATGATAACCTGATTCTATGTCACCACGTTCATGATAATCTGATTCACTGTGACCACATTCATGATAATCTGATTCAATGTGACCGATTCCATGATAAACTGATTCTATGTCACCACGTTCATGATAAACTGATTCATTGTGAATGTGTTCATGATAACCTGATTCAGTGTGACCATTTTTATGACAACCTGATTCACTGTGATCGTGTCCATGATAACCTGATTCACTGTGACCACGTTCGTGATAAACTGATTCACTGTGACCGTGTCCATGATAACCTGATTCACTGTGACTCTGTGCATGATAACCTGATTCAGTGTGACCACGTTCATAATAACCTGATTCAGTGTGACCGTGTCCATGATAACTTGATTCTATGTCATCACCTTCGTGATAACCTGATTCACTGTGACCGTGTCCATCATAACCTGATTCACTGTGACCGTGTCCTTAATAACCTGACTCTATGTCACCACGTTCATGATAAACTGATTCACTGTGACCGTGTCCTTAATAACCTGATTCACTGTGACCGTGTCCATGATAACCTGACTCTATGTCACCACGTTCATGATAACCTGATTCAGTGTGACCGTGTCCATGATAAACTGATTCGCTGTGACCACGTTCATGATAATCTGATTCAATGTGACCGATTCCATGATAAACTGTTTCTTTGTGACTGTGTCCATGGTAAACTGATTCAGTGTGACCGTATCCATGATAACCTGATTCTATGTCACCACGTTCATGATAATCTGATTCACTGTGACCGATTCCATAATAACCTGATCCACTGTCACCACTTTGATGATAATCTGATTCAATGTGACCGATTCCATGATAAACTGATTCTATGTCACCACGTTCATGATAATCTGATTCACTGTGACCACGTTCATGATAATCTGATTCAATGTGACCGATTCCATGATAAACTGATTCTATGTCACCACGTTCATGATAAACTGATTCATTGTGAACGTGTTCAAGATAACCTGATTCAGTGTGGCCATGTTCATGATAACCTGGTTCACTATGTCCGTGTCCATGATAACCTGATTCAGTGTGGCCGTGTCCATGATAACCTGGTTCACTATGTCCGTGTCCATGATAACCTGTTTCAGTTTGACCACGTTCATGATTAGCTGATTCACTGTGACCATGTTCATGGCAGCCTGATTCACTGTGACCGTGTCTATGATAACCTGATTCACTGTGACCGTGTTCATGGTAACCTGACTCACTGTGACCACATTCATGATAACCTGATTCAGTGTGACCATGTCCATGATAACCTGATTCACTGTGACCGAGTCCAGGATAACCTGATTTAGTGTGACCATGTTCATGATAACCTGATTCACTGTGACCACGTTTATTACAACCTGATTCACTGTGATCGTGTCCATGATAACCTGATTCACTGTGACCGTGTTCATGATAACCTGATTCACTGTGACCACGTTCATTAAAGCCTGATTCTCTGTGATCGTGTCCATGATAAACTGATTCACTGTGACCGTGTCCATGATAACCTGATTCAGTGTGACCACATTCATGATGAACTGATTTACTGAGACCATGTCCATGATAGCCTGATTCACTATGAGCAGGTTCGTGATAACCTGATTCTCTGTGACCACGTTCATGGTAAACTGATTCAGTGTGACCGTGTCCATGATAACCTGATTGTATGTCACCACGTGCATGATAACCTGATTCAGTGTGTCCACGTTCATGGTAACCTGATTCAGTTTCACCACGTTGATGATAATCTGATTCAATGTGACCGATTCCATGATAAACTGATTCATTGTGACTGTGTCCATGATAACCTGATTCACTTTGACCGTGTCCATGATAACCTGATTCTATGTCATCACGTTCGTGATAACCTGATTCACTGTGACCGTGTCCATGATAACCTGAATCAGTGTGACCGTGTTCAAGGTAACCTGATTCGCTCTGACCGAGTCCAGGATAACCTGATTTAGTGTGACCATGTTCATTACAACCTGATTCACTGTGATCGTGTCCATGATAACCTGATTCACTGTGACCACGTTCATTACAACCTGATTCACTGTGATCGTGTCCATGATAACCTGATTCAGTGTGACCACGTTCATTACAACCTGATTCAGTGTGACCGTGTCCATGATAACCTGATTCACTGCAACCGTGTCCATGATTACCTGATTCATTGTGACCACGTTCATGATAACCTGATTCAGTGTGACTGTGTCCATGATAACTTGATTCTATGTCATCACGTTCGTGATAACCTGATTCACTGTGACCACGTTCATGATAACCCGATTCAGTGTAACCGTGTCCATGATAACCTGATTTAGTGTGACCATGTTCATGATAACCTGATTCACTGTGGCCGTGTCCATGATAACCTGATTCACCGTGACCACGTCCATGATAACCTGATTCACTTTGACCGTGTCCATGATAACCTGATTCTCCGTGACCACGTTCATGATAACCTGATTCAGTGTGACCGTGTCCATGATAACCTGATTCAGTGTGACTGTGTCCATGATTACCTGATTCACTGTGACCGTGTCCATGATAACCTGATTCTCCGTGACCACGTTCATGATAACCTGATTCAGTGTGACCGTGTCCATGATAACCTGATTCAGTGTGACTGTGTCCATGATTACCTGATTCACTGTGACCATGTTCATGATAACCTGATTCACTGTGGCCGTGTCCATGATAACCTGATTCTCCGTGACCACGTTCATGATAACCTGATTCAGTGTGACCGTGTCCATGATAACCTGATTCAGTGTGACTGTGTCCATGATTACCTGATTCACTGTGACCGTGTCCATGATAACCTGATTCAGTGTGACCGTGTCCATGATATCCCGATTCTATGTCATCACGTTCGTGATAACCTGATTCACTGTGACCGTGTCCATGATAACCTGATTCACTGTGACTGTGTCAATCAAAACCTGATTCAGTGTGACCACGTTCATGATAAGCTGATTCGCTGCGAACGTTTGCATGATAACCTGAATCACTCTGACTACGTTCATGATAACCTTATTCACTGTGACCATGTCCATGATTACCTGATTCACTGTGACCGTGTCCATGATAACCTGATTCTATGTCACCACGTTCATGATAATCTGATTCACTGTGACCACATTCATGATAATCTGATTCAATGTGACCGATTCCATGATAAACTGATTCTATGTCACCACGTTCATGATAAACTGATTCATTGTGAATGTGTTCATGATAACCTGATTCAGTGTGACCATTTTTATGACAACCTGATTCACTGTGATCGTGTCCATGATAACCTGATTCACTGTGACCACGTTCGTGATAAACTGATTCACTGTGACCGTGTCCATGATAACCTGATTCACTGTGACTCTGTGCATGATAACCTGATTCAGTGTGACCACGTTCATAATAACCTGATTCAGTGTGACCGTGTCCATGATAACTTGATTCTATGTCATCACCTTCGTGATAACCTGATTCACTGTGACCGTGTCCATCATAACCTGATTCACTGTGACCGTGTCCTTAATAACCTGACTCTATGTCACCACGTTCATGATAAACTGATTCACTGTGACCGTGTCCTTAATAACCTGATTCACTGTGACCGTGTCCATGATAACCTGACTCTATGTCACCACGTTCATGATAACCTGATTCAGTGTGACCGTGTCCATGATAAACTGATTCGCTGTGACCACGTTCATGATAATCTGATTCAATGTGACCGATTCCATGATAAACTGTTTCTTTGTGACTGTGTCCATGGTAAACTGATTCAGTGTGACCGTATCCATGATAACCTGATTCTATGTCACCACGTTCATGATAATCTGATTCACTGTGACCGATTCCATAATAACCTGATCCACTGTCACCACTTTGATGATAATCTGATTCAATGTGACCGATTCCATGATAAACTGATTCTATGTCACCACGTTCATGATAATCTGATTCACTGTGACCACGTTCATGATAATCTGATTCAATGTGACCGATTCCATGATAAACTGATTCTATGTCACCACGTTCATGATAAACTGATTCATTGTGAACGTGTTCAAGATAACCTGATTCAGTGTGGCCATGTTCATGATAACCTGGTTCACTATGTCCGTGTCCATGATAACCTGATTCAGTGTGGCCGTGTCCATGATAACCTGGTTCACTATGTCCGTGTCCATGATAACCTGTTTCAGTTTGACCACGTTCATGATTAGCTGATTCACTGTGACCATGTTCATGGCAGCCTGATTCACTGTGACCGTGTCTATGATAACCTGATTCACTGTGACCGTGTTCATGGTAACCTGACTCACTGTGACCACATTCATGATAACCTGATTCAGTGTGACCATGTCCATGATAACCTGATTCACTGTGACCGAGTCCAGGATAACCTGATTTAGTGTGACCATGTTCATGATAACCTGATTCACTGTGACCACGTTTATTACAACCTGATTCACTGTGATCGTGTCCATGATAACCTGATTCACTGTGACCGTGTTCATGATAACCTGATTCACTGTGACCACGTTCATTAAAGCCTGATTCTCTGTGATCGTGTCCATGATAAACTGATTCACTGTGACCGTGTCCATGATAACCTGATTCAGTGTGACCACATTCATGATGAACTGATTTACTGAGACCATGTCCATGATAGCCTGATTCACTATGAGCAGGTTCGTGATAACCTGATTCTCTGTGACCACGTTCATGGTAAACTGATTCAGTGTGACCGTGTCCATGATAACCTGATTGTATGTCACCACGTGCATGATAACCTGATTCAGTGTGTCCACGTTCATGGTAACCTGATTCAGTTTCACCACGTTGATGATAATCTGATTCAATGTGACCGATTCCATGATAAACTGATTCATTGTGACTGTGTCCATGATAACCTGATTCACTTTGACCGTGTCCATGATAACCTGATTCTATGTCATCACGTTCGTGATAACCTGATTCACTGTGACCGTGTCCATGATAACCTGAATCAGTGTGACCGTGTTCAAGGTAACCTGATTCGCTCTGACCGAGTCCAGGATAACCTGATTTAGTGTGACCATGTTCATTACAACCTGATTCACTGTGATCGTGTCCATGATAACCTGATTCACTGTGACCACGTTCATTACAACCTGATTCACTGTGATCGTGTCCATGATAACCTGATTCAGTGTGACCACGTTCATTACAACCTGATTCAGTGTGACCGTGTCCATGATAACCTGATTCACTGCAACCGTGTCCATGATTACCTGATTCAATGTGACCACGTTCATGATAACCTGATTCAGTGTGACTGTGTCCATGATAACTTGATTCTATGTCATCACGTTCGTGATAACCTGATTCACTGTGACCACGTTCATGATAACCCGATTCAGTGTAACCGTGTCCATGATAACCTGATTTAGTGTGACCATGTTCATGATAACCTGATTCACTGTGGCCGTGTCCATGATAACCTGATTCACCGTGACCACGTCCATGATAACCTGATTCACTTTGACCGTGTCCATAATAACCTGATTCTCCGTGACCACGTTCATGATAACCTGATTCAGTGTGACCGTGTCCATGATAACCTGATTCAGTGTGACTGTGTCCATGATTACCTGATTCACTGTGACCGTGTCCATGATAACCTGATTCACTGTGACTGTGTCAATCATAATCTGATTCAGAGTGACCACATTCATGATAAGCTGATTCACTGCAAACGTGTTCATGATAACCTGAATCACTCTGACTACGTTCATGATAACCTTATTCACTGTGACCATGTCCATGATATCCTGATTCACTGCGACCATGTCCATGATAACCTGATTCAGTGTGACTGTGTCCATGATAACCTGATACAGTGTGACCGTGTCCATGATAACCTGATTCACTGTCACCACGTTCATGATAATCTGATTCATTGTGAATGTGTTCATGATAACCTGATTCACTGTGACCATGTTCATGACAACCTGATTCACTGTGATCGTGTCCATGATAACCTGATTCACTGTGACCGTGTCCATGATAACCTGATTCTCTGTGACCGTGTCCATGATAACCTGATTCACTGTGACTGTGTGCATGATAACCTGATTCAGTGTGACCGTGTCCATGATAACCTGATTCAGTTTGACCACGTTCATGATTAGCTGATTCACTGTGACCGTGTCCATGATAACCTGATTCACTGTGACCACGTTCATGATAAACTGATTCAGTGTGACCGCATCCATGATAACCTGATTCAGTGCGATCGTGTTCATAATAACCTGATTCACTGTGACCACATTCATGATAACCTGATTCAATGTGACCATGTCCATGATAACCTGATTCAGTGTGACCGCGTCCATGATAACCTGATTCAGTGTGACCGTATCCATGATAACCTGATTCAGTGTGACCGCGTCCATGATAACCTGATTCAATGTGACCGTGTCCATGATAACCTGATTCACTGTGACCGTGTTCATGATAACCTGATTCACTCTGACCGTTTCCATGATAACCTGATTCAGTGTGACCGTGTTCATGAAAACGTGATTCACTTTGACCGTGTCCATGATAACCTGATTCTATGTCATCACGTTCGTGATAACCTGATTCACTGTGACCGTGTCCATGATAACCTGATTCAGTGTGACCGTGTTCATGGTAAACTGATTCGCTGTGGCCGTGTCCATGATAACCTGATTCACTGTGACCACGTTCATGATAACCTGATTCACTGTGACCGTGTCCATGATAACCTGATTCACCGTGACCGTGTCCATGATAACTTGATTCTATGTCATCACCTTCATGATAACCTGATTCACTGTGACCAAGTCCATGATAACCTGATTCACTGAGACCGTGTCCATGATAACCTGATTCACTGTGACCACGTTCATGATAACCTGATTCACTGTGACCGTGTCCATGATAACCTGATTCTATGTCACCACGTTCGTGATAACCTGATTCACTGTGACCGTGTCCATGATAACCTGATTCAGTGTGACCGTGTTCATGGTAACCTGATTCGCTCTGACCCAGTCCAGGATAACCTGATTTAGTGTGACCATGTTCATGATAACCTGATTCACTGTGGCCGTGTCCATGATAACCTGATTCACTGTGACCACATTCATTACAACCTGATTCACTGTGATCGTGTCCATGATAACCTGATTCACTGCAACCGTGTCCATGATTACCTGATTCAGTGTGACCGTGTCCATGATAACCTGATTCACTGTGACCACATTCATGATAATCTGATTCACTATGACCGTGTCCATGATAACCTGATTCAGTGTGACGATGTCCATGATAAGCTGATTCACTGTGACTGTGTCCATGATAACCTGATTCATTGTGACCACGTACATGATAACCTGATTCAGTGTGACTGTGTCCATGATTACCTGATTCACCGTGACTGTGTCCATGATAACTTGATTCACTGTGACCACGTTCATGATAACCTGATTCACTGTGACCGTGTCCATGATAACCTGATTCTATGTCACCACATTCATGATAACCTGATTCACTGTGACTGTGTCCATCATTAACTATTCAGTGTGACCACGGGCATGATAGACTGATTCACTGTGATCGTGTCCATGATAACCTGTTTCAGTTTGACCACGTTCATGATTAGCTGATTCACTGTGACCATGTTCATGGCAGCCTGATTCACTGTGACCGTGTCTATGATAACCTGAATCACTGTGACCGTGTTCATGGTAACCTGACTCACTGTGACCACATTCATGATAACCTGATTCACTGTGACCGTATCTATGATAACCTGATTCACTGTGACCATGTTCATGGTAACCTGACTCACTGTGACCACATTCATGATAACCTGATTCAGTGTGACTGTGTCCATGATTACCTGATTCACTGTGACCGTGTCCATGATAACCTGATTCACTGTGACTGTGTCCATGATAACCTGATTCTCTGTGACCGTGTCCATGATAACCTGATTCACTGTGACTGTGTGCATGATAACCTGATTCAGTGTGACCGTGTCCATGATAACCTGATTCAGTTTGACCACGTTCATGATTAGCTGATTCACTGTGACCGTGTCCATGATAACCTGATTCACTGTGACCACATTCATGATAACCTGATTCAGTGTGACCATGTCCATGATAACCTGATTCAGTGTGACCGCGTCCATGATAACCTGATTCAGTGTGACCGTATCCATGATAACCTGATTCAGTGTGACCGCGTCCATGATAACCTGATTCAATGTGACCGTATCCATGATAACCTGATTCACTGTGACTGTGTTCATGATAACCTGATTCACTCTGACCGTGTCCATGATAACCTGGTTCAGTGTGACCGTGTTCATGATAACCTGATTCACTTTGACCGTGTCCAAGATAACCTGATTCTATGTCATCACGTTCGTGATAACCTGATTCACTGTGACCGTGTCCATGATAACCTGATTCAGTGTGACCGTGTTCATGGTAAACTGATTCGCTGTGGCCGTGTCCATGATAACCTGATTCACTGCGACCGTGTCCATGATAACCTGATTCACTGTGACCACATTCATTACAACCTGATTCACTGTGATCGTGTCCATGATAACCTGATTCACTGCAACCGTGTCCATGATTACCTGATTCAGTGTGACCGTGTCCATGATAACCTGATTCACTGTGACCACATTCATGATAACCTGATTCACTGTGACCGTGTCCATGATAACCTGACTCAGTGTGACCATGTCCATGATTACCTGATTCACCGTGACCGTGTCAATGATAACTTGATTCTATGTCATCACCTTCGTGATAACCTGATTCACTGTGACCAAGTCCATGATAACCTGATTCTCTGTGACCGTGTCCGTGATAACCTGATTCAGTGTGACCGTGTTCATTAAAACCTGATTCAGTGTGACCGTGTCCATGATAACCTGATTCACTGTGACCGTGTTCATGGTAACCTGATTCGCTCTGACCGAGTCCAGGATAACCTGATTCAGTTTGACCGTGTTCATGATAACCTGATTCACTGCAACCGTTTCCATGATTACCTGATTCTCTGTGACCACGTTCATGATAAACTGATTCACTGTGACCGTGTCCATGATAAGCTGATTCACTGTGACCGTGTCCATGATAACCTGATTCAGTGTGACCACGTTCATGATAAGGTGATTCACTGCGACCATGTTCATGATAACCTGATTCACTGTGAACGTGTTCATGATAACCTGATTCACTGTGACCATGTCCATGATAACCTGATTCACTGTGACTGTGTCCATGATAACCTGTTTCACTGTGACCGTGTCCATGATAACCTGATTCTATGTCACCACATTCATGATAACCTGATTCAGTGTGACCGTGTCCATGATAACCTGATTCACTGTCACCACGTTCATGATAACCTGATTTAGTATGTCCACATTCTTGGTAATCTGATTCAGTGTGACTGTGTCCGTGATAACCTGATTCTATGTCACCACGTCCATGATAAACTGATTCTTTGTGACCGTATCCATGATATCCTGATTCAGTGTGACCGTGTCCATGATAACCTGATTCACTGTGACCGTGTTCATGATAACCTGATACACTGTGATCATGTCCATGATAACCTGATTCACTGTGACCGTGTCGATGATAACCTGATTCACTGCAACTGTGTCCATGATTACCTGATTCAGTGTGACCACATTCATGATAACCTGATTCACTGTGACCGTGTCCATGATAACCTGATTCACTATGACCGTGTCCATGAAAACCTGATTCACTGTGACCATGTTCATGATAACCTGATTCACTGTGACTGTGTCCATGATAACCTGATTCACTGTGACCATGTCCATGATAACCTGATTCACTATGACCGTGTCCATGATAACCTGATTCACTGTGACCACATTCATGATAACCTGATTCACTATGACCATGTCCATGATAACCTGAATCACTGTGACCATGTTCATGGTAACCTGATTCACTATGACTGTGTCCATGATAACCTGATTCACTCTGACCATGTCCATGATAACCTGATTCAGTGTGACCGTGTCCATGGTGACCTGATGCACTGCGACCATGTTCATGATAACCTGGTTCACTGTGACCGTGTCCATCATAACCTGATTTAGTGTGACCATGTTCATGATAACCTGATTCTGTGTGACTGTGTCCATGATAACCTGATTCAGAGTGATCGTGTTCAAGATAACCTGATTCACTGTGACCATGTTCATGATAACCTGATTCACTATGACCGTGTCCATGATAACCTGATTCACTGTGTCCTTTTACACGATAACCTGATTCTATGTCACCACGTTCATGATAATCTGATTCACTGTGACCGATTCCATAATAACCTGATCCACTGTCACCACGTTGATGATAATCTGATTCAATGTGACCGATTCCATGATAAACTGATTCATTGTGACTGTGTCCATGATAACCTGATTCACTGTGACCATGTCCATGATAACATGATTCTCTGTGACCGTGTCCATGATAACCTGATTCACTGTGACCGTGTCCACGGTAACCTGATTCAGTGTGACCATGTTCCTGATTACCTGATTCACCGTGACCGTGTCCATGATAACCTGATTCTATGTCATCACGTTCATGATAACCTGATTCAGTGTGACCGTGTCCATAATAACATGATTCACTGCGACCGTGTTCATGACAACGTGATTCACTGTGACCTCATTAATGATAAACTGATTCACTGTGACTGTGTCCATGATAACCTGATTCAGTATTACCGTGACCATGATAACCTGGTTCAGTGCGACCGTGTCCATGATAACCTGATTCACCTGTGACCGTGTCCATGATAACCTGATTCACTGTGTCCGTGTTCATGATAAACTGATTCACTGTGACCACATTCATGATAACCTGATTCAGTGTGACCGTGTCCATGATAACGTGATTCACTGTGACCGTGTTCATGATAAACTGATTCACTGTGACCACATTCATGATAACCTGATTCAGTGTGACCGTGTCCATCATAACCTGATTCAGTTTGTTCACGTTCATGATAAGCTGATTCATTGTGACCATGTTCTTGATAACCTGATTCTGTGTGACTGTGTCCATGATAACCTGATTCAGAGTGACCGTGTTCATGATAACCTGATTGACTGTGATCGTGACTATGATAACCTGATTCAGTGTGACCGTGTACATGATAACCTGATTCCATGTCACCACGTTCATGATAACCTGATTAACTGTGACCGTGTCCATGATAACCTGATTCACTGTGACCGTGTCCATGATAACCTGATTCAGTGTGACTGCGTCCATGCTAACCTGATTCACTGTGACCATGTCCATCATAACCTGAATCAGTTTGTTCACGTTCATGATAAGCTGATTCATTGTGACCATGTTCATGATAACCTGATTCAGTGTGACCGTGTCCATCATAACCTGATTCAGTTTGTTCACGTTCATGATAAGCTGATTCATTGTGACCATGTTCTTGATAACCTGATTCTGTGTGACTGTGTCCATGATAACCTGATTCAGAGTGACCGTGTTCATGATAACCTGATTGACTGTGATCGTGACTATGATAACCTGATTCCATGTCACCACGTTCATGATAACCTGATTAACTGTGACCGTGTCCATGATAACCTGATTCACTGTGACCGTGTCCATGATAACCTGATTCAGTGTGACTGCGTCCATGATAACCTGATTCACTGTGACCATGTCCATCATAACCTGAATCAGTTTGTTCACGTTCATGATAAGCTGATTCATTGTGACCATGTTCATGATAACCTGATTCTGTGTGACTGTGTCCATGATAACCTGATTCAGAGTGACCGTGATCATGATAACCTGATTCACTGTGACGGTGTTCATGTCAACCTGATTCACTGTGTCCTTGTACATGATAACCTGATTCTATGTCACCACGTTCATGATAACGTGATTCATTGTGACCGTGTCCATGATAACCTGATTCACTATGACCGTGTCCATGATAACCTGATTCACTGTCACCACCTTGATGATAATCTGATTCAATGTGACCGAGTCCATGATAAACTGATTCTATGTCACCACGTTCATGATAACCTGATTCATTGTGACCATGTCCATGATAACCTGATTCTCTGTGACCACGTTCATGATAAACTGATTCACTGTGATCGTGTACATGATAACCTGATTCAGTGTGACCACGTTCATGATAACCTGATTCAGTGTGTCCACGTTCATGGTAACCTGATTCAGTGTCACCACGTTGATGATAATCTGATTCAATGTGACCGATTCCATGATAAACTGATTCTATGTCACCACATTCATGATAACCTGATTCATTGTGACTGTGTCCATGATAACCTGATTCACTGTGACCATGTCCATGATAACCTGATTCACTGTGACTGTGTCCATGATCAGCTGATTCACTGTGACCACGTTCATGATATCCTGATTCAGTGTGACCATGTTCATGATAACTGATTCACTGCGACTGTGTCCATGGTAACCCGATTCACTGTGACCACGTCCATGATAATCTTATTCACTGTGACCGTGTCCATTATAATCTGATTCACTGCGACCATGTTCATGATAACCTGATTCAGTGTGATCCTATCCATGTTATCCTGCTTCAGTATGACCCTTTTCATGATAACCTGATTCACTTGTGACTGCATTCATGATAACGTGATTCAGTGATTTGTTCAGAAGAATAAGTCAAACCACACTCAAGACTTTAACTCTGCTTCTCTCTTCACAGATCTGCTGAGCCTCTCCAGCAGTCTCTCTCTTTGCTTCAGTCATGTTGGATGATGGAAAAGAATAACTCACATACTGGGAGGACACGATCAAAATGTGGGTGCTATCCTTCCACAGGGCAGGACCCTGTTTTAACATTTCACGCGAAAAGAGCACTCCCAGCATTGCAGCAAGTGTCAGCCTAAACTCTGTGGTCGAGTTTCCAAAGTAGAACTTCCTTCCACAGCCTTAGTTGAGAGTGTGACTCATTGAGGCACAGTTGATGTTTATGCAAAAGCACACAATGCTGGAAACCTGGAAGGGTTGTTGTAGTCGTGTCCCTATGTCTGAGCCACAAAGCTTGGGTTCAAGTCCTGCTTGACCTGGAGGTCTGGCATGTTATGTCTGAATAGGTTGATTAGAAAATACCTGTATGTGAATCCTACAGCTCCTGTGGCTCGGTGGTAGTGTCCCTATCTCTGAACCAGGAGATCCAGCTTCAAGTCTCACCTTTCTCCAGAGGTATGTCATAACATCTCTGAATAGGTTGATGAGAGAAAACGCGTGTGTTGCAAATCTGAGACAATGTCATAAAATGCTGGGAATGTTGTGGTTCTGTTCGCCGAGCTGGGAGTTTTTGTTGCAAACGTTTCGTCCCCTTTCTAGGTGACATCCTCAGTGCTTGGGAGCCTCCTGTGAAGCGCTTCTGTGCTGATTCCTCCGGCATTTATAGTGGTTTGAATCTGCCGCTTCCGGTTGTCAGTTGCTGTCCCCTGCAGTGGTCGGTATATAGGGTCTAGGTCGATGTGTCTGTTGATAGAATTTGTGGATGAGTGCCATGCCTCTAGGAATTCCCTGGCTGTTCTCTGTTTGGCTTGCCCTATAATAGTGGTGTTGTCCCAATCGAATTCATGTTGTTTGTCATCTGAGTGTATGGCTACTAAGGATAGCTGGTCGTGTCGTTTCGTGGCTAACTGGTGTTCATGGATGCGGGTTGTTAGCTGTCTTCCTGTTTGTCCTATGTAGTGTTTTGTGCAGTCCTTGCATGGGATTTTGTACACTACGTTGGTTTTGCTCATGCTGGGTATTGGGTCCTTTGTCCTGGTGAGTTGTTGTCTGAGAGTGGCTGTTGGTTTGTGTGCTGTTATGAGTCCTAGTGGTCGCAGCAGTCTGGGTGTCAGTTCAGAAATGCTCCTGATGTATGGGAGTGTGGCCAGTCCTTTGGGTTGCGGCATGTCCTCATTTCGTTGTCTTTCCCTTAGGCATCTGTTGATGAAATTGCGTGGGTATCCGTTTTTGGTGAATACCTTGTATAGGTGTTCTTCTTCCTCTTTTTGTAGTTCTGGTGTATTGCAGTGTGTTGTGGCCCTTTTGAATAATGTCCTGATGCAACTTCATTTGTGTGTGTTGGGGTGGTTGCTTTCATAATTCAGGACTTGGTCTGTGTGTGTGGCTTTTCTGTATACCTTTGTGGTGAATTCTCCGTTAGGTGTTCTCTGTACCATCACGTCTAGGAATGGGAGCTGGTTGTCCTTTTCGTCCTCTCTCGTGAATCAGATTCCTGTGAGTGTGGCATTGATGATCCGGTATGTGTTCTCTATTTCTGTGTTTTTAATGATTACAAAGGTGTCATCCACATATCTGACCCAGAGTTTGGGTTGTAATTGCGTTAAAACTGTTTTTTCTAACCTTTGCAATACTGCTTCTGCTATGAGTCCGGAGATCGGTGAGCCCGTGGGTTTCCGTTGATTTGTTCATATATCTGGTTGTTGAAAGTAAAGTGTGTTGTGAGGCACACGTCCAGTACTTTATGTATGCCGTCTTTGTTAATAGGTTCAACGTCCTGTTGTCTGTTATGTATGTCCAGCAGGTTGGATATTGTTTCTCTGGCTAGGGTTTTGTCAATAGAGGTGAACAGTGCCGTTACATCGAATGACACCATGGTTTCTTCCTTGTCTATGTGTATATTTCTGATGATGTCCAAGAATTCCTGTGTTGACTGTATAGAGTGTCTGGATTTGCTGATCAGGTGTTTCAGTTTCTGCTGTAGTTCTTTAGCCAGTTTGTGTGATGGTGTCCCTGGTAGTGATCCTAAGGGTCTGAGTGGGATGTCTGGTTTGTGCACTTTAGGTAGTCCATAGAATCTGGGGATGTTGTTGCTTTCAGGTTTCATTTTTTGTAGGTCAGACCTGGATATCTGTCCATTTTTTTGTAGGTTCCTCAGTGTGTTGTTTATCCGATTGGTGAGCTGTGGGGTGGGGTCAAACTCCCTCTTTTGGTAGGTGTTGGTATCTGCAAGTAGTTGTTCTGCCTTTTGAGTGTAATCTGATTTGTCCAGGATGACCGTCATTCTGCCTTTGTCTGCTGGTAGTATGATTATGTTCTTATCGTTTCTTAGTGATTTTAGTGCTTCTTTCTCCTTGGTGTTGAGGTTGTGTGTTTATCTTTTCCTTGTTATCAGCGGTACGATACTTTGTCTCATGGTTTGTTGTGTCTCTTCTGTCAATCCACTGTTCCTGAGTGTGCATTCTAGTGCTGCTAGGAAGTCTGCTGTCTTGGTGTCCCTGTGGTTGTAGTTAAGTCCCTTGGCCAGTATTGTTCTTTCCGTGTCTGTGAGCTGTCTGTGGGAGAGGTTTTTAACCCAGGTGTGTGTTGTGGTGTCCTCTTTGTTGTGTGTTAGTTTGGCCATTTTTTCTTTTAGTGCCGTGTTTTTGCGGTGTGTGGTCCTGTTCTGTCCTATGGTGGTGGCCTGTGCTATGGTCCGGGTCCATTCCTGATTGGTGGTTTTTGAAATTAACGATTTTTGGCGCGCAATTTCTTGTCTGTATTTGTGAAGTCTGTTGTGAGCATCTGTAATCATTACCTGGATCATCCTGAGTCCGTTCTGTCTGGCTGTGTCCCTGGCTTGTGGATTGTTGTCTGGTGGTCTGTATCTGACACATGGTGGAAGGATTCGATTCTTTCGGCATTCATGTAGGAATCAGAGTTATTCATATGTGGCGCTTAGGCGGTTAGCACAGGATTCCCATTTCCTGGCTTGTCTTAGCGTCTTTCGCCCGTAGGTGTTCAAAGTTTGTGAGAAGATTTGTAGCTCGGGTGCTCATTGTTGTGGTTCTGTTCGCCGAGCTGGGAGTTTTTGTTGCAAACGTTACGTCCCGTTTCTAGGTGACATCCTCAATGCTTGGGAGCCTCCTGTGAAGCGCTTCTGTGCTGATTCCTCTGGCATTTATAGTGGTTTGAATCTGCCGCTTCCGGTTGTCAGTTGCTGTCTGCTGCAGTGGCCGGTATATAGGGTCTAGGTCGATGTGTCTGTTGATAGAATTTGTGGATAAGTGCCATGCCTCTAGGAATTCCCTGGCTGTTCTCTGTTTGGCTTGCCCTATAATAGTGGTGTTGTCCCAATCGAATTCATGTTGTTTGTCATCTGAGTGTATGGCTACTAAGGATAGCTGGTCATGTCGTTTCGTGGCTAGTTGGTGTTCATGGATGCGGGTTGTTAGCTGTCTTCCTGTTTGTCCTATGTAGTGTTTTGTGCAGTCCTTGCATGGGATTTTGTACACTACGTTGGTTTTGCTCATGCTGGGAATTCTCAACAGATCAGGCGTAGCTGTGGAGACAGATGCAGAGTTGGCATTTCAACCAAATGAAATTTCATCAGAAAGGTATTTCCATCATCCCTATTTGTCTTAGAGCAGAAACAATGTTAAATCAAAGCAAATCCAAATTTTCTAACCAGAGATAATATTTATGAGGGTAAAGACTGAACTAAGTAAGTAAGGTGTGATGCGTAATCACATTTGTACGGTGTTCAGGGAGGTTCTTTAGTGACTCAGAGTAATTTCTGACTCATTTATTCTGTTCAATAGAAAAAAAAACATCAGGGTTCCATATAATGAGATAAGTGCAGATAACATTAGGGAGATGGTAGAAGCAGTTAGCGTTTATTTAGCGAGGTTATTTTCAGAAAACAATACTCTGAGACACAGTATATGAGTAATTTGAGACACGGCATATGGCAATGGGAAGCAGTTGTTGGGAAGAACAGGTTAATTTAAGCCCATGGTGCACACAGCTCACTGCCACTGGGAGGGTTTTCTCACCTTGTGTCTGGGTTTGTTGTAGATTAATTGATGGAGATTGATTGCCATGTGTAGTCAAGAACTCCGTTACAGTATCATCATATCATAGACTCGTTAGGATGTTAGAAATTGAAGTACATTGGACCTTGGTCTTTCACTGAATATATCCATAGTGTTCCTTCAGAAATGATTGCTAACCTGTAAATTATGGGTGCGGTGGAAGAATGATGCTTTAGAGTTGTGCAAACTGGCAAATGGTTATATGAAACTGTACATGTTGTGAACAACACCATGTGATGGAAGGGTGGGTGTTAGATGCGGGCCAGGAGAAGGGACAATCCAATTTATTTTCTGTGATTGCAAGCCTTATTAAGCCTTAATAATAAAGGCCTTCATAGAGGGTCCTATCATGGTCACTGCTTCATGGGCAGTGAACTACCTTGGAGTTACCTCAGAGGAAATGGAGGTCCACCATCCAGTTGGCGTGCAGTGAATCCCCAATGGAGTACTGAGCCATGCGGCTCATTCATTCATCTTTGGTGACCATGGTTGAGCAGACAATGTTTTCTAGCACACTGTGAGATCTCTTTGTTCATTTTCTGACAGGGCGATAGCACGTTAGCATTCATGTGGAGGTAGATTGCCCTTTGGTATAAGTTGCACCCATTTAAATTATATCTTTAAATGCTTGGGACACTTGACTGATGAAATGTGCAAATAATGCCTCTCAGCTTCAGAGACCCGGGTTCAATTCCTGCCTCAAGCAACTGTCTGTTTGGAGTTTGCACATTCTCCCCGTGTCTGCGTGGGTTTCCTCCAGGTGCTCCGGTTTCCTCCTACAGTCCAAAAATGTGCAGGTTAGGTGAATTAACCATGCTAAACTGCCCATAGTGTTAGGTGACGGGGTAAATGTAGGGGAGTGGGTCTGGGTGGGTTGCTCTTCGGAGGGTCAGTGTGGACTTGTTGGACTGAAGGGCCTGTTTCCACACTGTAGGAATCTAATCTAATCTAAAATATTTCCAGCATCATTAAATCCGCTAACTTGCAATTTTGACAACTGAAAACTGGTGAATTTTCCAAAAATGGTGGTGGGGTCAACAGAGCGATGGGAGCGCTAGGGAGACTATTTATTCTTGTCTCAACAATTTGAGTTAAACCTATTCTCCCTTATCACCTCATTAATTTAACTCTTCAATTGTGTTATAACCTGGCCGGAACCTTCAGTTATTTCACAATTGCTACATCTTCAGTCAGGACACTGAATACATTGAAGGAGCAGATAGCCAGATATTGGATTAGTAAAGGGTTGAAGAGTTATGGAGAACGGACATAAAAGTGACGTTGAGGTTGAGATGAGACCAGCCGTGATTGTATTGAATGGCGGAGCAGGCTCGAGAGGCTGAATGGCCTCCTCCTGCTCCTAGTTCTTACGTCCAGTGATTTCTCCTTCATGTTGGCAAAGAAGTAACTTAATCTTGTTTTACAAACATAAGTTATCTATGGCTGATTATTTAACTTGTGTGTATTTTTAAAATGCTAATTGCCACAAGGAAATCCAGTCATGTAATCCACAACTCAATGGCATCGTTCTCATCTTTTGTGTCAGAGTCGGAGACTTGTAGGTTCACGGTGAGTCCAGGAAATAAATTACATAAATCCCAGTCTGGTGCAGTGCGGACAGAGTACTACACTGTCAGAGGGGTTTGGTTTGCTCAGGTGGCTGGATGGGTGGCCTGCAATGCAAAGTCATACCAATGGCATGGGTTCAGTGCTGGCTGGGGTTACCATGACAATCTTAGCTTCCCAACCTCACCTGTCGCCTGAAGCCTGGTGATTTTATTTATTTCAAAGTATACTTTAATCATTAAAAAAAAAGACTTTATATCTTTACGTAGTCGCAAACACAGTTCAGTTCTTTACGGTAGGATATCAAGGAAACAAACAAACATTGGAGTTTGACTCTATTCAAACAAACCAAAGGCATCACTTACTTGAACCAAACTGTGGCTCAGTGGTTAGCACTGCTGTCTCCCAGCACAGGGTCACAACTTTGATTCCAGTCTCGGGTGACTATCTGTGTGGAGTTTGCACATTCTCCCTGTGTCTGTTTGGGTTTCCTCCCCCAGTCCAAAGATGTGCAGATTAGGTGAGTAGGCCATGGTAGGTTGCCCATTGTGTTAGGTACATTAGTCAGAGGGAAATGGGTCTGGGTGGGTACTCTTTGGAGGGTCGGTGTGGACTGGTTGGGCCAAATGGCCTGTTTCCACATTGTGGGGAATCTAATCTTTACATGCATTTGAGGTACCAGGAAGTTCCATTAACTGATCAGACTCCAATTTAACTTTGGCAGAAGGACCTCAGACAGTGGTCTTTTCCCATTGCGACTTTGGTGGCAGTTGCCCCGAGCTTTAGTATGTCCATGATCCTGGACCTTGGAATGTGCCAGTCTGCAACACTCAGTCAGGGTCAGCTCCTTGCTCTGGAAGACCGACTAAATTTGGGCAGACCAAAGAGCGTCCGTCACTGCATGGATGGTCGTTCAGGCGCAGTCGATGTTTGTCTCGGTGTGTCTCTGGCAGAGAGCAGACCGTAGATCACAGAGTCCCATGTCATGGAGTTGCTTGGAACGAACCTCAACAAAAACCACTGTACCTTCCTCCAGACTTCCTTTGCAAAGGCACTTTCCAGAAGGAGATGTGTGACCGTCTCATTGCCCCTACAGTTGTTTCAAGGGCAGCGTGCAGTGATGCAGACAGGATGATCGTACAAGAAGGATCTCACAGATAGTGATGGTGAAGCATGGTGATCCTCAGATTAAACTTGCCATCATTTGTCTCCTTTCAATGGTAGAACTATGGCAACTTTACCTTTTCTGGTCTGGGGCAGTGTGTTTTGAGCATTGTACTGTCCCTTCAGGAAAGAAGTTCTCTGAAGAAGAGCAAAGGAATTCTCCCTGCTATACTGACCAATATTGATTCCTCAACCAACATTATTAAATGCAGGTTATCCAGTTATTTATTTCAGTGTTTGTTGTGGAAGTTCACTGTGTGAAAGTTGGTTTCACTTCCCACTCTGCAAAAGTCACTGTGTTTCAAAACTCGGATGTAAGATGATTTAGAAGATCTTGCAGAAGGTACTGTATAAAACTTTCTCTTCATCGATAAACACAGTTTGGAATTATTTTAAATACTCAGTCTTAGACCTACAGCTACACTCAGAAAATTAGAAATTTTTAGAGAATAACTGAGGGTGAGTTTCTATGTTTCTAGATTGTAGCCTTTCTTCATAAATGGCTAAACAGAGGAAATCTTGCCCCTATATTATCAATGGTAGTCAGTGGTGGTAAAGGAACTTATATAGGCTGACTGCCAGTTTAATAATTCAGCAGCTTTTCAAATTGTTGATCTTTATCCTTTATTTTCTAAGTCTGATGCTATGTGATGCTTGTCAAAAAATAACACTCTGGTGCAGTCTTGTTAACCAAACGGGGAACTGAGCCTTGAAGTGAGGAAAATGATAACTACTCAAAAGTCAACTAAACTTGGATTATAATGCACTGCTAGAAAAAATGCTACTGTTATGGTTGGGGATGAATTTATACTCCAAAGTCATGTCGATGAGAAGCAACTGCATTACCATTCTAAAATATTGGTTCGCTGTTCAAGGGACACATAGTTGCACTTAGTAAAGAGGGGAGTGATACAGTCGTTGTAATGTCACTGGGCTTGTAATCCTAAACGTCAGGTTAATGCTGTAGGAGCAGACAGTGAAATTTAAATTCAATAAAAGCTACAAAAAAGACTGGGTCTGTCAGTGGAACTGTACTCAACACCACATGGTTCACTATTGCACTTTCTTACCTGGTCTGGCCGACATGTGACTCCAGACCCACAGAAATGAGGTTGACTCTAAACTGCCCCTCTGGGCAATTAGGGATGGGCAATAAATGCTGGCCTGGTCAGTGATATCCAGACCCTGGGAATGAATAAATGAAAATTGAAGCTTTCTGTATGCAACAGAATCTGCTCTTCGAGTACAATATCGTTGACCTGTAAAAGGCAGCTAAAAATGTCAACTTTAGAATGAATATGAAGAAGTAAATCACCTGTGACAATAAGTCCTTTGATTCTTTGTCACAGGTTATAAATCCATAGCTTTCCTATCCCTCAGATGTAAGAAAGACTTGCATTTATATTATACTTTTCATGACTCCATGAGATCTGGAGGCCCTGACATCTAATGAAGTATATCCAAAGTAAAGTTGTCATTGTAATGTTGGAAAAGCCAGGCCAATCTGTGCACACACCAAACTCTCACAAATGGCAGCGTGGTAATACCAGATAATCTGTCTTTCTGATGTTATTCAAGGAATAAATATTGTCCCGGTCACATCTTCTCTTTGAAATGTTTTTTGCCTCATCATTCATGGGAGATGGGCATTGCTGGACAAGCAGTTATTGCCCCTTCCTAGTTGTCCTTACGAAGATGGTGGTGAGATGGCATCTTGAACCCCTGCTGTTCATGTGCTGTATGTAGACCCACTGTATCATGTTCTATGATACCCTATGATCTCATACATCCTTCCCAGTAGGCAGATGGCAGTCTCATGTGAGAGACAGTATCCCTGACAGTCCAGCACTTTCTCTGTACTGCCCTAGAGTGGCCTTAGAGTGGAGGTTAAACACAGAACAGTGTGATTTAGGGGGAGAGGGTCTATTCACTGGGCCACAGCTAATGCTCCAACAGAGTTGGAGCAAGATAGCTGTATCTTGAACAATTCCCATTAAGAGTCATATTGCATTTGAAACATTATAGTTCTTAGGGCTAAAGGGATGAAAAAATGATGGCCTTTGGACCTATGTCTCATCATCCATCTCAGATACGGAGTTAAATCTTTCTGCTCTCACCTTAAAAATTTGCCCTTTTAAAACCCTACCCTTGGGAAAATACCTTGACTATTTGCCTTATCCATGTCCCTTATGATTCAATAAATTTCTATAGGGTCACCTTTCAACCCCACACTCCTGTGGAAAAAGGTTGCAGGGTATTGAACCTTTACCTATGAACATATTGAATGCTGGAGAAAGTTCAAAGGACCGAAAAGCCTTGTCCTGTTCCTACGTTCAATATTTCTATGCTACCTTAGTTCCTTTCTTCACAGAAGCTGCAAGAACTGTTGAGTCTCTCCAGCACATGCAGTTTTTTTTAAGCTCAGATCTCCAACGTCAGCTATTTATTGGCACAAAAACAGGAATTTCTGGAAAAGCTCTGCCGGTCTGGCAGCAACTGTGGAGAGAAATCAGAGTTAACATTTCGGGTTGAGTGGGCCGTCCTCAGACCTGCTGTCTATTGACACCGGGCATCTAAAGGAGAGAGAGAAAAATCTCCATCATTCCTCACCTCAAATGAATAGAAGCTGTAAAAGAAATTTTTGGTCCTGAAACTTTCCCTTTTACAGATACTGTAATAGAATCCAATTTCCCCTCACTCAATCTAAATCACAGGAACTTTGATGATTTGAGCTTTGGCTTTACTGATCTGGGTGCAGGTTACATCAGAAACAAGCGAAAGTGTGCAATTTGAGCCTGGGCTGATTTGTAAAATAGACAGCAATTCTTTCAGCTGATCAATGCCTTGGCTGCACAAATGGTCAGGAAAGTACAAATCACCAGTTACAATTGACTGTTTTAATTTCTTGAAAGGTTCCACAGTAAAAAGGCAGCAGGAATTAGAAGAGAGGGATTTTGTGTCACCCAGAAAGCTTCAAATGACTCAGGATGAACAGAAATAATCCATTTGGCCCCATTGTTCTGTTCATGCCCCTGTCCAGCCTCCGCCCACACCTCTGTGTCTGAATTGATGATGGAGAGAGAAGCAGAGATGCAAAAGGTTTTGAGGGAAGAATTGCAGAATTCTGGACATTTAAGAGCACAGATCATTTGCACTGCCTCTTCCAAGAGCTATAGAGAATATATAATGGTAAAATTAAATGTTCAAATTTGCTTCCCACTATAATTGATGGAGCCGAGATCTTGTTACTGTGCAGGTCTACAGTATAAAACACAATTTTCAGTTGAAGTATGTCTATGCTGCAAATTCTCTTGTCAGTTTGACTAATTTCTTTAAGTCTTATCTCTTTTAATATTCTTCTCAACTCATATAAGATAGGGGGGAGTAAAATTAATGTACTGAAAAAGTACCTGTATGTAATGATGTATGGATTTCTGTAGCTGTAGAAACTGTCAGTCCTTTGGCTTCAAGATAAGTTAAGAGCGATTCTTTTCATTTGACTTTTCATCTATTATCACGAAAGTGACTGTTAAGTATATCAAATACATGAAAGAGGGGCTTTATTAACCAAATTAAAGAAGTCCTCTTTACTTTCCGCCAACATAACTGTATTAATCATTTATTCACTTCAAAGTTCTACTCTTTTCACTTCTTTTACTTAAAGTGAAATCGGAAGATGCTGGTGGTTTTATGAAGGCCCGTTATCCAAATGCTACGTGAGATACTGTAGCCTCATTTACCCTCTTCCATTCTCCCCCCTGAGGATGTTGACTTTAATCTGGGTCACTGTTCTGGATGCATTTTGGCTGAGCATGTATTCTTCACCGAAGAAGGGCTTATGCCCACAACGTCGACTCTCTTGCTCCTCAGATGCTGCCTGACCTGCTGTGCTTTGTCCAGCTCCACAATTTATCAACTCTGACTCTCCAGCATCTGCGGCCCTCACTTTCTCCAAGGTATTCTTCACTGGCAATAGTCTGGTCCTCTTCATTGGCAAGCTTAGCCCTGTCTTTGCACCCCACTCCCTTACACTTTCTAACAGGTCAATCAGCTCCCTTGGGATTCTTCCACAGTTCTGTTCAACCATTGCTGATCTCCACCTTGAATCTCATTTTTCTACATCATAGAATCCCTACAGTTGGAGACAGGCCACTGACCCTCCAAAGAGTAACCCACCCGGACCCATTCTCCTACCCTACATTTACCCTACTAATGCACCTCACTTACACATTCCTGAACATCATGGGCAACTTAGCATGGTCAGTTCATCTAACCTGCACACCTTTGGGTTGTTTGTTGGATGTGGGGATTAGGGGGTTGGTTGGGGGGGGGAGGTGGAGACTAGAGCACCCAGAGGAAATCTAGACAGACACAAAGAGAGTGTGCAAACTCCATAGAGAGAGTTGCTCAAGGATAGAATCAAACCCGTGTCCTTGGCCCTGTAAGGCCGTAGTTCTAACCACTGGGTCACCGTGCCACCGCATTTTACTCATTATCCCACTGAACTACAATTAATTACTGCAGCAGTGGACAAGTTGCTCTTGCTTGGAACCAGCATCGACACTAAGGGCGAAATAACCTCCTTCCATGCTGTAACCATTGTACATTTCAGTAATTCACTCTTGCTCTACGTTCCCCACCACTGGCTATCTTTTCTCTTATCCACCCAGTTATCCTAGAACAAATAAAGCTCTTCAATGGCTTTCCCACCTCACCAGTTTTGGAGGATATACCCCTGATCTGATTGAACTTTAGTGATACTGTTAAGAACGTGAATCTTAGGGAGTCAGGTTCAGTCAGCTGGATGGCTGGTTAGTGATGTACCGTGACGCCAACACCGGCTGAGGTTACCATGAAAGTCATTCCTCCTCAACCTCACCCCTCACCTGATGACTCTCAGATTAAATTCACCAACAACTACCCCTCTCTAATGAGGGGTAGTAACCCTCAGATTAAATTGACCAATAACTACCCCTCTCTAATGAGGGTGTGGTAACCCTCAGGCTAAATTCACCAACAACTACTCCTCTCTATTGAGGGTGTGGTAGCCCTCAGGTTAAATTCACCAAAAACTAACCCTCTCTAATGAGGGTGTGGTAACCCTCAGGTTAAATTCACCAAAAACTAACCCTCTCTATTAAGGGTGTGGTAACCCTCAGGCTAAATTCACCAACAACTACCCCTCTCTAATGAGGTAACCCTCAGGCTAAATTCACCAACAACTACCCCTCTCTAATGAGGGTGTGGTAACCCTCAGGCTAAATTCACCAACAACTACTCCTCTCTATTGAGGGTGTGGTAACCCTCAGGTTAAATTCACCAAAAACTAACCCTCTCTATTAAGGGTGTGGTAACCCTCAGGCTAAATTCACCAACAACTACCCCTCTCTAATGAGGTAACCCTCAGGCTAAATTCACCAACAACTACCCCTCTCTAATGAGGGCATGGGATGATGGCATTGACTTGTTTTATTTTAATGTATTTCTTTGTGGGATTTGGGCATCACTGGTCAGGCTAACATTAGTCAACAACATTGCTGTGGAGCTGGAGTCACGTGTTGGCCAGACCAGGTAGGTTTGTCAGTTCCCCTCCCTTAAGGATATTAAAGAAACAAATGGGGTTTTCCTGACAATTGAACATGGTTTATTTTTGGTTCCAGTTTTTTTTAAAATTCAAACTCAACCATCATAGGATTTGAACCCAGGTTCCCAGGATATCTGAATTAATAGTGACAATCCCACTAAGCTATTACCTCCCATCCTAGCACCTAACCACGACTGCTACTATAAATGTAACACATTCTTCTGATCTTTTACAAGTACATTAATCTATTCCTTTCAAGAGGGTTAGCTCTCCTGTTGAGCAACTCAAGTGGGAGAATCATTCAGAGCTTTTGAGTTTGGGGGAATCTAAGGTTATTTCTAGTGCTGTGTGGTATTGCATGTGAGCAATCTTTGCAAATTCATTCGTAGGATGTAGGTGTCAATAGCAAGGTCAACGTTTATTGTTTATCCCAAATTCTGCTTGAGATGGTGAGATGGTGGTGAGTTGCCATTTTGAATACAGATGAGTGACTTACTCAACCTTTTTTATGATTGCCCCCTGCGTTGGCTCGGCCAGGTAAAGATGTCAATAACTATATTCAAGGCTGAGATAGACAGATCTTTACCAATGACAGGAATCAAGGGGGAAAGGCAGGAAAGTGGAGATGAGGATTATCAGATTGGATATGAACTCCAGGAATGGCTGGGTAGACTTGATGGGCTGAATGGCCTACTCCAGTTCCTGATGGTCTTGGCACTTCCATCCTTAAAGGATGCACATGAACGAGATGTGTTTTAAGTAACAGTTCATTAGTTACAAGGTCTCGATGACATATACCAGTTGCGTTTACAAATTGCAGATTTATCAAATGAAATTTAGAATTCCGTAGTGGGATTTGAACTTATATCTCCAGCTTCTTAATCCAGGGCTTTGAATATTTAGTGCCATGACCATATTGCCACTGTACCCCTTAGTTCTGAAGGCTGTTGTAGTGCTCCAAGCTAGAACATCCTTTGGAGGGAAAATTTGATCCACTCTTTATTCAGAAATGCAATAACCTTGAAAATGGAAGGTTTGCACCTGGACTCTGCACAATTTAATTTTATGATGAACTTGTTGATCTAAAAGTATCAGTTCTCAGGAAATAGGAGTGAAAGTAGACCATTCAGCCCCTCACATCTGCTCTACCATTCAACAGGAACATAGCTAATCCTCTACCTCTGCCATTTTTCTACAGTACCTTCCTGCCTCTTGATTTCTTTAATCTCTCGGCTCTGACTCTTTGGGTCTGAATTGCATTTAGAAATTAGGCATCTGTGCATTAAGTTCAGAGGCTTTTAAAAATAATGCCTGTTTAAAGAAAAATCATTGAACAGTTTTCACATGAAATAATCGAGAAACTCCCATGTCCCAATGTGTGTTTTATTTCCTTTCTTGTTCCGAGTTTTCCATCTATGGGTTTTTATGTCACCTTTCACTGCTGCCCCTTGCCTGAGGCATGGTCACCCTCAGTTTATCCTCAGCACCAGTCATCTCTCTCCATGAGAGACAGCAGTCCCATGGTCCTCTGGGACGATGGAGACTTTACCTTTTACATATGAGGAGGGATGTGGTTAATACCCAGTGGTTCAGTAGCTAGCACTGCTACCTCACTGTGCCAAGGTCTCTGGTTCGATTCTGCCTTCAGATGACTGACTGTGTGTTGCCTGGTTTCCTCTGGGTGCTCTGGTTTCCTCTCACAGTCCACAGATGTGCAGGTTAGGTGGGTTGACCATGCTAAGTTGCCCATTGTGTCCAGGGGAGTACAGGCTAGGTAAGCTAGCCTTGGGAAACATAGGGGTGGGATGGCTCTGGGTGGGATGCTTTTTAGAGGGCCAGTGTGGACTCGATGGGCTGAATGGCCTGTGTCCATATTGTAAGGAGAAAAAAATTGTCAGGGTGATGGAATCTTGGTCAGTTTAAGCCACTCTAATTGACGTTTATAATATTGGGAGCATGTTTTGTTTTGGTTAATGTTTTGCTGACTGGGCTGAAGGGCGCAATTGTGGACAGGACAGGACACTCTCTCTCAGGAGGAGGACGTGCATGGGAGCTTTGGCTGCAAGGCAGAGGTGATGGGAAAGGGAATGAAAATCAGGAAAGGGATTTAGCTAAGGGAGACTGTTAAATTGATCGCTGCCACCATCTGGTTCCTTAGTTAACAGTTAACCCGAGCAGCTGCTGCACCGCACATTGCACAAGCTTAACTAGCTGCATCGTGCCGTTTATAGACTTTGCTTCACATTAAACCCTGATAGCCCTGAAACGCTTTGCCAAATTTGCATTGTTCCCATAACATCGTGCCAGTGAAAGAACAGGAATGTTCCAGCTGCCAGGCCTAAATCTACATGCATCTTGCGCTTTTCTAGCCCATTGTATTCAATGGCAACTTGCTTTTCATTTTACAGGTACGATACAGCTTCTGTGCTGGTGTATCTTCGCTTGGTGTTGAGTTGTAGTCAGGATTGTTGCATTTCTATGACGCCTATAGCAAAGTAAATAAGCATACTTCACAGGAATATTATCGGACAAGAAATAATACTGAGCCACATAAAGAGCTATAAGGGCAGGTACGGTATGGTATTTAGGAGTCTTTAAAGGAAAATAGAAAGATCTAAGGATAGAATTCTAGAGCTTACGATTTCAAAAAATCTTTTCAAACATCACTTCAATTTGCACAACATTGTGAATTGTGCTCCGTCCTTTTGTATTTATTTTCTAATCAACCAATTGAGGGACCGATGGTATTGTGTACCCGGTGGTCAGTAGGTCATAGAGTCATAGAGATGTACAGCATGGAAACAGACCCTTCGGTCCAACCTGTCCATGCCGACCAGATATCCCAACCCAATCTAGTCCTATTTTGCATCAGTATTTACTGTGGAAAAGGATATGGAAGATATAGACTGTAGGGAAATAAATGGTGACATCTTGCAAAATGTCCAGATTACAAAGGAGGAAGTGCTGGATGTCTTGAAACGGTTAAAGGTGGATAAATCCCCAGGACCTATCAGGTGTACCTGAGAATGCTGTGGGAAGCTAGAGAAGTGATTGCTGGGCCTCTTGCTGAGATATTTGTATCATCGATAGTCACAGGTGAGGTGCTGGAAGACTGGAGGTTGGCAAACGTGGTGCCACTGTTTAAGAAGGGCCTTAAAGACAAGCCAGGGAATTATAGACCGGTGAGCCTGACATCAGTGGTGGGCAAGTTGTTGGAGGGAATCCTGAGGGACAGAATGTACATGTATTTGGAAAGGCAAGGACTGATTCGGGATAGTCAACATGGTTGTGCGTGGGCAATCATGTCTCTCAAACTTGATTGAGTTTTTTGATGAAGTAACAAAGAAGATTGATGAGGGCAGAGCAGTAGATGTGATCTATATGGAGTTGAAAATGTGTTGCTGGTTAAAGCACAGCAGGTTGGGCAGCATCCAAGGAACAGGAAATTCGACGTTTAGGGCATAAGCCCTTCATCAGGAATTCCTGATGAAGGGCTTATGCCCGAAACGTCGAATTTCCTGTTCCTTGGATGCTGCCTAACCTGCTGTGCTTTAACCAGCAACACATTTTCAACCGTGATCTCCAGCATCTGCAGACCTCATTTTTTACCCAGTGATCTGTATGGACTTCAGTAAGGCGTTTGACAAGGTTCCCCATGGGAGACTGGTTAGCAAGGTTGGAACTCATGGAATACAGGGAGAACTAGCCATCTGGATACAGAACTGGCTCAAAGGTAGAAGACAGAGGGTGGTGGTGGAGGGTTGTTTTTCAGACTGGAGGCCTGTGACCAGTGGAGTGCCACAAGGATCGGTGCTGGGCCCTCTACTTTTTGTCATTTACATAAAGGATTTGGATGCGAGCAGAAGAGGTACAGTTAGTAAGTTTGCAGTTGACACCAAAATTGGAGGTGTAGTGGACAGCGAAGAGGGTTACCTCAGATTACAACAGGATCTGGACCAGATGGGCCAATGGGCTGAGAAGTGGCAGATGGAGTTTAATTCAGATAAATGTGAGGTGCTGCATTTTGGGAAAGCAAATCTTGACAGGACTTAAACACTCAATAGTAAGTTCCTAGGGAGTGTTGCTGAACAAAGAGACCTCGGAGCGCAGGTTCATAGCTCCTTGAAAATGGAGTCGCAGGTAGATAGGATAGTGAAGAAGGCATTTGGTATGCTTTCCTTTATTGATCAGAGTATTGAGTACAGGAGTTGGGAGGTCATGTTGTAGCTGTACAGGACATTAACCTTGGTTCCTGCTCAGAGATGGGGACACTACCACTCCTCCACAAGAACACGTGAACTGTGTGTTTTGCGAAGAATTAATTATGTTTCAAATGTTTTCGTTGGCATTCACCTAATGGCCAGCATTTTCACAAAAATACTATGATTCCACCCTATCTATCCATATTTAGCTGACAATCTCATCATCTTAGTCTCCCTGCCTTAGGAAAGATAAGACCGTAAGACAGAGGAGTGAAAGTAAGGCCATTCAAACCATTGAGTCCACTCTGCCATTCAATCATGGCTGATGCGTATTTCAACACCACTTACCCGCTCTCTCCCCATAGTCCTTAATCCCTTGCGAGATCAAGAATTTATCAATCTATGCCCCAGCCTCCATTGCGCTCTGAAAGGTGTTGTTAAACTTGAAAAGGTTCAGAAAAATTCACAACAATGTTGTCAGGATTGGAGGGTTTGAGTTGTAGGGAAAGGCTGAATAGGCTGTAGTTATTTTCCCTATAGCATCAAAGGCTGAGGGGTGACTTTATAGACATTTATAAAATCATGGGGGGCATGGATAGGGTGAACAACCAGTGTCTTTTTCCCAGGATAGGGGAATCCCAAACTAGAGGGCCTAGGTTTAATTTGAGAGGGGACAGATTTAAAAGGGACCTGGGGGGGGCAACCTTTTCACACAGAGGGTGGTGCATGTATGGAATGAGCTGCCAGAGGAAGTGCTGGAGGCTGGTATGATTACATTTAAAAGGCATCTGGATGGGTACATGAATAGGAAGAGTTTAGAAGGATAAGGGCCAAATGCTGGCAAACGGGACTAGATCAGTTTTAGATATCTGGTCGGCATGGACGAGTTGGACTGAAGGGTCTGTTTCTGTGCTGTATATCTTCATAAACCTGGAAGATGTAGCTATATTTCGAACATCGGCTGACCTGCCCATGTTATATTCCTGCCCGTGTTGTGTTGACCCTGTTTAAAATAGACGGCAAATTGCCTGCAGGAGCAGCAGCAACAGGGACTGAGCGTCGGAAGGTGGCTCCAGCTCAAACCAGTAACTCCATCTTGGGGTGAAGTCTCAGTGACCACAGAAAATGCAGAGCAAACATGGCGTGTACTCGTCCCCTGAGAGAAACACCATAGCGATTAGCGAGGTGTATTAGAACCCCACTTGCCTCAGGGAAAGGAGTACATTGAAGCCTGTCTACTGCACCGAGCGATGATCCATTAGCCTCAAAGGAAGTAGCAGCAGTGATTGACCAGAGAGAGGGAGTAGAATACAAAAGAGTGCAGTTATTAGGTCAAGATGGGGTAGATGGGTAAATATGGCTTAGCTTGAGCAGACAGGAAGGAACCTTTCCTCTTGGGGTTGAGATCAATGACCATGGGTTGTGGATTTAAAGTCACTGGTGGAGCTTTAGGTGGGATGCAAGGAAAATATTTTTTCATCCGGAGGAATCTGGAACTCGCTGCCTGTAAGAATGAGAGAGGCAGAAACCATCATACTATTTCAGAAATATTTAGATGTACACTTGCGATAACCAAGCTACACAAAGTGCTGGAAAATGGGATTAGAATCATTAGGTAGTTGTTTTTGACTGGCACAGACTCAATGGACCAAAGGCCTTTATTTATCTTGTAAAAGATGAGGTTTACCTTCTCTTCAGTTTGGGTGATTCAGCAGTGATCTAACTGAGGTGCTTAGTATGATTAAAAATGTTCATAAAAGACAGAGAGAGTCTGTTTTCTCTGGTACAAAAGAAAGGGGCATTAACCATTAAAGTAGAACAATGGTTGCTCAGGATGCCAGGCAACACTTCTTCATGCCAAGATCAAACTGGCATCTCGTATCGTCTTCCCCAATCCGCGATCAACTGAACTTAATTAAGTTTTGCACATCAAGACGGTAGGTGTCTAAAGGAATGGAGGAATAAGTTTGAGGTGCTAAAGAGACAATTGGCAATAGTCATTATTACAAAGATTGGCTTTTAATTACATATTGCTTTAACTGGAGTTAAATTGTATCAGGGCAGTGAAAGGTAGTGTGGCCCTGAAAATGCAATGCTCTTTCTGTCATTCACTGTTAAAACCACTTACCTTTCACTGCGCTCTAACCTCTTCATCTGCAGCACTGGCATTGAGGACTGGGAAGGTGCATTGATATAAGATTTTACCAGTTAATCTCAGGGACCAGCTCAAAGACATAGCACACCCGATGTGAGGACAGTCAAGTTCAGGTGAATACACTGGACAAAAGGAACTACATGTGAATTTTAGGGATCTGTCAGATGCAGGATTGATGATACGATGACATAATGGTTACATCACTGGACGAACAATCTGAGAGAGCCAGGCCAGTGCTCTGGGCATGTGCGTTCAAATCCTGCCATGACAATTGTTAGAATTTAAATCCAATTAAAGCAATCAGTAATTGAAAGGCAGTGTTTGTAATAGTGACTATTGCCGATTGTAATTAAAAACCCATCTGATTCAGTAATGTCCTTACCTGTTCGAACCTACATGTGACGCCAGACCCACAGCAATGTGATTGTGTCTTAACTGATCTCTGAAAGGACCGCAAGGCAGGTTGACTCTGATTGATCAGGGTGTTGGCATGGGAAATGAACCAGCAAATAGTTGTCATTTATTTGGTGATGTTGGAACAGATGCAATGCATGTACGCAATTTCTGTCTGCAAAGAACAGGGCACTGTGTAGTAATGAATGTGGCTCCTGTGTGGGTTGGTTGGCTCAGTTGGTTGGACAGCTGGGCTTTGCAATGCAGGATTCTCCTTCTCAATCGTTTCCTCACCTGAGATGCACTGACCCTCAGGTTAAACCACCACCAGCCGTCTCCCTATAATGAAAGAACAGTCCTATGGTCTGATAAGATTAAAGCACCATTTTGTTTTACATAGCTCCTCTTGTGCAGTGTAAATGTTGTTGCATTTCCTCTTGAACTGATATTCTTGCAAATTATCCTGATGGCTGCAAGGTGAAAAGCTTCAACAAAATGTGGGGGGTTTTTTCCAGCAATAATCAAGGTTTTTTTTTAATGGGATGAGGGTGTCGCTGGCAAGGCCAGCATTTATTGCTCATCCCTAATTACCCAGAGGGCACACCACATTGCTGTGTGTCTGGAGTTACATGTAGGCCAGACTGGGTAAGGATGGCAGTTTTCTTCCCGAAAGGACAGCAGTGAACCTTGGGGATGTTTACTTTTTCCCCAACATTTGACAATGGATTCAGGGTCATCATTAGACTCCTAATTCCAGATTTTTATTGAATTCAAATTTCACCATCTACAGTGGCAGAAATCGAACATGAGTCGCCAGAATATTGCTTGGGTCTCTGCATTAACAGTATGGCAGTAATGCCTCTAGACCTTTGCCTCCCCTCTCTATTACCCTCTGATGCTGTGACCAAAATGAAAGCAAATTTCATTCCTGGCAAAGATTGCGATAGTTCTTAGTAGGCCAAAGCTGTGATTGTAACTGTGTTCTACGGGATAGCACCGAACTTACAGTGCAATGAGAAGCTTCCTATGAACCTAGATTTGGAGCAGAGCTCCCTACTGGTCCTCTCGCTGTACCCCTGCAGCCCAGCGCCAGTACCTTTAGCTCTGGGGAGCAGAAGATGTAGATGTGGAGCTTTGGGTTGACAAGGAAGCTCTCCGGAGGGCTGAAGTGCCAGTGCCTGTTTGAGCAGCTGGCAAAAAGATTAACTGGTGCAGCACTAGACTTCATGAATACTTTATACTCCATCTCAGCGCTGACTCTAGCTGTCTGGCGCTCTTGTCTCAGCATGTAACTGAAACAGGGCTGGTGTAAAAACAGAATATCGTCCCGAGTCCCATCGGAAGATTTCGAAATCAAAAATTCCAGGTATCTCACAGGAAGTAGCGAAGAGCACAGATAGATTTAAGGGGAAGCTGGATTAACATATGAGAGAGAGAAGGGGATGGAAGCTGGGGCTCATATTGTGAGTTGAAGAGTGATATGGGGAGCCTCATGCAGAGTCTCTAGCCCCAACCAGCTGGGCCAAATGGCCTGCATTAATTTCTACTTGAAATATACCTGTCCCTGGAGTGCACTGCCTGCGAATATGTTAGGCAGGGGTCAGTTGAAGTATTTAAGAGGTGCTTGAATAGGAAGAATGCATAATGTTACTGGGCAAAGAACATAAGAGCTAGGAGCAGGAGTAGGCCATCTGGTCCCTTGACCCTGTTCCGTCATTCAAGAGATCATGGTTGATCTTTCCCTGGACTCAGCTCCACTTACCTGGACGCTCACCATAACCCTTAACACCTTTACTGTTCAAAACATCTGTGATCTGGAAGGTCAGCTTAGGAGTTGAACGGCCTCTTCCAGTGCTGGAAGTGGAATCATAGAATCCCTATAGTGTGGAAACAGGCCCTTCAGCCCAACAAGTCCACACCAACCTCTGAAGGATAACCCATCCAGACCCTTTCCCCCTACCCTATACTTTCCCCGCGTAAGGCACCGAACCTACACATCCCTGAACACTGTTGGCAATTTAGCATGGCCAATTCACCTAACCTGCACATCTTTGGACTGTGGGAGGAAACCAGAGCACACCCACGTAGACACGGGGAGAACGTGCAAACTCCACACAGAAAGCCACCCGTGGCTGGAATCAAGCCCAGGTCCCTGGCCCTGTGAGGCAGCAGTGCTGACCACTGAGCCACTGTGCCACCCTTTAAGAGATTGGCTCTTTGCTGCCTGTTTGCATCAACTTCACTTCAGGACAGTTCCAACATTGGGAGAGAAACCCCAAAAGCTTTCCTGTTGCCCTACCCTTTGTAAACAGCACTGGGTTGCTGTAATTGGTCACTCTGGAATGGATGACACCTCAACCACCACCTCATTTTCAAATGGGGACTTCTCTCTCAAACAAGTTGGAACAGCATCAGCAGACAGGAGTGGTGCTTTCCTGGCCGCTAATGTTTTAAAGATGGGAGCTGGTTGGGGAGCTTACGGGAAGGGAATGGAGTAAGGAGTCACATGTGACAGATCTGGCTCCCACGCGCACATGCACTCAACTCACAGCATTTAAGTTAAAAATCACACAACACCAGATGATAGTCCAACCGGTTTATTTGGGAAGCACTAGCTGTCGGAGCATTGCACCTTCAACAGGAGCAGTGCTCCAAAAGCTAGTCCTTCCAAATAAACCTATTGGACAAAACCTGGTGTTGTGTGATTTTTAACTTTGTACACCCCAGTCCAACACCGGCATCTCCACATCATGGCATTCAAGAAAGTAACACTCCAACAAGCAGCAAGAAATGCCCCTCTCTTTGCGTTCAAGCCTTCCAAAATTGTGGACACAGACTCCCAGAGTACACACTGGGGAACACTTTAGCCATGGAGTTGCAGAGAAGAAAAATGAATTAACTTTCAATGATCCTGAGCTGCAGTAAACTAATGTAATTAAATTTTGTTAATCAGGGCTCCAAATCCTTGTGATTTAAGGAGAGATTAAATAAGTCACGTACACTTGCTCTTTGTAAAGACAAGAGAGGAGATAGACAGACTGTGTCTACGGTCCCTGTGTGGAATGTCTAACAATGAGTCCAACTGAAAATTCTCCCTCTGGAGCAATAAATTGAAAAGTTAGGGAGTGTCGGGTTGGCTTTTTTTTCTGTGAACAAGCAAGTGAGATTGCAAATTTGCATCTGTCTGTCAGTCAAATGCACCAGTGGGGGAAAGAAGTTTGCTTTCAGAGGATGAGTGCAGTGTTCTAAATTAAACGCACTGTGTCCCTTTCACCCATCACCAATGAGCTCGCTGACTCACTTCTCATTCCAGTAAGAAACTGCAGAGAGTTATGAACACAGCCTAGTCCATCACGCAAGCCAACCTTTCATCGATTGACTCCATCTACACTTTTCCCTGCTTCAGAAAGGCAGCCGATATCATCAAAGACCCCAGTTACAGTCTCTTCCAAGCTCTTCCACAAAGCAGAAGATACTAAAGCTTAAACACACGCAGCAACAGATGTGAGAGCAGCTTTTCCCCTGCTGAGTGAACCGGGAGGCAGTGAGGACTGCAGATGCTGGAAAGTTCAGAGTCAATAAAGTGTGCGACTGGAAAAAGCACAGCAGGTCAGGCAGCATCAGAGAAGCAGGAGAGTCAACGTTTCAGGTCAGGACCTTTCTCCAGCTCTACACTTCTTCGATTCTGAATGGACCTCTCAAATTTCCATCCTAATGTTGATCTTGCTTTCTGTACACCTTCGCTGCAGGGTGACATTGTATTCATTGTCTCTGTTTCATGAACTTTGTATGGTGCGGCCTGCGTGCTCCGCATGCAAAACAGAACTTTTCACTGTACTTCGATACATGTGACAATAATAAATTAAATCAAAATCGAATGACGTCTTCGATTTTGAAATGTGGATCTTTGCTTTTCTCGCCCCCCCATTACCTACAAACACTCTCCAAGGCCACAAACTTCCCCTCCTCCACCCTGCCACCTATGCGCTACCATTCCTTAAGACCCCAGTGTTCCTCTGCCTCTGGTCTTATGCATGCATCTCTAGTATAAATCACTTCGCCATTTATACCTATGCCTTCAGTTACCAAGGTCCGAAGCTCTGGTATATCCCAGCAAACCTCTCAGCCTTTCTTTTTCTTTCTTTGAGATGTTCCTTAAAACTGACTTCTTTGGTCAAATATTTTGACTAGCTGTCCAAAAAAATCACCTTGTGTGTCGAATCTTGCTTGTGTGAGGTGCCTCACATTAAAAGTGATCTATAAATGCCAGCACTAGTTGTTTCTCAGAAGTCAGACAACTTTGATCAATAGAAAAACGAGAGCTCGGAAAGAGGCCGTTCAGCCCAACATGTCTATGCCAGTTTATTAAAGTGGCCGGCCATTCTAATCCCACTTTTCAGCAGTTGGTCCACAGCCTTGCAGGTGACAGTGTTCTTTATTTTAACTGCAAAGAGGTGAGTTAGAAAACCCATGATGAAGTTTTGCATTCCACTAGTACTATAATATAGTTTAGATTATCTATAGTATGGAAACCGGCCCTTCGGCCCAAAACGTCCACACGGACCCTCCAAAGAGTAACCCGCTCGCCTTCATTTACCCCTGACTATGGGCAACTTACCTAACCTGCACATCTTTGGATTGTGGGAGGAAACCCACAGGGAGAACATGCAAATTCCATACAGACAGTCACCTGAGGCAGGAATCAAACCTGGGTCCCTGGCACTGTGAGGCAGCAGTGCTAACCACTGAGCCACCATGCCAACTTGAATGTGTATTTATGCCAATGTTTTCTTCATCCTAAACCCTAGCCTCACTATGCCCTGGTTTTTATTCTTTCCGAACGTACCTTGCACTGTGATGGTGGAATACTGGATTGGAGACTGGAAACCCCTAGATTTACAATGCCGTGGGCTTCACTCAGAGCATTACAGATTCTCTACAGTGTGGAAGCAGGCCATTCAGCCCATCGAGTCCACACTGTCCCTCTGAAGAGCATCCCATCCAGACCCATGGTCTGGCTGACAAATGACTCCAGGCCAATGACAATGTGGTTGCCCTAGTCCAACTTGGAATTGATACATGTCTACACTGCCTGCCTGAATGATAAAGAGAAAATTAATTCACAGGATTCAACTGAGAAATGATTCATTGACCATTTTACAGGCATACAGAGACACATGAGCACCCAGCATGCTTTGTGGCTTGCACACAGCAGTTCTGCACTGGATGTGTGTCACCTCCCTTGTTTATAAATGCTGGGTATTAGACCCTTGTATATGCAAACTAGGGACTTAACAACACTTCCTGAACTCGCATTGCCAATTAACATACGTAGGCTATTCAGTCCCTCAGGCCTATCCCACCATACATTAAAATGGTGGTTGATCTGTTCTGGCCTCAATTCGACTTTTGGAACTCCGAAAGACACCATTTGGCCCATCACATCCATACTGTCCCTGCGAAGGAGCATCCCACCCGCCCCTTCATTACCCATGACCAATCCACCAAACCTGCATATATTTGGACTGTGGGAGGAAGCCAGAAAAAAATCTCACAGAGATGGGGAGAATGTGGAAACTCCACACAGACAGTCACCCAAGGTGGGAATCAAACTCAGCACCCTGGTACTGTGAGGCAGTACTGCTAACCACTGTGCCACTCTGTCTTACAGCTACTCACTGCCTTGTTACTTAAAAATCTCTGTCTCTTTCTTAAAAATGATTCAAAATGCTGCCTCCACTGCTCGCTGTTGAAGGGACAAGATTTATACACATTGAGAAGCAAATGGACTGATTAGTGATACACAGCATGGTTTTGTGCAGGGTAGTTTGTGGCTCACTAACTTGATTGAGATTTTTGAGGCAGCAATGAAGACGATTCAGGGAAAAGCAGTTAATGTTGTCAGCATGGACTTCAGTAAAGCCTTTGACAAGGTCCCTCATGGCAGACTGGTACAAAATGTAAAGTCACATGGTGTCAGGGGTAAGCTGGCAAGATGGATACAGAGCTGGCTTAGTCACAGGACACAGAGGGTAACGATGGAAGGATGCTTTTCGGAATGGGGGGGGTTGCAACTAGTGGTGCTCCCCAGGGAACAGTGCTCGGACTCTGCTGTTTGTGACCATAAATGTTTTGGAGGAAAACATGGCTGGTTTAATTAGTAAGTTTGTGGATGATACAGAGGTAGGTGGAGTTGCGGATAGTGAGGAGGATTGTCAGAGGATACAGCAGGATATAGATCAGTTAGAAAAATGGTAGATGGAGTTTAATCCAGATAAATGTGAAATGATGCATTTTGGAAGGTCAAGTACAGGTGGAAATTATACAGTGAATGGCAGAACCCTTCAGAGTATTGATATGCAGAGGGAGCTGGGTGCTCAGGACCACAGATCATTGAAGGTGGCAACGCAGGTAGATCAGGTAGTACAAAAGGCCTATGGCATACTTGCCTTCATTGGAAGGGGCATTAACTAAAGGATAGATGAGTTATGCTGCAGCTTTATAGAACTGCAGTTTGTCCATATTTGGAATATTGCATACAATTCTGGTCACCACACTGCCAGAGGGATGTGGATGCTTTGGAGAAGGTACAGAAAAGGTTTACCAGGCTGTTGTCCGGAATGGGGGATTTTAGCGATGAAGAACGTTGGGATAGACTGGGTATGTTTTCACACAAATGCAGGAGTTTCAGGGGCGATCTGATTGAAGTTTATAAGGTTGTGAATGGCATGGATAGAGTAGAAAGTATGAGGCTTTTGGAGGGGTCAATGGTTCAAAATGCCAGGGGGTTGTTTACATTACTTACAGTGTGGAAGCAGGCCCTTCAGCTTAACAAGTCCACACCGACCCATCAAAGCGCAACCCACCCAGACCCATTCCCCAAACACTACAGGCAATTTAGCACGGTCAATTCAACTAACCTGCACATTTTTGGACTCCAGGAGGAAACCGGAGCATTGCCATGGGGAGAATGTGCAAATTCCACACAATCAGTCGCCTGAAGCAGGAATTGAACCTGGGTCTCTGGTGCTGTGAGGCAGCAGTGCTAACCATTGTGGCACCGAGATGTGTGAGTCAAGTTTTTCACACAAAGGATGGTGAGGGCCTGGAACACACTGCCAGATGAGGTAGTGGAAGCAGACACAGTAGCAGCATTTAAGAAGCACCTGGATGAATACATGAACAGGTGGGGAATAGAGGGATATGGATCCTGTAAGTGAAGACAGTTTTAGTTTGGAAGGGAAAAATGTGGTGACACAGACTTGGAGGGCCGAAGGGCCTGTTCCTATGCTGTATTGTTCTTTGTTCTTTGTTTTTTGATCTTTTGACAAACTAACAGCCCTCATAGAGACAATATTCACATTTCATGACTGAATAAAAACATTTGTTGTCCTGATGTGGTCGCACAAATACCTTGCACAGCTAAAACCAAATATCCAAGCTTTCATATTCAATCCTCCTTACAACTGTTCCGTTATCCCTGCAATAAACAGCAGCATTGCATTTGCCTTTCTAATCACTTGCTGGACCAGAGAACTAACTTTTAGATTAGATTACTTACAGTGTGGAAACAGGCCCTTCGGCCCAACAAGTCCACACCGACCCGCCGAAGCGCGACCTACCCATACCCCTACATTTACCCCTTACCTAAC
Organism: Hemiscyllium ocellatum; assembly: GCF_020745735.1. NCBI lineage: Eukaryota > Metazoa > Chordata > Chondrichthyes > Orectolobiformes > Hemiscylliidae > Hemiscyllium > Hemiscyllium ocellatum. The sequence continues at coordinate 25,571,220 of NC_083442.1, read as the reverse complement.
ACTACAGGCAATTCAGCATAGCCAATTCACCTGACCCGCACATCTTTGGACTGTGGGAGGAAACCGGAGCACCCGGAGGAAACCCATGCAGACACAGGGAGAACATGCAAACTCCACACAGTCAGTCGCCTGAGTCGGGAACTGAACCCCGGTCTCAGGCGCTGTGAGGCAGCAGTGCTAACCACTGTGCCACCATGCCGCCCACAGCTTTGCGATTCAAGTAACAAGACAAACAAGTCCCTCTGTACCTTAGAGGTCTTCAGTCTCTGATTATAATGCTTTTTAATTTTTATTCCAGCCAAAGCAGACAAGCTCATGTTTTTCTTTCCTGGGATGTAGTCACCACTGGCAAGACCATCTTAATCGCCTTTTACCTGGGTACCTTGTAGAAGGCAATTAAGAGTCAACCACACTGCTGCAGATCTGCGGTCACACCTTGACACACCAGATAAGGAAGCAGATTTCATAGAACATAGAACATTGCAGTGCAGTACAGGCCCTTCAGCCCTCGATATTGTACCGACCTGTGGAACCAACCTGAATCATCTAACCTACGCTATTCCATTTTTGTCCATACGCCTATCCAATCACCATTTAAATGCCCTTAATTTTGGCGAGTCTACTACTGTTGTAGGCAGCGCATTCCATGCCCCTACTACTCTCTGAGTAAAGAAACTACCTCTGACATCTGTCCTATATCTATCATTTCTCAATTTAAAGCCATGTCCCCTCATCGCCATCCAAGGAAAATGGCTCTCATTGTCCAACCTATCTAACCCTGATTATCTTATATATCTCAATTAAGCCACCTCTCAACCTTCTTCTCTCTAACAAAAATAAACTCAAGTCCCTCAGCCTTATCTCGTAAGCCCTTCCCTCCATACCAGGCAACATCCTAGTAAATTTCCTCTGAACTCTTTCCAAAACCTCCACATCCTTCCTATAATGCAGTGACCAGAACTGTACGTAATGTTCCAAGTGTGGCCACACCAGAGTTTTGTACAGCTGCAGCATGATCTCATGGTTCTGAAACTTAATCCCTCTACCAATAAAAGCTAACACACTGTTGGGCTTCTTAACAATCCTATCAACCTGGGTGGCAGCTTTCAAGGATCTATGTTCCTATTTCCTTCCTTAAAGGATTTTTTTATTATTAATTCATGGAATTTGGGCATCACTAGCTGTAACTGTATTTATTTTTGTCCCTAATTGCTCTTGGCAAGTTGGTAGTGAACTAACCTCTTGAACTGCTGCTGTTCATGTACTGTGTGTCGACCCACTCATCAGCACAGATGAGTTGAGTTACAATCTGTGCTGGTTGGTTTGATCACCATGATTGAGAATAGCTTTCAATTCCAGATTGATTATGCAAATGTAAAATTCCTGCTGCTGAGGTGAGATTTGAACTCTCATCCTACAGCACTAGGATTCCTGAAGAAGGGCTCATGCCCGAAACGTCGATTCTCCTGCTCCTTGGATGCTGCCTGACCTGCTGCGCTTTTGCAGCAACACATTTTCAGCTCTGATCTCCAGCATCTGCAGTCGTCACTTTCTCCTACAGCACTAGTCAAGGCTTTTGGCTGAGTCATCCAGTGAAATTATCACTGTCACCATTATCCCATCAGTGGCAACTTTATTCTTACAAAGGCATTTATATACCACACCAAGTCTCATATATATTACAATGGAAATTCCTTCTTCTTAATTCTCATTCTAGCCCTGAACCGGGCTGTGTCAAACAGTAAACTCAAATATACCAACCACTACAGCGGACAACTGAAACTGACACCCTGAAGCGGCAAGGACAGACCACTATAAATACCGGAAGAAACATCAAAGAAGCACTTCGCAGGAGGCTCCAAAGCACTGATGATGTCGCCTAGCCAGGGGACGAAACGTTTGTAACAAAAACTTCCAGCTCGGCGAACAGAACCACAACAGTAGGCTCATACAGCATGGAAACAGACCCTTCAGTCCAATTCATCCATGCCAACCAGATATCCTAAATCAATCTAGTCCCATTTGCCAGCATTTGGCCCATATCCCTCTAAACCCTTCCTATTCATACACCGATCCTTTTAAATGTTGTAATTGTACCAGCCTCCACCATTCCCTTTGGCAATTCATTTACACACCACATGAAGAAGTTGCCCATTAGGTCCCTTTTAAATCTTTCCCTTCTCACCTTAAACATATGGCCTCTAGTTTTGGACTCCCCTACCCTGGGAAAAAATACCTTATCTATTCACCCTGTCCATGTTCCTCATGATTTTATAAACTTCTATGGGATCACCCCTCAGCCTCCGACACTCCAGCTCCAGCCTATTCAGCCTCTTCCTATAGCTCAAACCCTCCAACCCCGATATCCTCTTTGTATATCTTTTCTGCACCCTTTCAAGTTTCACAACATCTTTCCTTTAGCAGGGAGACCAGAATTAAACACAGTATTCCAATAGTGGTCTAACCAATATCCTGTACAGCTGCAGCATGATCTCCCAACTCTTATACTCAGTGCTGTGACTAATAAAGGGAACTTTACAAAAAAACCTTCTTCATCATCCTGTCTACCTGCGACCCCATCTTCGAGGAACTAAGATTGTGTGCCTCAAGCACTCTTTGTTCAGCAGCACTCCCCATGACCCAAAACTTTCCTGATGGTTGTGTTATTAGGGAATCTCATTGGGGAGGTCAGGTGGAATCCCAGTTTGACACCCTCCCCAATATTACTCTGCATTGACATCGGTGAATATTAAGTCCTGGCAGATTGTTGAAACACCGAATTAGATTGAAATTTTCTCCAATTCCACCTTTTACTGATCAGTTGCCTTGCGCTGTTTCCTGATGGCTAAGGTTTCACACTCAGGGTGCTTTTCTCTCACTTCCTCATGGGTATCACAACTGCTGGCAAGGCAGGTATTTGTTTCTGATTGCTAATTTCCCTTGAGGGGGTGGTGGTGAGCTGCTTTCTTGAACCATGGTTGACACATGCTATGGGGACACATGCTGTACTGTCAGGGATAGTGTTCCAGGATTTTGGACTATTGATGAAGGCACAAGGATATAGTTGGTCCCCCTCCCCAGTCTGGATGAAGGGTTTCAGCCCCAAACATTGACTTCCCTGCTCCTCGGATGCTGTCTGGTCTGCTGTGCTTTTCCAGCTTCATATCTGTTGACCAAGCCAGGATGGCATGTGGTTCAGAGGGGAACCTGCAGTTGGTGTGTGTCCCCTTTGCTTCAAGCTGGTGGAGGTCACCGGTTTAGAAGGAACCTGAGTTGTTGCAGTGCATCTTGTTGTTCAGACCCCCTGCTATCACTGTGGTGCAGGGAGTGAATGTTTGAGTAAATTTTAAGGAATTTGGTGGAGGTTTCACTGAATGCGGAATGAATGCCTGGATGCTGCTTTCTTCAAAAGATAAAGGAAATTCTGTGAAGGAAGGTGGGGGAAGTGAATGGGAACATGGGGAAGAAGCAATAACAGGAATGGTTTGCTCCTTCTTGATCCTGAAGGAAAAATAGCAACTTGCAGCTCAGAGCCCTGAGAGTAATTTCTAAACACATCAGTGTTGGCAGGGAGAGGGGTGGACGGTTTAAGCTCTTGCCACTCTGTGCTTCTATTAGTGCAGGAAATGCAGAGATAGTGTTAGCAATGTCAAATATCCAGGGATTTCTGAGCTTTAACTTGGGACAGCATTAATTGCCAGCCCAATCCACAGCTGTGAGCTGCTATTAATTAGGTTTTAGCTCACTGACCCCCATTGGAACATTCAAACTCTGGGGCCTACGTTAATTAGCTGACCAAAATGAAGATGATTTTACTTGCTCATAAAGCGTCTCGTGCTGATCAGACTGTTAATATGTAGCTTTTTTTTTAATGGTTGTGTTTATGACCAGAGCGTACTGCAAAGAGTGAAGAATGTAGAGTCAAGACAGTTGCCTGATATTCAGCAAAGAACATAAACAACGCTTGTAAAAATACTCTTTGTGTTAGGATTTTAAACAGGGGAGGGAATCCAACTCACTGGAATGCACCCAGTGCACTGGATCTCCATTGTATCCACAGTTCTGGCTCAGTAGGTATGAGTCTTACCCTGGCTCTGAAGATTGTGGGTTCAGGTCTCCATCTGGAGACTTGAAACAAATGAAGGAGGTGGGTACTCCAGTGCAACTCTAAGGGGGCACTGTGCTGTTATTTGGATGAGACCTTCAAACAGAGCTTCGCCTCTTCACGGGACAGAAGAGCTTCCACGCCACCATTTGGAGGACAGCGCCCCCTGCTGTCCCGACCAACAAAATCATCATTTGCTGAAAGTTGGTTTTGTCATGTTGCTGCTTGTGGGAGCTGGCTGTGTGAAAATTGGCAGCAGCATTTTCAACATCCCAAACAATTGCTGCACTTCAGAAACGCTTGGGGATAGCCTGAGAGTGTGAAAAGTGTTAAGTAAATACAAGTGTTTTTTAATCTCCATGACATTTTAACAGAATGCTGCTGTCTTTTTATATTTCTCTTAGCTAATTTGAGCAAAAAAGCTTTTAGAGGGGGCCTTCAGGAATTTCCTGAATATACACACACATTGAAATGTATGTTTGACACTAATTGAAACACGGAATGAATCCTTTTTTTCATAAATCGTCATAAAATCATTGAATTTTACAGCACAGGAGAAGAACCTACCCGGCCCATTTAGTCTGTCTCAACTCTTCCAAAGTGGCATCCAGTTTAGTCACTTACCTCAGCTTTCATCCCTCACCCTGCAGGAGTGCACTTTTTAACTACGTGTCCAATTGCCTTTGAGAGTTCCCATGTAATCTGATCCTGCCAAGCTTTTATTCACCGTAGTCCGGACTATAACAATTCTTTGTGTGAAATAATTTCTTCTCTAGTTCTTTCACTGAGTATTGGGAATCTCTGACCTTTGGTTGTCAGGAGGGGAAAGTGAGGACTGCAGATGCTGGAGATCAGAGTCGAAGAGTGTGTTGCTGGAAAACACAGCCGGTCAGGCAGTATCTGAAGAGCAGGAGAGTCGACGTTTTAGACATAAGCTCTTCATCAGCTGTTAATCTACTTACTTGAGGAAACAGTTTCTCATACCCTGATCAGAGCCCCTCATAATTCTGAATATTTGTACTTAGTCTTACCTTAACCTCCTTGTCTCTAGGGAGTCATCGTCTATCTTCTTTCCAAGGTTCATTGTCCACTACATTGTCAAGTTCTGTGTCAGATGCAGACTTTAAAATCGCACAAGTCCAGGACATTTCTATGCGACATAAATACCTTCATCTTTAGATGTTCCCAGATTGAAGTGAAACCACTTGCATTTAACTAACCCTTTAAACATGGCACTACACCCCTGGCAAACATGGGATTTTAGCATATGACTAAATTTAAATCCATAAACATCTCTCCCATACTGTCCTATCTATAATCCCCTTTCCATCTATTTTCTAATTTTTGTATCCTGTCCTTCTTAACCAAGTTTAAATTTGGATTGTGCAATGGAAGGCCATTGGTAACATTCCTTGCCTAGTCTATGTTCTGATACTTAACAGAACAGCAAACAAGTTGCATTTAAATGGCATCTATCCTGTCTTACACACAATGGTTTGCAAACAAAAGGTTTGTCAGGCAAAGTTTTACCTCTGAACCACATACAGGGAACATTAAGGAAGGTGATCACATTTGGAAATAAGGGAACATTCTCATGAAGAAATGCAGCCATATTCAAAATCAAATTAGCATCCTTTTTATTTCCTGGCATCTCCTTATGGTTGGTGGGTTGGAAGGACAAGGCAGATGATAGTTAACCCACTGACCCAAGACTCGATTCATCAGTAATTGCACACACTCAGGGTGAGGGGCGAAAGCTGACCTAAGTGACTAAACTGGACACCCTTTTGGAAGAGCTGACATGGACTAAATGGGCCGAATGGGTTTATTTTTCCTCTGCTGAAAAATTCAATGATTTTATGACGATTTGTGAAAAAAGAGATTCCTACAGTATTCCAGTTCGTGTCAAACAAACATTTTAATGCATGCATATATTCAGGAAATTCCTGAAGGCTCCTTCTAAATGCTACTTTGTTCAGTTTAGTTCAGAGAAAAATGAAGACACAGCAGCATTCTGTTAAAATGTCATGGAGATTAAAATTAAAAAAAAATAACATTTGCATTTATTTAGCACTTCTCACAATTTCAGGATTAACCCAAGCACTTCTGAAATATTTTTGAAGTGCAGGAATTGTTTGGAATATTGGAAATGAGACAGCCAATTTTCACACAGCGAGCTCCCCATACCAAAGTACTCTGATCCATCACTGATGTGAGCAAGGAGATGATGATGAACATTAGTTAGACCAAAGCTGGGGTACATGTGCAGTTCTGGTCACCAACTTACAGGAAGAATGTGATTTCAAGAGAGATATAGTGTGTTTCGGCAATAACGAGAGACTAGATTGGTTGAATCGCTTGCCTGCAAACAGAGAGGGCTCAGGAGGGGTTGGAGATTTTCTTCTGAGGCGCGTAGATAAGATAGACGGGGAGAAATGTTTCCCCCTTAGTAGGGGAGTCAACAACCCGGGGTACAGTTTTATAGTACAGGAGGTTGGAAGAGGAATTGACAGGTTTGTTTTCATCCAGAGAGTTGTGGGTTTACAGAAATCACTTCTTTGAATTGGTGCGTGAGGCAGGAACTCTCAAGAAATTTGAGAACTAATTTGATGAGCATTTGAAACACTCTAGCATAGCAGGCTAAGGGTCAATTGCTGGAAAATGGGATTAGGATGTTTGATGGCTGTTGCAAGCATGATGCGCCACGCTGTAAAATAACTCTGTGACTATGTCTTTGATCATGGGTTAGGTGCATGATGTTCCATTCTCACTTGTGGCTGGGAAACGCTGGTGGTATGTGTGGCAAAAAAAAATGGCCTCAAGATTAGTGCCGGACACAAGTAATGGTAACTTCTTTGGTACTGTACAGTTTGGAACAGAGCTATATGAATCAGGGTATTCCCTCATTTATCTCTGGCTTGTGTGAAATTCATTGACCTCAGCTAGGTTGGCAAAAATAGGCAGCACGTAAATGGTTTTCACGTCCATCAGGTATAGAAGGAGAAATTGTAAAAAACAGTATACTTCTGATTTCTGCCGTTGGTGGTACATGTGTGTTCATGTCGAATGGGTCAGGAAAGCTTTGATGCCTTTCTTGATCAAATGCATGCTCACTGTCTGGGCTGACACTTGAGTGCATGACCAGAACTCATAAACCCACAAGATCCAGGATCACAAGGGGAAAGGTAGTAGAGAGAGAGAGAGAGAGAGAGAGAGAGTGTGTCTGTATTTGTGTGTCCCTTGGTGTGTGTGTGTGTGTGTGTGTGTGTGTGTGTGTGTGTGTGTGTGTGTGTGTGTGTGTGTATGTCTATGTTTGTGTACGTGTGTGTTGTTTGTCTCTCTGTTGTGTGTGTGTCTGTGTGAGTGTGTGTATCGGGGGGCGGGAGTGAATGTGTATGTATTGTATGCGTGTGTCTATGTGGATTGAATATGCCTGTGTGTGTGTGGGTGAGTGTGTGTGTGTGTTGTATGCGTGCGTGAATCGAATATGTGTTTATGTGTGTGTGTGGGTGAGTGTGTGTGTGTGTGTGTGTGTGTCTGTGTTGCTGCACATCAGCCATAGCAGCACTTGACAAAATAAGTGAGGGAATGCAGAACCAACTAAATAGATCCCACTGGTTGGATTTATGCTGGCTCCTGACTGACAACTATTAATTTCTATCAGTTTTGACAAGTACCATTGACTGCAATATTTTCATTGCAGTTCAGCAACTTGTGAAGGCTGTTGTGTAGAGGTTGATTTTTAATGCTTTCTGAAATGTCTTGGTGGGCCAGCAACAGAGATGCTGTCTCTTTTCAGCCATTCAAAGAACAGAGGGAAAAAAATCTGACTGGCACATCAATGGCAAGTTTCCACATTCTCACATGCAGTTAAGAAAGGGCTCAGGCTGCACTGTGATCCTTACTCTCATTTACACAGCAGCTCCCAGTACAAGCATAAACATTCAGCTTATCAACAACACTGTCAGCATTGTTATGAAAGAAAATGAACACTGTTGTTTTAAAATAGGCTTTTGCTTCTGTTGGTAGCTAAAGATAGCAGAGACTTGTTAAAATTGGAGCCCTCCACAAGGAAGCCAGTTGTCTAATGTCTAACAACGGAGGCTGCAGCTCTGACTCTGCACTGACTTTCGCACTCACCATCCTAATTGAAGGTTCAACTTCAGCAGCTTAAGACAGAATGGATTGCAGGCAGTAGGGATGAAAGTTTTTTTTAAGAATTCAGGCTCTCATAAGTTAAACACTATTAACAGGAACAAACTTCCATCAGCATTGAGGCATTTCAGTTAAAAATAAATACATCTTTATGTTGCACTTTTCACAACTCTGGGACATGTCAGTACACTTCACAGCCAACGCTGGAAGCATAGTCCTGTTATAATGTATGAAGTGCCACAGAGCATGATGTGGATAAGGTGCGGAAATGCCATTACCCAGATGGAGTTCTTTAAGCAGAATGGACTATGAAGCAACATCCTCTTTTGTGATGCATCTGTGAATCAGGTTAGAGAGTGAGTCCCTCCAGGTTAATGCACCAGTGGGTCTAGTAGTGTTAACACATGCATAAGAAAAGCCAGTGAGATATATCTCAATAAAGATAGATAATTGCTGTAATTAAAGAAGCGATTTCACCGCCTGGGTTTCATATTTATTCAGTCCTATAGTGTATTTTACTTAAAAGAGTATGTTTATAAAGGAGCAGGCTTATAGTGCTGAGAGAATAGTTCTTGGGTTTCTGGTGCCTCTTGTTTCGTTCTTCAGTCTGAAGCTGGATTGTGGAAGCTGGAGTAGTGCTGAACGGACAGCTCCCTATTACAGCCTGCCATCTCCTACAACCCTCGAAATCTTGGTTGCAATTGTTTTCACCCCCTGGTGGCAAGAGATTCTATTTAATTGTAGCTTCGTTTTGAATTTTAAAACTCTGGCAAGGTGCCTATAACCCTTTAGTTTTCACAACGTTTCTTTTTCTCTCAGAAATTGCAAACTGTACTTGAGGTCTCAGGAGTGAAATTAAGAAGTTCTATTTCTTACACGACACCAAGTTATAGTCCAACAGATTTATTTGAAACCACAAGCTTTCGGACCACTGCTCCTTCATCACCTGACAAAGGGGCAGCACTCTCAAATAAACTTGTTGGGCTTATAACCTGGTGTTCTGACCTTGTACACCCCAGTCCAACCTCGGCACCTCTATGTCACGGCTGTTTATTACACACACAGTTCTGAGGTAGGGTCACTAGACCTGAAACATTAGTTTAGCTTTCTGTCTGTTGATTCTGCCAGACCTGCTGAGCTTTTCCAACAATTTCTGCTTTCACTTCTGATTTGCAGCATCTTTATTTTAAAGTTCTGCTTATTTCCATTTGTTTGCTCGCTTCCACTTCACTCTCTCCAGGTGGCTGAAGCGTTTCTGCCAGACCACAGGGCTGCTTTCTCATTAATGAGAGACAACTGGAGGTGGTTTAATGATTGGGTCACCAAGCCTCAAGGGAGGGGAGAGGTAGAGAAGGAGAGTCCTTCATGGTAACCTCAGCTGGTGTGGGAATTGAACCCATGCTCTTTACATCACCCTGCATCATAAACCAGCTGTCCAGCCAACTGACCCGGCCAGTGCAAATGCATCAAAGTAAAATCGGCAAATGGTTAATGATTGACTAGCTCACCCAACCAATCACAGTCACTTGAGCTCTCTTTTCCATTACAATGCATACTGTTCCATAACCCACCTACAAACATGCATTCTCCCTGGAGAAATGAGACACTGGATATAAACACAAACAGTTAGGGAGAGTGGAGGGTCTGGCTTATCTTTCTCTCATGCTCTTGTGTCCTGTTTAATTTTACAATGTAAGATGTGGAGTAGATTTTATTTTCTTCCATGGGATGTGGGCATTGCTCTCAAGGCTAACATTTCTTGCCCATCCTTAATTGACCTTGATTTGCCCCTTGCTTGGCCATTTCAGAGAGCATCCATGTTGCTGTAGGTTTGGAGTCACATGTAGGATGGACCTGTTAAAGATTTCCCTTTCCTGGGGAACTGGGTCCATTTTGCAAACAGTAAGTGGTAGTTGTCCTTTTCACTGTGACTGGGACTAGTTTTATTAAATGAATTTAAATTCCAGCAATTGTCAAGATGGGATTTAAGCTCACCCTCCTATGAGAATTACCGTGGGTGTCCAGATTACTAACTGAGTGACATTACCACTACGCCACCATCTCCTCCAAACTGGAGAAAGTGAGGACTACAGATTCTGGAGATCAGAGTCGAGAGTGTGTTGCTGGAAAAGCACAGCTGGTCAGGCAGCATCCAAGGAGCAGGAGAGTCAATGTTTTGGGCATGGAAATCCCAATGAAACATTGATTCTTCTGCTCCTCGGATGCTGCCTGACCTGCTGTGCTTTTCCAGTGCCTCACTCACCTCCTCCAAGGTCATAGAATGGAAAAAGCCAACTTAATCCAACTACTCTATGCCGTAGGAGCCTCATCCTCCCCTCTCCATCCCTCTAACGTTCATCTGAACCTCCTAGCACACCTTCCTATTCTTTGCTTCCACATTTATAGAGCAGCTTTCCTCTGAATCACTTCATGTGATAGTGAGCCCCAGACTCCTCCCACTCTTTGGCTCCTCTGAAGTAATTCCACAGAGGCCTGTATCCCATCATCAAGTCAACCATTACTTACACATGGAGATTCCTTGACACTGATCCAGCTCCGTCAGAGCCAGATCTCAGAGTGAAGAGAACCTCTGAAACTTCTGATCTTTCTTTTCCCACCTTTCTATGCCCCCGCCCCCCCCCCACACACACACACACACACATACACACACTACAACCTGACAGTGGTAGTTCTTATTTTTCCCTGGCCCCCATATCGTGTGTGTGCAGGTGTAAGGCACAGTGAAGAACAACAAATGTGTAAATCTTTACTTATATTCCACCACCAGGAAGAAAGGGAACACCCGAGTGGTCAATAACAAGCAGTGCCCTTCACATCAAAGGGCAATGCTGCGTGATCCAAACAGTGAAGGGTGGGGAAGGGATTAAATCAAAATAGAGTTGGAGGAGGAAATAAAACACTCCACTCCCTGTGGTGCTCACCTCTTGACACTCTTGTTTATATTTTTGCTCATATATTTATTACATTTTAATTTATTACCCTTCAAAGTTAACAAGATAAAGACAAGTCTCTTAATTGTAAAATCTAACTGTGCTAGTTGAAAGGAATAGAAGTCAGTCAACAAATCAAATTACTTTTTGGCACTCCTGTTTATATCTGTCAGCCAGGGCTCCCTGATTGGAGCAGGTTAACAGCCCCACTCAGGGAACACATATTCTATGAGGTCCATCTGGCTGACCGCATTACAAGGGGTGGTACGGTGGTTCAGTGGTTAGCACTGCTGCCTCTACAGCACCGGGGTCCCAGGTTCAATTCCAACCTCGGGTGACTGTCTGTGTGGAGTTTACACGTTCTCCCTGTGTCTACGTGGGTTTCCTCCAGGTGCTTCGGTTTCCTCCCACAGTCACAAAGATGTGCAGGTCAGGTGAATTGGCCATGCTAAATTGCCCGTAGTGTAAGGGGAATGGGTCTGGGTGAGTTACTCTTCGGAGGGTCGGTGTGGCCTGTTTCCACACTGCAGAGAATTTAATCTAATCACTGCAGCATTTCTACTGAACTAATTGGTAACTCGCACAGTTTCAGAAGGCAATTTGAGAACATGGGTAAAGGAGTAGGCCATTTGACCCCTGAGACTGCTTGATCTTATTAAATTAGCGTTGTCATTGTCATTTTCCCACACCAATCCAATATTCACTGAAGTCTCTCAAACCATATTGATTTTGCTCTTGAAGCATGCTTAGTTACTGGGTATCTGTAGCCCTTCGGGAGCTGCCTAACAAATGGAAAAATAATCCAAATCTCTACGGTAGTGATTGTAATGAGGTAAACCAGCTTGACCTCATCAAATCTGAGTTTCTTGATTGGGGCTGTTAACCTGATCCAATCAGGGAGCCCTGGCTGACAGATACAAATAAGAGTGTCTGGGAGCTGGCTCTGAGGAAGCCAGACCAGCCTCAAGTACTACGCATATGTAAATAAAAGGTCACTTGGTGACAGGATATTGGCCTCTGTAGGGTTATTTTGTCTACAGTAACAAATTCCTTCATAACTTTAAGGACGTTTATCTAATTCCCTCTCACTCTCTCTCTTTGCTAGAAACAAGCCCCGTGCTCTGTTGTTTGCCTACTTTCACAACCTGTTAATCTTCACCATGGCAAGAAGCTGTTCCAGCTCTTACTTGACAGAATGACTCAGGAAATCTCTGCACAGTTCCCTTGAATTGTATGGGGAGCATTGGGCACCCTTTGTGTTTGTGTGACTGTTTCAAGCTTTCCAAAACACAATAAATGCTACCGAGCTCTCCAATGGTACGAGGTATCAAGGCTTCACCTTCTGAAGCTGGATATGAATTAGAGTCAAGAATAGAACACTAGGCCCCTCAAGCATTCTCTGCCATTCAATAAGGTCAAGACTGATCTAATTACTGTACATTCCCTCCTTCTCCTTGATAACCTTTCACCTCCTTGCTTATCAAGAATATGTCTACCTCTGCCTTACAAAATATACAGCAGCACTGCTTCCACTGCCTTTTGAAAAAGAAATGAGGAGGAAGGCAAGGGATGGCCTAATATAGTGGCCTTATAAAATCATGACGGGTATAGATAAGGTGAATAGGAGGTGTCTTTTCCCTAGGGTGGGTGATCTTTAAGACTGCGGGGCATATTTATAAGGTGAGGAGAGAAAGATTTCTTTTCAGTCCTGACATGATGGAAATTATTTTACACAGAGAGTCGTTTGTGTGTGGAACAAATGTCCAAAGAAAGTGATGGATGCAAGTACAGTTGTAATGTTTAAAAGACACAGCGTGGTGGCTCAGTGGTTAGCCCTGCTGCCTCGCAGTACCAGGGACCTGGGTTTGATTCCAGCCTTGGTTGACTGTCTGTGTGGAGTTTGTATGTTCTCCCATAGGTTTCCTCCCCCTACCCAAGGATGAGCAGGTTAAGTGAATTGGCCTTGCTAAATTGCCCATAGTGTTTAGAGATGCATAGGCTATGTGCATTAGTCAGGGGTAAATGTATGGGTCTGGGTGGATTACTCTTCAGAGGGTTGGTGTGGACTTGTTGGGCTACTTAAAACATTTGGATACGTACATGGATAAAAAATGTTTGGATGGATGCGGGACTAGTTTAGTTTGAGATTACGGACTGGAGGGATTGTTTCTGTGCTGGATGACTCTACAAAGTATCAAAATGCATTATAATGTGTGAGGAAAAACTTTCTTATTATCTCTTTCTCTTAAATGGATGATCCCTTATTTTGAAAACTGAGCCCAAAGTCTTTCTTTTCATTCATGGGATGTGCATGGTCCAGTATTTATTGGCCATTCCCAATCCCTTTGAGAGGCTGGTGGTCAGCTGCCTTCTTGAATCACTGCAGTGGGGCAGTTGGACACACATTCTGCCCAGCAAGGAGATAGTTCTGAATTCTTTCACAAGAGAAAACATCCTTTTGCCATGCGCCTTGTCAAGACCCGCAAGTATCTTATATATCTCAATTATAAGTCAGCTTTTAATCCTTTAGATTCCAGCTGATTCAGAATCATGGAATTCATTAGTTCAGTGGTTATCACTGCTGCCTCAGTGCCAGGGATCCGGGTTTGATTCCAACCTTGGGTAATTGCCTCTGTAGAGTACGCACATTGTCTGCATGTCTGTTTACCTCTCACAATCCAAAGGTGTGCAAGTTAAGTGAATTGGCCATGCTAAATTTCCCCATAGTATCCAAGGATATGCAGGCTAGGTGGATAAGCCATGGGATACATGGGGTACATGGGATACAAGGATGGGGTGGTTCTCGGTGGGATGCTGTTTGGAGGGCAGTGCTGACTCGATAGGTTGAATGGCCGGCTTCCATAGTGATTCTGATTCGACTTACGCAGCAGAAGGTGGCAATTTGGCCCATGTTTGCATTAGCTCTTCAAATAAGCATCATCACCTCATGTTATTCACCTGCTATTTTCCTATACCTTCACACAATATTTCTAACCAATTAATCATCGAATGCCCCCCGACTTGAAAGCCTGACTGAAACGTGCCTGCACCATATTTCGAGTTACTGCCTTCCGTTCCCTAACAATCCGCCGAGTGGCAGATTTCTTGCACATTTTGTGAGCAGAAACGGCTTACCTTCTCTGTCCAGCCCCCCTCGCAATTTGGAAATCATACAAGCCCGGGCTTTCCAGCCTTCTACAGAAAACAGCCCATCTATTCCAAGGAAGGGTTTATGCCCGAAACGTCGATTCTCCTGCTGTTTGGATGCTGCCTGACCTGCTGCGCTTTTCCAGCAACACATTTTCAGCAAGGATTAGTTTAGTCAACCTTATGGATAAAAATCAGGTCCAAGAAAACCCCCCAGCTCTTCCCTTTCTCTCTGAATTCCAGAAGCTCTGATGTCCACTGTACCCTCCATAAAACCAAACGAAACATCAACCGTGGGTCTACCTCAATTTATAACAATTTGTACACTTTCATTGGCTTTTGCACGTGAAAGGGTTAAAGACTTTATCTGAATTCGTATCCAGGATTATTTCTATCCATCGTTCTTTTGTGAAAGATGCGACCATAAAAATGCCACATATTAATTATGCAAAAACAATTTTTCATGCAAATGAGCTGAGAGGACCTTCAGTCTATTGTTTCCTTACAGTTAACCGTAATAAGGAAAACAGTCTGCTCAAAATCCAGCTTGACGTATGTTAAGATGTTAAAAGTCGAGGGCAGAAACACATCCAACATGTTCCTTGTTGAAGTGTAGGCAGCCCAGGATGATTTATGGGAATTGATAAAATGTCAGCTTTTGAAAAGTTGCAGGTTAAACCACAGCGGACCTCGACATTAAAGCAGTTTTTTTTCCCCCAACAGCGATGTAAACAGCATTATGCTCACAGCTAAAGAGACAGCACGTTAAATCTTCCTTCCTTCTTCATCCAAACTCTGCTGTCTGTCTCTTAACTCATACTAAACACTATTCAGCTATCAGCCCTTGTGTCTTCTCTCCTAAACTGGTTCCCTCTCTGGCAATACTTTGGTTTTAAATGTTTGTCTTGTTTATTAATGAATTCCTGGTCCCTCGCTTCTTCAGCACTGTAACCCTCTCCATCATTGAGGTGGCCGCATCACGGTAATGTCACAGGGTTGTAATCCAAAGCCCAAGGGTAAAGCATTGTGGAAATTTAGTGGTGCAGTGGTAGTGTCCCTGCCTCTGGACCCAGAGTCCTGGTTTCAAGACCTGCCTGCGTAGAATTACACTGCAAGAGAATAGAACCTTTGGTCTAACACTGACCAGGTATCCTAAATTAATCTAGTCCTATTTGCCAGTATTTAGCTCATAATCTCTCTAAATCTTTCCTATTCATATACGCATCCATTGCCTTTTAAATGTTGTAATTGCACTAGCCTTTACCACTTCCTCTGGCAGCTCATTCCATACACACACCACCCTCTGCATAAAAAAATGGTGCCCCTATAGTGCCTTTTAAAACGTTCCTCTCTCACCATAAATCTACGCTGTCTAGATTAGGACTCCCTTACTCTGGGAAGAAAGACCTTGGCTATTCACCCTATCCATGCCCCTCATGATTGTTATGCAGTAACATCGTTGACCAGCTTGGCTAGAAAATATGGTGTAAGTTTTTTTTTCGCAATCCTCTGTGTTCCTCCAATTCAGGTCTCCATATTGTGTCTTTAACTGCATACGGTTTAAGCTCGGGAATTCGCTTCTGAACTCTGTCTACCTTTCTACCTCTCAGACACAACGCCCTCCCCCCACACACCCTCCCACCCACTCTCCTACCCCTCCCATTTCGGACACTCATTAAAACTTATCTGTTTGACTAGGGTTTTCTTCATTGGTATCTCCTTATTCAACAACATCCCTGTGAACTACCTTGGGACATTTTCTATTGCATTAGAAGTGCTAGGTAAATGTAAGGGGTTGACATATCCATGGCCTAGCAGTTGGAAGATCAGCATCCAGTAGCTTTGTGAGATAAACATGAATCCTCACTGTACCTGATATGGAATCACTCTTATCATTGCATGTAATTTTAAAAAAATTAATGGTAGGCAATGACCTAGTGGTATGGTGGCTAGACTATTAATCCAGAGACCTAGGTAATGTTCTGGGGACATGGGTTCAAATCCCACCACAGAATTTGAATTCAATCAAAGTCTGGGATTAAGAGTCTAATGATGACCAGGAATGCTTCACTAGTTATTCAGGAAAACCCCATGTGGTTCCTTGAGGGAAGAAAATCTGCCATCCTTACCTGGGCTGGCCTACATGTGACTCCAGACCCACAACAATGTGGTTGACTCATAATTGTCCTTGGGGTAATTAGGGATGGGCAATAAATGCTGGCCCAGCCAGCGACACCCACATCTCATAGACGTACTTAAATAAAAAGTATCTTCGCTCACTCCTGTGTGTATAAACCTGGTTACTGCAAACCCATGTTGCTTTTTTTTTAAAATAAAAAAGCCTCAGGAAATACCATCCAAACATAAACATGGCTGTCCTGTCTGACATAATATTGCAACATATTGCATCAACCTTTATAAAAAAGCAGTAGAGCTGAAAATTTACCTTGCACAGTGAGACAACAGAGGATGTCATCGATCTTCCATGATGTGGAGGAGGCGGTGTTGGACTGGGGTATACAAAGTTAAAAATCACACAACACCAGGTTATAGTCCAACAGATTTATTTGGAAGCACTAGCTTTCGGAGCGACGCTCCTTCATCAGGTGATTGTCACCACTTGATGCAGGAGCAGTGCTCCGGAAGCTACTGCTTTCAAATAAACCTGTTGGACTATAACCTGGTGTTGTGTGATTTTTAACGTTGGTCTTTTACACTTTCATTTGGTGTTATGGATCAGGCCAGGCCCCTCTCAAAGTATGTTGAAAAGGTAGCCCAGACCTTACATTATCTTATTTTAAAGGCAGCTGTGAAGTAGCTATTCCAAGAGTGATGAAGCTGGTCAAACCACTCAATTTTAAGCAAAACAGAATTTATTTACACATTGCTTTTGAATCACAAACAAAAGAAAACAGAATTTGGAATAACTTACCTATTTGAAAACCCAACTCACTTGATATTGCAACTTAACTCAGGAGCTGTTCCAATTCCCTCTGCATTCCATAAACACACTCCTTGGCAAAAGGTAAGTTCAAACTCTGGTTCTTATCAGCAGGAGAGATTTCAGAGAGACAAGTCAGCCAGGAATCATCTGTTGAAGCATGGAAGCTCTCTCTGCACTGCAGCAACTTCTCACTGTTACAACTCGAATAAACCCAAACTGGGAGAACTGGCCACACTCCTGTCATTGTTAAACAAGGCTCTCTCCCAGACATTTTGACACCTCTGCCTTTACAACCTCTGCTAAAAACAAACCCAAGGACAAAATAACTTAGCTAAAGGCTCCACACTAGCGACAGAACTAAAGATGCATCTGTACAATGTAAATAGTTTGAGTTCACCTGGGCCATTGACATTCCTTTCATGTATCTGACAGACACTTTACTGTGGAAGTAAAGGTATGGAACTGAATGGGTTTGAGCCAGGTGCCTCTGATAAGATGTATTTGACACCTCAACCTAGGGGGGTGCACATGAGATTTGTGTTGGCATATACCCTCTGAGTGAGTGCGTGGTCAATGTCCACTTCTGTCCAACTGGATGACCTCTCAAGCTTCATCTCCACCTTCACTGTCCAGCAGCAATGATTTAGGTTGGATGGGGTGATGGAGTGTGTGAAGAGGGCTAAGAGTTGAGGGCTGACAATACTCCTTGCCCCATGGATGGATACGACAGTTTGTAAGTATTTAGAGAAATGGTCAAACTGGGAGAGAAACAAGAAAGAGCTCTGAATATGTTAAACAGTTGAAGCATAAAAATTGGAACACAGGTTTTTGAAGATGGCATTTCCATTTAGACTTGAGTGATAGAGGAATGTTCACAACAATGTACCACACTGAATTCTCTTGAGTTTACAGACAGATACAATTGTTGATGATTCCTCCCTATTTGGATTAATGAATCTCCCTTGTGTCTCTCAGTGTTTAGTTTTTGGGTAAGACCGTAAGAACAAGGAACAGGAGGATGTCGTATGCTGGGAGTCTAATGCAGTAAAGTACTGCCCTGTCAGCAGCATTACATTTTGGGCAAGATGTTAAAATGTACCACCTCGCTTGCCTCCCCCTCCACCCCACTCGCCCCAACTTCTGTTGGGATGTAAAGACAAGGAGCAGGGAGAGCCTCCTCAGTGTCCCGGCAAATGCTTATCCCTCAACCAACACTACTGGGGAATAGAAATCCAGATGATCTGGCCATGACTGAGTTAAAAGTCACATGCCACCCGGTTATAGTCCTATAGGTTTGTTTCTGACTCTAGCCTTTAATGCATTGTCTGAGCTGAGATGTCACTTTTTTTTTATTATACTGATAAAACCTTAAGTTGTCTCGGGGCAGTAAATTCTAGGATTTACATATTAATCAATCAAAATCTACATCCCCATTCCAAGTGATTACAGACTTAATAGCCATCTATGTTTGACTAATACGTCACATCAATTATATGACACTTTGATCTTTTCCTTATAAATTCTGAGTCCTATGTATCCTGCCCCACTGGTTACCTGATAAAGGAGCAGTGCTCCAAAAACTTGGACCTTCAAATAAACTCATTGGACTATCACCTGGTGCTGCGCGATGTTTAACTTTGTCCACCCGAGTCCAACACCAGGCACCTCCACATCATGGCCATAACCAGCCCAGCTCTTTCTGGGATCATGCTGAGTAACGTTTGACTCCTGCAATTCCTCCATGGCAGCAGTGGCCAGAGTTCACAGAGTGTTTTGTTGGCTGTGAGATGCACCAGGATGCACTTAGATTGTGAAAGGTACTTTTATGAACACAAGCATCTTTTTGTACCTGGACAGCAGCACCCCATCCTCTGCTCAGTCAGTATCGGATCTTTTGAGGGAAATGTGAAAGCTTTGGTTGACAAGATTAAACCAGTTCTGAAACCTCCATCCCTCTGTCCTTTTCATAGGGCAGTTTGATGGAAGAGAATGGCTTTATAGGAATCCTTTGAGTAGGCGCGGATGGCCTTTTGAGACCATTATTCATGGCTGATTGATCCCAAAAATTAGGAGTGGGAGCTATAAATTTCTGTCTCCAGCTACCCATGGAGGATTTATTTGATGACTGTTTTCAACCCTTCGAAAGACATGTCACAGCTGGCTCAAACTGGATGAAGTAATCTTTTCACACCATTAAAACAAAATGAAACCTCCCAGTTCCTTCTGTTTTAATGCTCTGAATTCCAGATAAGAGAATTCTTCACATCCCGTTTCAGCAACATGAAGCATAGAGTCCAAGAGGGGCCTGTTTCCCCTGAATCTTGGCTAGTTAGAACAATTCTGTGCAGGCAATGGAGGACTGAAAATTGATGCTAGGCCCTACAACATTCACCTTCACTATCCTTCCGAAAGTTAGAAGAGGCCAGCTGCACCATTGCAAAATCGAGATGGTTATGTTTTATCGTTTGTAAGATTTTTTTCAAAGAGAACAGGTGGGGTTTTTTTTAGATGACCTTCCCCATTTAACTTTGCCATGTCGTCCTTTCTGTTCTGCTGGCTGAGTCTGACGCTTTGAGTGGACAACATCAAGGCTACAGTTCCCGTCAAAAAATCAAAAATCTCCTCATCGTGTGTGTTTATTCATAGGATGTGGGTCTCACTGTCAAAAATCAGCATTTGAGGCATTCAGGAGAGTGTTGAATGGTTATTTGGATAGTAATGATGTGTACAAATATGGGGAAAAGGCAGGAGATTGGCACTAGGGGATAGAATTGGCATAGGCACGATGGGCTGAATGCACCATAGCAATTCTGTGATTGTTGCCCATGCCAAATTGTCCTTGAACAGCTTGTCTCAGGAAGCCATTCCAGATGTTTTTTTTTCTGATGGGCCATGAAATGTGTCCATTGCTGGTAAGATGATCATTTTACTTCCCATTCCTCATTTGCTCTGGAGGAGGCGGTGGTGAGCCACCTTCTTGAACGACTACAGTACTTCTGGTGTGGGTACACGCACAGTGCTGTTGGACAGGGAATGCCAGGAATTTGACCCAATGACAGTGAAGGAACGGTGATATATTTCCAAGTCAAGATGGGGTGTGGTTTGGAAGGGAGTAGGCAGCACTGACATTCGCGTGTGTCTGCGTCTTTACCTATCTGATGGCAGGTGGAAGGCGGGGTCAAAGGTGAATTGACATAATACATCTTGTAATTGGTACTCACAGCTGCAGCTGTGCAGAACCCAGTAAGTAAGGAAGTTCACCAGATCTAGCTCCAGTGAGCCACTATAGAACTGTTTAACAATCTTTTCTATGTGAATCATGACCTTTGATACTTTAGCCCCATACTAGTAGAAGTTGTTGGCTTCTGACTGACCAGCAGGTTTAGACTTTCATTATCGCATGTATTCAAGTAGAGGATACAATTATAAGTGCCTCATGCTGCCACACACAGCGCCATCTTAGGTACCTAGTTCAAAAAACTCAGGTACAAACCAGTAAAAACAACAAAGTTAGAAAGTTAAGCATTACCTTCACAGAATAATTAGAAAAATAAAGAGATAAGGTTAGCATAAAGTCCTTCTAAATAGAAACTAGAAAAATAAAGGAATATGAATAAAAGAATAAATTGTATTGGCCTTAGTGATTGTTGCTAGACGTCCAAACTTTAAGGATCAAATGTTGAATGTTGAGAGAGGAAATGCACTTTTATTTCGAGTCTGGCAGATTGGGATCATGAGGAGACAGTAGTCTGAGACAAGAGGATAGCTTTCAGCAGCCAAACCCCCACTACCTGCCATTCTCCAACTCCCCCACACTCCACTCCCCCCACTGGATACAGATTGGTGCAATTGGAAGCTTCCCCAACTGCCTGACCTGGATGGTAAGTCACTTCCTCCTTGTCGTGAAACCTGCCATACTTTGGCACATTCCAGGAATTCAGGTCATCAGGTGAATTGAGGTTTATTGGTGGCTGTTAATAAACCATTAAAATGGAATTAATTAGTGGCAAGTTATAGAGTCACAGAGTCATACTGCATGGAAACAGACCCTTCAGTCCAACCAGTCTGTGCCAACTATAATCCCAAACTAAACGAGTCCCATATGCCTGCTCCTGGCCCATATCCCTCCAAATGCTTCTTATTCATGTACTTATCCAAACGTCTTTCAAATGTCATAACTGTACCCGCATCCACCACTTCCTCTGGGAGTTCATTCCACACATGAACTGTGTAAACCATTGCCCTTCATGTTGAGATGCTTGCCCAGCAGGTTAGTGTGAAGATGGTGAGAAGTAAGAAAGCATGCCTGATTCTTCGACATGATTTGGAGATGCCGGTGTTGGACTGGGGTGTACAATGTTAAAAATCACACAATACCAAGCTATAGTCCAACAGGTTTAATTGGAAGCACTAGCTTTCGGAGCAATGCTCCTTCATCAAGTGGCTGCCTCACAGCGCCAGAGACCCGGGTTCAATTCCCGCCTCTGTGTGGAGTTGCACATTCTCCCTGTGTCTGCGTGGGTTTCCTCCGGGTGCTCCGGTTTCCTCCCACAGTCCACAAATGTGCAGGTCAGGTGAATTGGCCATGCTAAATTGCCCCTAGTGTTAGGTGAAAGGGTAAATGTAGGGGAATGAGTCTGGGTGTGTTGCTCTTCGGAGGGTCGGTGTGGACTTGTTGGGCCAAAGGGCCTGTTTCTACACTGTAAGTAATCTAATCTAGTCATAAGTTGGTGTTGTGTGACTTTTCACCCTGATTCTTAGAGGACTTAACAGGGTAGATGCTGAGACATTGCTTCCCCTTGTGAGAGAGTTGAGGACTAGAGGGAATGATCTCGAAAGAAAGAGTCGCTCATTTAAGACAGAGCTCAAGAGGAATTCCTTCACTTCGAGGGTTGTGAATCAGTGGAGCTCTTCACTCACTAATGCTGTTGAGGCTAGATCAATAAGTATATTCAAGGCTGAGACAGAGAGATTTTTAATCAGTAAGAGGATCAATGGCTATTTGGAAAAGACACGAATGTGAAGTTCATAAGAAATCTTAGAACCCCTACAGTGTAGAAACAAGCCTACAAGTCCACACCGACCCGCCGAAGAGTAACCCACCCAGTATCCCTGACTAACACACCTAGCCTACACATCCCTGAATACACACTATGGGCAATTTAGCATGGCTAATTCACCTAACCTGCACATTTTTGGATTGTGGGAAGAAAGCAGAGCACACCCACACAGACATGGGGAGAATATGCAAACTCCACACAAACAGTCACCTGAGGTTGGGCTCACCCCAGGTCCCTGGTGCTGTGAGGCAGCAGTGCTAACCACTGAGCCACCGTGCCGCCCTTGAGTTGACAGATGCTCAGATTAGTGGAGCAGACTTGATGGGCTAAATGGCCTGATTCTGCTCCAATGGCTTATCATCTAATGATCTTCTCTCTCCAGTCCCATCTCACCCAATATACACGCCTGTATCATTCAATCTTCCCCAGAAACTCAAAACTGTGCAACTTATTCCCTTTTGCATTCTGTCCTCACTCTGACAGCCCTCTGGTGTCGTAAAGCCCTGGAATTATTTCATGGCTACAATCTCGTTGACCTCATCTTTTCTGAATGCATTCATCATTGTCATTGGTGTCTTTGACCCTTCATGAAATGTAGCTGTCAACGCTTGAAAACATAAGAACCAGGAGCAGCCCTTGCTCCACCAGTTCAAACAATCTTGGCTGACCTCAACTCCATTTCTATGCCCACTCCCCATGACCCTTTAACCCTTTACTAATTAAAAATGTATCTGTCTCCTCCTTAAGTTTGTTCAATATCCTGGTGTCCAGCTTGGGGGAGTGAATTCCACAAATTCATGACACTTTGCGAGAAATAATTCCTGCTCATCTCTGTGTTAATTCTGCCCACGCTTTAGCCATAAATTGTGGCCTTTCATTCTAGATTGACCCCACAAAGGGAAACATCAAACTTATACCTATTTTGTGAATCCCCTCGAACATCTTATAAACCTCAATTTGATCCCTCTCATTCTTCTAAAGGGGTATGGACCTAAACTCTATGTAAGATATTGGAAGATAAAAGATATTGATTCAGTGAACGGCCTTGGTTGAATATTTGGGAAGGTTGAAATATGTGTGGAGCCATTCACATAGAAATTCTTTCCCCAGAGAGTAATGGAGGCTGTGTTATTGAATATAATCAATGCTGAGTTAGACTAATTTTGAAAATGACAAGGGCGTGAAGGCTAATTTGGGACATGGAGGAGCATGCAGCTGAGGCAATATCAGGTCAGCTGCAATCCTATTGAATGACAGAGCAGTCTTAAGGGGCCGAATGGCCTACTCCTGATGCTTTTGTTTTGGTGGATGAGATTTATTTTATAATAACAGGAATTGAGGTTTAGCTGACTGTTTCCTGTGGTGAATAGGGGCAGGTCATTTACAGCTAACAGAAAGGTTGGATAGGTATCTGTGAGATTGCATTTTCCAATCTAATTTGAATGTTGCTTTATGTTACTTTCTGCATTGCCCTGGGAAATGCTCCCACTGAGTAAGATGTGGGAACCAATGGTGGACTCAGGTCTGCTGCCTATATAATGCACTCTGCAGTACCCATTGTGAGACTTGTCACTGCAGTACAACTGGTCCATTTGACTTGAGAGGGTGCAGATAAACTTCACAAGGATGTTGCCAGGGTTGGAGGTTTTGAGCCTTCTAGAGGTTTGTGAAGTCATGAAGGCAATAGATAGGGTGAATAGCCAAGGTCTTTTCCCCAGGGTAAGGGAGTCCAAAACTGGAGGACATAGTTTAAAGGTGAGACGGGAAAGATTTAAAAGGGACCTGAAGGGCAGTTTTTTCACACAGAGGGTGGTGTGTGTATTGAATAAGGAAGTGATGGAGGCTGGTACAATTACATTACTCAACTAGATGGATACATGAATAGTAAGAGTTTAGATGGATATGGCCAAATGCTGGCGAATTGAACGAGATTAATTTAAGATATTTGGTCAGCATGGACGAGTTGGACAAGTGGGTTTATTTCCATGTTGTCTCTCTCTGTGACTCTATGACTTTATGTTATGTGGTGTGTGTGTGGGTGTGTGTGACTTTAGATTTACTGGTTGCATATAAAAAAATGAGTAAAAGATTTTGAAAACATGCCAATGTACTGTTTATTGAAAGTTACATGACACCAGGTTATAGTTCAGCAGGTTTATTTGAAATCACAAGCTTTCGGAGCGCTGCCCCTTCGCTGCTCTGAAAGCTTGTGATTTCAAATAAACCTGTTGGACTATAACCCTGTGTTGTGTGACTTTTGAACTTGTCCAGCCCACTCCAACACCAGCACCTCCACATCATCATTAATTGAACAAGTCCTTTGTGGGACAGCTCAGAGCTCGTAATACTCCATTTCAAGAGTGATCCTTGCTATATTTTGGATTGGCGTCTGTTATTATTGTCAATCAGAGAAAGAACACCATTCGGTCAATGGTACCGACTAACGTCCAAGAAAGGAAATGTTCTCAAACCAAGATTGGACTGAGATCTATCATCCAGGAGTTCTCAGTTGTCTCAAAGAGGAAGCTTGGATCAGACACATCATCAGAACTGGTCCCAGATCCATCCAACTCACAGTCAACCATAGCTTGTTGACTGGTAGACTTGCAGGAAGATCATGTCATTGCTTGATGTTAAAATCCACCCTCACCCTCCCAGTGCAGCACCAAGGAAGTGCTGCATTGTCAGATATGCTGTCTAGCAGTTGAGATGGTCAACTAAGTCTTTGGTAGTACCAGCCCACACTTCTTCCCTGGTGTTTTATAAACTTTTTTTATAAAAAAGAAACAAAGTGCTGACTCCCTCACTGGTAACCATGCCAATCCAGATTTGACATGGGCAACGTATTATCAGGTTCTATTGAGTTTTTCCAATTTCAGTTGATCCTTAATTACATATTTAAATTTGAAATACACAGGTTTCATCCAGCTGCCATGTTATGGGTGAGATCAGATTGGAGAGGAAAATGGCTGCTCTATATCATGTATACACCCAGCAGGGACACTTCATATTCTATGTTTTGAAAGTAATTTATTGGCTTTAATATGCATGGGGAGGGGATAGCTCCCTTAGTGAAAGTCACTATACCAATACAAACATTTCTTCATTGTGTGTGCACTGTAAGATAATGATTCTTTACGAGTGAGAAGAATTAACGGGTATAAATAAATAAAGTATTGTCTTGGCTAAGGGAGAAATGCCAGTTTAGACTAAGGTGATGGTGATAATGCATCGATAGCTAGGCAAGGCTTAAATCAATTCTGAATGCTTCTTCCACCAGTTATGATAACTGAACACTCCCCATCTAAACTGCTGGCAATTAGCTAGGTCAGGTTGCTACCCATCATAACCTGTTACTGGCTCTCGGGTGTCACAGTGCTGAGGGGTCTAACCGGTTCTGCTGATCAGGCAGCTCAGACTGCCCCAGCCAAGACTGAGTGACAGTAGGAGGTGATATTTCTCTCCCGTGCTGAGCCTTGTACATATTACACAGTGTTCCCTGTTGCTGTGGGGAATCATTAGAGTTGCTTGTTGCCTGGGTATGAAGGGAGAAGGCAGGACCCTGTTTGTAATGAATTGTTGTGGCTTTCACAAGGAGAGGAACACCAAAATGGGGAAGTGCTGACAGCAAGCCATCATGTTGACACATGCAATTGTAGTGTTCAGTGATTAAAGGAACCAGAGCCATGATCCCTGAAAGTATTAGCTGTGTTACTGCTGGTTTTGAAAGAATCACTGCAGACCGCACCCACAGATCTTTGAAACCTTATAACCCATGTGGAAAGCCCTTTCACCCATGAGGACATTCCAAAGACGTGAGCAGAAAGACCATTTAGTACAACGTGAATCACAAAACCTAGCATCCAAGTTCAGCGAGTATTAGGGAAGGCAAATGGAATTTATCCTTTGTTTCACAGAGAATAGAGTCTAATAGGTGGGAGGGTTTGCTAAAACTGTCCAAGGCAGTAAGTTCGCCCACGGCTGAGATACTGCGAATACCTTTGGTCCCTTTATCTAAAGGAAGATATATTGGTTTTGGAGGCTATCCACAGAAGGTTCACAAGTCTGATCCCAGGAATGGACGAACTGTCATATGAGTACAGGTTGTCTAGGTTGGGATTGTACTCAGAGTTTAGAAGAATAAAAGGTGATATTGTTGAAGCATATAAAATTCTTAGAGGACATTAAGTATAGTCAAGTCTTGAAACAGACAGATTTTTAATCAGGAAGGGACTCAAGGGCTGTGGGGAAAAGACAGGAAAATGGAGGTGAGAATTATCAGGTCATTCTCGGTCTCACTGATTGGCATAGCAGATGGGCTGAATGGCCTATTTCTGCTCCTCTATCTTATGATTTGAAGGAGTTAGGGGTACTGGCTTTGGGAGGAAATGTTTAACACTGTGTCCAGCTGCCCCTTCAGGTGAAGGCATCTTCCTCAGCATCCTGGATAACATGTATCCTTCAACTAACATTACTTGTAAACAGATTACCAAGTCATCTATCATGATGCAGTCCATGGGGTCTTACTGTGTGTCAGTTGACTGCTGTGCCTGCTTCAATTGAAGAATAAGGGGTAAGCCATTTAGGGCTGAGATGAGGCAGAATTTCTTCACTCAGTTGTGGAATTCTCTCCCATAGGGAGCTGCAGGGGCCAGTTTGTTAGATATGTCCAAGAGGGAGCTGGATGTAACCATTGGGGCTAAATGGATCAAGGGGGAGGGGGCGAAAGCAGGAGTGGGATACACGATTGTGTGATCAGTCATGATTGCATTAAATGGTGGTGCAGTCTCAAAGGGGCCGAATGGCCTAATCCTGCAGCAATTTTCTATATTTCTATGCTTGAAGCTGTGACAACACTTGAAAAAGCACTTCGATGGTTGTAAAGTGGGATGTTTTGTCTATAATTCTTTCTTTCTGTACTAAAGATTCAATTTTCCTTAACTTATGGTATTTTAACAGTTTTCTCAGCTCTGCACTTTATCAATTTATCAACACGGCTTCAAATGCTATCCCCCTTAACCCAATCTGTTTATCACTCAGTCACAGATGCAAATTCACAGGTTGGACACTTAGCAAGAATCCAAATGGCAAATCTAATCACGAGTTAAAATGAACTGGCTGTCATCGGTGAACTGTAGCTGACCTGGACTCTCAACCGAAGACCCGATTAGTCAAATCCTGATCCCAATTTGTCATTGTTGATCTCCCCTCACTGAGCCAGCGACAGCTTAAACCAGAACTAACTTGGCAATGCTTTCTTCAGCATTGTTACAATTCATATGTGTCCCAGGGTCAATGCACTATCACCTCAGTATAAAGTGCCCTTTTGTGCATTACTTTTTCCAGGGAATTGCTAAGGCTCTTCATCAGGAGATGTCATACCAAGCTCGAAATGTTAGCTTTACCTCTCTCTTCACAGATGCTGCCAGACCAGTTGAGTTTCTCCAGCATTGCCTGTGTTTGTTTCAGATTTCCATCATCTGCAGCATTTTGACGCAATGAGTTAAAACCCTTACTTTTATTTAGGGTATAGGTTTGCTCGCTGAGCTGTAGGTTTGATATCCAGACGTTTCATTACCTGGCTCGGTAACATCATCAGTGGCGACCTCCAAGTGAAGCGAAGCTGTTGTCTTCTGCTTTCTATTTATATCTTTCTCCTGGATGGGGTTCCTGGGGTTTGTCAACGAGGTAAAAACAATGACTGCAGATGCTGGAAATCAGATTCTGGATTAGTGGTGCTGGAAGAGCACAGCAGTTCAGGCAGCATCTGAAGAGCAGCAAAATCGACGTTTCGGGCAAAAGTCCTTCATCAGGAATAAAGGCAAAGAGCCTGAAGGGTGGAGAGATAAGCTAGGGGAGAGTGGGGGTGGGGAGAAAGTAGCATGGAGTACAATAGGTGATAGGTCAGGGAGGAGGATGGAGTGGATAGGTGGAAAAGAAGATAGGCAGGTAGGTCAAGTCATGGGGACAGTGCTGAGCTGGAAGTTTAGAACTAGGTTGAGGTGGGGGAAAGGGAAATGAGGAAACTGTTGAAGTCCACATTGATGCCCTGGGGTTGAAGTGCTCCAAGGTGGAAGTGAGGCATTCTTCCTCCAGGCGTCTGGTGGTGAGGGAGCGGCGGTGAAGGAGGCCCAGGACCTCCATGTCCTCGGCAGAGTGGGAGGGGGAGTTGAAATATTGGGCCACGGGGCGGTGTGGTTGATTGGTGCGGGTGTCCAGGAGATGATCCCTAAAGCGCTCTGCATGGAGGCGTCCAGTCTCCCCAATGTAGAGGAGACCGCATCGGGAGCAACGGATGCAATAAATGATATTGGTGGATGTGCAGGTAAAACTTTGATGGATGTGGAAGGCTCCTTTAGGGCCTTGGATGGAGGTGAGGGTGGAGGTGTGGGCACAGGTTTTGCAGTTCCTGCGGTGACAGGGGAAGGTACCAGGATGGGAGGGTGGGTTTTAGGGGGTCGTGGACCTGACCAGGTAGTCACAGAGGGAACAGCCTTTGCGGAAGGTGGAAAGGGATGGGGAGGGAAATATATCCCTGGTGGTGGCCTCTTTTTGGAGGTGGCGGAAATGTCGGCGGATGATTTGGTTTATGTGAAGGTTGGTAGGGTGAAGGTGAGCACCAGGGGCTTTCTGTCCTTGTTACGGTTGGAGGGATGGGGTCTGAGGGTGGAGGTGTGGAATGTGGACGAGATGCATTGGAGGGCATCTTTAACCATTTGGGAAGGGAAATTGTGGTCTCTAAAGAAGGAGATCATCTGGTGTGTTCTGTGGTGGAACTGGTCTTGTGGTGATGTCATTTCCTGTTCGTTTTCTGAGGGATTGATAGATGGTATCTAGATCTATGTGTTTGTTCATAGCATTGTGGTTTGAGTGCATTCCTGGATGTCACCATCGAAAGAACGGACAACAGAGAACTACAAACCTGTGTATACAGAAAACTGACAAACACTGATCAAATACTTAACTACACCAGCAACCATCCCAACACACACAAACAAAGCTGTATCAGAACACTATTCCAACAAGCCGCATCACACTGCAGCACAGATGAACTTCGAAAACAGAGGAGAACCACCTATACAACGTATTCAAGAAGAACGAATACTCAACAAATACAGTCCGCAGATTCCTCAGGAACAAACCACGACAAGCAGACCAAACACAGCCAGAACCCCTAACCACCTTACCATACATCAAAGAAGTTTCAGAAATGACAGCCAGACTACTGAGACCCCTCAGTATCGTAGTATCACACAAACCCACCAACACTCTCAAACAAAAACTAACAAACTTAAAAGACCCAGTACATCCCATGGACAAAACCAATGTCATCTACAAAATTCCATGCAAGGACTGCCACAAACACTACGTAGGACAAACAGGAAGAAAGTTAACCACCAGGATACACAAAACGCCACAAAAAGACATGTCCCTCTCGTAGCCCTACACACGAAGGAAAAAAAAAACACCATTTTGACTGGGACAACACATCTATCCTGGGACAGGTTAAGCAAAGACATGCCAGAGAATTCCTAGAGGCCTAGCACTCCAACCACAACGCCATAAACAAACACATAGATCTAGATACCATCCATCAACCCCTCAGAAAATGAACAGGAAATGACATCAACACAAACCCCAGGAACCCCATCCAGGACAAACATATAAATAGAAAGCAGGAGACAACAGCTTCGCTTCACTTGGAGGTCACCACTGATGATGTTACCTAGCCAGGTAATGAAATGTCTGGATATTAAACCTACAGCTCAGTGAGCAAACCTACACCCTAAACCTGAACCTGAGCTACAAACCTTCACAAACCTTGCACTTACCTTTGTTCTCCAAGACTTAGTTGTTTTGGACTTTCCAAACTCCCTTCTTACATCTGTGCCTCTCCTCCACCCACTGCTCATGCCACCTCCATGCCAACTGTCTGCTTCCATTACTTTAATAGCTCCCCATGCTAGTGAATGCAACTCACACCTTCCATCCAACTCCAGTAGCCTTCATGTTAACTCATGGCCTTCCCATGCCCAGTGTTCAATATGTACAGATACAATGAACCCTCTATTAACAATGGCAATGGTATGGCACAGTTTAGAGTAAAAGCACCCATTCATTTTGCTTTCCATCACAGGTTTTGTCTCAGTATGTTTGGCAATTTAACGTCAAATTCTACACTGCCCCATTGGATGCCCCCATTGTGAGCTAACTACCCAAAATAATATTAGGAGTTAGTATCAGTAAAGTTGTCATAGCTATACAAATTCACAGAAGGAACAGAAAAGTCAATGTTGCCCTAATTGAGGCATCCAGAACAACCTTAACATTAAAAGTAGGCCATTTAGGTGATGTCTGGAATACCTCTTCACACAAAAGTAGGCAGACATCTGGAATCTTCTCCCTGAATAGCTCTTGAGATTGAGAGTGTCAGTTGAAAATGCCAGAGTTAAGATGGATAGTTTTTTTCCTTAAGGCGGGTGTATTACTCGTTAGAAAAAGGGCAGCACAGTGGCTCAGTGGTTAGCACCACTGCCTCACCGTGCCAGAGATCGGGGCTCGATTCCACCCTTGGGTGACTGTCTGTCTGGTGTTTACATGCTCTCCCTGTGTCTGTGTGGGTTTCCACCGGGTGCTCTGGTTTCCTCCCACAGTCTAAAGATGTGCAAGTTAGGTGGATTGGCCATGCTAAATTGCCCACAGTGTTCAGGGATGTGTAGGTTAGGTGCATTAACCAAGGCAAATGTAGCGTGATAGGGTAGGGGAATGGGTCTGGGTGGGCTACTCTTTAGAGAATTGGTGTGGACTTGTTGGGCCAAAGGGCCAGTTTCCACACTGTAGGGATTCTATGATTTTATGAATACATTCCGTTGCCCTAAGGCAGATTGGAATCCAGGTCCCAGGGGGAGAGGATTGTCGAACCCAGAAAGTGGAATGGGTCCATCTGTGAGTGTAGTAATCATGTTCTTACCAGGAAAAGGAGTGACGTACTTAAATTCAGAGCCAAGTCCCAATCTTTACTATCTATAATCAGTTTTCTTCTTGGCACTGAATTTGTATCTCAGTTACCTGCCAAGAAAATGAGATTTGAACTCGGTCGAGATC
This sequence comes from Hemiscyllium ocellatum, assembly GCF_020745735.1. NCBI lineage: Eukaryota > Metazoa > Chordata > Chondrichthyes > Orectolobiformes > Hemiscylliidae > Hemiscyllium > Hemiscyllium ocellatum. Next base: position 25,539,753 of record NC_083442.1, on the reverse strand, counting down.
CTGTTCCAAAAGCACAAGCCAATTTTGGAATGCTTCAAATTTGCTTCCAGTTAATGACTCATTCAGAATTTCAACCTGGACAACTAGACAATTAATCAGGAATCTATTCTGTAGCAAATGTGAACAAAACTCGAAACTGCTATTGAATAAATCTCCGGTTTGAGTCTTCAATTTTGTGTTGAGTATCAAATTTGACCAGGACACCTACAATCCAACTTGGGCATCAGGGTTACTGAACACGGGACTGAAGTTATCCGACCGTTTGTGTGTTAACATGAAGCAATATTGGATGCACACCAGAAAGTGGTCATGCCTGTTGGTGCCAGGTATCCTTCTAATACTTCCTTGGGTTTGCACAAGCTGCAGGAAAACTCCATTCCAAATTCCTTACTTGTGTCAGATTTTTTATAATAAATATTATTAACACGAGATTCCAGAACAAGACAGAATGACCTTAATATTAACAGTAATGCATTTTGAGGTGAGGTGCAGATCAGAAATCTCTTAATCCATTTTGAATTAAGGAAGTCTGGAGGTTTATCACTGAGAAACTGATTAAGGCTGATGTGGACAAGGGTAGGGGAGGTGGTCAATTGCAAGTACCAAAACTATGATAGCTTCTTATTAGGCCATCAACATTACAGGTAGGCAGAATTAAACATGGTCTATTTGATGGCAGAACAGATTCGAGGGGCTGAGTGGCCTCCTCCTGTTCCTACGCCCATAAGATCTGAAGCAGGAAGCTGAGGCCTGTTGTGCAGGATATTTGCTCGGATTGAAATTGACACGACAATTTGATTGACAGGTGAGATATTGGACATGCTGAAGTCTATAGCGAGTGGAGGACAGTTACTCATCAAGTTTGCAATTGGGAACTGCGTGAATGAAGATTTCAGCAACAAGTGGGTTATTAAATCCCACTAGTTTCCATTAATATAACAAGATGAATATTTTATTGACTAGAAAGAATTGCTGTGGTCCACAGACTCATTCACAGAGAGGCTGGTAATTTTCAAAGAGGTATTTGCAAAAGACTAGACGGGGAACAAATTGACACTGCTGTGGATAAAGAGCAGGAGAGAGGCAGGCGAATTGGATAGCTCTTTCCAAGAGCCAGTACAGGCTTGATGGGCCACGTGGCCTCTTTCATGGTTGTAAAAATTGGAGGTTCAACTTAAAATGCTGTTGTGGAAGTGCAGGTTCAGCATGTCAAATCTAAACTTTGGGAACAAGGCTATGCCAGATTTTCAATATTTCTGGATTTCAGGCTGGACAATTCAGCTGTGGAGGTTCCTGGTCAGACTGGGCCAGATGGGGTCAAGGGTCAGTTGGAGCACAGGTTAGAGCAGTACGCCAAATGGCAAAGCCAATTACTGACTCTAGAACCATACCTTGTCAATGCAGCATTTGATCAAATTGTCCCGGTAAATTTATTTTAAAAACTTTTACTCCACTAAAGCTGAATGATGGAATATTTTAAAAGCGTCCCAAAGTTTGGACAAGTCCTGTTCAAGCGGAATTTGAGACAGAGACCGACACTGAAAAGTTGAATTTCACCCAAGAGTTACATCATAAACAGTCCAGAAAGCAACTTGACTAATTCACTCATAGCTGGGAAGCTGCACCTTTAAATCATGTGACAAAATGTGAGCTCACAATACCTAGAACCACACAAACTCTCCCTTAGCCATAGAAGCCCTCCAGTGTGTAAACGGACCATTTGGTCCATCATGTCCACACTGACCCTCCAAAGATTAACCCACCCAGACCTATTCCTCTCCCTCTAAATTTAGCCCTGACTAATGCACCTAACCTACACATCCCTGAACACTATGGGCAATTTAGCATGGCCAAATCACCTAACCTGCACATCTTTGGAAGGAAACTGGAGCAAACCCAATCAGACACAGAGAGAATGTGTAACCTCCACACAGACAGTCACCCAAGGCTGGAAGCAAAATCTAGTCCCTGATGCTGTGAGGGGCAGTGCTAACCACTGAGCCACCATTGTGAAATTCAGCCGGTCTAGCACTACTTGCAGAGATGGAGAGAAAGAGATTTTCTAGCCCAATGTGGCTTTTTCAGCGTCATATTGGACACAAAGCCTTGATTCTGTTTCTCTCTCCACAGACACTGCCAGACCAATTGAGTTTCTTCAGCATTTTCTGTTTCTATTTCTCCTCTATTCACAGTCCTTACCTTTTCCCTTAGCAAATCTAGGGACACAAAGCAACTATTTATTGACTGACTGGACAGTATTTTGCAAAGGTAGGCCAAGATTTGGCAATGCAGCTTTACTCCTTTGAGGCACTAATTGTACAAAAACATTCCAATTCACAACTGTTGAACTGTGACCCCCAACAAGATTCCAGTGTGACAATTCTCAGCTTTGGTGAGTGATAAGGTAGCTCAGTGGTTAGCACTGCTGCCTCACAGCACCAGAAACGTGGTTTTGATTCCACCCTCGGGCTACTGTTTGTGTGTTCTTTGTGTGGATGTCTTCTAGTTTCAAAGATGCGCAGGTCAGGTGGATTGACCATGCTAAATTGCCCAAAGTGACCAGGGATGTATAGGCTAGGTTGGTTAGTCATAGGAAATGGAAGGATAAGGGAGGTGGGTCTGGGTGGGATGATCGTCAAAGGATTGGTGTGAACCAAGTGGCCTGATTCCATACTGTACAGACTTTATGATCCCTGACCCTCAGGATCCCACATTAAGGTTGAAACCTTTGCACTATTTTGCTTTTCTCCTCTTACTTAAAAGAAAGTTGGCAAAAATAATTTCTAGTTGGGTTATTGGTGATGGTTCATGGAATAAAATGAGAGGAAGGAGTAACTCCTTGAATTTTAGTCTTATATTTGCAAGGTTTTGAGAGTATTTTCCATGAAGATCTAGCTGGTAAAGATTACAGTCATATGTGTGTTAACAGAAACTGGTGTATAGGTGTACAACATGGCAGGGTAATCTCTGACGACATCACCATGGTTGGTGTAACAGAAATAACTGTACAGAGGCTGGTATCCCATCACCGAGTAACCCTTTATTTACATGTAGGCGCAAGTGGGTATGCAGATGCTGGAGATCAGAGTCAAGATTAGAGTGGTGCTGGAAAAGCACAGCAGATCAGGCAGCATCTGAGGAGCAGGAAAATCAATGTTTCGGGCAAAAGCCCTTCATCAGGAAGGGTTTTATTTACATGTACACTGTACATTGACTCTGACCAGCCAACTCAGAACCAGTCCATCGAGTGAGTAGACTTATGAATCTTTGTTTTTTTTTCCCTAGTTACACATTTTTATATTAAACAATACCCAGTTTATGAAACAATTAACATTAACAGCTGTATACGGAGAAATAGCAATTTTACAAGGGAGAGGAGCAGCAAAGTCAGGCCCCAACCCCTACCGTTCAACCAGTTTTCAGGGAAAGGAGGACAAACCTCAAATCCCAATTTCAATCACTATAAAACAGTAACAATGGCATTTGTACATAAGACAGTCCAATTACATCAGCGGGTATTGCCCTCGAGCCAGGTAGGAGCCGGGCATACAATCCCCTGACGCACAGTCAGGCACATTATCCATTGTGCTACAGGCCCCATATCTGAATCTTTAAATCTGTTAGCCAGGGCTCTCTGGACCAGGTTAACAACCCCAGTCAGGGATCTCATAGTCAATGAGATCTACCTGGTTCTAATCACAGCAGTTACTTGTACTCCTTTAGACATTAACCTTTCAGATCCTTGTACTGCATTTTTCAGGAAGGTCAGGACAACTCTGGGTGCTACCAGTGATGGGGTTGTAGGTTCCTAATTGTGAATGAAGGGCTTATTGAGGCTGGATTTGCCCGTATTTTAGCTAAGAGTCTTTTCTATGGTATTTATATGGAGGGATTCTCTCAACATGATCACCCCAAACCTATCTCTTTACTATGGCACCCTTCTTGTCTGACGCTAGCCTGATTCTCCCACTTGCTGTAACCTGGGGTACTCACCAATGCTGGTTTAGTGATCCCCGACACTGTACCATCTTTAAAAGGCCTTTGTGCACCAGGATAAGGACTGTCAGTCCAGAACTGCCCTGTGTGGCTTTTGACAATGGCTCCGAACAACGCAAGCAAGGAGAATTGCTGATATGAACCTAGAGGTCCTCATGGATGGGATGGTGCACTCCCTTTTCCTTCAGGGCCAGTAGAACTGGCCATGACACCAGAGCCATGACTGGATCAAAGTTGCCAACCGGGTCAGTGTGGTCTCAGCTATCTAGAGGAATGCCCAACAACATACGAAGAAAGTCAATGACCTTCTCTGCTTTATCAGGATAAGTGTCACCATCCTCTCTTTGCTCCCACACACTCACTCTGTCTCTGCATGCACCCCCGTGTCATGCTCTACTCACCATTGCAGCCACCATCTTCCCTCACTCGCACCCTTCCACACACCCCTCCACCCCCAACCCTAAATAACCCTGCATGCGCTCTGCTCCCTATTCAGTCACTCACCACCTTTGCCCTTAACTACACTAGCACTAACCATTCGACCACCCATTTCCATCTCATTGGATCTATCCCTTTCCCTCAATTCTGGGTTTTGAGGCTTTGAGCAATAGGGAGAGGCTACTTTTCCTGGAGCGTCGGAGGCTGAGGAGTGATCTTATAGCGGGGCATGGATAGGATGAGTAGCCAAGGTCTTTTCACCAGGGTAGGGGAGTCCAAAACTAGAGGGCAAAGGTTTACGGTGAAAGGGGAAATATATATAGGTATATTATATATATATAAGTGACCTAAGGGGCAACATTTTCATGCAGAGGGTAATGCGTGTATGGACTGAGCTGCCAAAGGAAGTAGTGGAGGCTGATAACAATTACAATATTTAAACAGGCATCTGGATGGGTATATGAATAGGTAGGGTTTGGAGGGATATGGGCCAAACACTGGCAAATGTGACTAGATGAATTTAGGATATCTGGTCGGCATGGACGAGTTGGACCAAAGAGTCTGTTTCTGTGCTGTGCATCTCAATGACTCTATGACAATAGGGCACAGAAAGCCAAGGCAGGTGATGGGAAGCCTGACATTTGGCTCTTCATCCCTTAGTCCCTTCTGATATTGAGACATAGCCTTTTGCTTAAAGAACGCGCAGTGTGCTGGTACACAGTGCAGGCATGAGATGGACGTAGCATGGAGCTGTTGAGCAACATGTCCAACTCCTTGACTGATGACAGGCTCCCTTGTTTTGTGCCTGAGCCAGCAGGCAAGGTGAAGTGGAAGTACAATGAGTCCGTTAGCTCTAGCTGAGGTGGCAAAGCACAAATAGACACGACAAGACAAGACAAGACAGGCCAAGGCAGGGATGCTGTTGGCATCCAGGTAGGCTCAAAGCGAGTGACCACTAAGAGAGCAGGCCAGCAGCTCTGAGATACATCCTGGTCCAGTCCATAAGCTGGATTCCTGTAAGTCCTGACATGATTTATGGCAGTCTTACAGTGATAGGTACTAGTGCGCCCCAATGTGCAACATACAAGTGCAGGAGCATATTCAAAGGGTATTAAAGGTGAGGCTGGTATGTGTCCGATGCCAAGGTCTGTGCAGGAAGGGTGTGCATGGCCTCTGCCCATGCAGCATTGCCCTGAAATATTACTTGCTGTGTCTGTGTTGAAGGTCTGGAGTCACCAGGAAACCACTTCGACTCTCCAGTCCAGAATTCTCAACACCTCGTTTCAATCCAGCGGATTGTAGAGGAGGAGAGTATAAATTAATGAGGCGAGATTGAGTCAGACGAAGGTGATTATCAGCGATAATTCCCATGAAGAGACCTCTTGTTGGTCACCAGTGGCAATCTCAGGTCGACGAGTGGAACTTATCAGAAAATGCGAATTGTAGTTCTCCTCAGTAGAAAAGGTCTCAACGGACATTTCAGCTGATTCTCTCGCTGTAACCTGCATTGTGCATGGCTATTGTCACACAAGAACATGCACAGGGCAATACTGGCAGAGTGCATCAGATGATCAGGTTAGATGATTACTGTATTCAGGCCATACTGAATACCTTTTTTTTATTCTTTCATGAACTGGATTAGTAATCCCAATTCCTGAATTAATGATGTGGGGACATGGGTTCAAATCACCCCATACCTGGGATCAACTTTGTGAACTCTCTCCAGGCTGCCTCTGATACCAGTATATCTTTCTTAGTAACCTCTGTTTGGAACATGGTTAACACTAAATCAATGCTTAGAGGTGGACAGTGTTAAAAATCACACAACACCAGGTTATAGTCCAACAGGTTTAATTCGAAGCACACTAGCTTTTGGAGCGTCGCTCCTTCATCAGGTGGCACCTCACAGTAATAAGGACCCAGGTTCAAATCCAACCTCAAGTGGCTAGCTGTGTGGCGTTTGTGCATTTCCCTCATGTCTGCATGGGTTTCTGCTGGTGCTCTGGTATCCTCTCACAGTCCAAAGACATGCAGTTTAAGTGGATTGACTGTAGAATCACCACAGTGTGGAAACAGGACCTTCGGTCCAACAAGTCCACACCAACCCTCCGAAGAGTAACCCACCCAGACCCATTCCCCTACTCCATTATCTTGTATTTACCCCTGACTAATGCACCTAACCAACACCTCAGTGAACACTATGGGCAATTTAACATGGCCAATTCACCTACCCAACACATCTTTGGATTGTGGGAGGAAACTGGAGCACCTGAAGGAAACCCAGGCAGACATGGGGAGAACATGCAAACTCCACACATACAATCACCCAAGGCTGAAATCGAATTTGGGTCCCTGGCGCTGTGAGGCAGCAGTGGTAACCACTGAGCCACCGTGCCACCCATGGTAAGCTGTCTGTAGTGTGTAGGCTAAGTGGATTAACCAGGTAAATGTGGCTTTACAGGGGTAGGGAAGGGAGGTGCCGGTCTGGGTGGGATACTCTTTGGAGGCTTGATGTGAACTCGATAGGTTGAATGGCCTCCTTCCACACTGTAGACGTTCTATGACGCAGGTTCAAATCCCATCTGCTGCAGAGGTGTGTAAGAACATCTCTAAACAAGTTGACGAGCAAATCTCTAAGGTGTCGACCAATTATGATAGAGGTGAGCATTTGTGTTTCTCTCAGGAGGTAGTGAATCTGTGGAATTCTTTACTGTGGAGAATGATCGGAGTTGGGTTGTTAATTTTATTCAAGGCTGGAAGTAGTGATGAGGGGAACTAATGGGGCGAGCACAGAAAATAGTGTTGAAACTCAGCAAGCTTGGCAGCATCTGTTGAGAGAGAAATAGAGTGAATATTTTGAGCGTGATATGACACTTCTTCAGAACTAAAGAGACGGTTGGGTTTTATGCGGTTGACAAATTGGGGAGTGGAGCCACAGGGAAGATTCATGGGCAGGAAAGATTAACTGCCCAATGATACTATGGAAGAAAAGGCACAAAGAGTGGTAATCATTTTGTGTAGTAGAGTGGTTCTGGAAAAGCACAGCAGTTCAGGCAGCATCCGAGGAGCAGGAAAATCGACGTTTCGGGCAAAAGCTGTATTCCTGATGAACGGCTTTTGCCTGAAACGTCGATTTTCCTGCTCCTTGGATTTTCGGGTTTTCCAGCACCACTCTACTCCAGAATCTGGTTTCCAGCATCTGCAGTCCCTGTTTTTACCTGGCAATCATTTTGGTAAAGGGACAGAGCAATGGTCCAGATTCAGTTAGTGGTGGATAGCATTGTGCCTGTGGACTTTTTCAACAGTTTCACTGGGATTTATCGATAGACATCAAACACAATCTGGACAAGTGAATTATCCAAATCCACAAATGAAAGGGTAGAAATAGATTTTAATAATATTCATCAAGTTATATGATGTCATTATCATCTATTCTTTGTTGAGAGTTTGTATCTCGGTATCTTAGTATTTAAGTGCCCAAGCTAGCACTGGAAGAGGTGACTTTGTATACTTTTCACTATACTCATGTAACCTTGTCCTTGAGTACCCGTGACAATAAAACCTCCTTCTAATTCTGGATGATGTTATTCCTACAATTGTTTTAATGTGTGTTTTGTGCTTGGTGTTATGATTTGGGGTACCCTGCCTATTGGAAGCAGGTCCTGCAATCATTTTCAAATAGGAACTAGTTGAAAACATGAAAGGAAATTAAAATGCTGGATTATATTAGATAAAGAGAGTGAGATCAACATTAGCATGTTTGGCCAAATGGACTCCTTCTGATCATTGTATGATCTGAGAAAAACAGGCATTAAAACAGAGCGATGTGCTGCAACTATGATTTCTTGACTCTGAAGTAGTTTGACCAGCTGGATCAAACCAAATGCTGTTGAATTAGTGAATAGTAAAATTTAAAACCAACATTAAGAAGAATTTTTAATGAAGTGGATGCTAAAAGCTTTTGAGCTAACTTGCCAAGCAACATAATGGAAGCCCAGATCATCAGAGGCGTTTGTAATGCAGTTGGAAGCCGAACCTGAATGGTTAGATTGTCAGAGGGATAAGCGAGGGTGGGCTAAACAGGGACTCAGATGCTGCCTCTCTCTCAGAAATGTAATGGGTTCAATCCAACTTTCAGACCTGAGCACATAATGTCACCTGATTCGCCATTATTGGAAGGATTTGTTGTCAATGTTGACATCTTACAGACACAATTCAAATGGGAACAACTGCTCGTTTGATGCTTAAGATAGTTAGAAGGTGCTCCTGGCATTTCATAGAACCCCTGCTGTGCAGAAAGCGGCCATTCATCCCATCGAGACTGTACCAACCCTCCAAACATTATCCAACGCAAACTCAGTCCCCTACTCTATACCCATGTTTGCTATGACTAACCCATCTAGCCTGCACATCCCTGGACACTATGGAGCAATATAGCATGGGTAGTCTGGCTGACCTACACATCTTTAGTCTGTGGGAACAAAGTGGAGTACCCAAAGGGGACCCACACAGGCCCAGGGACAATGTGCAAACTCCACACAGGCAGTCACCCGAAGCTGGAATCAAACCAGGATCTGTGGCGTTGTGAGGCAATAGTGCTAACCACTGAGCCACCCCAAAATCAACCATTAGATGCTTAATATCGGATCTTCTATTGAAATTAAATTCCACCAGCAGCCAGCAGCATTTGAACCAGGGTCCCCAAAACATCACCTGGGTAACAGATCAGAGATAACATCACGATGCCAGCACCTTCCCTGCAGTTTCATCAACAGTTATCCCAGCACTTTGGATATGCACATCTATGTCAACAATGGCAAAACAATTTAGTTCGTAATTTGTCCCAGTCTGGCATGGGATCTTGCAATGCACGAATTATCTGCTTATGTAACAGCGACAGCACATCATAAGGTGAACCGTTGAATGTCATACATGCTGAGTGTGACAGAAAGATCTATATACATATTCACCAGATTTTCCCATTGCTTTTAACGTTGCTAAACATTAAACGTTCCCATTGGAACTGCATTTCTAAACCAAGAGAACTCAGATGGATTCCTGTGTCTAATTTGATTCACATCTCTCCTGTAGGATATTGTGTTCAAGGGATCAAAGAATCTATATTGCTCTTGTATCACTTCAGCATGCATTGTAAATATAACGTGACTTTTTTATTTACTGAATCTGTCACTAATACCACATCACAACAAGTGGCAGAACATCAATACTGTCCCAACCTTTGTTTTTATTATATTGACAAGTTGTCTAATTTAAGCACCTTAGATTCCTTCTGTTACATCCAATTGGAATGCTAATTGTCCAATGAATAGTTGTAGATTTAACTAGATGTTCACTTGCCGCTATAGAGTCTTAGAGTCGTAGAGATGTACAGCATGGAAACAGACACTTTGGTCCAACTAGTCCACACCAATCAGCTATCCTACATTATTCTAGTCCCATTTTCCAGCATTTGGCCCATATCCCGCCAAACCCTTCCCATTCATATACCCATCCAGATGCCGTTTAAATGTTGTAATTATACCAGCCTCCACCACTTCCTCTGGCAGCTCGCTCCACACGTACATAAACCTCTGCATGAAAAGGTTGTCCCTTAGGCCCCTTTTAAACATTTCCCCTTTCACATTAAATCTATACCCTCTAGTCTTGAGCTACCTTACGCTGGGGAAAAGACCTTGGCTATTCATCCTATCCATGCCCTTCATGATCTTATAAACTTCTATAAAGTCACCCCTCAGCCTTTGTCACTCCAGGGAAAATAGCCTAATCAAGTCAGCCTCTCCCTGTAGCTGAAGCCCTGGCAACATCCTTGTAAATTTTTTCTGAACTCTTTCATGTTTCACCACATCCTTCCTACAGCAATAAACATTTTTTTTTTCTCTTTATCATTTTCATGGGATCTTTGTTCTTTGGAATGTGGACTTTGGCAGTTAAGAGTCAATTTCATTATTGTGGACCTGGAGTCACATGTAAGTCAGACCAGGTAAGGGTAACAGGTTTCCTTCCGTAAAGGGTATCAGCAGTTGACAGCAGTCACATGATTGCCATAAGGCAAATTTTATTTTAGGAACTCAAAATTTTTACTGAATTTAAATTCCACCAGCGACAATCATGAGATGTGAGCCTATATCCCCAGGACATTAGCTTGAAGCTCTGGGTTACTACTTCATTGACATTACCACTTGGCCACCATTTTCCTTAAGCTACCTTTATCAGATGAAATTGGAAACCTATTCAAAACGGGTAAATTTAAATTGACATTTGAAGAGTGTTCCTGCTGTTTTCGGAACATGAAGCAATCACAGGAAACGTTTGCCAGCCCGCACCTTGCATCCTCTGCACTTGAACTTGAGTGAAATAATATTATGATTCAATTCCTCACATTCTCACCATCTCACCAAGAAGCATAAATACTTTCCAGGGACATTACGCTTGGACCTTCCTTGAAATATCTCTCAGCATCATGATATTGGACTTCGTAATTACCAATTGTGAGCCTGATCTTAATCTCTATCCCAGTCTCAATCCTAGGATTGGTTTCTGAGGAAGAGTCTGGATGTTAGGGTCCAATGGGATCCAAACACTGTTCAGTGTGGGGGGAACAGTCACCTGGCAATGATGTTCCTCCATATGATCAGTCAGTGGTCAGATAACCGACTTGCCTTCTCGTTAATAATGGAGGGTAGAGTCTCAAAGCTGAAGGGATGGAAATGAAGCAGTTCAGGTAAGGGACAAAGAGAGAGAGAGAGAGGTGGGGGGGGGGAGGTGGGATGGAGAGAGAGAGAGAGAGAGAGAGAGAGAGTGGGAGAGTGCCTCCATTTTAAGGCACACTCTCTAACGGCTGGGGGTGAGGAGTCCGCAGTGACAGCCCCACTTCATCCTATCTCTAGGGAATTGGGACTACACCTCTGACAAGCCTGAGAACTGGCCAATTGGGATTGTGTTTTGACACTCACATAATCATCTCTGACTGTCATTGGAAACTCGCCCATTCTCAGGTGTTTGATTTTTGAGCAGCAATTACTAGGAATCAGTCAGGTGTGGAAATCCCTGTAGATATTGTTAATCAACCTGCTCAGCGATGCTAAGACATGCCTCTGGAGCAGGTGGGAGTTGAACCTGGGCTGCTTGAGTCAGAGGCAGCGAAACACCCACTGCATCACAAGAGGCCTTTGCAAGTTCTCCATCCAGACCCTGAGGCACTTGTAATTTTTCTTCTGCACTGATTAAAGCCAACTAACAATCAACTCAGCAGAGATGAGATTCAACTTTCACATGTTTGGGGTCTGCAAAGTTAAAATCTTCGAGGAGAAAGTGAGGGCTGCAGATGCTGGAGATCAGAGCTGAAAATGTGTTGCTGGAAAAGCGCAGCAGGTCAGGCAGCATCAAAGTTAAGTCGACATCGCACTACGCTGCCTTTGAGTTGTTTCTTGCATGTTAAGGACCATTCATTTATTCATTTCTTACTGAACCATTTTGTCTTGCTTCTATTCTATCTCTCATTCTGCCTGAATCTCAAATAGAATGACAAATTTGTTATAGAGCAGAAGGAAGTCATTTGGCCCATTGTATCCCTGCTAGCTCTCCAAATGAGCAATGCACCTCATGCCACTTCTTCAACACCTCCCTGTAACTTTGTGCATTCTTACCTGGCAGATCCTAACCAACTTCCCTTTCAAATGCCCTGACTGAACTTCTGTCCTCTGCATTTTCAGGCAGCACATTCCATATCCTAACCATTCGCATGGTGACGAAGTTTGTCTTCATATCTCCATTGCTTGTTTCACCGCTTAGTTTCAACCTGTGCCCACTCGGTCTTGATTATTGAACAGGAACAGTTTCTCCCCACCTACTCTGTCCAAGTCCCATATGATTTTGAAGACCCCTATCCGATCTTCGCTCAGTCCTCATTTCTCCAAGTCATGCAATCCCACCTACTCCATTGTATCTCCATGACTGCAGTGGTCAAAAGGAAAGAGTGATTGCCCAGTATACAGCCCCTGATTGATTCCATCATTGGAAGAAATGCAATTACATTTTTTGTTTGTTGGTCAATGGTATTCAGGAAAACTACCTAATGACCAATCACAATGAATATAAAGGAAGACTTGTATTTATGTAGTTCTATTCACATCCTCTGCACAGCCCAAGTATCAGGTGATCATAGTATCCATTCAGTGTGGAAGCAGGCCATTCAGCCAATCGAGTCCACACCCACCCTCCGAAGAGAATCCATCCAGATGCACCCCTCGACTCTATCCCTGCATTTACCATGGCCAATCAAACCTAGCCTGTGCATCCCTGGGCTCTACTGGATAATTTAGCATGGCCAATCCACATAACCTGGACTGTGGGAAGAAGCCAGAGCACCCAGAGGAAACCCACACAAACACACGGGAAAAATGTGCAAACTCCACACGGACAGTCATCTGAAACTGGAATCAAACTCGGGTCCCTAGCGCTGTGAGATAGCAATGCTAACCACTGAGCCACCATGCTGACAAGCTTGGAAGTGATTTTGAAAGGGTCACCACATTTGCGTGATAGTCGATTAGACAATGGAATTTGCAATCAGTCCACAGATTGATAACCAAAGGACATAGTAAGGGATAGTTGCAAGAGAAGACCATTCACTATGATCATGATCAATCTGAAGAAGCCTTAACTCCACTTTCCTGTCTATTCTCCAGAACTGTCAGCTCCACCCATCCATCAGAAAATTCAGTCCTAAAGATACTCAAAGCCCCATCTTCCACTGTTCCCCACTAGATAGTAGCATAACGACTGCACGATAATGAGAATACATATGCTGGTGACGTGATGATGGTTCATGTCACAATGTGGCTCTGACCTCTACCGTCACATGCTGTCAAGCCTCAGAGAAGGCAGGAATGGGAGAAGTGTACGAGAGAATTAGAAACAAAAGGTCAGGCTCGTTATATGACTCTTATGGTAGATGTGGCCCATGATGGCGGACAACATAAGGCTGTATGCAAGGTGTTGGCAAATCCATGGAAGTAGTATTAATCACAGATGAGCGTTTAAGAGAAGAAATTTCTCTTCGGTTCCAAATGGGCTCCCCTATCTCTGTACCTGGCGCCCTAGCTCCAGACTCCCCCATGAGGAGAAACATTCTCTTGTCATCCAAAGACCAGTTATTCCAGGTTCACCTTGCTGTTGGTGAAGTTAGGTGAAGGATAGATACTGGCCTGGCAGCCAAGAATTTCCCTTCTGTGTTTCAGAGCAGTGTTCCTTGAAGCAAGCAGGACTTGTATTTAACATCTTATGTAACTGTTGGCACACCCAGCTGTTGTGCACTCCCTCATTACGACATTGTAACTAAATTTTAAGAGTGGACCAAAGCATCTTCGGATTTAGGAGAGAATGCCACTCACAGAGCCTTGGCTGATAATGTGCAGAGCATCTCTGGATTCAACACTGCAGCACAGTATTCCTGACCTCGAATGCAAAGCACGTCACTCCCGACATGGTATTTATCTTCCACCAAGCTGCATTACATCAAAAATCATTCAGCCAACCAATTGTGTTCAAACACCCTTGTCAAACATAAATCAACATGTGTTGAACTTGCGGCTGACAGGACAAACAATTTCAAGTGTTTTGAAATCCATCTTGACGACAGTCAGGGCATGAGATTCTACAGTGTTTGCACCAATCAAGATTTCACAACTCTGCCACAAAGCCATTGGGCAACCAAATGCACAATATGGCACAACATTCCATCAGGGAGGAGAAAGTGAGGTCTGCAGATGCTGGAGATCAGAGCTGAAAATGTGTTGCTGGAAAAGCGCAGCAGGTCAGGCAGCATCCAAGGAACAGGAGATTCGACATTTCGGGCACTCCTGAAGAAGGGCTTATGCCCGAAACGTCGAATCTCCTGTTCCTTGGATGCTGCCTGTCCTGCTGCACTTTTCCAGCAACACATTTTCAGCACAACATTCCATCAGGCAATATGAAACAGGTTTATTGAGTCAATACAGCGGGCATCCATGTAAAAATGAGGGCACTATCAGTGACTGCCTCAGGGCAAATGTTGGTCAAGGCTATCCCTCTTCTGCATCACTTTGAACTGTCCCTACAAGCTCGGAGCAATTGTTTTGCCTCTTCTGTACGGTCAACGAGTGTGGTCAAGCCAAGAGCTGTGCAATGCAGCAAGATCACAGAACGCTATCTTCATACATTGACCACCCCATGAAGACGTTGCTCTTATAGTTTGGTGCTCAGAATGTTTAGCATCTGTTGTGAATTTTTAGTACTACGTGCAATTGAGCCACTAATAGCGTTCCATTCGAATCCCAAATGCAGAAGAGCAATTTGAAAACACTGAGCGTGCCTCAGATCTCTGCACAGATGTTGCGATGAAAGGAGGCCAGCAAGTCAACTGCAAATGTGATATTTAGAAGGGTACAGTGTTTGTAGGACCCACTTTTCTTTTATTTGGCTAGCAAGTAATCCAGTGGTGTAATTCATATCAAAGTACCTGATGGTGTCACAAACGTGTTACGGTGAAGAGCTTGAATTTGGAAGCATTAAAGCCAGAATAACCAAAATCCCAGCTGGAAAAATATGCAAGAAGCATCTTAAAAGAGAAGAGAGAAGTTCAGGAAAGCAATTCCAGATTTTAGGCCCTTGGTACCGAGTATCGTAGTCACCCTGAAAGCACAAGTATCTCAGTTTGGAGGAGCTTCGATGACATTAGGTCTGGAGTAGCTTATAGAGATGGGTAGTGTAGTGGGGTCAGGGTGGAGTGGAGTGGGGGTGGGGGGTGAAGATTGAGCTTCTTGGTGGCTTGACATTGACAAGGCAGCAGAGCGGTTTGAAAACAAAGATGAGAATTTTGAAATTGAGGCATGGCCAGACTGGGAACCACTTTATTTGGCAAGACAGCACAAGCATGATTGATGAACAGGATTTGGTGCACATTCAGGTATGATTAGCTGAGCTTTAGTGAGTTTGCGTATCAGGAAAGTGGAAAATCAGGGAGCAACGAGCTGTGGATTGTGTGGTCCAGGTGAAGCTTGGAGTGGACCAGTTCTGGAATATGGGGCTAGAAATGGAATTGGAGTGCGATATGGAATTGGGGTGCAATATGGAATTGGAGTGAGATATTGAATTGGGGTGAGATATGGAATTGAAATGCGATATGGAATTGGAATACGATATGGAATTGGGGTGAAATATGGGGTTAGGGTGGGAAATGGAATTGGAACTTAACCTGAAATTGGGATTCACTTTGGAATTTGGGTTAGGTATGAAATTTGGGTTTGATGTATAATTGGGATTGGATATGGAATTGGGCTTTCATACAGAATTGGGTTCGATTTGGAATTGGGATTTGATGTGGAATTACTGTTAGATATGGAATTGGGTTTAGGTATACAATTTGGTTTGATGTGAAATTAGGGTTAGATATGGAATTAGGGTTAGAAATGGAATTGGCATTCGATTTACAGGCCTTGCTGGGGACTGGGGACAGATTATCCATCCCAAATATCTCAAATTTTTGTTGTCAATTCATTCAAAGATGATACCTCTATTTTGAACTGCCAGTATACTAATAATTTTTGTGAATACCACAAATTGATGGGTTGGAATCAGACAGTGTGAGATTAAAAAGGATACATCTGTACAAATGTTTCTCAATCTCCCTTTTTAAGGGAGGTATTGACCTATTTAAAGTGAGCAGGTTAACACCTTCTTTGAAGCTACAGATGGAGAAATTTCTCACAGAGATAATTACACGTTCTCAGCTAATTGTGCACAGTTTGCTTTCACAACCGTCACACAAGGGTGTAGCAACATGTTGTCCCGGCTGCAGTTCCCCTCCCAGAGCTCCTGGAAGTCTGATCTCGAAGCCTGATGACTCAATCCCATTTGTGCTCAATGGTTGGCATTTGCTGGCTTGTTTGAAAACTGTAGGCACGGATGTTTCAAGAAGAACTATTCTTTGTGCAATTTGTTTTCTGTTTGTTTATGGGATGTGGACATTGCTGGCTAGTCCAGGCATTTATGACCCATCCCCAATAGCCTTACTGATGGATAAATCTGTTAGGATCAGCCGCTTACATTAGCTGGAAAGCTGCAAGTGAATGGGTGCATGTTTACAAATTTTATAAATGGTTCCCAAGATATGAGAGCTTAAGATGGTCATAGGCCAGTCATCTTCCATAGAATCCCTACAGTGTAGATGAGCCCACAGTTGAGACTCACAGATGAGACTCTAGTTGAGTCCACAATGGCCCTCTGAACAGCATCCCACCCAGACCCCTCCCCTCTCTCTCTAACCCTGCATTTCCCATGGCCAATCCACCTAACCTGTTTATCGTTGGATTATGGGAGGGGACCAGAGCACCCAGAGGAAACCCACGTAGACACAGAGAGAATGTGCAATTGCATTAGAACAGTTTAGAGAAGCTTCACTCAATTAATTGCTGGGATGATGGAATAGAGGAAGGTTCAGCCAAAATTTGTCAGAGTTCAGAAGATTAAGAGATGATCATATTGAAATTTTATGTCTTTAAGGGACCTGACAGGATGGACAATTCACCAATTTGATGGGAAAATGCAAGTTAAAAATTTAAACAAAGTCTCACAATTATATGTCAATCATCATTAACTGGTGCATTCAGCAAGGCTCCATCTTGGCAATTCAGAGTCTATGTGCCAACCAATGTGCACTCTTTTCCAGTACAGTTAAAATGGTTTCCCCTTGAATTAGTATTCTTGTGAAATGTCCTGTTGAGTCCAAGTTTCAACCAAATGTCTTTTCTCAATATTATTGAATTCAACTTATTGAATGGAAGAGCAGACTCAAGGGCTGACTTGCCAACTCCCGCTCCTAAGTCATGTGCTTTTGAGCCCTGTGAATTTTAACCTGATCAGGACATGTGGTGAAGCCCATTGGCAGGTTCCTTTTGTTATGGACTAGGCCAGACCACTCAAAACATTCTTAAGCAGGCAGCGCAGACCAGTTTGTTTCAGTAAATGTACAGTGAAAGTTACCAGATTAAGTGGGTGGCACAGTGGCACAGTGGTTAGCACTGCTGCCTCACAGCGCCAGAGACCTGAGTTCAATTCCCACCGCAGGCGACTAACTGTGTGGAGTTTGCACATTCTCCGCGTGTCTGCGTGGGTTTCCTTCGGGTGCTCCAGTTTCCTTCCACAGTCCAAAAATGTGCAGGTTAGGTGAGTTGGCCATGCTAAATTGCCCGTAGTGTTAGGTGAAGGGGTAAATGTAGGGGAATGGGTCTGGGTGGGTGGTGGGTCGGTGTGGACTTGTTGGGCTGAAGGGCCTGTTTCCACACTGTAAGTAATCTAATCTAATCTAAAGTTAGCCAGGTTGATTACCAGGTTTAAAACAGACAAAAAAAAATTCACAAAATTATACAGTGAAACACGAAGAACAGAATAAAGAACCCTGACGAAACTCAATCTATCCAAACTAGCCTTAAGTATGCTGTTCCGAATACACACAACAGTCCCAATAAGCAAACCCCCTTTAAAACACAGTACAAGAGAGGGTCAGATGCTTACAAAAGGAGAGAAGAGAGAGTTTCCACACAGCTCACTGTTTAACTCATAACTACTTCTTGACTGAACTAAACTGCTCAGCAAGAAAGCTGACCTTGCATTATACAGGTCACTTCTAAAACATGACCACTTTGGCCTGAAGTCTCATCTGTTTACGCATAAATAAAAGGCCTCTCAAAATTCTTTTCATCTCCGTACCAATCCAGTCTGATCAGAGCCCAGCCTGGTTTATTACCCTGCTGAGAAAAATCAAGGATAGAGTACCCTTGAGCCAAGGAACAGATTTTAACAAAATAAGGACTAGCTTTGTGACACTTGATTGAAAAGCTTGGGTTCTAGTTTAAAATATGGAAGAGGCCAGAGGACAAGATTGGGGGAGTTTTCAATCCTAGAGAAAAGGGGACCTTTCAATTCCTAGGGGAAAAGATTCACCTCTGGGGCTGACAGGATAGACCTGGTTGCTGGGAGTCAGGAGCTTGGGGGAAATCAATGTTCTGGGGGAGGGGAAAAGATGGAAGGATTTGTGGGGAGGTCAAGAGATATTGGAAAGATTGGATTGTTAGTTAGTTCCTAAAGGGTAGTTTGCACAAGTACTCTGCATCCAGGAGATGAATGAAAATATCTATTCGCTGCACCTTAATTTTACTGCTTGGCTTCCCAGCCCTTCTCAATAGATTACTTACATTGTGGAAACAGGCCCTTTGGCCCAACAAGTCCACACCAACCCGCCGAAGTGCAACCCACCCATACCCCTACCTTTATCCCTTACCTAACACTAGGGGCAATTTAGCATGGCCAATTCACCTGACCCGCACATCTTTGGACTGTGGGAGGAAACCGGAGCACCCGGATAGGACCTAAAAAAGAAGTTTCAAATCACATTACTGTATTCAAAGTGGCAACATGCCTCTCATGAGTTAGTTAGTCAAAGCCCCTATGGTCTGCCTCCATTCAAACCTAGAAGTCACACGACACTGGGTTATAGTCCAACAGGTTTATCTGATTTCACAAGCTTTCAGAGTGCTGCTCCTTCATCTGGTGCAGTGGAGTGGACTGCACTTTACCTTACAAAGGAGTAACGCTCTGAAAGCCTGTGATTTCAATTAAACCTGTTCGATTAAAACCTGGTGTCGTGTCTGGCTTTGTCCACATCGTGCCCATTCGAACCTGCAGTGGAAGTCAGCTGAGTTCAGGATACAGTTTGACCCCCCATCCAACCCAAATCCAGATGTTTTGTCACATTAAAATTTTTCCCAGTGCCTTGAACATGTCCGCAATTCCATCCACTGGATTTTTCACAAGTATGTATAACAGACACATTTTCAAAGGAGCATGTCAACATTGCAACATAGATGAGAAGCAAATACCACCAGTAAATGAATTATGTTTTATAGCAAACAGGTTTACTAGAAACAAACAATTGTATCTTTCAAAGTACTTCCCAAAACGATGCAAACACACAACAATATTTTTCATGTAGTGAGTGGTTTAAGTTGCCAGAGAGTGTGGTGAAGGTGGGTTCCATCGAATGCTTGAGAGAGAAATTGTTTATCATCTGAAAGGGAAGAGTACTCAGGTTTATCAGGCAAAGACATAAAATGGAAGTATGGAAGCAGGCCATTTGGTCCATTGAGTCCACACCAACCCTCCAGAGAGCATCCCACCCCATCCCTGTGACTTTGCCTTTCCCATGGCTAAACTACCAAGGCTGCACATCCCTGCACACTACGGACAATTTCCCCATGGCCAATCCACCTAAGCTACATATTGTTCGACTGTGGGAGGAAACCAGAGTGCCCAGAGCAAACCCCTGCAGACACAGGGAGAGTCTGCAAACTCCACACTGATAGTCAGCTGAAGGTACAATTGAACCTGGGTTCTTGCTTGCTGTGAAGTAGCAGTGCTAACCACTGTGCCACACTAGGCATTAGGCGCATTGCTCATTTGAAGAGCCAGAACAGACAAGATGGGCCAAATGGCCTACTTCTGCATTCTAACAATTCTGAGATTCTGTGAATCACTGCTTGGTTATCAGGCTAACTTATTTTTATAACTATGAGCATGTGGATATAACAGATGAAGGGAGTCTCCTCTGTTGGAAACCCTGTACTTACCAGGATATTTGATTGAACAGTCCATTTGTGAGGACTTTTTTTACACAGTAGATAATTCTCAGTCAGGATTAATTTCTGAATGAATTATTTACTTTTGAGAATGAGGAGTGTTGGATGAACACAGGCCATTAAGAGGAGAAGATTAATTTTAAGGTGAAGAATTTATGATAGATGAAGCTATTATGTGGGGCATGGTGAATTGGTGGGGGGTTTCCATGTTCCGGATATTAAAAGTTGCCAAAAAGAAAGATTTAACTTTAATTGCAATACGAAGCCCTCACATATGCAGAAAATGATTTAGTGGAAAAGAAATTTCTTTGCTCTGATGCTTGCTGAAGCCTACTAATGGATTTTGAGTTTGTTTTTAGGATGGGACCCATCCCTAATTGCCCAGAAGGTCGTCAAGAATCGAACCACATTGTTGTGGGTGGCATGGATGGCACAGTGATTAGCAGTGCACCTCACAGCACCAGGGACCTAGGTTCAGTTCCCATCTTTGGGAGTAACTGTGTGTGTGGAGTTTGCATGTTCTCCCAGTGTCTGTATGGGTGCTCCAGTTTCCTTCCACAGCCCAAAGGTGGATTAGTTGTGATAAATGTCGGGTTAATTGGGGGGTGGGGAGGGGTTACTCTTCAGAGAGTTGGTGTAGAGTCAATAGGCCGAATGGCCTTTTTTGCACGGTAGGCATTCTGGATGGGTCTGGAGTCACAGCCTAACCAGATAGGACAGCAGAACTTTTTCCCTAAAGGACATTCTTGAACCCGGCAGATTCTCACAATCATCAAGAGTGGTCGCAGACTAGCTTGTTATTCCAGATATTTCTTGAATTTGAATCCCAACATCTGGCGTTGTGGGATTTGAACCCAAGTCCCCAGTCAGTTTGGAGGCACGAGTCAGTTGACATCGCTTATTTTGAGTCTTAGGATGTAGGTTCCGGAAACATGAGCTGAAAAATGTGTTGCTGGAAAAGCGCAGGAGGTCAGGCAACATCCAAGGAGCAGGAGAATCGACATTTCGGGCATAAGCCCTTCTTCAGGATTTATGCCCGAAACGTCGATTCTCCTGTTCCTTGGATGCTGCCTGACCTGCTGCGCTTTTCCAGCAACACATTTTTCAGCAGTGAACTCCAGCATCTGCAGTCCTCACTTTCTCCAGAAAAGTGAGACCAAGCATCTCGGCTGGAGTGCAGCACTGTAGTCACGGATACTGTCTCGCGGGGGAGAGGTTAAACCAAGGGCCATTCTATCCTCTCAGGTGAATATAATAGATCCTGTGGCAATGTTTGAAGAAGAGCAAGAGTAGTTTGCCAAGAGCTCTGGCTGATGATTGCTTCTCATAGCGTTTTTATTGGCTGCTCTGTTTTTCACATTACAATAGCAATTATGCTTTAGAAATACTTAATTGGGCTACACAGTCTGATGGGGTGTCTTCAGATCATGAAATCCTTTTTTTGAGCCATTTCAATATCGATTAACATCACAGTGTGTTCTGAACCTGTTATTCTAGATTAGATTAGATTACTTACAGTGTGGAAACAGGCCCTTCAGCCCAACAAGACCACACCGACCCGCCAAAGCGCAACCCACCCAGATTCATTCCCCTACATTTACCCCTTCACCTAACACTACGGGCAATTTAGCATGGCCAATTCACCTAACCTGCACATTTTTGGACTGTGGGAGGAAACTGGAGCACCCGGAGGAAACCCACTTAGACACAGGGAGAATGCCCGTCTCTGCCATCGGCATATTCATGGCCTGTGGCATTGGCCAATAAATCGCCATCAGGAGTGACTGAGTTTTCCCCTCGCTCAGTGATTGACGTTGAGGTTGTCTGGAGGTCACCGAGTGGCTCGTGTCCTACAGCAAAGAAAAGGAATTCATCATTTAAACTACTTTGCAAGGTATCTGGTTGCATTCTTGCATGTGTTGAAATGATGAATTCTCCTTAAAAGTATCTTTGCAGTTGGTTATTCAAAGGCGTTGGTCAGTCCTGGGTCCTGTTGGCGCTGATGTGCCACAAAGTTAGCAATTGTTCTGAAACAGGCATAAATGACAAAGACAATGTCAGGTTTGTTGTGGGATGTTGGCGGGATTGGTAGGGGGCAGCGCACAAACGGGAACCTGAGGAGATACCCTGGAGCATCTCGGAGATAGGAGCAGCAGTGGGCCATTCAGCCCCTCTTATCCTGCTCAACCATTCAACCAGCTGATCTTCTCATTCAATCCCAATTTCCTGCAATATCCCATTGCAACTTTGATATCCCAAAGAAATCTGTAAATAGGATGAGGTAGAGTAAAGGCAGGAGGGATGATCCGGGAGTCTAGAACCAGGGATTACAGTCTGGGGGTATGGCATAGGCCATTAAGGACTGGGATGAGGAGAAGTTTTCATCACCACCTAGACAGTGGTAAGAGTGGAATTTTCTGCCCCAGAAAGTAGTTGAAGCCAAAATGTTAAATGCTTTCAAGAAGGAATTAGACATAGTTCTCAGGTCTAAATGGATCAAAGAGTGTGGGGAGAAATCAGGAACCATCTACTGAATTGGATGATCAGCTACGATCATATTGAATGATGGAGCAGGACTGAAGGGCACCTATTTTCTACATTTCTACATCAACATCTATTCAGTTTTGTACTGAATTTATTCAATGACTTGCAGATTCTCTTTGGGTAGAGCATTGTCAAGATTCACTGTCCTCCAGGTAGTGAAATTCCTCCTTGTCTCAGTCCTAAATGATTGCCCATGGTTCTGAGACACATCTTCTGCTCTTAAACCGTCCCCTAGGGCAAGGGAAACAGCCATCCTGCACAGTCTTGGGAGAATATTTAACGCTTCAAATTCAATTCTCTTAGCCTGTCACAAGTGTTGTTCCTGAGAGAGTATCTGACTCTGTTAAGTCGTAAGTTGCACCCATAACCTGGCATTGTTTGCAACACCTGAATTGAACTGGTATCTACTAGGTACATTTGAGTAGGAGAACAATTACCTGGAGTTGGATGCTCGGCAGATTTTCAAGCCACTGGGTGGTCCGAGAATCTCTCACTGCCTCTGAGTCCACGTTGTACAAAGTTTGAGTTTTCCTGCAGTTGAAAATTATTCTTAAGATTGACCAACTGAGTTTGTTTCTTTTCATTCATTCACGGGATATGGGCATCACTTGCCAGGCCAGCATTTATTACCCATCCCTAATTGCCCACAGGGCAGTTAAGAGTCAGCCGCATTGCTGTAGGTCTGGAGTCACATGTAGGCCAGACATGTAAGGATGGCAGTTTCCCTAAAGGACATTAGTGATGAGCAATCAGTTATTTGCTAGTTTTAAGTTCCAATCATTATTTAACTTAATATAATTCCCTGTTTAGAGTTTGTGGTCCTGCATTGACTGGTTTTGGTCACCAACCTTTCTTGACATCTTCTTGGTGATTTCAAGTATCCGTTGTGAATTGGAAATTTACATGTTCAAGTGTGCTGTTGCTTGGTCAGTGAAAAGAGAAAGAAGACGTCTTTGATGGAATCTTAGGAATTCTGTTTAAAGTATTCTCACTCTGGAGTGCCTAATCGCCCCTTTCTCTTCTTGTTCTTTGCAGATGAACCGCCCGATTCAGGTGAAGCCTGCAGACAGCGAAGGCCGAGGAGGTAGTGGTCAAATTTAAAATGAGATTTGTGCCTTTAAGATGGGCCTTCGTCAGCTAAAGCCGCTTGGCTTTGACAAGTCACCACATTGTGTTGTGTGTAGTTAGCTGGCCAAGAGATATAATCGAGAATCATGTGCTTGAAATCACTGACAAATAACATTCGACGCCAAGTGCAATTTAATTTGCCCATTTAATGTCCCTTCTCTCAATTGGCAAATACACAAATGTGTTACTTTTACTGACAATCCAGGAGTTGCTGTTTGCAAATAATCTTTCTTTTTCTGCCAATGTCAGAATGTTAAAGCAATTGCCGTCAGCATCAAGGCTGATGAATTTAATGTTGGTCTCAGCTGCTGTGCTGGGCTCGTTGGGAATGCTGGTTAACTGTTTCCTGGGTGTTTGCTACCTTTCAGTGACATCAAGCATGTCTGGTGGCGAGGTGGACCATTTCATCTGCCCAAAGAACAAATACCAATTCAACACTCGTGAAGTCAGAGCTAGGAACTGAATGTATTGAGCCAGCATTGAACTCAGGGCTTTAGCCTGGGAAGCTCTGGTACAAAATGCAGTCTGAGAATTTGCTTTAAATGCCTCCCCTTAAGAACTTCGAGTCTCTATTGTGTCATCACACTCAGTGTCACCACTCACCCAATTCAGCGTCTTCACTGCGGTAAAAGAATAATATTCAATATTCGTGTCAGTCGATGTGGTTAATTTAGCAACTAAAACAATTATGCTCTGATGGATCTGTAACTGTATGTACTTTACCCCAATGTTATATAACTCAAAACCATCCAACTTTGACAGAAGGAAATCTACAGGTGTTGCATTTCAGTTAAACTTTCACACCCATGCCAATACTTAAAGCTTGGTGGGAGCACTGGAATTGACACAAACTATCAATTCAATGTCATGGTTCTATGCTTTTTTTTACCTTGTTTGTTGAGCTGTGTTTCCACATGCTGTGCCTTACAGGAAAGTGCTGAACATGAATTGTGTTCACATTGACTAATAATTACTTACCTGAAATGCTGAATTGTTTTTTTAAAAATCCCGACTGAGCTACTCTCTTCAATTTCACTGTGGAGTCGAAATGTAAGGTGGCCACATCATTAGCTAAGATAGCTGCCGGATGCCATGATCAAAGCAGTTTTCACAAGATATCATGGGTGTGTGTCCCATTCCCTGACTGTTATCAGCTTTTTCTCAGTTGTACCTGCCTGCAGTCACTCAGTGTTCGCTTTTGTAACCATGGGGCCATCTATCGTCAGGTAAACCCTGTCACATCTCTCCACCACTGCCCTCGACAAATGACCTGTGCCATTGGGCTAGCCAATCCCTCCACCACCTCCCTCAACCATGCCATTAGGCTAGCCATGGATCAGACAAGAATTCATCCAATCGAGCTTCAGAGAAACAGATGCCCTAATGCAGGAGAGGAATACAGTAAAACTTGAAAGTGACACCATCTTGTTCCAAGTTATCTTGTTCACCTCAGTACCATACTCCATTACGACCAGTTAATGCTTCTGGAAAATTATGAACCTCTGCCCTCCTGAGTTCATTCCTTTCTTTTGACATTCACAGCATCAAATCTTAGCATTACCTTTGACCCAAAGCTGAGTTTCAAAAGCCCTGTATTCTATCCGTATACTAAAACCACTTATTTCTAACTCAGTGCTGCTGTACCATAACCTCAACATCACTGCCAAACTTTCCATTAGTTTCAAGATTCAATTTCTTCAATACTCGGTTCCAATCCTCCATAAAATACCAATATGTTAATATCCTGGCGATAAGATCATGTCCTGTTTGTCACTCCATCCAATCCCCTTGTTGACAATTATTAATTCCCATCTGCCAAAACATTGAATTTCATTTGTCCTGCCACATCTCCCTCAACCTTTCCCAATCTCAACTATGTCCTTGGACCTTACTTCCATTGCAGCACCAATAACAGAACAACCTCGATTATCCAAACAAGACGGGCGGGGAGTATTTTGTGCGAATAATTGAGAATTTGGATTACAGATTGTTTGGATAATGGTTAGCATTTTTACAGGACCTTGAGGTCTTGCTCACATAATCTGAAATTCAGATAGTTGATGTTTGGATAATCGAGGTTGTTCTGTAATCTGTTGACTTTAACCCATTGTGGCTCCCCATTCCTCCTTTGGCCAGAATGGTAATCACGTTGACCTTACTCTTTAAAAGCTACCATCAAACCCTTTTAGTTTGTCGCTCCATCCTGTTAAAGCCCATTGCGTGGACCCGGTTTTCAGATAGTTTCTTCTCACAACCCTTTCTCCATTCCTCAGCATCTGTTCCATCATCCATTTTCATTCATCTACTCTATGCACATGTGAAAATTTGTTGCCACCTCCTGAGATATCAGCAAGAATGTACATTAATTCCCCTGATTATGTCATCCGCATTTAAGATATTTCCTTCAATTATACCATGAGTAGCCAAGTCAATTCTTTATTAACCATCAAACAGATTCTCTAAGTTATCAAAAATGAACAAAGGAATGCTCACCATGACAAATAAATTTGATATTGTGCTGGGGCATGTCATTGTTTTTTGAATTTTAAGAGGATAGTGTCTTCATGAATAAAAGCTTTGTAGAGTATTGTGTAGCGGGTGAATTGGAGAGTTCATGGTTTCTTTCACAGTAACACAGTGGAGAGAGTCTCATGTGGTTCATGTCATTGTACCGGCAAGCAAAACTCAAAGGCCTTACATGAGTGATCCATGACCATTCTCTTTGTATCCTGTAGCCCATCAACCTCTGCACAAATATCACCTCATTGCCAGAATACTACGCTTCCAAGGTTTCTAATTCAGCATGTAAATATTTTAGCTTCATAAATAGAGATTTTACTCATTTCCAATAAAGCTTTAACTGTCTGCTGGTTGGCACATATTTTTCAGTGCCTAACATGCCTTTGGAGAGTTGGAGTAGACCTTTCAGCCCCTCAGTCGTATTCTTTCCCTCACTAACATTATTGCTTCTGTGTCTTATTTCCACTTGACTCCTACTGTTCAGTACGGAACAAAAATCTATTCATTTTGTAAGGTGCAATTATCTCAGCTTGTTTCGTCTTTTGGGAATGAGAAATTCCATACTTTCTGAGCCATCAGTAAAACAAGCTCACCCATATACTGGGCTACTTCTGTAAGACGTACGAGTTTAAAATTTTCTTATCACGCATAACCTTTGGCTTCCTTATTCCTTTAACCAAAGTTGTTAACATGACATTTGGAGATTGACAACAGACACAGGTTGATGGATAATGACACCATGTTGCATGGTGATGGCAGTACAGAGATTGAAGCTTGTGACAGGATAGAAATGATAAGTTGTACACCTTGTAAATGGCTCATGATTTAAATTCTGTCTATCAGTGCGTGGAGCATGAATGTGTATCTGATGACATTGAAGCAACTCTACATGGCCTTTATTTCGCAAAATGTCAATGTTTGCTTTAGATTTCAGGTTTGTCATTGCTTAATTTTTAAAAGGGGAGCTCTGCCCCTTCCTCCTTTATTTTCACTGGACCGTAGGAGAGGTGACCTTACAGAGGTTTATTAAATCATGAGGGGCATGGATAAAGTGAATAGCAAAGCTCTTTTCCTTAAGGGTGAGGGAGTTCAAAACTGGAGGGCATCGGTTTAAGGTGAGAGGAGAAAGATTTAAAAGGGACCTGAGGGGCAACTTTTTCACAGAAAAGATGGTTCGTGTGTGGAATGAAATGCCAGAGAAAGTGGTAGTTTACAACATTTAAAAGACCTTTGGAGAAGGACATGAATAGGAAAGGTTTAGAGGTATAGCGACCAAACGCTGGCAAATGGGACTAGTTTAGTTTGGGAACATGGTTGATGTGGATTGGTTGGACCGAAGGATCTGTTTCTGTTCTGCATGACTCTATGGCTCTGTTTTAGGATGCTTACATTTTAATGCACAAAGCACATTTTGGTAGAATTTCCTGGACATGTCCTTTATCAGTGGGAAGACGCAGATCGGACTGCAGTCAGGAGCAGGAATCGTGGCTGTAATTGTAACTGAAACTGCAATTCTAATGCTCCAGATCTCAATGACAGTCTGTGACGTGCAGTGTCCAAAGTGACTTGTGTCCAAAGGGACCTTGCAAGTGCAGCAAGCGATTAGGAAGGCTTTGATCACAAGAGGATTTATGTATGGGAGTAAAGAGGTCTTGGTGCAGGTGTATGGAATCTCAAGGCAACCTCACTTGGAATATTGTGTTCAGCATTTTCTCCTTATCTAAGGAAGGTTATAATTGCAAGGAATGTACACCAGGCTAACCCCTAGGATGTCTGCACCGTCTTATGAGGAGAGATTGAGGAAACTGGGCCTGTATTCTCTAGAACTTAAAAGAATAAGCAGCAATCCTTAAAACTTTTTTAAAATTATTCAAGAGAGTGACAAGATACTTGTCGATGGATGTTCCTACTGGCTGATGAGCCTGGAACCAGGATGCATAGTGTCAGAATAAAGAGTTAACCATTTAAGACTGAGATAGAGTCACAGAGTCAAACACGGAAACAGATCCTTCAGTCCAACTTGTCCATGCCGACCAAATATCCCAACCCAATCTAGTCCCACCTGCCAACGCCTGGCCCATATCCCTCCAATCCCTTCCTGTTCATGTACCCAGATGCCTTTTAAACATTGCAATTGTACTAGCCTCCACCACTTCCTCTGGCAGTTCATTCCATGCATATACCACCCTCTGTGTGAAAAAGTTGCCCCTTAGGTCTCTTTTATGTCTTTCCCCTCTCACCCTAAACCTATGCCTCCTAATTTTGGATTCCCCCAGCCCAGGGAAAAGACTTTGTCTATTTATCATACCTTCCCTCAGAGAGTGGCATCTCTTTGGAATTCTCTATACCAGAGGGCTGTGGAAGATAAATCATTGAGCATATTTTAGACAGAAATCAATGGATGTTTAGATACTAATGACATGAAAAGATATCGGGATCATGCAGGAAAGTGATGCTAAGGTTGAGAATACTGCATTGAGGTTGGGTAAATGATCAGAAAACATCTGGATGGTGGTATAACTTACTTTGAGAGTAAACAAAAGAGAAATGATCAGAAAAGGTGAAGAGGTCATGAAATTTGTACTCCTTTTTGGTAACGGTTCTTCTCATCCAATGTTTGTGGGAGTTGAGCACTGTCAGAGATGTTGTCTTGCAAATAAGACATTTAGGATAATCTGCTCTCTCAGGTTGGCATCGAAGGAGCATGGCACTGCTTTGTAGAAGAAAACATGAGTTCACCAGGCCAATGCCATTAAAAACAAATTACCTTGGTCAATGCCATGTTGCTATTTGCAGGGGAAGTGATGGCCTAATGGTATTATCCCTGGACTGTTAATCCAGAGAACCAGGTAGTGTTCTGAGTTTGAATTCCCTCATGGCAGACAGTGGGAACTGAATTGAATAAAAACCTGGAAGTAAGAGAGTAAATGATGATCATGAATTCATTGTCAGCTGTGTGAAAAACCCATCATGCTCAGAAATACCCTTCAGGGAATCAACCAGATGGGTTTTCCCTGGCACTTGACAATGGCTTCATGGTCATCATTAGACACAGGTCCCCAGATTTCTGAATTGATAATTTATCGATAATACCACTAGGCCATTGCCATTCCTTTGTTGGGAAAAACCCATCTGATTCACTAATGTCCTTTAGGGAAGGAAACTGCCATCCTTACCTGGTCTGGCCTACATGTAACTCCAGACTCACAGCAATCTAGTTGACTATTATTTGCCCTCTGGGCAATTAAGGATGGGCAATAAAATGCTGGCCTGGCCAGTGATGCTCTCATATCCTGTGAATGAATAAGTAAAAAGAAGCTTGCTGTCTCCAGATAGGCTGCTATGATATAAACAATCATAATTCACTTTTACAAATTAGCAGTAAAATGCGCCAGAGGATGTGAAAGGTGACATATAAATGTAATCCTTTCTTTGTATGTCAAAGCATTGAAGGTTTTGTTCCCAGCAGTGAATTTAAATTGTCCACCATGAGGTCATTCCAAAAGTGTGGCACCATCTACCGAGTAGCAACTGCTGTGTGCAATGCAGAGACGCAAGTACGCCAAGTGGTGGGAAGGCACTTGAGTTAGGTTCAGGTTCATGTGGCAGAGTTCAACTCTCTCAGCCTCCACTTACAGGGAACAACTCTCTCGTAAAATCCAATTTCAGCTGCACAAATTAATGGCTGTTTTCAGCGGACAGTATCCAAATGGGGCAGTTTGGGATACAGCCAGAACATTTAAAGAGTTGGAGTGAGCATGTGGCTCCATCTTCAATGGATGAGCTCCTTAATCATCCAATCCAGGATTAAAGAGCTGTCAAAAACAGGGAATAAAATAGCTGTTAAAAATAAACAGGAGAACAAGCGTAGATTTTAATGGGACCTCTGTCCTCTCATTGGCCTGTCTGATGCCTTAGATAGAGACAAAAAAAAACTGCAGATGCTGGAATCCAAGGTAGACAAGCAGGAGGCTGGAAGAACAGTCAGGCAAGCGAGGCAGCACCAGGAGGTGGAGAAGTCATCGTTTTGTGTGTAACCCTTCTTCAGGAGTGGAGGGGGTGGGTGTGGAGGGAGCTGCAGATAAAGGGGGTGGCAGTGGCAGTGTGGTGAAGTAGGGATCGGTGGAGACAGGTAGAGGGTATGACCTGGTTGGTCAATGGGAGGAATTAATCCAGTTGGTGGCAGGGAGGAGTGGAAGGGAGGAGAAGGGGCAGGGAAGGGAGTCAGGAGATGGGAAGGGAGGTTATTTGAAATTGGACTTGTTAAATCTGTTAAAATATGATGACATTTGAGGTCCTTCCTTATCAAAGGTTGGATTTGTCTACCTGGGTGTTCCAGGAATGGGAAAGCAAGTGAGCTCACAACCGAGGCAGTACCAACTGACCAGAAAACCACACTGGTGTTTGGACAGAGAGCACCGAAGGATGTTCTAATCTGATATGGTGATCACATCACATTGGGATTGAAGCATTCAGCAGAGGTCCTGCCAGCTAAAAGGTGGATCATAGAATCCTTACAACATGGAAGCAGGTCATTTGGCCCAATGAGGCCACCCTGACCCTCCGAAGAGCATCCCACCCACATCCAGTGACCCCACATTTCCCATGGCTAACTCACCGAACCTGCGCATCCCTGAGCACTATGAGCAATTTAGCATGGCCAATCCAGCCAACCTGCACATCTTTGGACTGTGGGAGGAAACCGGACCACACTGAGGAAACCTGTATTGACTCAGGGGAGAACGTGCAAGCTCCCACTCAGTCGCCCAACAGTGGAACTAAACCCAGGTCCTTAACACTGTGAGGCAGCAGTACTGACCACTGAGCCACCATGCTGTGTAGTGCCAATGTAACAGTGTTGACATTTGAGAAAGTTAAATGGGTCTGAGGAAGATCGTCACTCTGAGCTAATCTTGTAGCTATTCCATAGTGCTGTTGTACTATAGTACACTCCTGGCAGGATTTTCCAGTAGATATTTTGGTCATGAATAATATTTGCACAGTTAAAATAACTTTCTCTCTCTCTCTCTTTCTCTGTATATATTTACATATGTATAGAGGATCAGTTAGCTCAGTTAGCTGGACAGCTGGTGATGCCTGTGGCATGGTTTCCATTCTAATACTGGCTGAGGTTACCATGTAGACTTTATTCAACGATGCTCATTGCCTGAGAAGTGATGACTTCAGATTAAATTCAATGCTCGTTATCTCTCTCTCTCTCTCTAATGACACTTCCATCTAAAGCAATGATTTTGTGACACGCAAATACCAGTTGGTTTGGGCTGTGTAGTCATCTGAAAGAGAGAAAACAGGAGGAGGAAGAGTCAGCCAGTCTTTCACTGTGCTCAGATTAAAGAGACCAAGTTCATAAGGATTCAGGAAACCAAGGAAAGTCGGACAAGTGGGAAAAAAAATCACCAATGTAACTTTCACATAGCGAATCTGTTCTGAATTCGCAAACTACTCACTAGGTGAGTTTAAAAAAAGGAAGTAAGCCATTGAGAGCTGGGAATGATTTTTGATTCACTTTCAAATGATGTATTTCCCACTTAAGGGGCGAGGTAATGTATCACCATGATTTATGCTAAAAGTTCAATGGGGACTTTAAAGTATAAGTTGTCCACATAAAGAGCATTTTAAATCATTTGTTTTAAAATATGAAACCTTGACATGCCATTCTTTCAACTGTTATCTCAAAGTTTGCCTTTCTACTTAAAAGTTGTTCTTAATAGATGCCTTAGAAATGCAAATATTGTTTTACTAGCAACTGTTGCAACATTCTCTGCTAATCAATTAATACTTTATCTAACAATGGGAATGTTTTGTTTTTCAAATATTGCTTCTGTTTAAGTTCTGTGGAATGTTACAAAATACAGGAGGTATGTGCAAAATGTGAATTATGGGCTTTCATTATTTCTCTGTTTAAACAACAAATGTTGATATGTTGCAGGCCATGTGAAAGACCAGTTTCTCACTTATCACTGTGGCATTTGTACTTGCACCACTTGGTGCACAGTATGTGTGCCATTTATGCCAACTGCATCTGGTGTAACTTCTGTTGCTATCAGGCACCTTGTGTCTGGTGATGTCACTGTCAAATGCAGGAGTGCCAATGGCATCTGATAATTGTGGTGCTTCTGGTAATAGGTGCCAACTGCAGCTGCTGATGCTGCCCATTCAGCCAAATGCCTTGTCTGCCAATCTCATCCAATAGCAGTCAGTTCGACCTGCTGTCAAGCAAGTACCAGCTGCGTCTGGTACCTTGACTGCCTCTGCCAAACTACAGAGTGCCAACTCTATCAAGCAACTGCACGCTGGCTCAGATCTGCTCACAAAACCAAATCCTTGTGCATTCTGCTCACGCGGCAATCTCTAGTCATCGTGCAGAACCCTACTCCGACTGGTTTTTCCCAGAATTTTGTAATTGTGTCATTTCTCAGCTTAACTCTCAATCTCCTTGCTGAAGCTTCGGGCTTAGAAATGCAAACCTTTGGTGTCTTCTGATTATTGCTTCGCGGCACGGTGGCACAGTGGTTAGCACTGCTTCCTCACAGCGCCTGAGACCCGGGTTCAATTCCCGACTCAGGCGAATGACTGTATGGAGTTTGCACATTCTCCCCTTGTCTGTGTGGGTTTCCTCCGGGTGCTCTGGTTTCCTCCCACAGTCCAAAGATGTGCGGGTCAGCTGAATTGGCCATGCTAAATTGCCGTAGTGTTAGGTAAGGGGTAAATGTAGGGTGTATGGGTGCATTGCGCTTCGGCGGGTCGGTGTGGACTTATTGGGCCGAAGGGCCTGTTTCCACACTGTAAGTAATCTAATCTAATTTCCCTTGGGGTCCCTCCTACAACTACCAAATTTGTTGGTGGTTTCCAGAATTTGCAAGCGTCACCCAACATTGAAGAGTTAGGTATTTAGCTATCTGTGGGATCTTTTGTCAGAAAACAGCAATATGTTGTGTGGTGGAATGAGAACAAAGAAAAAGCAAGGTTTGAATTAATTAATACTTCCCTTGTGACTTGAATCCATAATCTTTCACCTTTCTTCACCAACGAAGCAAATATCCCACTTTTCCTCCAGACCGTTTTCTTTAAATAATGAGCTAGCTAGATAGTGAGTCATGGAGCGGGAGGTCAGTCAAACAAGAAAACACCAGGTAGTTGGGAGTGGTTAATGGGTAGTACAATCGTTCAATGTTGCTGAAAAGAGGGACATGTTCTTGAAGCTGTTCACTTTGCACAATCAGGTCAAGCACAAAATGCCAATCTTCAAATAATCGCTTCAATTTATTGGGCAAGTGTCGAAGGGTATAGATTGGTTAGCTCAAATCTGATTGGCCAGATGGCAACGGGAAATGAAAATCCCTCAAGCTCACAAGTCTTTCAAAAAAAGACACAAACATTGAAGATATTCTTCATATCAAAAAAATCCCTATGCTTGAATGTGTCAAGCGAGCAGAAGTGAGCCATGTGATGAGCTTGACCAATTATCTTTTGGCGTTTGACATTTTTGTATTTTTCCAGGTGGGAGATGTACGACCCAATAGAAGCATGGGCCTCATCTGGGAGGGTTCCTCCTTAGATTAGATTAGATTACTTACAGTGTGGAAACAGGCCCTTCAGCCCAACAAGTCCACACCGACCCGCCGAAGCGCAACCCACCCATACCCCCACATTACCCCTTACCTAACACTACATAGCCAACTTACCTGACCCACACATCTTTGGACTGTGGGAGGAAACCGGAGCACCCGGAGGAAACCCACGCAGACACGGGGAGAACGTGCAAACTCCACACAGTCAGTCGCCTGAGTCGGGATTTGAACCCCGGTCTCAGGCACTGTGAGGCAGCAGTGCTAACCACTGTGCCACCGTGCCGCCCACATAAACCTCTCTGCCTCCCTACTTCTTTCTCTTGCTTTATGAAAGTCCTTAAAAATTATATTTTTCGATAAAGCATTTGGGCTTTCTTTTTTATTATTTTTTCATGGGATGAAAGCATCGCTGACTAGGCCAACATTTATGGCCTATCCCTAATTGCTGAGAAGGCAGGTAAGAGTCAACCGCATTGACTGGAGTCACATGTAGGCCAGACCAGGTAAGGATGGTAGATTCCTTCCCTAGAGGTCATTAATGAACCAGATGGATTTCTCCAACAATTGGCAGTGGATTCATGATCATCATTAGACTCTTAATTCCAGATTTACTTTTTTAAATTAATTCAAATCCCACCATCTGCCATGACAGGATTCAAACCCAGGTCCTAGGAACATTACCTGGGTGTCTAGATTAACAGAACAGCAATAATACTGCTTAGTCATTGCCTCCCCTAACATCTTAATGAAACATGAGAAATAGAAACAAACTTACATGGCCACTGAATCCTAAATGCCATTCATAATGTCATGACTGATCATTGCCATGGACTCCACTTCCACATCTGATCCCCCTAGATTTACTAGAATATAGCCAGTAATTATGTATAAATCTCTTTATAAGGCCAAGAATCAAACTGATAACATTACTAGGCAGCACTTTGGGGTGTTATCCTGTATTGAAGGCATATTCTGTGCAAATATAGCTTGTTGTTTCTCATGGTGGTTAGGTGACATTAATTAGTCCTAAAAGTTTGAGGTCGGTGCAAGGGAGGAAGGAGAAGAGTGAGTAGAGGATTTCAACTCGACAAAAAAACTGGAAAAATTTATCTCCAATGGTGCAGTGCTCCTTAGTAATTCCCCAGCTATGCAGTGCTCCTCAGTACTGTACCTCCAACAGTACAAAGTTAAAAATCACACAACGCCAGGTTATAGTCCGACAGGTTTATTTGGAAGCACTAGCTTTCGGAGCGCTGCTCCTTCATCAGGTGGTTGTGGAGTATAGGATCGTAAAACACAGAATTTATAGAAAATGTTTACAGATTCTGTAAATCGCTTTTTTAGAAATAGAATCAGTGTTTGTTGTGGTTCTGTTCGCCGAGCTGGGAATTTGTGTTGCAGACGTTTTGTCCCCTGTCTCGGTGACATCCTCAGTGCTTGGGAGCCTCAGTCTGAACACTGGGGGACAGACAGATAGACTTTAAACTCACACCTTCAATGCATTATCTGAGCTGACATGGTACCTATTGTTGAAGGTCACTTGAGAATGTAACTTTAAATAAGTTCTGGGATTTACATGCGAAAGAACTGAAACCAACATGGTCATTCTAAAAGATGAGAGACTTCAACAATTCAGGTCTTTTTCAATATATCATTTCAGTTACATCACACTGTAAACTTGAGCTATAAATTCTGTGTCTTACGATCTTATACTCTACAACCACTTGATGATGGTGCAGCGCTCTGAAAGTTAATGCTTCCAAATAAACCTGTTGGACTATATCCTGATGTTGTGTGATTTTTAACTTTGTCTGCCCCAGTCCAACACTGGCTTCTCCAAATCCTGTCCAACAGTACAGTCCTCCTCGGTAGTGTACCTCTGAAAATGCAGGGCTCCTTCAGAGGTGCCCTTGCACTCCTGCACTGGGTGTCTCAACCTGAAATTTGTGCTGAAGTCTCCAGAATGTGACTTAACCTTCTCTTGAGAGATGAGAATACAACACACTATGCCACATGAAGACGATAGGCTGGATAGGCTGGGACATTTCACACTAGAACCGAGGAAGTTGTGAGTGATTTTACAAAAGTTTGTAAAACCATGAGGGGTATAGATAATGTGAATAGCGAGTGTCTATCCCCTAGGGTAGGGGTATTTAAGACTAGAAGGCATTTTTTTAGGGTGAGAGGAGAAACATTTTACTAAGACATTGGAGGCAGTCTTTCTTTCACACAGAGAATGTTTTGTGTGTGGAACAAACTTCCAGAGAACTGGATACAGTTGCAACATTTAAAAGACATTGAGATAAGCTTATAAATAAGAAATTAATAAGATACGGGCCAAATGCAGGAAGGTGGGACTAGTTTAGTTAGGGATTATTGTCAGCATGGACTGGTTGGACTGAGGAGTCTGTTTCCGTGCTGTCTGACTCTATAACTGTGGGTGCTGGAAATCTGAAACAAAAACAGAAATTGCTGGAAAATTTCAGCAGGTCTGGCCGCACCTATGAAAAGAAATCAGAGTTAACATTTTGAATCCAGTGACCCTCCTTCAGAATGGTCACCTACTTCCATTCTGAAGAAGGATCACTCAACCCAAAATGCTAACTCTGATTTCTCTCCATAGATGTTGCCAGACCTGCTGAGAGTTCATAGAGTCAAACCCTTTGGTCTAACTTGTCCATGCCGACCAGATATCCCAACCCAATCTAGTCCCACCTGCCAGGTCCCGGCCCATATCCCTCCAAACCCTTCCTATTCATATACCCATCCCAACGTATTTTAAATGTTGCAATTATACCAGCCTCCACCACCTCTTGCAGCTCATTCCATACACGTACCACCCTCTGCGTGAAAAAGTTGCCCCTTAGGTCTCTTTTATATCTTTCCCCTCTCACCCAAAACCTATGCCCTCTAGTTCTGGACTCCCCCAACCCCAGGGAAGAGACTTTGTCTATTTATCCTATAAACCTCAATTAGGTCAGTTTCCAGCAATATCTGTTTTTGCCGCAGGACTTCAACTATTCTGGAATTGTGAGAAGCAGTGAGTTAGAGAACAAGATTGTACAATGTTGGGATGGCAAACAAGTGATAGAGTGGAGGAGGATGAGGAGTTTATTTAAGTGCAGCTTGATAAAAAGAGTAGTAAGGAGTCATGAGAAGGAAATCCAACTTTAAATAAAGTGTGGGAGTGGGTGTTCTTGCAATTGTTTTCTGATTAATGGGCCTATATTTTTGAAACTCAGAAAGCCGACCAATTGGAGAATGCAAGGATCTGGATGAAAGGCATTTCTCAAGTTTGAATATCAGGCTTTTTTTATTCTGCTACACTTGTAGAAATCTGAAGAAAAGAACGAAGTGATGTTAGAACATGTTCAAACCCATTGCATTAGACTTCATTAGAGTATAAAATGGCAACCATGTGTGTGGATGAATGCAAATGCATTATTTTTATATGATGATTATGTTCAAAGCTTTTCTTTTTATACATGAGCACTTTGGAAATGATTTTAAATGGATGTATTCTATTGATTGAAATCAAGTCGCATTGATGTTATTCAGATGAAAATTATTCCGCAAGTCGGGAGGTCAAACAGAACCCTCTAATCCAAGGACTAATGCAATATGTTACCAGGGAAAGGCCATTAAAGTGAACAACACAAATGATTCAAGAGACAGCTGGAAGCATTTATGGAGCGTGATGTAATTGAGGAATATAAAGGTAGATTTGGCAAGGGAGCTGGGAGTTTTGCTTGACAGACATGCAGGATTGGGAAATCAGATTCCGAGGTCATCATACCTGATTTTCATCCAATCCCAATTTTTCAGTCATTAATTTTAATCGTGGCGACAGAAAAGATCAGGAGCGTCCTTTTAATTGTTCTGACTCAACTCAGTCTTCCGTCCCACAGTGAGAGTTGCTATCTCACAGAATCTATCCTCCAGGAGGAGGAGACTGAGACCGTTACAGTGAGTCGTGAACTGGAGCCTTATAGTGATGAGCGTTGTTGGCAGGGCCAAGCTTCTGCCACCCATTCCTAAGGCAGTGGTGAGCTGTCTTCTTGAATGGCTGCAGTCCATCTGCTATCAGGACACCCACACAGTGTTGTTAGGGAGGGAGTTGGACCCAGTGAGAAATAAAGATGGTGTAGCTCCAAATCAGGATATTGTGTGGCTTGGATGGGACCTTGGGAAGGTTTGTGTTCCCAAGTGTGTGCTGCTGTGTTAAAGTGCGGTTGATGTTGTCTATCATATGGATATTGAAGCTTGAAAGAAGCTGAACAAGCATAAGAAAATGGTCAAGGAGCTGGCAAAGCAATATTAGGCCTTCCTTGCCTTTATTAAATAGATTTCTTGTATTCTGGATCCAGGAGTGATGAGGCTGGTAAAATTCTCTTCCTGCCTTACTCACAGCGAAAACATGCTAACCAAAATGGATGAAGTCAAACCATCAAGTCCCACGTGAAGGAGGTGCTGTGCTTGGCAGTCACATTAAAATAACTGAGGAGGAGCTGGTATACAACATTTATTTGACCATCAACCTCCTGGCTTCACTGCTGAAGAAAAACTGACAGAATGAGTGTGCCCTGTACATCAAGAGCAGCATGGACAAACCTCATCATCATCATCATCATCATCATCATCATCATCAGCGGTCCCTCACTGACAGGGATGAGTCTCCACCACTCTCAGGGTCAGTCTGTAGGTGGCTGTACAAACTGGTGCAGCTACCCCAGGCTCTATTACACTGGAGAAAGGTGATGGTCATGGGAAGGGGGTGGGTGGAGTATTGGTGAGGCAGAACGCTCCTTATGCTGATACCCCATCTGCCGCATTTTTCTGAGTCAAGACTCAGAGCCAGTGCCTTCCCAGGTGCTCCTCCCCCACTTCGGATGCTCTGGGGGCAGTGATTCCCAGGTGTCCGTGGGAATGCTACACTTCCCCACTGAGGCCTTGAGGGTATCTCTGAGGCACTTCCTCTGTCCCACCTGGGGCAGGCCTGTTGTTTTGGAGCTGGGCGTAGAGCACCTGCTCGGGGCATCTCATGTAGGTCATGGGGATGACATGCCCAGACAATCGTAGACAATCAAGGGGAGGTCAGTGCCTTGCTGCTGGGGACGTTAGCTTGGTCGAGGACGCTGTTGTAGTGCGTTGTTTTTCCTAATGGATTGGCAGGATCTTGCACAGGCATCGTTGGTGGAACCGCTCCAGGGCCTTGAGGTGTCTGCTGTAGACAGTCCACGTCTCAGAGCCCGTATGGGAGTGTAGGAAACACCACAGCTCTGTACACCATCAGTTTGGCATTGGATCTGACATTGTGGCCCTCAAACCATCTCTACTGGGTCCTTCATGCTGTTGTCTATTTTAAAGATTGGAATATTGTGCAGCAAGAGAATAAGGAGGAACCCAGGCCTGATTGGACGCACTGCCGAATGACAGCTGCTGGCCAATTAGAGTCCTAATGCTAGCAACAGTCCAGAATGCATCCAGCAGGGGGTCAGGATGAGAGAAGGATCCAGGCAGCAGCTGAATGAGAATGGGGTTCCAGTCACAGGGTTCAGGGAGAGAGAGTTGCTGGACAAGGGATGACTTTGAGCAGCTCCAGGTCATTCTTGAGGCCAGGTTCCCTATCTAGGTGCTGGGTGTGTCTCTGAGCAGAGAACTCCTCCCCACGCCCCTACCAACCACCACGGACACATGATGATATAGCTCCAAGTCAGGATCTTATGCAGTTAAGACTGGATTACATATGGTTTTGTTTCCATGTGTTTGCTGCTCTATCGATGCACATAATTTTGCCTCTTTTAGCTTTGCAGTAGATTTTTCTGTTTAGGGGAACCTCGATTACCCAGCATTCGATTATCCGAATATCGGATTATCCGGCAGCATCGCAAGATCCCAATGCTCGGCTAAACTATGTTATCCGGCATTTGGTTATCTGGAATTCAATTAACCGAGTGAAATGTGTCCTTCGGATAATCGAGGTCCCTCTGTATTTGAACCTTCCCTTTACGAAACCTTCAAGGATGCCTTGTGCTGCGTGTATATGTGGCTCCGACACTGCCTGCCAGTTTATCGAGGAGGAAGTGAGGCCTGCAGATGCTGGAGATCAGAGTCAAGAAGTGTCATGCTGGAAAACCACAGCAGGTCAGGCAGCATCCAAGGAGCAGGAGGATCTACATTTTGAGCATAAGCTCTTAATCAGTCTTCCTGCTTTGTGTTTTGAAGCTTCACTCACAGAATCCAGTTGCTTTGCTGTGGCGTCCCTGCTTCATAACTTAAAATGTGTTTTACAGTTTTAAGTGTCCCCCGATGAGTGATTGATTATCAAACTGTTACCATTAAATCTGCAAACATGCAAAAGTCACCATAGTCTTTCCAGACCACAGGAATGCTCTGTCATGACAGAGAGAAACAACTGGTGGTGGCTTAACCTGAGAGTCACCGTGCTTCAGGCGAGGGGAGAAAGATCGAGGAGGAGAGTCCTTCATGGTAACCTCAGGCAGTGAGGGAATTGAACCCACACTTCTGGTGTCACTCCACATAACAAACCAGCCACAGCATGACAAGCACAAAGCACTCTTTAACCTCTGAATCACGCACCATCCTGGCCAGGACGTAAATCAGTCATTTGTTTATTGTCCTGAAATCCATACCTAATAGCCCTGTGGCTGCACACACAGCCAGAAGGACTACAGATGTTCAAGGATAAAGCTCAAAACCACTTTCTCCTCAGCAACTAATCACAGGCAGCTTTGCTATTGATGCTTATTTCTTGAAAATATATTAAATAGATACTGTGCTGGCTGTGAAGAGAGACTGAATGGGTCAGGATCATATTCACTGGAATTCATAAGAATCGGGGGGGGGGGGGGGGGGGGGGTTGGGGGATAATCTCATAGAAACTTACAAAATTCTAACATGGTGAGACAGGGTTAACGCAGAAAGAATATCTCTGTTGATTGGGGATGCCAGTCACAGTCTAAAGACACGAGGGAGCCATTTAGATGAGGATAAAGTTCATCACCAAGAGAATTGTGTGTGTGTGTGTGAGTCCAGGAGCTATCTGCAACAGATAGCAGTTGAAGCCAAATGGTTGAAAGTTTTCAAAGAGCTCGGTATAGTTTTCAGAGCTGAAGAGGTCAAAGGGTATGGGTGGGGCAAGTGGGAACAGCTACAGAGTTGGATGATCAGCCATGATCATGTTAGATAGTAGAGCAGGCTCGAAGGGCTGAAAGGCCTACTCCTGATCCAAATTTTGATTGTTTCTATGCAGTGGTGAAGGAACCTATTTGCCCTGATCAAATCCTCCATGGATCTGTTGACTGAGTGCAGAAAGCTGGCCTTAAGTCAATACTTAAGTCAATACTAAGTTCCATCCTTCGAGAGAGACAGTGACCACTCAAAGGATCTTAGACAGATTCTGTTTTGATACAATGAGGGGTGATTGTTTGGTAGGAGACTTACTTTGCTTCATGCTGCATTGCATCCATTCTAAAAAAAACAGGAAATGCTGGAAAAACCCGGAGTCAGAAGTCACGCGACACCACATTATAGTCCAACAGGTTTAGTTGAAATCACAAATTTCACAAACATCACAGCTTTCATCTGACGAAGGAGCGGTGCTCTGAAAGCTTGTGATTTCAACATCAGCCTGTCGGACTATAGTCTGGTAACCTGTGGCTTCTGACTTTGTCCACCACACATCAGCATCTCCACGTCACAGAAATGCACAAGGCAGCAATTTTGGTTGAAGAGTTAGAATAAAGAGTTACCGACCTATCAGCAGTAAATAGGCTTCTCCTGCTGCACCCACACTTGGCGTAAATAGGGTTCAATTCCCTTGCATCAACATCTTTTACCTGGATAGGTATGATTCAAAGCAGGTTTGGGGAGGAGAGAGAGCAGAGCACTTTGCAGGGAGCAGGCAGTTTAAGAGTTAAGAGAGGGAAGTTTGGTTTGCCTTTGTGAAAGTCCAGGCATTATAACATCTGATGGACGACACACATGAATGGAGGCAATTAATTTAATGGCGGCCACGCACTTTAGCAGTGAAGAGCTCATTTATCCTTTTGTTTTCCCTTCTCATTCCCTTTCACACGAGATTACATGTCTAATCAAGCCTGAAGACAGGAACGTTAATGCATATTGTAGTTACAATAGAACGGAGCCCAGAATAAAAAAAAGACTTGATGTCACAATTTCATTCTTAATTTAATATATTTTTATCCATATTAGCTGGGGTTTGGGGGAGTGGATTGGACAGCCAACAAGTTCCATTCTGCCCTCTTTATGCCTGTCAGAACCCCCCCCCCCCCAACCTTTTTATATTTGCAAGGCATCCCCCTCAAAACTGTCCCAGTGCGCTCACTGATGCTGGATGACAATTCCTGAAGTAGTTTTTCTTCCTCCTGGCCTGTGTGTGTCTGCTCTACTTCATCGATAGTCCGTCCCTCTGGGAGGGGAGTTTACGCTTGACACTATATTGAGCAGGTGATCTAAATGACCACATTAGGGAGAGTGCAGAGAATGTGTTGCTCTGTAAGAGGTACTGTCTTTCAGTGAGAAATTGGACTGCAGCCTGGTCTATACTTTGAAGTGATTTGATTTGATTTGATTTGATTGGGTTTATTATTGTCATACGTACCTCAGTACGGTGAAAAGTTTTGTTTTGCATACAGTACAGGCAGATCATAACATACAAAGTGCATAAGGACAATAGAACAGAGCAAGGAATACAATCTTATGGCTACAGAGAAGGTGAACAAACAGCAAGATCAACATTAAGTTTGAAATTTGAAGGGACCATTCAGAAGTCTAATAACAGTGGGGAAGAAGCTGTTCTTGAATCTGTTTGTAAGTGTGTTTAAGCTTTCATAGATTCTACCCAATGGAAGAGGTTGGAAGAGATTATAACTGGGGTGGGGAGGGGTCTTTGATAGTGTTGGCTGCCTTCATGAGGCAGTGGGAAGTGCAGATGGAGTCAATGGATGGAAGGTTGGTTTGTGTAATGGACTGGGCTGTGTTCACAACTCTCTATAGTTTCTTACAGTCCTGGGCAGAGCAGTTGCCATGCTAGTATTTGAATTTGATGGTACATCTATAAAAATTTGGTCAGAGTCTTTACAGACATGCCATATTTCCTTAGTCTTCTGAGGGAGTAGAGGCATTATTGTGCTCTCTTGACCATCGCATCAATGTGGGTGGACCAGGACAGATTGTTAGTGATCATCACTCCCAGGAACTT
Organism: Hemiscyllium ocellatum; assembly: GCF_020745735.1. Classification (NCBI taxonomy): domain Eukaryota; kingdom Metazoa; phylum Chordata; class Chondrichthyes; order Orectolobiformes; family Hemiscylliidae; genus Hemiscyllium; species Hemiscyllium ocellatum. The sequence continues at coordinate 25,496,599 of NC_083442.1, read as the reverse complement.
GATGCTCTTGACCATCTCCACCTCAGCAACATTGATGTAGACGTGGACGTGCTCGCCACCTTGTTTCCTGAAGGAATTGCAAGTTCCCCTTCAAACCTTACATCATCCTACCTTGAGACTGTATTACTGTTCACTCATTAATGTTGGGTCAAAATTCCGGAACAGCTTTCCTGTGGATGTCTGTGGGTTTACGCACCGTCCCTTCCAAATCTCCAAACCCGCAGACCCAACAATCCACCCCACACGGTAAGAAGCAGAGGCCTGAGATGGAGGCTCACCACCATCTTCTCAAGGACATTATGGACCAGCAATGACCAGGAAGAGTCGTGCAGAGATTCATAGAGCTTTCACCTCATGCAAGGAGGCCCTTCGATCCATCAGTACCATACCTGCCATCAAAACTCCATTTACTCTCATCACATTTTCCAACAGAATCATTGTTTAAAGAAAATAAAACCCCCTGCCATTTTTTGTGAAGGAGAACATTGAATTCTCAAATTACTTAGATTCATAGCTATTTCTTAACTTCAGGCGATCTGTTTTACTAGGATGAGAGGAGAAAGATTTAAAAAAAGGCATGAGGGGCAATTTATTTACACAGAGTGTGATGCATGAGTGGAATGAAATTCCAGAGGAAGTGGTGAATGTGGATACAGTTACAGCTGTTGACCTGAAAATGTGTTGCTGGAAAAGCGCAGCAGGTCAGGCAGCATCCAAGGAACAGGAAATTTGACGTTTTGGGCATAAGCCTCAAAGATAAGGACATGAATAAGAAATGTTTGGAGGCATATGGGTCAAGCGCAGGCAGGTGGGTCTAGTTTAGTTTGGGATTATGGTCAGCATGGATTGGTTGGGCCGAAGGGTCTGTTTCCGTGCTATATGATTCTATCCACAACAAAGCAGATTAGTAGGTCATTTATCTCACTGATGTCTAGGGGATTGTAGTCTGTGAAGGCCATTCACATTTGGCCTTCAGATGTAACTCATTAGCCACTGAAGTACTATATTTCTTAATTCACCAATGGCAGTAGCTGCCTGGTATGTAAGCTTTGAGTTTGATGCTTGGATCTCTCCATCTCACCACATCTTTCCCCTAATGCCTCTTGAAATGTTATTTCTTTGATCAAGCTTTATGGTCACCAATCCCAAAAGCACATTATGCGGCTCAGGGTCAAATATTGTTTGATCGTCTTTCTTGCGAGCAACTTTCAACGATGCTAATGTCTTAATATAAACACAAGTTGATGTTTAAGCAGATGCTGCTGCTGCATTTGCCACTGATTGCCATTTCATTTGGTGGAGTAGAGAAATATATACTGACTGTGTTTGAGTGCTGTATATATCTAAAAATACACTTACACTTTGGGGTTCTTTACATCATTGTCAACACAAAGCAAAAGCCAGCAGTTCAGTCAGCTGTATTTTATTGAACGATTAAAACATTTAAATGGCATCTGGATGGGTATATAAATAGGGAGGGTTTGGAGGGATGTGGGCCAAGTGCTGGCAAATGGGACGAGATTAGGTTAGGATATCTGGTCTGCATGGACAAGTTGGACTGAAGTGTCTGTTTCTGTGCCGTGCATCTCCATGACTTTATGATCCTATAATTCAACCCCAGACCTGAAATGTATAAACAATGTCAATCATGCCAGTCTCTGGTGACGCAGAAGGCAGTTGGGTGTGGGAATCAGTACCCCCTGCCAGCAATTTTGAAATGACTGATAAGCAAGTTTTCAAGCTTGCACTAGACACAATCATGCACAATTTCCTGTTGCTTACTGTGTTCGTTTTTATTCATTAATGAGGTGTGGGCATCTTTGGTTGGATCAGCATTTATTACCCATCCTTGGTTGCCCTGAAGAATGTGGTGGTGAGTTGCCTTCTTGCAGACCACATGTTACAGACAGACCCACAATGCCATGAGAGAGGAAGTTCTAGGACTTTGACCCAGCAACACTGAAGAAACAGTGATGTATTCCCAAGTCAGGATGATGAGTGGCTTAGAGGGGAATTGCAGGTGGGAGTGCTCCCATGTATCTTCTGCCCTTGCCTTTTGAGATGCAAGTGGTTGTTGTTGGAAGATGCTGACTAAAGAGCATTGGTAAACCTCTGCAGTCCATCTTTTAGATGATACACACTGCTGCTAGTGTACATTGGTGGTAGAGTTTACAGTGTCACGGTTCATCTTGTATATAAAAAAACACTTTGAACCCACCGTTTTATGATGTTGGAAGAAGTGATGGTGACAGATATGATGTCAGTCAAACAGAATGCTTTGTCCTGAATGGTGTCATTCCTAACTTGTGAGAGTCGGCCATCAAATAGCCACAAAATGGCATGACCTTCTCTCTTTAGTAGGATCCAAGGAGCAGGAGAATCGACGTTTCAGGAATGGGCTCGAAGAAGGGCTTATGCCCAAAACGTCGATTCTCCTTGGATGCTGCCTGACCTGCTGCGCTTTTCCAGCAACACATTTTCAGCTCTGATCTCCAGCATCGGCAGTCCCGACTTTCTCCTTCTCTCTTTAGTATCCTTACATACAGATAAGGAAGGACACCACTTCAATTGGGATGACACATCCATTCTAAGATAAGCCAAACAGAGACATGCATGAGAATTCCTAGAAGCATGGCATTCCAACTGGAACTCTATCAACAAACACATCAAGTTAGACCCCATCTACGACTCCCTGAGAAAAAGAACAGGAAATTACATCACCACAGGAAATGACATCACAGACCCAAAGAAACCCAAACATATGAATAGAAAGCAGGATTTATCAATAGTGCTTCGCCCCGGAGGCCCACTGAAGATGTTACCTAGGAGGGTGACGAAACGTCTGGAAATGAACCTTGCAGCTCAGCGAGCAAAACCTAGTTCCAAAACCTCAACCTGAGCTACAAATCTTCTCAAAACTCGCTACGGAACCCTGTGTCTCATTTCCTTTCCTACTCTTAATAAACAACACATCCACATGAGCTTGGTTCAGAAGAGGCATGATGACATTGTCATTATCCCTTTCAAAGGTCTCCAATCAAAGAATACATTGCATCTAGTATTTATTTAGTTAACAGAAAATCAACCATGATATTAAGTGCACCTTGCCCATCACAAGATATTGGCTGAAACTCTCCAACTAACCCAGAGAGATGGTAAAATAACTGGACAGCATGGCAGAGTATTAACAACATTTCTGAGCTTTGGAAATGCGCCTACTACTCTTATTCTGTCCTTCACTGAATGTATTGTGACTCAGCTTGGAATACAAACTCTATCCTGTAATTAGAATGAAAGCAGAGGGATTTCCCTGAAAAGTTGTGTAAATGTTTTACAAGAGAGAAGAGTACACATTTTATCACTGGGTCTTAATAAATCTGATCTCATTCTCTTTGTCCCGCTTGGTATAAAATGATGGTTCCCTTTCTTGATAATGTCTGATGGTCGAGGTTTGTTATCTAAACAGCATCTGTTTGCTTCCTCCCCAGTAGGATTTGGTGATCTGTCTCCTGTCTGATGTTGTATACATCCAATTACTGTTTCAATAAGCAGATATCCCGGTCTGGATCATCAGCTTATCCTTTTCCATCTGACTGAATTGCCCGAAATTCCGAATCCCCCTTTGTCGGGCAAGGTGGGCTAGTAAATGCTGAGCCTGTGACCGAACTCATCTCAATGCAGTTATCCCTCTTATTGGAGCCCGCATATATGTGTGTTAGGAGATGGAAGGGAAACAACAGGCAATGTGATGAAATTCTTTGGAACCAGGCGAGAATGTTAAACCCAGTGCTGTGTAATTTTAACCCCCGCCAAGAACCATGATGCATTTTGAGACTCAGTGCAGGATGTCAAAAAGGAATAACCATTCTGATGGATATGTGTGAGGATGAGATCAGGCCAGGAATAAAAGCAGGATAAAGGGCGGCTAAAAGTCTAATAGTTGTTTTAGTATTCCACACAGCTCATGCAGAGTGATTGTAATTTGATAGAGAAATACATGATTGGTTTGTGTCACCACCTGGTTTTCTTATTTCCTTAGAGCTGTGGGATTGTCTAATTTAAAGTCTTCCCAGGCTTTCCTAATTACCTCATCACATGCTGTTTTTTCTTCCTCTCTCTCCCCATCTCAGTAAGTCCTCTCCCTGCCATTCCACCACTTCACATTTCCAATTTCATGCCTTCCCATTCAGGTTTCTCATTTGTCCAGGCACGCTGTTCCAGTGGCTTCATTCAGAGCACAGTTGCAGTCTGACAGCTTGCTAATGGGACTGAGCACTGATGGCTGTAGCTGAGGCTTTAATCCTCACTGCTGCCTTCGTGGAGAGGCCATTGAACCTTGGCGTTCCTGAGTAGCTTAGCTTAATGTAAAAAATTGGATGTGTGCGTGTGTGTGTGTGTCAAACTCTGCTGAGAGAGTATTGGAGACAGAGACAGCTGCAGAATGGGAGTATTGTGCTTCTGATAGCAAATGCAGTCCATTTCTCACCAGTCATTTACCCAAGTGAATGAGTATTGACTCAGCCACAGGCAACAGATGCTGAATCCTTGCTTTTTGACTTAGCACGTTGTAGCATGGAACGACTGGCAAGGTCACCATAATCATACCAGACCATAGGGCTGCTCTCTCATTAGAGAGAGACAACTGACGGTGGTTTAACCAAGAATCATCGTGCCTCAGGCAAGGGGGAGATTGAGAAAGAGAGACTTAATCTTACCCTCAGCCAATACAGAAATTGAACCCACTCTGTTGGCATTATTCTGGATTGCAAACCAGCCATCCAGCAAACTGAGCTAGCCATGCTGGTATTGGTGCTTCACCCGAACCTCTTCTGTCCATCTCAAGTTATAATCCTGTCCTTCTATTCTTTTCTCATCTAGCTTCTCTGTAACTATACAAATCGCCACAACCGTTCTGTGTTGCAGTGAGTTTTACATTATCTCTGGCGACTGAAGTTTCTCCTGCATCCTCTATTATTCACATTCTCCATGAGCATTACTGATGATAGGACAGTCGCTTGGTGGTGCAGAACTTGGATCTTGTTGCAAAGGGAGGCATGTTGTTTTTGGTTCTTTGCAACTGGCGTTTTGGTCTTGCACCTGGGAGAATCAAGGAAGGAGAGGAGATCCTTACCTTGACAAGCTGCCTTTCCCCACCTCCACTTCTTTATCACAACTCTTCTACTCTCTGTCGAAGGAGCTGTGGCTCTAGACACCTCAAGACACACGAAATATTTCCAGGAATTGATGACAATGAAAAGTGCACGATAAACCACTCTCCTTTGCTTTCTTATTAAGAAATTCACAACGAAAAATTCAAGGTCAATGAGAAAGGAAATTTTAAATCCAGGTTATTTTCTCCCTGAGATAATTTGCTGATTGTGGTGAATTTAATTTAATCGAATTTCATGCCCTCTCTATCATTGCGGTACTGCCCGCTTCAGAAAATCTTTTTATGAAATTTCTGCTCATAAGAGAGAGAGTTATTGATCATAAGTAGATGGAGCAGTTTGCATCCTTTAATTTCTTGCATTCCACATACAATTGCTTTCAACCATGTTCTTTGAAGTTATGCATTTTAGCACAGCAAGTGGTTGATCTCTCAACAACAAAGCTACATCCAATGACCCCTTAATACACACAGTCTAAGCCTGCAGTCATCATTACCCCATTGTTCACTTAACGCAAGAGTGGATTGAGATTAGATTACTTACAGTGTGGAAACAGGCCCTTCGGCCCAACAAGTCTACACCAACCCTCCGAAGAGCAACCCACGCAGACTTACTCCCCTACATTTACCCCTTCACCTAACACTATGGGTGATTTAACATGGCCAATTCATCTAACCTGCACATCTTTGTGACTGTGGGAGGAAACCAGAGCACCCGGAGGAAACCCACACAGACACGGGGAAGAATGTGCAAACTCCACACAGACAGTTACCTGAGGTGGGAATTGAACCCGGGACTCTGACGCTGTGAGGCAGCAGTGCTAACCACTGAGCCACCGTGCTGTGCCGCCCGTAAATGCTTCCATTTGACCTTGAGCCTTGCCAACTGCATGGCAGTGCAGAGAACCCTGGGCTCCCTTCGACTCTCACATTGACCTCAGTGCAATTTGACACTTCAAAACAAAAGCTTATTGATCAATAGAGGAATGGAGACAACTGGCCCTCTGGGTACCATCATAATCCGATTCCACGGACAATTCAATAAAACAGAAAGCCAAAGAATGGTTTTGTCCATCTCTTGGGTACCACCAGGAGGCAGGGCTGAGAATGTGACTTGGTGTGAAAGAACCCATATTCTGATCTGTTTGGTGTAAAATGTCAAATTTAAATTGCTGCCAAGGTAATTTGCAACTGCAATGGCCTCAAAAGCAGCTGTATCTTTGAAACTAGACTGACTTTTACTGCAAATCCTCACCCAGCCCCTCCAGCTTTAATTATATTGTGCTTGATATTAATGGCGCAGGTGACTTTGCAAATTTAAAGACCCTGAGTCATCCAGGGATTTTGTTTGCAAAGCTGTTTTTTTCTCAGTTGTGTGATGTGACATTACTCCTGAGGGAGCAGGTTAGTAATAGCTAAGATGGGAACAAATAGATTGCAGGGCTATCACTGTTGTTACATTAAACATCTTTTTGGACAGTACAAGACTTATAAATCTGTTTTTATGAAGCTGTGTGCCTGGCAACTGCACAAAATATGTCTTTTAGAATCAAATCACCTCATACTTTTAGGATTTAGGATGGGCTAACACACACAGAAAAAAAAAGGGCTGGTAGAGCTCGAGGAGTTGAAGATTAACAAGAATTCGGAGCATGTTGGAAATACTGAACAGGCCTGGTGGCAGCTACTTTTCATCAGGACGAAAAAAAGCTTGAGCAAATGAAATAAGGAGGGCATTAAGTAGAACAAAAGGGAAGGCTCCGTGATACAATGGAAGACATGCGCAATGACAATGCGCAATGTCTTATCTTTCTACTGGATACATTAAAGCCTTCTTTTCTCCATTTCAATGAGACTCTGTTCTTCTGTTCTCCATTCCAAGATGCACAAGTTCATATTTTTCCACATCATACCCCATTTGCCAACTTTTTTGTCTTCTTGCTGAACTGATCAACATCTCCATCTGTAAACTGTTTGTATCCCTCCCGCTACTTGCCTTATTTTAGTGCCTTCTGCTACAATACTCTCAATAGGGGTGCAGAGGGGCAATTTGTTTTTCACACAGAGAATGGTGAGTGGCTGGAACAGGCAGCCAGAGGTAGTGGTGGAAGCAAGTACAATTTCATCATTTAAGAAACATGTAGACAGTTACATGGATGGGATAGTTATGGCGAGATAAGGGGCCAAATGCAGGCAAGTGGGACTAGGTTAATTGTGACAACTGGACAGTATTGGCAAGTTGGACCAAAGGACCTTTTCCCAAGCTGTAGATCTCTATGATTCTATTAGATCCAACAATTTAAGACTGTAACCTCTGTCCAAAATTCTTGTTATACTGGTTTGTTTCTTCCTCTGCGTTTCTTAATTGCTTTCTCTTGTAAATGGAGGGCTGCTATCCCACCACTCCTGTTGCGCAGTGGACAGTAAAGAGGGTTATCTCAGCGTACAATGGGACCTTAATCAAATGGGCCAATGGGCCGAGGAGTGGCAGAATGAGTTTAATTTAGATAAATGTGAGGTGTTGCATTTTGGTAAGGGCAAGACTTATGTATTTAATGGTGGAATCCTGGGGGGGTTTTGTCAAACAAAGAGACCTTGAGATGCAGGTTCATATTTCCTTGAAAGTGGAGCCACAGGTAGGCAGGATAGTGAAGAAGGCATTTGGCATGCTTGCCTTTATTAGTCAGTGCATTAAGTATAGGAGTTTAGGATGTCAAATTATGGGTGTGCAGGGCATTGGTGAGGCCACTTTTGGAATACTGCATTCAATTCTGGTCTCCCTGCTATCAGAAAGAGGTTGTGCAACTTGAAAGGGTTCTGAAAAGATTTACAAGGATGTTGCCAGGGTTGGACAGTTTGAACTATGGGGAGGGGCTGAGTAAGTTGGGGCTATTTTCCCTGGAGCGTCTGAGGCTGAGGGGTGACTTGATAGAAGTTTATAAAATCATGAGGGGCATGGATAGGGTGAATAGCCAAGTCTTTTCCCCAGAATAGCAGAGTTCAAAACTAGAGGGCAGAGGTTTAAGGTGAAATCGGAAAGATTTAAAAGGGACCTAAGGGGCAACTTTTTCACACAGAGGGTAGTGTGTGTTTGGAATGAGATGCCAGAGAAAGTGGTAGAGGCTGGTACAATTTAAAAAGCATCTGGGTGGGTTGAGAGGGATCTGGTCAAATGCTGGAAAATGGGACTAGATTAGTCTAGGATATCTGGTCAGCATGGACAAGTTGGACTGAAGGGTCTGTTTCCATGCTGTACATCTCTATGACTCTCTGACTTCAAGCGGCAGCAAGAGCAGGTCAAAGACTAGCAATTCTGCAGTGAATAACTCACCTCCTGACTCCACAATGCCTGTTCATCAAGTTAGGCATGTGATGAAGTATTCTCCTCTTGCTTGGATGAGTGTAGCTGTAATAACACTCATGAAGTTTGACACCATCGAGGACAAAGCAGCCCGCTTGATTGGCCCTATACTCACAAGTATCCACTCTCTTCACAAGTGATGGTCAGTGGGAGTCTTGTATAGTATACACAAGATGCAGTGCAGAAATTTACCGAAGATCCTTGGACAGCATCTTCCAAATCCATGACCACATCCAACCAGAAGGACAAGGAAAGCAGCTACGTGGGAACACCACCATCTGCAAGTTTCCCTCCAAGCCACACACCATCCTGCCTTGGAAATACAGAGGAACCTCAATTATCTGGCATTCGATTATCCAAATATTGATTTATCTGGCAAGATCGCAAAGTCCTGATGCTTGGCTAAATTGTGTTATCCGGCATTTGAGTATCTGGAATTCGGTTAATTGAACGGAATACTCCCCTCCATGTCCATCAGATAATCGAGGTTCTTTTTTGTGTATCGCTATTCTTTCCGTGTTGTTGCCTCAAAGTCTAGGAATTCCCTCCCTAAGGGCATTTTGGGTCTACCCTACAGCACAAAGACTGCAGTGGTTCAAGAAAACAGCTCAGCACCACCTTCTCAAGGGGCAACTAGGGATGAACAATAAATGCTGGCCCAGCCAGTGATTCTCATTTCCCATGGCGAATAAACTTTTTAAATTACTTAGAGGTGGGCGTGGTGTAGGTCTTGGTAAATAAAGTGGTCCATTGAACTACCCTGTTGCCCGCTCATTGGCAAAAGTGGAGGAGTAACTCCCTTTCCTTGAGACTGACCCTTCAACATGCACCTTGTTTTAAGCAGCATTTGGTGGCGTAATTGGTTAAAGATGGGAATTCTAGAGCTGAGACCCCAGGTAGCTGAAAGCACAGCTACCAGTGGTGAAGTAAAGGAAGTCAGAGATGTGCAAGAGGCCAGAATTAAATAGAACAATGGAAACAATGCCATGAAACACAATGTGTCACCACACATTCTAAAGGGTCCAATAAAAATAGGATTTAGCACATTGTATTCGACAAATGTTTCAACAATAGGGATGATGTCAACGTATATTTCTGCTACTGTTACATTATTCCGTCCGCATGAGCATAGTAAACACTATGGAGATTAATAAGACCCACAGGGTAAGTGAAACCTTGTTAATCCCCTGCCTGCTTCCAACAGCAAAGCCTATTAGTTGAGTTTTACGTGAAGCCAAGTGTTATTCTCTCTTTCACGCTTCTCAGTCTGCAGTGAATCCAAAATGGATTGATCTCCGGAGTAAAACTTGCAGGATACATGTCAGGAATTTCTGATCTTCAAGCTATTGTAATAATTAAATTTCTCAGGATATCTGTCGGATACTTCCTGGGTTCCGCAGGACCACTGTTTTTGAAGTGTTAGAATGGTGAATTTTTCACTTGGATGGTTCCAGTGGCATGAGTGTGTAGACAATGCTCCTGAGAGTTAATCCATTTCGATAGAGTCTGGTGGTCTCCCAGTCTATGATCACTTTGGATTATGGGAGCCAGCGGATTGCATTTATCTGATCAAACCTAGGATTTTACAAGAGTATTTCAATCATATCATAGTCAAAATTCAAGTTATTTAATTGTGAATTGTGAGGAAATGGGCAAGAAATCTTCACAGTTAAACTTCTGAAAATTAGAAACGCATAGTTGACAACCGAACTGTTCAGTGTATTTGGCCCAAGTTGCATTAATGGCGATCTTAGTAATTATTCAAATTGCAGCTGCCGAGGTTGCTGTCTCTGATTATATAATGGGATAATTGATCCTTTGTCAATGTTACAGATGAGCATCCTCAACGTTTCAGGCCTTGCACATTGTTCAGTGCAGATACGATTCATACAACATAAAAGAACAGTTAGTGTGAGAAGAAAATGTGTGAGGCTGTTTGAGATTACTGCTTAGAGATGGATGTCAGAATGCTGAATTGAAATCTGTTGTAGTGATATTTGGAGGTGACGGTGTTGGATTGAGGTGGACAAAGTTAAAAATCACACAACACCAGGTTGTAGGCCAACAGGTTTACTTGGAAGCACTAACTTTCAAAGCACTGCTTCTTCATGAGGTCACAACCACCTGATGAAGGAGCAGCGCTCTGAAAGCTAGTGCTTCCAAATAACCCTGTTGGACTACAACCTGGTGTTGTGTGATTTTTAACTTTGAAATCTGTTAGTTATAATTTTGCCCATTTTCCATGATAGAATACTTTGAAATTTATCCAGATTTCTTTTCCATTTGCGTTTATTCCATCCAAACGCATGTGGAAATGGATCCTCGACAACGTCAGAGTTTATCTGCTGAAATATCCATTAAATTTAGCATATCAAGTTTGGGCGGCACGGTGGCACAGTGGTTAGCACTGCTGTCTCACAGCGCCTGAGACCAGGGTTCAATTCCCGCCTCAGGGGACTGACTGTGTGGAGTTTGCACGTTCTCCCCGTGTCTGCGTGGGTTTCCTCCGGGTGCTCCGGTTTCCTCCCATAGTCCAAAGATGTGCAGGTCAGGTGAATTGGCCATGCTAAATTGCCTGTAGTGTTAGATAAGGGGTAAAATGTAGGGGTATGGGTGGGTTGAGCTTCGGCGGGTCAGTGTGGACTTGTTGGGCTGAACGGCCTGTTTCCACACTGTAAGTAATCTAATCTAATTGTAAGTAATCTAAAAAAGTCAAAATATCTCGAGTGGCTCAAGAGCTGCAAGTCAGTCCTACAGGGATGAAATGAGCCCCCAGTTGTGTATAGTATGTTAAGAATGAGCTGCTTCTGGTTCAGGGCAGATTGATGTCGATGAAATCTTGATAAGCCACCGTTTGAAAGAATAGTCAGGTCCCCTTGGTGTGCACTCTCTGTGAGTTGATGCTGTAAAGACAGACACAATCATCATGCAAGGCCTAACATTGACTTTCTGGGTATCCACTTTTTTGTTCCCTTTCCTGAGGATGTTAGCTGACAGAGAATAGCTCCACCAGATAAGTTGAGAGTTTTTTTTTTAAATATGCAACTTTCCCAGTTAAGTCTGAGGGTCACAGAGTTGCACAGCACAGAAACAGCCCCTTCAGTCCAACCCGTCCATGCCAACCAGATATCCTAGACCAATTTAGTCATATTTACCAGCACTTTGCCCTTATCCCTCAAAACTTTTCCTATTCATGTACCCATCTAGACATCTTTTAAATGTTGTGTTCCCCACCTCCATCACTTCCTCTGGCAACTCATTACAAACATACAGCACCTGCTGTGTGAAAAGATTACCCCTTAGCCCTTTTTAAATCTTTCCCCTTTCCCCTTAAACCTATGCCGTCTAGTTTTGGGCTCCATCTATTTAATTGTCCTTTGACAATGTAGTAGATTGTGTAGTAGATCGAGGTCAACTCTACCAAGCACTTTAATTTACCTTTCAATTATCACCTTCCTGTGCTGCAAATGTCAGCCATTAACTCAAACGATACAAATTTTGATCTTTGCGGGACTTGACTTACATGCCCAGCTGTGTCCAGAGCCCCTGACTCATCTTGACATCAGGGCATGCCTGCACCACCCACCAACCCCCCTCCCCCCAACCCCCCCATTAAGTGCAAAGGAGAATTGTGGATCTTTGATGGCTGTCTCAGACTCTTGGCTGCAAGGAACACTTTCTAGTATGTGCAGCCTGTCATGTGGCCCAGTTATGCTCACTCAGCACTGTCTCAGCATCTTCAAAATTTGCCGAGACTCCCCAACGTGCAGCAATCTCTAGAAAGACAGATTTAAACAGATGTCTTCGGAATTTTTTTTTCCCTTCTCTGAAGGAGTCGGGCGGAGGGTTTGGAGAGAACGCCCGTCACATGAAAGCCATGAAGACTGCCCTCCAGAAGTAATGAAAAGTGCAATTAAGCTGAGTAAGTGAAGTATAACAGCAAACTATATGTCTCTTATTTTATCAATTGGTCGCCGGTTCCCAATGCATTTTTCAATCTCGAGGAACTATGTATCGCATTGATTTTCTGCGAGTATGGAGTGTTAAAAAAATGTAGGGTGTCATCTGAAATCAAATAAACAATTACAAGGTAACTGATGGTATTTTAAGATGACTTTAAGTTCCCAATGCTTTTGGATTTCAGTGGCAAGGGAGTTCAATGGTAATCATGTGCTCTTAGATGAGGTCTAAAACCATGTAACTTCACACATCTCCCCAAATCCAAACCCCCTGTTTGAGAAAGCCATAATGAAGCTTGAACTTACAATAGGGACTTGGTAATTTATAAACTATGCCTGTTGTGATTAATAGGCTCAACTCTAGTCTTTCAGTAACAGTAAATAGAGAAGGATTGAAGCCTGGTTTGGATTTAGACAGTGATGCTAGCTGTCACCAGTTGTTAATTGTGGAACTAATTGCATGTTGCCATATGTGCCACATCTCAGCTTTACTTTACTAATCTAAGATAGGTCATCGCTTTATTCTTTACATAAAGTGCAGGTCCATTGTATCCTGAAGGTTGCTGCACAGGTGGATAGAGTGGTCAAGAAGGCATATAGTATGCTTGCCTTCACAGGACGGGGTATTGAGTACAAGAGCTGGGAGGTCATGTTAAAATTGTACAAGACATTGGTTCGGCCTCATTTAGAATACTGTGTACTGTTCTGGGGGTCGCCACATTACCAAAAGGATGTGGACACTTTGGAGAGGGTGCAGAGAAGGTTTAGGAGGATGTGGCCTGGTATGGAAGGTGCTAGCTATGAAGAGAGGTTGAGTAGGTTAGGTTTATTTTCACTAGAAAAAAGGAGATTGAGGTGGGATCAGATTGAGGTTTACAAAATCATGAAGAATATAGACAGAGTGGATAGAGACAAGTTTTTTTTTCCCCAGGGTGAAGGATTCAATAACGAGAGGTCATGCTTTCAAGGTGAGAGGTGGAAAGTTTAAGGGGGATACACATGGCAAGTACTTCGCACAGACGGTGGTGGGTGTTTGGAACGTGTTGCCAGCAGAGGTGGTAGAGGCAGGCATGCTAGATTCATTTAAGATGCATCTGGACAGGTGCACGAGTAGGTGGGGAGCAGAGGGATACAGATGCTTAGGAATTGGGCGACAGGTTAAGACAGTAGATTTGGATCAGCTCAGACTTGGAGGACTGAAGGGCCTGTTCCTGGGCTGTAAATTTTCTTAGTTCTTTCTTTGTTCTTATAAATACAAAACACCAAAAACGGCCATTCGGCTGACAATGACATTCATGCTCCTCTTCCCTATTTCCCACATTGTAACCTATCCTCATAAACCTCTTTCCCTTACCAATATTTTAAGTGCGCTTGTTCAGAGAGGATATGACATTCCTCTGGAGAATGTGGAAGTTGTACCTGGACTCCTGGCTCAGAGACAGTGACACTACCTCTGTGCCACAAGTGCCCCTTAACATAATTGACCATATCAAGCTTTAATGTGGATTTTTTTAATCCAACTATTCGGATGTGTTATGGTACATGCCTGGTGGCAGAGATGTCTTAAACCTGGGACTTCCGGCCCAGAAGTTGGGGCGCGACCACTGAGCCACAAGACAAGCACCCCTCCTCCCTTTATGCACTTGTCTCGCATCCCCTGAATTACTGTTCACTTTAGCCACTCCCTGTGAATGAGACTTCAATATTCTCATCACTCTTTGGACAAAGAAGTTTCTTCTGAATTTGTAGTGCAGTCTATGGTGACGACATTATATTGTTATGCCTTTCCCGGCAAGAGGGAACATTTTCTCGACATACAACTTCCAGAATTTTAAAGACATCTATTTGCTCTCTTGAATAAAGGCAACTAGCCTGTCAATGGTTTCCTGATATATACACCTCGGCATTGTTGAAATTGCCTGTATAAATCTTCTTTGTATCCTCTGTAATGCATCTAGAGCCAATGTGCTAACCCGAATTGCACACGGTATTCTGGGTGATCTAGCTGAGATTGACCATTAGTTGAGCATAACATCCCCAAATTTTACCTTCCTGTCAGATGTATAAAGGAATGAAAGCAAGCTCTGCATTTTGTAGCACCTTTCACAACCTCAGGACATTCCAGCAGGCTTTATAGGCAATGAAATATCGTTGAGGTGTGATCATTGTAGTAATGCACAAAACACGGCAACCAATTTGAACAAAACAAACTCCCAGAGGCAGCAATAAACTGCAGTCAGATAACGTCTTGGGTTGCTCAAAAGAAAAGTATTGGTCCAGGCCACTGAGAAAATTCCTTTAAACAGTGGGATCTTTAACTACACCTAAGAGGCAGACTGGATAGAGGCAGTAAGGACATCTTCTCAGATACTCGGCACCCTCTGAAATTCCTCACTACGGCAGTGATATCTCTGTATGGTTTGTGTTCTGAAGTCTCTGGAGAGGGACATGAACACAGAACCCTCTGACTCAGCAGCAATTGCGCTACTGACTTTTGGGGTCTTCTGCCAAATTCGTCATGGAGTATCAGGTATGCTAGAGACCAGCCCGATCCTAGATACATTAACAGCCATATGAATTGAGGTGAGCAGAAATTGGAGGGTATTTTCAACTTGACATAGTCTTAACCGTAGCTAAGAAATGTCTGTATTGTGTATGACTTAAAGATAAAGTAAAATCACTGTCATCCTAGCAGACTCAGTAGAGAGAGAGAGATGACAGGTTATGGTTTAACCTGAGGGTCACCACACCTCAGGTGAGGGATAGGGTTGAGAAGATGGGACCTTAATAGTAACCTCAGCTAGCGCAGAAATTGAACCTGTGATGTTGGCATCACTCTGCATCACAAACCAGCCACTGACTCACTGTGTATGACTTACATTCACATTGAATATACACGTATAATAGCTTAGGATTTATTCATTGCAGAAAAGGAACCTAGGAGACTCCTGACATTTTTTTCAGCCATCACAACAAAATTTTCCCTATCTCTTCTCTGAAGGTGCTAAATTTCAGCCCTCTGGAATTATTTTTATTACCAGCATTGGGGTATCAAAGTATTACCTAAAACTCTCCGTGAGCTGTCCTAATGTAGATATACACATATACAGAGTCTCAAACACACACACAGATATGCACAGATATACACAGACACAGACACATACGCATACACATGCAGAATCACACAGAGACACATACAGGTACACATACACACGCAGACACATGCAGATATGCACAGATACACACACTCACTCTCACATACACACTCTCTCTCACACACAATGACACACACGCACTGACGCACACACAGATATGCACAGGCACGTACACAGACACTCACTAAACTTCTCAACAGGAGCAGTCGTAGTTGGGGCCAGTAAATTGTAGCTTCTGGACCGCGACTATGTTTGGAATCATTGATTCAGCACCAGCTAGGTTTTAGAAAAAGTAATTCTATGCTCGAGTGATTGGACAAAAACGATTTACATTGTGCTGATGACTGTCAACACAGGAGCGGTCACTGTAGCATAGCGAGAAGTGTGTACTGTGGAGAACTAGCAAAGGTGTACCGTTAATACACCCAGCAGACCATTTCAATTAGCTCCTGACCCATGAGCGGGCTAAAACATTGACAGAGAAAGTCATAATGAAATGGGTGTTATCTAAAGATCTATATACTCAGGCTATGGGGGGAATAAAGGATCATCTTCTGAGCTGACAGGGTTCTCTTTTCCATGGGGCATGAATGAAAACTATTGTCACTTTGAAAGTTAAACAATAAAATTGCCTTTGACTTGTTCCTATGTGGTTGAAATCTCTTTCCAGCTCCTGTCTGTAAAGGGGCTGAATGTGATCGATTATCCTGTACACAATATGCTCAAATGGACTTTTAAAGGCTTGATAGATTTGCTAAGTTATCATATAATCTTCAACAGCAAAAGGAAGATGAGTGAGTAGTGTTCCTTTATTCTTAATTCTTTGTTTTATGCTTTATGCAAGGCAGCCCACAGGCAGACATGTCATACAAAACTGTCTGTGATGTGACATGATGAAGTTTTTAATCAGAGACATGGAATAGTGTGAGTGGGCTGTATCCACATTCTTCAATGTCATAGAACATAGAATATGGAACAGTACAGCACAGTACAGGCCCTTTGGCCCTCAATGTTGCACCGACCTGTGGAACCAATCTGAAGCCCATCTATCCTATACTATTCCATTCTCATCCATTTGTTTATCCAATTACCATTTAAATTACCTCAAAGTTGGTGAGTGTACTACTGTTGCATACAGTGCATTCCATGCATCTATTTCTCTCTGAGTAAAGAAACTGCCTCTGACATGTGACCTATATCTATCACTCCTCAATTTCAAGCTATGTCCCCTCACGCTAGCTATCACCATCTGAGAGAAAAGGCTCCCACTGTTCACCATGTATAACCCTCTGATTATCTTATATGTCTCAATTAAGTCACCTCTCAGCATTCATCTGTCTAATGAAAACAGCCTCAAGTCCCTCAGTCGTTCCTCATAAGACCTTCCCTCCATACCAGGCAATAACTTAGTAAATCATCTCTGAACTGTTTCCAAAGCTTCCACATCCTTCTGATAATGCGGTGACCAGAACTGTACGCAATTCTCCAAGTGCGGATGCATCAGAGTTTTGTACAGCTACAACATGATCGCGTGGCTCCAAAATTCAGTCCCTCTATAAATAGAAGTTAATACCCCATGTGCCTTCTTAACAACCCTATCAACCTGGGTGGCAACTTTCAGGGATCTATGTACATGGACACCGAGATCTCTCTGCTCATCCACCCTACCAAGAATCTCACCATTAGGCCAGTACTCTGTATTCCTGTTGCTTCCTGCAAAGTGAATCAGCTCCCACTTTTCCACATTAAACTCCATTTGCCACCGCTCAGCCCAACTCTGCAGCTTATCTATGTCCCTCTGTAACCTGCAACATCCTTTGGCACTATCCACAAGTGCACCAACTTTAGTGTCATCTGTAAATTTATTAACCCACCCTTCAACATTTTCATCCAGGTCATTTATAAAAGTGACAAATGTCCTTTCCTCATTCGCTTGTACTGAGTCAGTAGTCACGTACTTACTGTGTAATCTTCGGTCACTCTTGGTGTAGAGTAATAGCAAGCTAGGCAAGAGTCTGATGGAGCAATGGGCAGGGGAGAAGCATAATGGTGAGCCCTAAGCTCTTCTCATTTGAGTTCTACATCTCTTTCAATATGGAGACAACAAAGTTGCCATCAATGTCCTGACTGAGTAAAAGTAGACTAGGAGCCAAACATGGCACCTTCCTAACTTACACTCGACTGGTTACACATTGCCTTCACCCATCAAGAAAGCTTGAAATGCTTTTTGACTTCCTCACAAACTAACCTTATAGCCTAGTTTGCAAGCTAGGTTAGACTTCAGAAGCACTTTTTTTTCCTTCAAATCAATTGCTTTAGGATTAAAAATGCAATTGAGCATGCACAAAAGGACAGAATCTCTGCTTTAAAGGATAAAAAGAATGGGTTATAATTGGACTCCTGTGTAAGGTCTATCATTTAGAGAGTTGAGAGAGGAGGGTGCTGAAGTCTGAATTGACTGGATGTTCCTAGTACTGATTGATTTTGATCCTCTGAGAATGATTCATTCAATGTTAGATGTGATTCAATCACCTCTGGCAGTGAATCTGACCTTGGATGACCTTGGAGCACACAGGACAAATAAGAGCTGATGAAAGCCTCAGCAAACACGTCCGCAAATGATCCAAGACTGCAGCTGAGGATTCTTGTCACAGAGAATATGATGCCCGACCAAAGATAGAGAGTAGGGCAGAGAGCATCAACATTGCACACTACAGGGGACAGTTGGCCATTGGGAAAACAATGGGCTAACATTTGGAAGTGTGCAAGAGAAATATAAAAGTTTGGGGAAGATTGCCCCTCAAACTTCAAATGCAGCTAAATTCAATCAACAAATGAAATCAGAAATTGCTGGAAAAGCTCAGCAGGTCTGGCAGCATCTGTGGAGAGAAATCAGCGTTAATGTTTCAGGTCAGCTTTGAGGAAGGGTCAAGAATATTAACTCTGATTTCTCTCACCAGATGCTGCCAGACCCGCTGAGCTTCTCCAGCAATTTTCATCTATGTTTCTAATTACAACATTCACAGTTCTTTTAGTTTTTGCTCAACAAGGAAGGGGTTGGAAGGCGAGATATTATAATTACTGTACATTCTTGTATAAAAATCGTGTTTCAGAGATCAAACCTTTCTTCGCAAATGAGGGACCCGAGTCATCCATGAATACAATTTTCAGGACGTTGAAAACTACCCTATCCTATTGTGATTTGGAGGAGCCAGTGTTGGACTGGGGTGGACAAAGTCAGCAATCACACAGCAGGTTATATAGTCCAACACAACCATCTGATGAAGGAGCAGCACCTCAAAAGCTAGTGCCTCCAAATAAACCTGTTGGACTATAACCTGATGTTGTGTGACTTTTAACTTTCCTATCGTCACCAACTCACTTACAATGACTTATCAGCTGATTGCGTGTTGCCAGTTCGGAAATTGTTCCTGTTAACCTTGTCCCAAAAAGTAGAGCAAAAGGGCATCAAAAGTTTATCTTTCTTGCTGATCAGACTCCAGAAGCACATTCACACCAAGGTAAGTTACAGCACCAAGGAGGCGATAAATAGAAAGAGTTTAGACATTTTGATCAAAACACTGGGGGTCGACTTATGCACAAGATGATTTTGGGGGAGGGGTCGGCTTTTCCATGGTATTGACTAGTTGTATTTGGATGTGGATGTCACTGGTGAGGTCATCATGTATTGTCTACCCTAATTGTTTTTGAACTGAATGGTTTGCTAGCCCATTTCGGAGTTGAAAAGTGTGGCACTGAGAAAGCACGGCGAGTCAGGCAGCATCCGAGG
This sequence comes from Hemiscyllium ocellatum, assembly GCF_020745735.1. NCBI lineage: Eukaryota > Metazoa > Chordata > Chondrichthyes > Orectolobiformes > Hemiscylliidae > Hemiscyllium > Hemiscyllium ocellatum. Next base: position 25,477,167 of record NC_083442.1, on the reverse strand, counting down.
AGCAGGAAAGTCAATGTTTCGGGCATAAGCCCTTCATCAGGAATTCCAGGGTTCAGTGAAGGACCGACCACATTGCTTTAGATCTGGACGCCAGACCATAAGATTGACAGGTTCCCATCCTGCAAGAACATTAATGAATTGGATGAGTTTTACGATTATCTACAATGGTTACACGGTCATCATTAAGGTTAGCTTTCAGCTACAGATTTTTGTGGAATTCAAATTTCGCCAACTGCCACGGCGTAATTTGAATCCATGTCTCCAGAACATTATAAAAATCAAAAGGACTGCAGGTGCTGTAAATCAGAAGCAAAAACAGAAGTTGCTGGAAAAGTTCAGCAGGTCTGGCAACATCTGTGGAGAGAAATCAGAGTTAACATTTCCAGTCAGTTCTGAGGAAGGGCCGACCTGAAATATTAACTCTGATTTCTCTTCACAGATGCTGCCAGACCTGCTGAGCTTTTCTAGCAACTTCTGTTTTTGTCCCCAGAATGTTAACCTGCGATGCTGGATAACTAGTCCAATGACATTATCACTACACCATTGCCTTGACTGGACTAAATATACAGTAGCTGTTGATTGCTGTTGAATAAGTGTTGGTGAGTGGGTGAGATGCTCTTCAGAGGGTTGGTGCAGACTCAATGTGCCAAATGGCATCTTTCCGCACTGTTGGGATTCTATGAGGAGTGGTGCGGGTGTGGACCTTATTACCTGAAAGAATGATCGAGTCAGAACCTCTCACCACTAGCAACATCCCCAGCGTTCAGGGTCAAGAATGGAAAATAGGATCATGGGTAATCAGCTCTGGTATGGACACAGTGGGCTAAAAGGCTTCCTACTGTGTTGTAATCAGCATTTACAGTACATCAGCTACATTTCTGCAAAACCACCAAACAAGCAAGTAAACTCCTTCATTCAATAAGACTGCTTCTTCATACAGCCGTAGATTCAACCCCAGTTACTGTCTGTTTTGATTTGCTGTCTAGTCAGTAGAAATAGCAGACCTCTGCTGGTGCTGTTCACCAAGTTGGAATGCTCGGATGTTGGAGTGGAGCTGTATTTAATCCCACCTGCCTCTTGACTCTCACGTGTCTCACTGTTACAAACTACCTGAGGCCAATTAGAGGTTAATTACTGGCATTGAGGCAAATGCTTATAGATTTCAGACTGCAGGGCTGAACGAAACAGCATGAAATGGCTGCCTTTCATTCTCTATTAAAATACTTTTGATACTTTGAAATGTTCCATCTGTTCTGACAGGTGTGCTCTCTCTTTTTCTCTCACCACCCCCCCCCATCTCTCTCTCTCTCTCCCCTTCCATTTCTCTGCTTGCATTATTTGTAGATATGGGCAAAGGTGGGTATTTGTGTGTGTGTGTGTGTGTTTTACACTGTATACGAGGTGCAATACCAATTAAATTACATCCACATTAACGTGACTGGTTATTCATTTCAATCTGTACATGGGATCTGTGCGAAATGGCTGTTGCATTAGGCTGAATAACAGCAATAATGTTTCAGAGTAATTTATTGTCTGCAAAACACTTTGAGAGCTTTCTATGAGATGGACGTGCCTGCTAGTCACACCAGGTTTTTAAATCATTTTCTCACTGAAAAGATTAGGAAACGATTACCACCCAAATACTGCTTCTCTCCTTTTAAAGGAAAAAACAGTGAATTCATGCATTTATTTCTTCTCTGATATTGAGGTTAATCCTGTAAAGACCGAAAGCAGCGAGAGATTTGATAGCCTCAACTGCTCTCTAATTCTGATCGTGTTATGAAGTCACTTGGCCCTTGGTGCTTGGCGGGATTTGTCTGCAATATGGATCTTTCCCATTGCTGTGGGGACATGGAAGTGGCAAATCTGTACGCTACCAGTCAGGATTTTACCCGGAGTGCAGTCAGTCGCTCACAATTACAGAACTCAAACAATGTCGAACAAAGACTGGTCACTGAAGATTTTTTTTGTCTTGCACTCTCAGGACATAATGCAAGAGTATCAAATTTCAAACAGTCACAATCATTTGTATGACTGAAGAAAGGGGTACGGGTTGGGTGGTCTCAACTCTGAGTTTCCAGTGTTGATGTATTGCCAGGTACGTAAGCTCAGCAATTGGCTCATTCAATCAAACAGCAGATCACTTTGGTTGCTCGTAGCAGACAGAATATGAACTGCACTTAACCAGCTGGTGAATGCGAAACATCCAGCAGATATTTCAAATCTCTCATTCAATGTCACCAGAAAGGCCTTTGCAAAATGCCCCAAACCTCCACTAGCAGGATACTTGCACCATTGTCAGCATTCTCTCTCAGGTCCATATCCACAGCATCAATGGTTATAGTCAGTCAGCTAGCTGCCTTAGCTGGTCCACATGGTCTGACAAAAGACTCTGAGATAAGCTCTGTATTAGAATCCATACATTGTGGAACCAGGCAATTCGCCCCACCGAGTCCACACCGACCTTCCGAACATCACCCCACCCTATACCTGTAACTTCGCATTTTCCCTGCCTAACCCACACATCCCTGAACGCAATGGAGCAATTTAGCATGGCCAATCCATCTAACCTGCACATTTTTGGACTGTGGGATGAAACTGAAGCATCTCCCCTAGGCAGACAGGCACATTGAATCAAACAGGGAGAATGTGGAAACCCGGCACAGACAATCACCCAAGGGTGAAATCAAACTCAGGTCTCTGTCACTGTGAGGCAGCAGTGCTAACTACTAAGCCACCTTTAGCCACAGTGCTGCCCTGAGCTTTATTCCAACAAGTGGTTACCATAGCGTTGAGGAAATGCTTCAAGAATATCCTCAAAGCTTTTGTTAAAAAATTCAACTGTCCTTCTGACTTACGGGAGCATCTTGTCAAAGACCATCCAAACTAGAGTAGAAGGGATCAAACATCCTGACTAACTTCAACAGCACAGATAGAAGCTAAACACACAAAAAATATAAGTATGTGTGAAGCATGGAGCATTCCCACCGACCTGCCTCTTCAAACACTTCCTGTCCCAACTACAGGGGCCACAGGTCCCTTGTTGAACCATTCAGTTACCTTAGGAACAACAATTCCAGAAAGGATAAAAGTCCTCCTCCGTCTCGAGGGATAGCTTAAGGAGAGGTGTCAAGACACAAAACAAAAGGAAAGTTAAAGTCTCTGTAGTCCCAGGGGGTCATAGAGTTGCTCTCTCATGAGAAGAAGATGATTGGTGGTGGTTTAACCTGAGGGTCAGCATGCCTCAGATGAAGGGAGTGGTTGAGAAGGTCAACCCATCATGGTAACCACAGCTTGTGCAGAAATTGGCCCCACACTGTTGGCTGCCCAGTTAACTGACCCAGAACAAAATGGCTACTGTTTGATATGGGTCTGCAATTGGGCAGCATTTGTTGAACAACTCTGAGTGCACCAGTAGTCACACTTACAACCAGTTGAAGAAACTTAATCAATGTTGTAAAGTGACTAATTGAAGAGTGTTGCGCATTTATAAACAGGAAGCCATTCTCTGCAAAGAAAATGAATATGTTCAAACCTTGTGCCTTATTTTAATTATCCCGGAGCTTTGGGAGCCTCTAGTTCCCCATTGCTCTCTCCATGGCAACCCCTCAGCCAATCAAACTGACTTGAAAACTAATCAGCTCCTCTTTTCTCCTGTAATGTCAATCATTGGAATTATTTAAAATTTGACATTCTTGTGTTTGTCCTGATGAATGAAAGATAAAAAAAACTTCACCAACATGACTCTGGCTTCAGCAATAGTACAACAGTCTTTCACAAAGCTCAGAAACTTAAGACTGTCGGAGGATCATTGTCAAACATTAAGCCAGTGAGGTGACTCGCTAATGTTGGTTGCTATAGCATGTTTGTCATTTTGCAATATTAAACAAGATGATATGTATTGATAAAGTACAATCATCGCTGTTGGTTCGTAGATCTGCTGGCCGCCTGAGAGATAGAATACAGTTCAGCACCTCACTTTTACACTCATCATACCCTGAGTTTCCATCAGTCTGAATTCAAAACAGTTGGAGGGGCATGTGCAGAAGACATGGACATGCAGTTCAGTACACAAGGCTTGGAGGTTAGAGGTAGTGTGGTTCCATTGCTTTCTACCTTTCCTTTAATTTTTCCAGCCACTGCGTTGACCTTTTGAGGTTCATGTATAGCTATGAGAAAGTGGGAATGAATGTGTCATAAAGTCACACAGCACAGAAACAGACCCTTCAGTCCAACTTGTCCGCACCAACCAGACATCCCAACCTGATCCAGTCTAATTTATAAGACATAGGAGCAGAATTAGGTCATTTGGCCCATTGAGTCTGCTCCGCCATTTGATCATGGCTGATATGCTCCTCACCCCCATTTTCCTGACTTCTCTCCACATCCCTTCAACCCATTAAAAATCTGTCTAACTCCTCCTTAAATTTACCCACTGTCTCACATTCCCTACAGTGTGGATACAGACCCTTCAGCCCAAGCCCGACCCTCCAGAAAGTAACCCAGCCCAGACCCATTTCCCTCTGACTAATGCACCTAACACTATCAGCACTTTAGCATGGCTGATTCACCTGACCTGCACATTTTTGACATGTGGGAGGAAACCAGAGCAAACCCATGCAGCCACAGGGAGATTGTGCAAACTCCACACAGACAGTCGCCTGAGGCTGGAATCGAACCCGGGTCCCTGACACTGTGAGGCAGTAGTGCTAACCACTAAGCCACTCCTAGGATGACAATTGAGCAGGGAAGGAGCTGCTTTTGCCCTGGATGATGTCGAGCTTCCTGAGTGTTATTGGAGCCGCTCTTATCAGGCTGCTTACGTCTTTGCAAGAAGGCAGTTGAGCAACACACCAGCCTTGATCGAATGATGGAGCAGACTTGAGAGGACGATGGCCCAATTCTGCTCCTATATCTAAAATTCGAAAGAACTGCAAATCAGAAACAGAAACAGAAATTGCTGGAAAAGCTCTGCAGGTCTGGCAGCCTCTGTGGAAAGAAATCAGAGTTTACATTTCGGGTCCAGTGACCCTTCCTCAGAACATTTGGGTAATAATGGGTAGCGAGTAAGAGCAGACGAGGTGATAATAAAGCCTGGAGTATGGGGGTCAGGGTCAGGACATGGAAAAAGCCCAAGCCTTAAAATTGTTGACCCCAATATTGAGTCTACAAAGCTGTTGAGAGCACATGCAGAAAATGAGGTGTTGTTCTTCCAGCTTGCACTGGGCTTCACTGCAGCACTGCAGCAAGGCCGGAACAGAGACGTTGGCCAGGCAACAGGGTGGGGTGTTGAAGTGGCAGGTAACTGGAAGCTCAGGGTCTTTCTTGTGGCCAGAATGTGGGTGTTCTGCGAATTGGTCGCTCAGTCCATGCTTCATTTTTCGCCAGTGTAGAGGAGACCACATTGTGAGCAGCGAATGCAGTCGGCTAAATTGTAGAAAAGTGCAAATAAAGTGTTGCTTCACCTGGCCTTTGGTTACTGAGGAGGGAGGAGGTAAATGGGCAGGTGTTACACCTTTGGCAATTGCAGGGGAAGGTGCTGTGGGCCCGAGAGTGGTGGTAGGGGAAGGTGTGGGAGGTTTGGGAGTGAAGGAGGAGTGGACCAGTGAGTCACAGAGGGAATGGTATCTGTGGAAGGAGGACAAGGAAAGAGAGGGGAATATGTATCTGCTCCTATGAGTGTCCCTGATGAAATGTTCTATACGACTAATGATAAATTATTCCTGGATTTTAAGTGTAAGTTAGTGATGTCAGGTCGCATCAGTAACTCAGCAGGCTACCTATGACTGGAACTAGCTGCAAAGCTGGTTTTTCCTGCTGATCTGTCATTGTGTTACCTTCACATGAACTGTTGTGAAAAATGGAGATATTTCAGTGAGAGGTGTCACACTACAATCCAACACCATAATCTGGCATTCTGAGATATTACAGTTTCAAATGTTATCTCTTTGTGAGTGTGATTTGCTTCTTCTAAGAGTATATTTACCGTTATCTCTTTTGTAATTTCATTTCTAGCGTGTGCAGTCCTAGACTAAGGGGACATGATGTGCAGGATGGACACTGTTATAGAGAATTATTAATATAGCAGGAACAGGCCATTTGACCTGACTGTAAGAGAGTAAGAACTGCAGGTGCTGGAAGTCTGAAAATGGAAATTGTTGGAGAAATGCAATAAGTCTGGCAGCACACATGGAGAGAGAAACAAGGTTAGTATTTCAGATCCAGCGACCCTTCTTCATTGTAGCTGGGAAAAAGTTGGGGTGAATTATATGTTGAAGGTGAATTGGGGGAAGAGGGGTCTAGTAAATGTTAGGTGGAAATGAGCCCAGAGAGAGAAAGAGACAAACAGGCAGAGAAAGGAATGGATAACGGTCAGCCTGAGAGAATCAATAACTGCTAATGGGGACCATTAGTAGTTCACAATGGAACTTTCTCCCAAGTCCTTGCCTCCACCTCCACAGACCAGACCTTGTCACCACATGAGCTGCTACCACAACCAATCCATTGTCAATCACTAATGGACCCCATTAGCATCTATTCATTCTCCCAGGCTGAACGTTACCCATTCCTGTGCCTGTCCAACTGTTGTTCTCTCTCTCCAGACTTCATCTCCACCTATTGCTAACTCCTCCTCCCTTCCCCCACCCCATCTTCAGCATATATACCATTCTTTTCCCTGCTGAAGAAGGGTATGTTTGGACAGCACGATGGCTCAGTGGTTAGCACTGCTGCCTCACAGTGCCAGGGGCCCACATTCAAATCCTGCCTTGGGCAACTGTCTGTGTGGAATTTGCACATTCTCCCTGTGTCTGCGTAGGTTTCCTCCCACACTCCAAAGATGTACAGGTCAGGTGAATTGGACATGCTAAATTGCCCATAGTGTTAGATACATTAGTCGGGGTAAATGTAGGGGAATGGGTCTGGGTGGGTTGCTCTTTGGAGAGTCGGTGCGGACTTGTTGGGCCGAAGAGCCTGTTTCCACATTGTAGGGAATCTAATCTAGACCTGAAACACTAACTCTGTTTCTCTGTCTTCAGATATTTCCTGACTTGGTGAGTTTCTCCAGCAATTTCTGTTTTTGGTTCATTTGGCCCAGGAGGAGCCAAATCTATTCTGCTATCTTTCACCCCACAGTCCATCAGTGGATTGATCTGATTATCCTCAGCTCCACTTTCCTGTCTTATCCTCATCACCCTTGATTCCATAACCAATTAAAAACTCTCTGATAGAGCTCTTAAAGATAGTGGAATCGAGGGTTATGGGGATAAGGCAGGAACAGGATACTGATTGAGGATGATCAGCCATGATCATAATGAATGGTGGTGCTGGCTCGAAGGGCAGAATGGCCTACTCCTGCATCTATTGTCTATTGTCCTTTCTCCCTAGTTTGTCCGGTTTCCCTTTCAATGCATCTCTCCCATTTGTCTCACCTAATCCTATGTGTTCAACTGTGTTATTCTCACAATTCAATATGTACAATGTTTTGGTGAAGCTATTCACGTTAATTTTGTTTTTGTCTGGGCTGAAGAAAAGTCATTGGACAACAGCCCTATCTCTAACCTCTCACACAGCCTTTTTGCTTTCATGGTAATTTTACTGATTAGCCCAACCTTTCTCCATAGAATCAGCTTAGCCCAGAAGAGTGTTCTGGAGCAAGAGTCTGCCTATACCAGTGGCATTATGTTGTATGTGTGACAGTTCTACAGAACCATTTGTAATGGCATTGCCCTCCACGTGATCCATCCAGCTAATTCAGTTCCTTTCTTATGCCCTTTGAGATTCCTCTGTGCGAGCAACTGACGAATTCTGAGTTAAAGTAATTTCTGAGCCTTGGCTCAAAGTCAGCTTGCTGGTCATGATTTGCAGACCCTAATCACTTTTGGGGTAAGTGAATTCAGTTTGTGAGCTTTTCACACATGATCATCCTTGTCTTCTCATCTCTCCTGACTGAAATATCTGCCACTGTTTACCTTATTAAATTAGATTCCCTACAGTGTGGAAACAGGCCCTTCAGCCCACACCGACCCTCCAAAGAGTAACCCACCCAGACCCATTTCCCTCTAACTAATGCACCTAACACTACGGGCAATTTAGCATGGCCAATTCGCCTAACCTGCACAACTTTGGACAGTGGGAGGAAACCCACACAGACACAGGGAGAATGTGCAAAATCCACACAGACAGTAGCCCGAGGCTGGAATTGAACATGGGAACCTGGTGCTATGAGACAGCAGTACTAACCACTGAGCCATCATGCTGTGTTTCCCTTCATGGGTACAAAGACTCCAAGTCCTCTCAGGAGAGTCAACATTTCAGGCAAAAGCCATTATTCAGGATGAAAACCCTGTTGAAGGGCTTTTGCCTGAAATGTCGACTCTCCTGCTCCTTGGGTGCTGCCTGACCGGCTGTGCTTTTCCAGCACCACACTCCTGACTCTAATCTGCAGCATCTGCTGTCCTCACTTTCACCAAAATAAGGAGACCTGCCTCTTGCATCACATCGGCTAATGACAAATATTCAAGCATATTAATAATTGCAACGCATTGCAATTATTAATATGCTTAAATATTTGTCATTACCCAATTCTTCCATTATTTTGTACTTCATGTTATTTTAATGGCTGTCTATAACGGTGATGTGAGTTATGACACTGGACTCAACAACACTTTGCCTTCTACATGCGATATCTATTGGCACAACTGATACCATTGCTAGTGATGTCTGCCTCCAAAGGCATAAAGCAAAGTTCTATTCAGTTTGTTTTTCAGATAAAAATCACTGGATTTATGGATATCAATGACATCAAGCAATATGGGGAAGGTAGGGTAAAAATGGTCGAGATTGATGATCAGCCAGGATGTGTTTGACTAGCAGAACAAGCTCAATGGGCTGAAGGGCCTGCTCCTGCTTTTATTTCCTATGTGCACGTGATTCATTTGTGAGGGGAAGGATGAGACTAGTGCTAACACGTTGATTATTTTCCGCTAGGACAGGGAAAAATGAATCAGTGCCAGATGGATCAGCCTCAGAGGAGGGTCAACTGGATGTGGAGAAATACATGAAACTAAGGCTTTCATACACGGGCAGTGAATGAAATGAGCTTGATAGGCTTTTTCTTGCACAAGATTTTTATCTTCTCAAATTAAGGTCAACAAAATAGCGAGTGCAGGGCATAAATGCAAATTTACGTATTCTGGTAAACTGCTTTTCTCGATGATATACTTTTTCATATGGAGATGGAGAATCACACAGATTGCAGGTGGGAAAGCAAACCATATGTTATACAAGATATAATTCCAGCCTCAACAACACCTTGCCTTCCACTTGCTATATCTACTGGCACTATTGATACCATTTGACAAAGATGGCAATACAAAGTACAGAGTTAGCATCAGAGGTGCTGCACCCAATTGCTGCAGCAGAAAGGGAAACTATTAACTATAGCTAGAGCCAGTGTAATAGTCTTCTACAAACAATAAATTGTAGACATAGACATAAAAGTAGATAACTAGATAGAAAAAGACATATCTATATATTTATATATATAGACAGTTATATATAAGTATAAATGGAGACACAGAGACAGAGATATACAGAGACACAGAGTGACAGAGACAGAGAGACACAGAAAGACAGAGAGAGAGAGAAAGAGACGGACACAGAAAGAGACACAGAGACAGACAGACAGAGACAAAAAGTCAGAGTGGTAGGTGCCCAATTCAGTTTGATAAAAATAACACAAACAATCATAGCTCATAGCACAGTTATAGACAACTATTAAAATAACATTAAATTATAAACTAATGGAAGAATTGGATCATGACAAATATTTAAGTATATCAATAATTACAATGTGTTGCAAAAGGCAGGTCTCCTTAATTTACATAGTTAAAACTGAAAGATCTATTTCACAGTGCATTTTGTATTACCGTTCATAGATCATATGTAGCCAGTTAAGTTCATTAAATTCTCAGGGATAGGACTGTCTCAGAGTCATTTGTGGTAAATCTTCTTGTGGATTGGTCTCTTTGTCCTCAACTCCCTCAGACATTTACTTTCATGTGATTATGGTGAAAGATAGCGACAATGGGAAGAGTGATTGGAGAGATTTCTAAAGTCCAGACAATGCTTTATCTGCCTTTTAGCAGGGGGACACGTATTCAGTCACTCAATTTGTCACAGAACAGCTTTGGTGTGATTAATCGATAAATTTTCCATTTTAGGATAGATACTGTATCGTGAATTCCTAGTGCATTTGTAAGGGCAGTGGGGTGGAAACTGTCAGTTTCTATGATACGGGGGTAGAGATCCTTCTGCCATTTCATGACAGCTCTTTGTATCATCTGACCCAGAAGTCAGTGTAGAAGTGCACTAAATATTAAAACATAATGCAAATGATGCATTCATAGTCTAAGCATCTGCTGATGTAAATCATGAAATGATGGACTTCAAATTTGAAATAGATACATTGGCAATCTTTCCATCCTTTATCACGCTAGGAGAGACTTAAAGGTAAAGTCACTGTAGTCGACCAGACCATTGGGCTGCTCTCTCATTAGAGAGAGACAACTGATCATGGTTTAGTCTGAGGGTCACCACACCTCAGATGAGGGGAGAGGTTGAGAAGGAGAGTCCTTCATGGTAGCCTCAGCCAATAGAGGAATTGAATATCCAATCATGAGCACAGCCGTTAAACTTACCCTGCAACATATTGAGCACATATATAAATTAGGCAGCCATTCGATTTTAACTCAAGTACACAATGCAGGCTCCCATTTGCAAAGAAAATCATCGCAGGCTGTGTGGAGTGCTTGGTGCACCCCTTACCCTGTCCAAATCACATCAGAAAACATCAGAGGTAATGAAACTTCCATTTTTTAACCGACAACACCACCCCCCTCCCTTCCCATGGCACTTTCCCATTTAACCGCAGAAGGTGCAACATCTGTCCCTTCACCTCCTCCCTGCCCACCTTCCCAGGGCCGAAACAGGTGAAGCAGCAGTTCATCTGTACCCCCTCTAGTCTTGTGTATTGTACTCACTGCACCCAATGTGGCCTACTCTACATTGGAGAAACCAAACACAGACTGGGTGACCACTTTGCGGAATACCTCCAGTCCATGAGCAAGTGTGGCCCTGATCTTCCCGTAACCTGCCATTTTACCACAGCATCCTGTTCACATGCCCACGTGTCTGTCCTCGTCATGCTGCAGTGTTCCAGCAAATCACAGCGCAAATTGGAGCAGCAACATCTCGTCTTCAGACCCGGCACTATACAGCCTTCCAGTCTTAATATTGAGTTCAGCACCTTCAGATTGTGAACCCATTCCTTCCCTTTCCTTTAACTTTGCCTCTTACATTCTCTGTCACCATGTCCTCTCGTCCATCCCGCCAACCCAGTGTTCTTTCCAGTCTGGAGGTTAGACACACCATTGTTCTGCCAGTCTCACATCTGATCACTTAACCTGAGCTATCAACATCCTCTCTCCCCCAGCACTCCCACTATTGTGTAAATGCTGCCCCCTCTACACTCCATGTAAGCTCTAGTGAAGAGTCATCTCGACTCGAAACGTTAGCTTGCTGTCTCTCCATGGCTGCTGCCTGACCCGCTGTGATTTCCAGCATTTTTGTTTTCAGAAACTCACCATGTGATGGTCAGACAATCGGAGGAAGTTGGCCAGTTAAAGACATTAATACGTCAAGCAAAGTCAAAATATAGATCCTCCTGGAAGTGACAAAGATACAGTTAATTTTGTTAATTTTAGTAATCTGTGACTTCCTATGCAAAATCTTACATTTTAGATTAGACTAGGTTCCCTATTGTGTGGAAACAGGTCCTTCAGCCCAACAAGTCCACATTGACCCTCCGAAGAGTAACCCACCCAGACCCATTTCCCTCTGACTAATGCACCTAATACTATGGGCAATTTAGCAAGGCCAATTCACCTGACCTGCACATCTTTGGACTGTGGGAGGAAACCGGAGCACCCAGAGGATACCCACGCAGACACGGGGAGAACGTGCAAACTCCACACAGACAGTCACCCGAGGCTGGAGTCGAACCTGGGACCCTGGCGCTGTGAGGCAGCAGTGCTAACCACTTGGAATTAAGCCCTCAGTTATCTTACACACTCTTCCGCTTTCATACTTGGGACATACATGCAGTTGGGAGGGGGATATTGGAGGCGATAGACTATAAAATAAATTCGACATTCTCGACACGTTCTCTGGTGAGTGACAATCTGCTCTTGGATTGCAGTGTTCGAAAAATTGGGTATTGATGTAGTCAAGTCACAAGTATCTTTTTCACAAGCAGCTCCACAATTTTGCTTCACTTTGTGAGGAGTAAATATTTCACCCTCTCTCCACGTCCTGGTGGCTTGGTCAATATTTATTTTAATACAAAGCAACAGGCTGGTGTTATCGCATTGTCAGAGAGCGTGAATTGGCAATCACATTTCCCAACTTGTAGCCTTGACCACCCTTCAAAGGTAAAGAAATTTCATGTACTGTTTTGGGTCATTCTAAAAAGCTATATAATTGCAAATATTGTTTTTTTTAAATTTATCTTCTACAGTGTGATAAATGAATAGTTACAATTGATGGCAGTTGGGAGTTGGGAGGTCATGTTGTGGCTGTACAGGACATTAGTTAGGCCACTTTTGGAATATTGTGTGGTCTCCCTCCTACAGGAAGGATGCTGTGAAACTTGAAAGGCTTCAGAAAAGATTTACAAGGACGTTACCATAGTTGGAAGGTCTGAGCTAAAGGGAGAGGCTGAATAATGTGGGGCTGCTTTCCCTGGAGCGTCGGAAGCTGAGGGGTGACTTTATATCTGTTTATAAAATCATGAGGGACATGGATAGGTAAATTGACAGGGTCTTTTCTCTGGGGTGGGAGAGAGTCCAGAACTAGAGGGCATAAGTGTATGGTGATGGCCGGTCTTTGTAGTTATTTCCAACCCTTGGCCATGCTGTCTGTGACATTTTAGCCTTTATATGCTGATGGCAGCAATGACAGGGATTGGTGAAAGATACATCCGAACATTGGGAGCTAACAGGTTTTCTGCCTAATGTATACTGCTTTCCAAATTTGTGGCATCAAACACAGTAAATCAAAGAACTGTAGATGCTGGAAATCAGAATCTGCTGGCGAAACTCAGCAGGTCTGGCAGCACTGGTGGACAGAGAACAGCATTAATGGTTCACTTCCAGTCACCCTTATTCCAGAACAAGATGTGCAGAAGATAAACTAATAAAGAGGAACCTCGATTCTCTGCAGGCCAGGGTGGGGAGTATTTCATTCAGTTAATCAAAAGCTGGATAATCAAATGCCTGATAACATAGTTTGTCCAAGCATTGGGACCTTGCGAACTGGTCAGGATAATCTGACATTTGGATAATCAAATGCAGGATAATCGAGGGTCCTCTGTAAATCAGTAAAAGATTGCTGTACCTTTAACTGCAGCCAATATTAAAAGAAAGCTAACTTTACAGCATTTTGAACTTCAATAAGCCTAATACTTGTAGATTTCATTTCACCCCTCGAAAGGCCCGATGAAAGAAGATGGTGTTTTTCAATTAGTTTCCACAAACGTTGGCGAGGAAAAGGCAACTTTGTGTGAGGATGCGATTGGTAGACGGTCCCAGGACAGGGAGAGGTGAAAAGCTGTTACGAGATTTGGAAATATGGATGAGATTTTTAACAATGCCCTTGGTAAACGGAGACACCTTCATTGGAACCCTTAACCTTAAGCCAACAATTTCTTTGCAATGCCACAGGCCCTCGTTTCAGACCAGGAACCAGTTTATACTGGTTATTTACTCAGCCTAATAGATGCTGTGCCCTTTTCTACTCCAGTATTATTATACCAGTCATGTCTATCCCAGGACATTTTTAAACTCTAATTATACGCTTAAAAAAAAAGGCGGAGGGAATAAATTGCAACAGCTTGCAGTGTAACAGATTTAGCATCTGCTGCAGCTCAAACAGACTCTAGTGGCCGAAATGTTGGACTGTTTGAAGAACATAACCTGCCAGGACCACCCCCCTCCCCCCCCCCCAACCAATGTGGCAACACTTTTAAACCTGCGAGCCTTCTGTTATTCTAGCGCTGCACTGCACTGTTGCCACGAAACAGGAAAGGAGAGTGGGTGTCTCAGACAGGATAAAACTTACACATGAGGTTTGCAAAGTGAGTGGGGCAAACAGATCCTTTAAAAGGCCTGAGAGAGGATTTGTGATGAGGCACTGTGTAACTTCCGTTATTTAGTCCAATGCTCCTGGCCCAGGTATCAATGACACGAAACGACTTGGATGCTGATCCCCGAAATGTGGTATATGTTAAACACAGTTGGTAGCCCAGTGGGATTGTTGCTGAACTAGCATCTAGGCTTTGGGGTAAGACTTTCAAATACCTCCCCGTGGCAGGTGTTGAAATTTGAAGCAATGAAAATCTGGGATAGACTGGGTTTGTTTTCACTGGAACATAGGAGGTTGAGGGGTGACCTGATAGAAGTTTATAAGATTGCGAATGGCATGCAATACAGTGGAAAGTATGAGGCTTTTTTCCCAGGGTGGAGGGGTCAATTTCTATGGGACACAGGTTTAAGGCTTGAGTGGGGATGTTTAAAAGAGATGTGCGAGGAATGTTTTTCACACAAAGGGTGGTGAGTGCCTGGAATATGCTGCCAGAGGAGGTTGGTGGAAGCAGGTACAATAGCAGCATTCAAGAAGCACCTGTATGAATACATGAATAGGAAGGGAAATGGATGCTGTAAGTAAAGACAGTTTTAGGATGGAAGGGCAAAATGTGACAGTGCAGGCTTGGAGGGCAGAATGGCCTGTTCCTGTGCGGGATTGTTCTTTGTCCTTAAAAAGCTCATCTAATAGTGACCACGTAACCACTGTAGGATTGTCGTAAAACTCATCTGGTTCACTCATGTCCCTTAGGGGAGACCATCCTTATCTGGTCTGGTTCAAATGTGACCTCCAAAACCCACAAGCAATATGGTTGACTCTTAACTGCCCTCTGAAATAGCCACCAGCAAGCCAATCAGTTCAAGGGGCAGTTAGGGACAGGCAATAAACACTGATAAAAGCAGTGAATAAAAGCAAAACTTTTCTCAAATTACTAAACAGTAAGACACACCCACAATGACAATCATTTGCTTAGAAGCCAGAGTTCATCTCAGATGGTCAGTCTATTGACAGATATAGAATAGCATCTTCTGAATAGCTGACAAACTGCAGCAACAAATTTTTTTTTTCTCTCTGTAAGGTTCATTTGTACCCTTTCCTGATGCTGGGTGCCTGTTTTTGATCCATTTAATTGGTCTGTAATTACATTGCTGTCCTGTTCAAACTTCCTCTCGGCTTTTAATCGCAAGGCTGTGCCTGATCACACTGAGGCAGCTTTCTGGACTGACCACCCTGATCGATCTCCAGAGTTGGATTGAAGGACCTGTTCTTACGGTTCACATACAATCAGACCTTTCTGTTACATTCAGCTCCCCCTAAGTTCAAGAATCAAGTTGTGGTCTCTTGCTGATCGAAGTTTGTATCCTGCCTTCCTGTTCACAAACCAATAATGCGGTCAGAGTATGTTTTCTCATCCTGATGCTCCATTTCATCAGCATGAGTCAGACTCCGCCACAACTATTTTACACACACACAGACTTCATAGTTGTGTGTGTGTGTGTGTACAGTAGCATTACAAGAAAGCAGCTCACCACCACCTTCTCAAGGGCAACTCAGGATAGAAAATAAATGCTGTCCCAGCAATGATGCCCACCTCCCTCGGGCGAATTAAAAAATATGAGCTTCCAGCCTCTCACTTCATGGGAAGCCATAAAAAGACTGACTGGTTTTTCTTGTCCCATCGCTGTTTTCTCCTTTCTCAGTTAATCAAGGGAAGGCAGACATAATCCTTCTTTTACTAGACCTAAGGTTTAGTGGACACAGTTGAGAATGAACTCTGATAGTTGCATTTGACGTGAAGATAATAAACAATGTACTGTCGGCACTGAGGTGAACTTTCACTCTCTTTGTCGCAGACTCAAAATGAGTGATGTGTGTTTTCTTGTAGATGCTGAATTATAATAGCACCAATAATGCCCGACACTCTCCCATTTGAGTGTCACTCTGTTACAAGGCAATTTATGGGCTGAAAATCTTTCCTTTCTTTAGCAATGAGATAGCTTCCTAATGCAATTAAGTCGTGCATGTCTCGTTAGAGCAGTGGTTTGACTGAGTTTAAGTTGACATCCCATTTCCCTCTGTCTCCATGGGCATTTACCCTAATGTTAAGATCTACTCTCTAAAACGGCAAGAAGAAGGATTGTGCCAATGGTCAGCGGCAGAGTCAACATTGGTACAAGGAAATAAATACATAAGAATTAGGAACAGGAATACGCCATTCAGCCCCTCTAGCCTGCTCCGCCATCATGGCTGATCTCATCGCGGTCTCAACTCGACTTTCCTGCTCACTCCCCATAATCCCTGAATCCATTACTAATTAAGAATCAGTCTATCTCCTCCTTAAATTTCAATTTCCCAACTTCTACCACACTGTGGAGTACTGAATTCCACAGACTCATGAGAGAACTAATTTATCGTCATCTCTGTTTTGAATCTGCTCACCCCCTTACCTCTCATTCTAGATCACCCTCCACAGGGAGACATCTACTTTGTCAAAAAGAAAGAGTGACATTCTGAAAACCAGCCAGGAATTCATCCCAATGAACATATATCCATCTTTCTCTCTTGGATGCTGACTTGGGATGCTGTGCATTTATAGCATCCCTTTTTATTTTAATTCCGGTCTCTTTAGTAATTCCCAAGAAAGTAGGCTTCCGTCCCTATATTCGTAATGCTGTGGATAGAAATGTTCAGACAATAGAGCACCAATTGATTGAGGACCATTTTTCTCCAGTGAGAAAGGCCTCTTGCTACACCACTCACAGATATGACAAGATAATGGCAGCCAAACAGAGGATGCAAACAGAGAATAGCATGCAAAATAAGTTACAGGGACTCCAGATAGTCATGCCAGACTCAAGATGTTAGCTCTTTCTCGCTACACAGATGCTGTCACATCTGCTGTGTTTCTCCAGCATCCTCTGTTTTGCACCATATACTTCATGTCCCTTTTCATAGAGTCTGTCCAGCATAGAGGCAGGCCATTTAGCCCAGCAAATCCACACTGACCCTTTGAAAAGCATCCTGCCTAAACCCAAACCCCCTACACATTAACCCTGCCTTTTCAATGGCCAATCCACCTCACCTGTATATCCCTGGACACTATGGGCAATTTAACATGGCCAATCCACTCTAACCTGCTCATCTTCGGTCTGTGGGATGAAACTAGAGCACCCAGAGGAAAATCACACAGACATACAGGGACAACGTCCAAAATCCACACAGAGAGTCGCCTGGGGCTGGAGTTGAACCTAGGTCCCAAGCGCTGTAAGGCAGCAGTGCTAACACTGAGCCACCAATTTAGCTTACGGCCCTAAGTTCATTTTTCTTTTGAAAAGCTCCACCCTGGAGCACGACAGCCAGCTCACCGCAGATGTTGCACCAGTTTGCGTGTTTTTCAAAACCTTTTAACATTTATATCTCGGGGCTTTGAAATGACTCCTTGTGGAGTCTTGGATCCAAACTGTGCAGCATTCATCTTATATATCAACCTTTATATCAGTGGCATTTAGCCATTTCAAAGGACAGCAAACCATTTCCAACACTCACAATTGTTTGACAGTCCCCTGCTAGATCATGTAAGGACCGAAGTTTAAAACTGCAAATAAGAATAGTTTGCAACAGCAAACACCAGCATGGTGTGGTTTTCCAATTGCTAAGTGCCTCTCCCAGTAGCAACTCATGCCTGTCTTTGACAGGCACTTTACCCTAGTAACAGAGAAGATGCCAAACATGAGTCTATTGACAGTCAGAATGGATGAAGATTCAGAAATTTGTGTGTCTGCATTTTTCCTGTTCTTTGAGCAGCAGAAGTAGTTTTGCTTAAAAATAAAATTGCTGACATTAGTCATATTAAAAGCCCAAAGTGTAATTTCACACATAATGTGATAATTGCTGGCTTTTTTTTATTAGAAACTTGCCCTAATCCTTTCATTTTCCTTCTTCAAGACAGGTAACAGTTTTTTTTTTGCCCAAATTCAGCAGTTTGGAAAAGTAACATGCTCTTTTACTGCTTTCTGAAAATGTCAGTGAGATTTGTTCGTTGCTTAGAGGGTCAGGTGCACCTTAATTTGTAACCTGGGTTTGAGAAAGTAATCTCACTCGAGAAATCTGAGCTCAAACTCTGAGTTCAAGGAGACAACTGATCAACACCTTCTCAGGAGCAACTAAGGATGGGCAATATGTGTAGGCACATCCTCAACTCTGGGTTGAGGAGGGTTCCTCAACTGTTCCAGAATCTTCCATCGGCCTCCGAAACTCTAGATTCCTCAACTGTTCCAGAATCTTCCATCGGCCTCTGAACTCGAACTCAGCACCGCCTTCCTAACCTGCAATCTTCTTCCTGACCTCTCCGCCCCCACCCCACTCCGGCCTATCACCCTCACCTCGACTTCCTTCCACCTATCACATCTCCATCGCCCCTCCCCCAAGTCCCTCCTCCCTACCTTTTATCTTAGCCTGCTGGACACACTTTCCTCATTCCTGAAGAAGGGCTTATGCCCGAAACGTCGAATTTCCTGTTCATTGGATGTTGCCTGACCTGCTGCGCTTTTCCAGCAACACATTTTCAGGCACATCCAGTAGCATTGACATGGATAAGATGAACAGGATAGATCTTTTCCCTGGAGTAGGGGAGTCCAGAACTAGAGGGCATAGGTTTAATGTGAGGGGGGGATGATTTAAAAGGGACCTAAGGGGCAACTTCTTCACAAAGGGTAGTGTGTGCTTGGATTGAGCTGCCAGAGGAAGTGGTGGAGGCTGGTACAATTGCAACATTTAAGAGGCATTTGGATGGATAATGAATAGGAAGGGTTTAAAGGGATATGGGCCAAGTGCTGGTAAATGGGATTGGATTAATTTAGGATATCTGGTCGGCATGGATGAGCTGAACCAAAGGGTCTATTTCCATGCTGAGTACATGTCTATGACTCTATGAGTGAATGATAAAAGATCATATCAAGGATGACGTTTTCGACTTTACTCCCTCAGGTGGATGTAAAAGATCCTTTGGCACTATTAGAAGGAAAGAAGGGTTTTTCAATCTGCTGTGCTGGCCAATATTTAACCCTCCCAACACACACTTGAATCTAATTACCCTGTATTTAGCTCATTGCCGTTGGTGACACAGTGCTTGTGCAAATTGGATGCTGCGTATCTGGCTTTGACATAGATGGCCATTTTTCAAAGCACTTTGATGCACTGAGTTCAAGAAAGGTGCTATACAAATGCAAGTCTCTCTTGACAGCTGGAGGTTGTTTATGAGAAATAAATTTTAAGATGGGCCTTGCCGCAATTTGGGTTGAACCGGTTGACAAAAATTAATGTGCAGCATTAATAGCATGAAGGACGGCCGACAAAGATAATCACAGATACTCGGACTTCACCCCAGTGCGTCCTTCAAGCCTGCTTCTCTACTACCTGATTAAGTTTGAGATACAGTTTTAGAGAGATTCTTCAGAATGTTTACATCAGCCTTGAACCTGATTGGCATTACCAATTGCATCACTGCACTCTACTTTATTTTACTAAACTAATAAATAGGCCTGTAAAACGATTTAGTTGATGAGAATTGTCCTTTAAGTGTATTTCGCTTGAATGTCACTTCTTGTTTCACATCCTCCAAAGGCTTCATAGTTTACACCCTCAGAGAAAGATAGAATGAGAAAAGATCTCTTGGCCTCAGGAGTCCACTTGCTTCACAACCCATATCTGCAATGGTTTCTGTCGTGGAATCATCCCAGCCCAGTGTCTCCGAGGTTACTTCAGCTCCAAGAAACAGGCAGAGTCAGCTGTGGCTCAATCCTTGTGTTTGAGTTGGAAGGTTCAAGATCCTTCCCAAAGACTTGAGAGTGTAAGACCTTGTACACTTGAGAGTGTAAGAACAAGACTTTGTCCACAGAGTGCTGAGACATGAAACCAATCTCCCATCTTCACTTTCCAGTGGATGATCTCCCTGCTACACGAAGGGTGTTGTTAAATTTGAAAGGGTTCAGAAAGATTTATAAGGATATTGCTAGGATTGGGAAGTTTGTGCTATAGGAGAGCTGAATAGGCTGGGGCTTTTTTCCCTGCAACATTGGAGGCTCAGGGGTGACCTTGTGGAAATTTGTAAAATCATGAGGGGTATGGATAGGGTGAATAGTCAAGGTCTTTTCCCCAGGGTAGAGGAGTCCAATACTAGAGGGCATGAGTCTAAGGTGAGAGGGTAAAGATGGTAAAGGGACCTATGGGACAACTTTTCAATGCCAAGGGAAGTACATATATGGAACGAGCTGCTGGAGAAAGTGTTGGAGGCAGATACAGTCACAACTTTTAAAAGGGATCTGGGTGGGTACATGAATAGGAAGGGTTTAGAGGGATATGAACCAAATGCTGCCAAATGGGACTAGTTCAGTTTAGGATGTTGGGTCAGCATGGATGAGTTGGACCAAAGGGTCTGTTTCTGTGCTGTATGATTCTATTTCAAAGAAGGAATGGGGAATCCTGGATAACATTTAGCCCTCCTCCAACATCAGGGAAAGAAATGATGATCTGGTCATTATCACATTAGTGTCTCAGGGACCTTGCTGTGTGCATTTTAGATGCTACATTGCAAGAATCAAAAGTACTTTGGAAATAGGAGCAGGAGTAAGTCAATAAATTTCGCTCTGCCATTCAATCATATCGTGGCTTATACCTCAATACTGTTTCCCTGCATTATCCGTGCATCACTTAATATCTAATAATTAGCAATTTATTGATTTCAATCTTGAGTATGATCAATGATTGGATGCCCGTGGTCCTCTACGATAGAGAATTCCCAAGATTCATCACTCCTAAGGTTAAGCGATTCTTCCTCATGGAGAAAATGGGGACTGCAGGTGCTGGAGATCAGAGTCAAAAAGTGTGGCACTGGAAAAGCACAGGTACGCTGGCAGCATCCGCAGAGCAGGACAGTCGACATTGTGGGCATAAGCCCTTCATCAGGAATGTGGTGTTTCTGTAGTGTAGTGGTTATCACATTCGCCTCAGAGAGATTCTTCCTCATGTCAGTCCTAACAGGCCTAATGATATATATCTAATCTGGAGGGTACGTCGCTCAATTCTAGACATCCATGTTCCTCTTCGCCAAGGAAAACATCAATCCTGCATTCACCCTGATGAGCCCCGTTCAATGTCTGTACACTTCAATTAAATTTCCTTTCATTCTTCTAAATTCCCTAAACGCCTAAAGAAGATTAAAGAGATCAGGAAGATCTTATACAATATGCCATAATAGAAAGTATTTTATAAATGAAGAGATGTTGAAGCGTCAATTCAGCAAGATCATTACTGAGAATAGGAGGTTATAGTTACACTGAAATGTTGTAATTGTTTCCCATTGGAAAAGATAAAGCTAAAATGAGATTTAATTGCGGTTTCATTTAGTTCTAAAGGTTTTGATAGATTGAATTAAGGGAAGTCTACCTTTGTTTGTGAGTTGGTAACAAGAGGTCATGATTTTAATCATCATGAAGAGAGGTTAGGAGACATGCTTACAGTGCGTAGTGCTTTCCAATAGAGTTGAGCCAAAGATTAATTTATCCTTCAAGGAAGAAATGAATAAATATTTGAACCAGAGATAGAGATAAGGTGAGGTGAAGAGGACAAGGCACTGAAATTTATTTTCATATGTACTGACAGAGAATTTCATGGATAGGATAGGCCAAATGATATCTAGTACTTGATTGGATAATGTAGAGTAGTCTTTAATCTCTGGAAAAAGGTTGCTAAAAGCCTGCTCAAATTAATACCATTACTGTTATAAGTTTCCGAATAAATATTCAGCCAAAACCTGCTCCTTGATTGTGATCAAGTCTTTAAGACCATAAAACGTAGGATCGGAAGTAGGCCATTCAGCACATCATTCAACAAGATTATGGCTAATCGACATGACACTTGAATCCCTGACTGATTCAGAATCTGTCTTTCTCAGCCTTGACATGGACGCTCCGCAAAGCTGTGATGGTGCTGCTGAGGCTCTGCATTCCAGAGGTCACGACAATAACATCGGTGGCAGTGAACAGTCCCAGCAACACGGACTCAAGTGGGCCTAGCAGTGTGGACCTGAGTAGGCCCAGCTGCATGGACTTGAATAGGCCCAGCAGTGCTGACTCAAGTGTGCCTAGCAGCATGGACTTGAGTGAGCCTAGCAGCATGGACTTGAGTGAGCCCAGCAGCACTGGACTCGAGTGGGCCAAGCTGCGCAGGCTCAAGTGGGTCCAACAGCACCGTCTCGAGTGGGCCCAGCAGCATGGATTGGAGTGGGCCCAGCAGCACGACTAGAGTGGGCCCCAATAGCACGGACTGGAGTGGGCCCCAGTGGCACGGACTGGAGTGAGCCCAGCAGCACGACCCGAGTGGGACCAAGCAGCACAACTCGAGTGGGCCCCAATAGTACGGACTGGAGTAGGCCCCAGTGGCACAGACTAGAGTGGGCCCAGCAACATGGACCCGAGTGGGCCCAGCAACATGGACTCATGACAGTGACGTTGGAAGTGAGTTTGGGTTCCCAGCGGCTTTTTCATTGTTGAGGCGCTCCTAACACTGACTCATGACTGCTGTGGTGGAGGCTAGTTTGGAATTCCAGCAGCATTTGTGTCCAGTGCAGATTCATGGCGACAGTGGTGTTGGCAAGTTTGGGCCCAGCATGAGACCTGGCAGCATCAGGAGTTGCTGCATCGGTGAGGTGGGCCCGAAGTGGTCTCATGGCAACAGCGGAGTCGAGTTTGGACTAGTACAGTCCCGGGCAGCATCAATGGCGAGATCTATTGAGGACTGCTAGAGGTGAGGGTGTCAGTGGAGGCAAGATGGCACTGAAGAGTGGGTAGCTTTCATTCCAGTGTCGGTGAAGGGGACATGGGCCTGGTCACTAGGCCCATAGCCTACGGTGGAGCACTCCACAAGGGCTGTAAAGTTGCATACTTTTTCTTTACTTCTTCATTCTTTTACCTTCATATTCCATGTTATGGTTTATTTTCCTGTGTTTTAAGATGGTGCTGGAGTGACGAGACTATACAACACTTTTCACAGCATTTTTGGAACAAGGTGCGCCTGTTGGTAAATAAATCAAATAATGACACTGGACTAGTGAGCCAGATGCCCAAGGACACAAGTAGAAATCTGCAGCAGCGTTATATCTAAATCGCTTTTCTTCTGCACGGATCTCTGCACAGCTACTACCTCTGGAACCGGGAGTCAGTGCCACAATCCATGACACCATGCCAATCACCATGTCGGAGGAGCTGCGCAGACAGCTTATTGGGGATGTTGCACAGCAACTGAGTTCAATTACTAACTAGAATTGAATACTAACCTCACTGATGGTGTTATGATTGTTATACAAAAAGTAACCTGACTCCTTGAGTGAAGAGGACCTGCAGTCTCACTAGGGTCAATGTGTAACTGCAGACCTACAGCAATGTGGGTGACCCCTTCACCAGCCTCTGAAATGGCTTAGAGATTGATTGTGCCAAAATGTTCAAGAAGGCACTTTCTCAGTGACAGTTTGGGATCCCATGAAAAAGAGCATGTTTAGTTACCCTTGGTGTGGACTTGTTGGGCCGAAGAGCCTGTTTCCACACTGTAAGTAATCTAAATGTAATCTATGTTCAATTCAACTAGGACAGACTGGAGCAAGGTCCAGTTGTTCTGGACCCATACCAAGACTGTAATATTAAGAAACTGTGGTAAAGTACGAGATAAGTATCTCCTTACACCAGGTAGAAGAGAGACTAACATAATGAACACTTGAAAAGACACTCTTGTAATGTGGCCCTTCTTTTCCTCAGCAATAAACGCATGCCTCTTTTAGAAGTATTCTTGACGCAACCACAAATCTATCCCAAAGTGGACTTTACACTTCTGCAGGGAGATGAAGGCTGGTGAAATTGAGCAGACTTCCGCTGACCGTCTTTGGAACGGCTCACAAAGGGTGTAGTGTGCAGACTGCATCCTTTCTTTCAACGTGTGTGAGCCTTTCCTGCGCTCCCCCTCCCAGTATACATTCATGCATGATCCCTCGCTGTTCGAAAGGTTGCGAGAAAGCCTTGAGGATATGTCACGAGAAAGAAGGAAATGTCTGATCTTATAAATGTTAGAAACCAATAATATGTACACGGTTTGTTCAAAGTTCAAATTACTTCAAGTCAAATCACGCAATGTAATCGCAGTTATATTCCATCTCTGTGATCTTAGCAAGCAGCTTCATTACCTCATACGTGTTTCTTTATGACTAAGTATTTATTTCAACAGATACAGACATACAAAGTGTCCAGGAGTATTCTTCAGAATCATTGAGCCTATCCTAGTTATGACAGCTAGAAATTAGGACGGCAGATGCTGGAGATCAAAGTTGAAAAGTGTGGTGCTGGAAAAGCACAGCAGGTCAGGCAGCATTCGAAGAGCAGAAGAATCGACATTTTGGGCATAAGCCCTTTATCAGGATTAAGGGCTTGTGCCTGAAATGTCGATTCTCCTGCTGCTCAGATGCTGCCTGACCTGCTGTGGTTTTCCAGCACCACACTTTTCGAATCTGATTTCCAGCATCTGCAGTCCTCATTTTTCAACTCTAGTTATGATAGCGGTCTGAATGAACAATTCCCTCCCGTGCTCTCCCCTGCCCTTTCGCCATAACCTTCCAGTTAACAGTCCTATTTCTTCTTGAAAGCCTCAGTTGAACTTGCCTCTATTACACTCTTTCACTGCTATGAAAAAGTCTCTCCTCATTGTCTCTATTGATTCTTTTGCCATTTACCTGAAATCTCTGCCCTCTCGCCCTCAGTCCTTTCAACAAGGTTTTCTCTGTCAACGCTATCTAGATCTCTCATGAGTTTGAATACCTGCAAACAAGCAAATGTACGCATGAATGAAAAGCAGGGCCCTCAAACCTGGTCTACTGTCCAACAAAATCTTCGCTGATCTGGATGTAGCCTCAACTCCACATCCCTGCTGACCTCAATGCTTTTTAACATTTTGTCAATCAGGAAACTCTCTACATCTTGAAAATATTCAATGATCCAATCTTCACCCTGGGGAAGAGTACCACAGACCTTTGACTTTTTTGGAGAGAAACACTTCTCCTCACCTCCAATGCAAATGGGAGTACCCTTTTTAAACTCTGTCCCGTACTTGATGTCTTTCCCACAAGGGGAAGCATCCAACCTATCAAGTTCCTAAAGAAATTTCCTAATTTTCAGGCATGTTTTTAGACACCTTTGGAGCAAGTGGGTCTTGAACCCGGAGCATCCTGGCTTAGAAAGTACAGACACAACCAATACACCACAGAGTCCTTATTGGAAAGCTTGTATATTTCAGTAATATCACCTTTCATTATTCTGAATCCTAAATGGATAAAGGCCAAACATCTCAATCTTTCTGTTTGAGTTGTACCCTTATCACACAAATCAGTCTCGCATATATTCTGTGATTTCTTCCCATGTAATTATTTCTGTCAAATTTCCCTTCAAACTTCTCTGAGAAATACAGTTTCAACTCTTCCAATTTATCTACATGACTGAATCCCTAAAAAAACATTGTTGCAAACATTTTCCATAGTCTCTCTGATGCTTGCACATTTCTCCTAATGTTTGGATGTGAGGAATGGGACACGTGTTCTAAATGTGGCTGAATCCGTGTTTAATCCATGTCTTGGCCAGAGTAAAGAACTGAAAAGGCACTCCATCTTATTTAAAAAAAATACTTCAGCTACAGTTCAATAAGGTAGCTAATCATTCAAACCAGAAGCTCATCCAGTTATCCAGTGATCCAAGACGGTGTATACCTTTGCAAAACTGGATATTGAAGCAATAGCAAAGGTAGAAATAAGATTTTCAAGTATAAATTTATCAGAGAATCTCAACAGGTTGTCATAATTCTGTCGAGGAGTGGAATGCTAAGTGTGGAGCTGGTAGATTTTTTTAAACTGATGGAGGAGTTTGTAACGTGAACTGAAAGACCTAATCCTACTACTCCATCTTATGTCTTAAATGATGGGATGAAATGGATTCAATGCTGCCTAGAATGTCCTGCCCACTGGTGACATTTTGAGGCCCAACCAAATTAAGAGTCTGTCAAGCACATAACAGGCCAGCTTCGTGTCTTCACTGAGAATTAGGACCCAAGCAGTGGAAAACCTTCCTGTCCCTAACCTGTACCAGAAATTAAAACTGCGGCACTCACTTTCACTGTCCTTAATATCTGCCTTGATCTCATTCTCAGAGCAAACTAACCCCCCAGTCGGGCAGAGAGAGTCAAGATGGGATGGTGGGTCTCCTGGGGCTTGGTGCACAGTGTCTCAGGTTTGATTCCAGATTATCATAGATTAATGGATCCCAACAGTGTGGAAACAAGCCCTTTGGCCCAACAAGTCCATAGGGTGACCTACCCAGACTCATTTCCCTACCCTATTACTCCACACTTACCCCTGACTAATGCACCTAACCCTCACATCCCTGAACACTATGGGCAATTTAGCATAGCCAATTCATCTAACATGCACATCCTTGGACTCTGGAAGGACACCAGAGCACTCAAAGAAAACCCATGCAGACACAGGGAGAATTGCCAACTCCACGCAGACAGTCGCCGGAGGCTGGAATCAAACTTGTGTCCCTGGCTCTGTGAGGCAGCAGTGCTAACCACTGAAAAACTGTGCCATCCCCTCCAGGTGACTACCTGTGTGGAGTTTGCACATTCTCCCCTTGTCTACGTCAGTTTCCTCTGGGTGCTCTGGTTTCCTCCCACAGTCCAAAGGTGCAGAGGTTAGGGTGGACTGACCATGCTAAATGGTCCCATAGTGTCCAGGGATGTGCAGGTTAGGTAGGTTAGCTGCACATCCCTGGTTAACCTGCACATCCTTGGACACTACGGGACTGTTTAGCATAGCAAATGTGTGGTTACAGTGAAAGGGTAGTTATCTGGGGCTGGGATGTTCTTTGGATGATTGGTATACACTCAATGGACAGAAATGCCTTTTTGCACACAGTAGGGATTCTGTGACATTTGGATCCTCAGCCCTTATATGGAAAACATCCTAACTTTGACCACCCTGAGTGACTGACTATGTCCAAATGCTTGGACTGGTATCAGAGACTGCTCTTACCTTACGGTGCTGACACCTCTTGAGCAAAGTCCATCTCTCTTGGCTTGCCAACAAGCTTCCTTAATTTGTATCTGTGCTAAATGGCACAGCAAGACAGAAATAGGTATGAGTTCTGGTCGAAAGGACAAACCATGCAAGTCAATGCAAGGCAGGGACACTATGAGCATCCAGGTCAGCTCAGTAAGAGACTGAGCGATAGAGCAAAGAATCCAGCCTGGTTCAGTCCATGAGCTGGGTCCATGTCTATGAATGCAGTTCCCTAGCTGCAGTATTATAATGATAGCTGCCTGGGAAGGATGTTGCCAGGGTTACAGGATTTGAGCTACAGGGAGAGGTTGAATAGGCTAAGGCTGTTTTCCCTGGAGTGTGAGAAGCTGAGGGGTGACCTTATAGAGGTTTATAAAATCATGAGGGACATGGATAAGGTAAATAAACAAGGTATTTTCCCAGGGGTGGGGGAGTCCAGAACTAGACGGCTTAGGTTTAAGGTGAGAGGGGAAGATTATAAAAGAAACCTAAGGGGCAATGTTTTCACACAGAGGGTGTTACGTGTGTGGAATGAGCTGTTAGAGGAAGTGGCGGACGCTGGTACAATTGCAACATTTAAAAGACATCTAGATGGGTATATGAATAGGAAGGGTTTGGAGGGATATGGAGTGGGTGCTGGCAGGTGGGACTAGATTGGGTTAGGATATCTAGTTGGCATCGATGAGTTGGACTGAAGGGTCTGTTTCCGTGCTGTCCATCTCTATGACTGTATGACTCTATGAACTGTCCAATAAGTGGATTGGACATGTGCCATGGGGATTCTTAGAGGCTGGTCCATATTGGATGCCATGTGCTCTAATATGGGGTGCATGTGGGCAGTGCCTGTGGAGCATGCCTTGAGATGTTGGTGCCTAGTCTCCAGCATGGAAGCTGTTCAGAGCAAGTGGCAAGTTGTGAGGTACCGGCTCTGATTTCCATGTTGAATTTTCTCAATATTTAGCTGTTTTGGTGCATTTCTTAAGGTATGAAGCTGAGTATTAATGTTCTGAGTCCAGTATGACTTCTTCAGAACTGATGCTGGTGTGTTGTTTTGAGGGGAGCTTGTAGGTGGTGGTCCCACGCATCTGCTGCCCCAATAGCCTGATTGCTGCTTTGTAAGACATATGGCTGTGTGCCCATGCGTATGTGTAGAAGACGTGACTAGACCACCCTCCTTCCCTGATCAACCAACCCCTTGCAAGACACTTCCTAAAGAAGGGCTTATGCCCGAAACACCGATTCTCCTGCTCCTCGGATGCTGCTTGGCCTGCTGCGCTTTTCCAACACCACACTTTTCAACTCTGGTCTCCAGCATCTGCTGTCCTCACTTTCTCCTTGCAAGACACTGTATGGGCTGGCAGTAGAAATGGTAAGGTCAGTCCCATACCAAAAGTACCAACACTTACATTGAAATACAATATATCTTGTTTCATAACTGTTCCTAAGAAGCTGGCAAGTTCTAAATGAAAATAAAGTAAGTTTCACACTGTACAATAAAATCAATGTCAATTATCTGTTGGCTAAAATAAATTTGTCATTTACAGTCCTTGTTCCTGATATACAGAATACTACAAGAATTGTTACTCTTCTGAGTATCTCTGGAAGATGAAAATGTCACGCTAAATATTTACAATGTTACACTCAAAGGTAATTTCAAAATGGCTTCCCTCTCAAACAATATCAGAAAAATACATTTGATTGAAAAATTATTATACGTATTTTTCAACCTATCGCTTTGCTTTTAGGAAGAGAATGTTGGTTAAGTACAACCAGAATAAAACGTGACCAGCCTTTACTTTGAGAGGATAGGGGTTTAATGGGCATGTTGTTGGACTTGTAAGAGTTGAGCTATTGCTCTCAGAACATAGGTTCAAATCCCATTAAAACAGCTGGTGAAATTTGAATTCAGGAAAAAAATTCTGGAATGCAAAGTTAGTCTCAGAATGGTGGCCAATCTTTTCCCCAGGGGAGGGAAGTCCAAAACTGGAGGACGTAGGTTCAAAGGGAGAGGGAAAGATTGAAAAGGGACTAAAAGGCCAACTTGTTCATGCAGAGGATGGTGCGTGCATGGAGTGAGCTGCCAGAGGAAGTGGTCGAGGCTGGTATAATTACAATATTTAAAAGGCATCTGGATGGGTTTATGAATAGAAAGGGTTTAGAGGGATATGGGCCAAGTGCTGGCAGTTGGGACTAGATTGGATTGGGGTATCTGGTCAGCATGGATGAGTTGGATCAAAGGGCCTGTTTCCACGCTATGATTTTATCATTGATTGTTAGCTTAAAAACTCATCTGCTTTACCAATGTCCTCGAATGAAGCCATGCAGACCTGCAGCAGTGTGGTTGACTGAAACAGGTCAGAAGGAACGTAAGACCAGGTTATAGTCCAACAGGTTTGTTTAAAATCACAAGCAAGCGAAGTAGATATCGCCTAATGAAGAAGGAGCGCTGCAAAAGTTTGAGGTTTCAAATAAACCTGTTGGGCTATAACCTGGTGTTGTCTGTCCTGCCCAGTCTAATGCCAGCACCTCCACATCCTTGACTGAAATAAACCAGTTAGGGCTGGACAATAGATGCTGGCCTTTCCTGAGATGCTCTCGGCTCGTGAAAGAGCAACAAAAATAAAACAGGGAATCATTGTCGCTTTTATTTAAGGACTCATTTGAAAGGCTGCATCCTTGCCAGTCTAGCAGTGTACTGAAGCATCTACCTAAGTGAGCAGCATGGTTAACACTGCTTCCCTCACAGCGCCAGGGACCCAGATTCAATTCCACCCTCGAGTTACTGTCTGTGTAGAGCTTGTACATTCTCCCCATGTCTATGTGGGTTTCCTCCCACAGTCCAAAGATGTGTAGGTTAGGTGAATTGTCCAGGATAAATTGCCCATGGTGTCCTGTGATGTATAGGTTAGTTACATCAGTAAGGGGTAAATGTAAGGGAATGAGTGGGTTACTCTCCAGAGGGTTGGTGTGGATCTTTTGGGTCAAAGGGCCTGTATCCACACTGCGGGGATTCTATGAAATGCTTGTGAGGAGCTTGAGCCACTGAGGAAATGAACATGCTACAAACCAAGGTCTGGCTGACTTTGAGTCTGGCGTGAGCAGAATAATGCCAGCACAAGGGTTAAAATTATGATCTCTACGTGATCATTGACCCCCATCAATTTGACAGGATAAATATGGCTATTTGAGGGTTCCCGCTTATGAATCTACGGATCTTGCTTCCACCAGCTGGACCTTGTACAGATTGTCCAACTGCTTCTCCTTCTGTGTGTTGTTTAATATGTGCATTGTTATTTAGAGTCGGGTGGGGGGGTGTACTGGGGAACCTAAATATTTTAAATCTTGCTGTTATCCTTTGACCTACACAGAAAGGGCACCCACAGTGACATTTAGAAAAAAAATACTGCGCTGACATTTGTTTCCAGTTCAAAAGTCTGCAGCTAACATTTTCGAATATTATAGTTAATTGTCATTGTTGTCATGGCAAACTGAAAGACTTAACCCTGCAGCCTGGACTTACAGCAAATATTTATGTTTCATACTTTAGTTGTAGTTTTAATACACCGTCAACATCCAATTAATATTTCTCTTTACTATCATACGTTTTAGTGTGCTAAGATTTCAAATAGGAAGTTTAAAATTTTACATTCAAATGTCAATTTTGAAGGGGTTAGATTAGATTCGCTAATGTGCAGAAACAAGCCCTTTGGCCCAACCAGTCCTCTGAAGAGTAACCCACCCAGACTCATTTTTCCTCTGACTAATGCAGCTAACACTAGCCAATCCACCTGACCTGCACATTTTTGGACTGTGGGAGGAAACCGGAGCATCTGGAGGAAACCCATGCAGACACGGGGAGAATGTGCAAATCCCACACAGACAGTCACCCGAGGCTGGAATCAAACCTGGGATCCTCGTGCCGTGAGGCAGCAGTGCTAACCACTGAGCCACCGTGTCACCCCTGTGGGTCATATGTTTCAAAGAAAAAGAACCGTGCATTTCTATAGCACCTTGAACAGCCTCAGTGATTTCCCTTGGTGATTTGCAGCAAGTGGGGTATTTCTTGTTGTATGCGTGCCTTGCCTTTAAGAGGACTCCTTGTGTGTGCGCAGACAATGATGCAACTCTGTCTGTCAGTCACCTTTTTATACATCTGTAAGGTACACACTCAACAATCAGTTGATTGCCATAATGTCTAATTCTTATTTCCTAATGTGTTTTCCCATTTTTGATAAACCAGCTCCCCCCACAGCGTTAATCAGTCTCTGATTTGTGCACAGACTGCCCCTTCTTAATTCTCTTTATTTTATGATATGGAGGTGTCAGTGTTGGACTGGGGTGGACAAAATCAGAAGCCACATGACACTAGGTTATTATCAAACAGGGTTATTTGAAATCACAAGCTTTTACAGCATTGGTCCTTTGGCAGGTGACTTCATCTGACAAAGGATCAACTTTGTGAAAGCTTGGGATTTCAAATAAACCTACTGGACAATAACCTGGTGCCATGTGACTTCTCTCTTTATTTTAAATGTGGTGCCAATGTAGGAAAGGACTGCTTTAAACCAAACTCTGTGGGAGGAATTACTGCATGTTTAAAAACTAGTTACTGGAGCTCATTATGAGGTATGTTTACACTGTTGCTTTGTTCAGTGGAAGTGATCTAAGCACCATGGGTGGATGTGCGCAGCTAGTTTTACTCAGAAACAGATTACTGAATGGTTATATCATTACAGGCAGTATCTGGGTTGCAAAATAGCTCTGTCTTGTATGCAATTGGGAGCACAATACAAAGGAGCCATTAATAAGTGCAATTTGTTTGATAATCGGATCTTTAAAATTAGTACTAATGCACCCTGTGTCAGATTGCATTTGTAAGTATGTGCGTGCGTAAGGTATACACTTATAGGTCAAAGTCCCCCTGTATTGTTAACATTATACTGTTTAAGTACTGTCAAGTCATTATGTAGAAGATACGAGGTGGCCAACATCTGTGGTTTAAGTGACTGACACATCTATTATAGGTGTTGGTTGTGGAATAAAAATCAGTTTGGATTCCAGAAGAGCTTCCTCATCTTCTAGACAATTCAATTCTGCAGCCTGGAAGTAATCAGTTACTTAACTGCAAACTTGATGCATCTTCTCAGTTCCTTCATCAAACTGAATTGCAGCTACAGTTCCAAAATAAATTAAGAAACCTATCTTTTGCTTTCAGTTACTAACAAGCTATACATTTATCTGCTTTTCTTATTCAAAGCTTTTCCATCTTCAGTGCTCGAAGTTGTCTGTGATTTGACTTTCATAACCTCTACCTGGTGAGATGTCAGTGTGACTCTCTACAGGCCCCAGGCTCGCTCAATATTCAGTGGTCCATTTGAATAAGATGCATATGGTCATTGTGCTAATGCCCCGCGCTCTCTGAGTCATCAAATCCAGGTTCAAATCCCATCTGCTCTAGAGAGGTGTCATAACATTTCTGAACAGGTTGATGAGGAAAATATCTATCTTTACATAAAATTGAGAGGGCTCTTGTGGCACAGTGGTAGTGTTCTGTCTCTGAGCCAGGAGGCCGGGGTTCAGGTCCCATATGCTGCAGAGGTATATTATAACACCTCTGAACAGGTTGGTTCGATAATATCTACAAGAGTACTTCCTATTATTCTACCAGGACTCCATATCATTTTGGGATACTGGGCTAGTAAAGATCTACTGTTCTTTCAGCTAAAATGGCAATTGAGCTCAGAACCTATTACATGGGGCAAGAATGAGTTTTAATTTCTACAACCCTTCCATGACTAGTGGTTGTAATAAGGTCAGCCAGGTGGACCTCATAGAATATGTGTTCCCTGATTGGGGCTGTTAATCTGGCCCATGCAAGGAGTGGCACAGTCGCTCAGTATTTAGCATTGCTGCCTCACAGCACGAGGGACCCAGGTTCAATTCCAGCCTGCGACAACTGTCTGTGTCGAGTTTGTGCATTCTCCTTGTGTCTGTGTGGTCTTCTTCCAGGTGCTCTGGTTTCCTCCCATAGTCCAAAGATGTGTGGGTTAGGTGGATTGGCCATACTGAATTGCCCATAGTGTTCAGGCTTGTGCAGGCTGGATGGATTAGCCATGGCAAATTGCAGAGTTACAAGGATAGGATAGGGGGATGGATCTGGCTGGTGTGTTCTTTGGAGGGGCATGTGGACTTGATGGGTCAAATGGCCTGCTTCCACACTGTAGGGATTCTGTGACTATACAATTGAGGTCTGGCTGACAGATATAAACAGGAGTGTCAGGTTCTTTTCACTCTGAGAGCTGGCTCTGACGGAGCCAGACCTATATCAAGTACTAACTTGGTTGGAGGCAAAAAAAAACTGCAGATGCTTGAATCCAAGGTAGAGAAGCAGGACGCTGGAAGAGCACAGCAAGCCAGGCAGCATCAGGAGGTGGAGAAGTCAGTGTCTCGGGTGTACCTGAAGAAGGGGTACACCTGAAACATTGAGACTTCCCCACGTCCTAATGCTGCCTGGGTTGCTGTGTTCTTCTGGCCCCCCGCTTGCCTACAGTGTCAAGTGTTATGAATGTGTACAGGATACTGGCCTCTGTAGAGTTATTACAGTGTGAAGATATAAGTGAAAGCAGGAAATACTGGAAAAACTCAGCAGTTTCTGTGGAGTTAATATTTTGAGTCCAAAACAACTTTAACTCAGTGTGATTCTTCTTTATTCCCTCTCTGTCTTGAAGATCCCTGGCTATGATTTTCGGTGTTCAATCCAAATTCAGCATCGAGATTCAATAAGTTGTAATTCAAACTCTAGATCGGGGAAACAATGATTCCCCTGTGCTCCCATGACCCAAATCTAATTGGAGAAAGTGCACCCTGTTTCAGATCGATGAATTCTAAAAAGTAATGTAGCAACTGGTGAACATAGCTCTAATACTGCATTATTAACCACATCTCTTTCCATAACTTACTATTTAAAAGGTCAAATGACAAATTTGACATTTTTGTATTATGCGAGAAGGCAGCCCAATAAATTATAATGTCATTTTGGTTTTCTTATTTAACATTTTTAATCTTAACAGCGAGGTTTCTTTCCCTCCAAAAAAGCCATGTTGTGGTTAATGTGTTTGCAACAGCAGCGCACTGGGATCTGCCGCCCTTTTAAGAGGCAAATTGTTTCATGTCGCTGTTCTGATCTTTTGACTGAATTTTCTTTCTTATTTTATGGTTATTAGCGTCTCTTTCCTTGACGATTTTTTTTTAAAGGTCACATTTTCATTTCCTTACTTTTCACATACCGCGTCCAATCGCAAAAGTTTTTTTTTATTGACGGAGTAAAACTTATTGACAAAATGTCACTTTTACTGCACTGCCATTAAAATAAATTGGCACAAATGAATGTGGTACAGACATTGTTTAATGGCACCGGGTGAATAAGGGGACTTGTGCCAGATTACTCAAAGGTCTCTACATTTTGAAAGAATGTCCTCTCAAAAGACATGTTTCTCTTGCGTATTGACAGGAATAAACTGATGATAATGGGGGAGATTTTCATCTTAACTGCTTGTCTCTAACATGCTTTCATGGCACAATATGGAGAGATAGACGAGGTATTGTGTGTCCCATTCTAGAAATCGACTTTCAGATTGGCCCGGACAATCACAAAGGCCAACCTCCCACCTACAGAATCCATCTGCCAGGCCCACTGTCAAGGAAAGGCCACCAGCATTCTCAAAGATCCATCCCACTCTGGCAATGCTTTTCTACAGCCTCTATCATCGGGGAGTAGGTACAGAAGCTTGAACACACGTACCAGCCAGTTTCGAGACAGTTTCTACCTACTTTTGTTAGAATACTGAATGGACTCACAAACTCTTAGCATTCACCTGTACTTGTGTTTTTGGTTTGCCACTGTTTACCTATTATTTACATACCCATGCTAGTTAACTCTGTGATCTGCCTGTATTGCTCACAAGACAAAGCTTTTCACTGTGTCTCAGTACACGTGACAATAAATTCAAATTCAAATTCAATTCTTGAATTGAATTCAAGTTCAGTGACGCATGGAAACAGAGTGAGATTTCCTACCTGGGAACTAGAGGTGAATGGTCACCCTTACATCTGAGCTGGATAACTACAAACACATTGGAAGGCCGAAAAACAAAGATATTGCTCAGAAGTAGCAGCTTTTGTGATCTGACGGTGTCAACAGCATCCGACTTTACCATTGCTCCCACATATAGATCTCAATAAATTTTAGCTGAAGAGAGGGACAAATTCTGGATTGAACAGTTCACTTCAAACTAAAAATAAGAGAGCATACCATATAGAAGAGGAATGAAGGCCTGACGGGGTGGAGGTTGGGGAGGAGAGTAGATGAAGCCACCAATTCCAGTCACCTTGGCATCTGGAAATGCATGGACTGAAACCTGCACTCTGAGGCACTCTGTGATCTTAAACCTTCTAAAGTTTCATTGGAATCAAAAGAATTACCGGAGTTCACAAATTAACATATCTGGTCTTAAAGAGCAGTTCATGGCATAATGGCCTCTCAGCACGGCATGGTGTTCTCTTGGCCTGGTGTGGCAGTCTCTCAGGAGACAGTGAGGCCTGCAAATGCTGGAGATCAGATCTGAGAGTGTGTTGCTGGAAAAGCACAGCAGGTCAGGCAGCACCTGAGGAGCAGGAAAATTGGCGTTTCAGTCCGGAGCCCCTCTTCAGGAATGAGGCTGGGAGCTTCAGGAGTGGTGAGATAAATGGGAAGTGGGTGGGTAGCTGAGAGTGCAATAGGTGGATGGAGGTGGGGGTGAAGGGGGCAGTCTCTCAGTCTAGCATGGCCGTCTCTCAGCTTGGTGTGGTGGTCTCTTGGTCCAGTGTGGTGGTCTCTCTGCCTGGCGTGGTGATCTCCCAGCACAGCATGGTGGTCTCTTGGCTTGGTATGACAGCTCTCCACCTGGCATGGTGGTGTCTCAGCCTGGTGTGGTGGTCTCCCGGCCTGGTGTGGTGGTCTCCCGGCCTGGTGTGGTGGTCTCTCAGCCTGGTGTGGTGGTCTCTCAGCATTGCATGGTGGTCTCTCAGCCTGGTGTGGTGTTCTCTCGGGCGGCACGGTGGCACAGTGGTTAGCACTGCTGCCTTACAGCGCCAGGGACCTGGGTTCAATTCCCGCCTCAGGCGACTGACTGTGTGGAGTTTGCACGTTCTCCCCGTGTCTGCGTGGGTTTCCTCCGGGTGCTCTGGTTTCCTCCCACAGTCCAAAGATGTGCGGGTCAGGTGAATTGGCCATGCTAAATTGCCTGTAGTGTTAGGTAAGGGGTATATGTAGGGGTATGGGTGGGTTGCGCTTCGGCGGGTCGGTGTGGACTTGTTGGGCCGAAGGGCCTGTTTCCACACTGTAAGTAATCTAATCTAATCTACACAGTATGGTGACCTCTCAGCAGAGCATTGTGGACTGTCAGCCTGGGTGTGGTTGTCTCTCAGCTCTGTATGATGGTCTGTCAGCCCGGTGTGGTGGTCTGTCAGCATGGCAAGGTGATCTATTGGCCTGGCATGGTGGTCTCTCAGCCTGGCGTGGCGGTCTCTCGGCCCAGTGTGGCTGTCTTTTGGTGGCATGTGTCAGTCTATGGCCTGGCGTGGCCTCAGTGTGGACTTCCAGTAAAGAGGTGATTCCTCAAGGTGTGGTCCAACCATGACTGAACACTTAAGAAACACTGTCATGTTTGAACTTTCAGCTTTGTTTCTTTATTTTCGACTTAAAACTAAGAAGGCCTGCAATGTGTAACTTTTACCCTTATTTTGTATGCTTGATGCTATACCATAATTAATGCAAAGTTTAACTTTTAACTTTGTTCTTTCTTTCCACCTGGTTCTTAAGTTTCTGTATCTCAGTACTTGTACCCAAGATAGTGCCTTGCGTGGTGACACTTTTCACTGGACTCCTGTACTTTAGTACTTGAGTACACGTGACAATAACATCAAAATGAATACCTTGTTTTTTTTCCCCAAAACGTAACAAAAACCTTTTGGAACCTATTGTAAATGAGAAGCACGACAAGGTTTCACAGTCTGCACACACTGTCAGCTGCAGCTCCATTGTTCGAAAACGGAATGTTCTCTGACTCCCAGGAACAGCTACATAAAAGGCTAGCTGTAATTATGGTGGTTTAATGGGTAATGTGGTTGCCTCTGAGTCAGGAGGTTAGGAGTTAAGGGACTGATTCAAAATTCGAGGCTGTTCCTGCAGTGCAATACAGAGAGATGGCTTCACTAATGCAGCGTTCAGCTCAGACCTTGAGAGCTTCCTCATCTACACACCCCATTAAAATGTGCAGAGCTGGTGAAGAGGAAATCACTATTTGTGCAACGCTCAAGGCTCTTGCTCATGCTGATGGCCTCACTGACCTTGCTGATGCCCACCCCGCTCCCGCAGTGGAGACCACCATCACTAACACTCCTGCAGCCTTGACTAACCCTCACCAACTTCTGTCAAGTCCGTCTGGTAGAATGAACGTGCGGTGTGATCCCAGTGCAGGATCACGCTGTAACCACTGCTTTGCCATCTTGGGGTGCGACACACAGGGTTGAGTCCTGCCCTGTGCCGCGGTTGTGTGAGCTGAAATGCAGAGAGTAGCAGTGAGAGTTTGATGTGGGTTTAGGATGGAGAGGGTGGTGTTGCACTGTGTGCAGCCTGTTCTCCCTGCCATGTGATGGTCATTCAGCCAATGCAGTGCCTTTGGGAGGTTACTGCACATGCTGACGTGGAATGCTGATGTCCAATGTAGGCATGGCACCACCCATCCCAATTATCTACATCCGCCATGTATCATTGTATGGTCAACCCTGCTCTGCAAAGTTCACCACCCATGACGGCTCTGAGATTTAAGAAACTTTTTTGCTTCTTCTTTGATTAATCTAAGCCCTTTGCATTGAGATCCTGTTTCTTGGGGCTTTGGTCACTGTGGTTGGTTGTCTAACTAGGCCTGACGCTGAGGCCAGGAGCAGTGACAGATCTCCAAGGAGCAGCCAGCTCAGGGAGTGGTCGCAGCCAAAGTGTCCCTCAAGGGCAAAGGAAACCCAGAGGTTTTCTGGAACATACTCCATTCCCTGGGATGGACATGATGCAGTGCCGATGGTGCATGTTATGGACCAGGTAAGCCAGGTAAGCCAAGTAAGCCTTGACCCTAACTTTTTCTTATTTTAAAGGCAGGTGTAAAGTGGATATGTTAGGAGTGATGCAGCTGCTCAAACCCCTCGGCTTTAAGCAAAACAGAATCTATTTACACACTGTGGCTGAAACATGAACAAAAGAAAACAGAGTTTAGAGTAACTTAACTATTTGGAAACCCAATTGACTGAAAATCATAACTTAATGAAGGAGCTGTTCCATTCCCTGCAACATTCCAGAAAACATACTCCTTGACAAATGGTAAATTCACACTCAATTTCTTACAGGTAGCAGAGATTGTAGAGAGAAGAGCCAGGCAAGAAACATCCGTTGAAACATGGAACCATTTTTCACAGTAACGGTTTCTCTGCTACCAACAGATGCTGACTACCTGCCAAAACAAACCAAACTAGAAACAAAACCTGAACTGGGAGAACTGGCCACTCCCCTGCCATAGTTTGACATAGCCATGTCCAGACATATCAGCACCTCTGCCTTTATGATCCCACTTGCAAAGAAAAAGGACAAAATAACCTTGTTAAAGGGGCAGCAATGTCACATGCATCACTGAATTACCATCCAATGGGCTGGTTCCAGGGCCTGATGGGTGACCTGTGTGGGGTCATGCATGTATTAGGGCAATGACCGTTACCACGGTCACACCAGCGTCGCCCTCGACAGCATCAGTGCTGCAGCCTGAGGCAATAGGATTCAGGAACAAAGTTTGTTTGCCCCAGGAGAAGGCTCCCATCCACTGCAGAGGAAAGGGTTCCATTTCATTAATGTGCAGGTGATCTGTAACCACTTCCTGGAGATGTGTGTCCTCTTCCCTGGAAACTACCACAATTCCTACACCTTTGATGCAGGGCGGTGTGTTTGAGGACCAAAAGGTCTAACAAGGCTGGTCAGTGGAGGGCAGGGGCTGCCCACTGTGACCGTGGCACCATTTGTGAATGAAGCAGAGCATGGATACAATGCTGCCCCTGCTTCGACCAGGGCCATGGTGAAGTAGATAGTTGGGCTGCTGAAGATAGCAGTCCAATGCTTGGAGCAATTTGAAGGGGGCCCACCAATACATGGACCGGGCAGGGTTGTCCTCCATCATCGTAGTGTGCTGTGCTCTGTGCAGTTGGGATCGACACTGAGGTGATCTGTTGGAATGTTGATGAACTGAGAAAATGGGAGCGGTTTTCCAAAAAGGAGGACGAGGATATTGGGGAGGAGGAAGCAAATGTTGTCTGTGGCAGAGTTCTGCTGCTTCAAGTGCTCTGAGACAAGCACAATGTGGAGGTGCCGGTGTTGGACTGGAATCAACAAAATCAGAAGTCCACATGACACCAGGTTATAGTCCAAAAGATTTATTTGAAATCACAAGCTTTTGGAGCGCTGCCCCTTCATCAGGTGAAGTGAGACAGACATAACCTCATTGATGCCTACTTCCAGTCAGACAGAAGTGAGTGTGTGTTAAATTTTGTTGGATGGGATAGTAACAGCAATGTTCAGCCTCTGCTGCAAGCTGTTTTGTTTCCTTTTGTGTTCTGTAAATAAAAGCTCACGTCTGTGTTTGTATTTGTCTGATTGCTTGCCTATATGTGATGTTCGTCTACTGCATAATGACAGGATGTGGCCCTACAGTGATCAATAGAGACAGTGTAGCATTGACTTAAAGGATGTTTAGACCAAACATAGTGGAGGACAGGTACATCGTGTGGGAGAATGGGATTGTCTGTTGGGCGAGGGAGTGTCAGCCATACACAATGCAATGCGCGGCTTTTTGTCTGTTTTGCCAGGAAGGGGCAATGCCAGATTGCCGATGCTCATCTGGGTGCAGTGCATTTTGAAAATGCTGGTCTTTGGGCGGATGTCTGCTGAGTGGTGTATTGTTGTGGAAAGGGCACAGGGTAAGACCGGCTGGAAATTGGACATGAGAAATGGCTTGGGTCATAGTGAGCCAGTAGTGAGGGGGGGATTGGGTAAGATAGAGCTCACTAAAGCCTTGTGGCAACAAACCCTCCAAAGACTCCCGACGCAAACTCAGCAAGACAAACCATGAATACCAAATAAGAGCAGAAAGCCCTGGAAAAATCCTGAAATCTGGTGGCATCAGTGGAGATAAAAACAAAATGAATGTTTGACGTTCTTTGGAAGTAAAGAGAGGTGAAAATATCATGAGTGTCGCTGCATTTCTACCTCTCTTGGTTCTGAAGAAGAATCATATTCAACAAAATAGACGTTACCTCTGTTTCATTCTCCACTGAAACCGTCAGGGCTGCTTCCTCTTTATTTCAGATTTCCAGTCGTCACAGCATTTTGCTTTTATTTTCCCATATGAATATGCCTTTTTCCTTCTTAATAAATATTAAAAGGGTGGAATTTCAAGGTATTCCTTTCATAATGGGCCTCATGGGATGGCTTGCAAGCATTTGTGTTTCACCGGCCTTGTTTGTATTATCTCAACCCCATGATTACATTTTTGCCATGTAACTACTCGTAGACACCTATTATTCTCCATTTGAGCTGTCTGGTTGAGGGCTGGCATTAGCTCTCAAGGTTACCCTGTGTTGCTGTATTATTGTGGCTGCCTGACTGCCACTTTCCTCATTGTGTGCATCCCCCTAACATGACCTAGTTTGTTCTGATCAGGATATTGTCAACATTTTAAATGAAACCGTGGTTTGCATTACCTCCAGAGAAAACCCCGCGTATGCAGAGATTATTGACGTATGGCTGATTTAGTGCAGAAATCAAAAAAGATGCCCTTGGTCATACCAGTCAGGCAAATGAGAGACCATAAACAGGCTCACATTATTGGTAAATAATTTATGTTTTGATAATTATTGCTTCTATTTATCTGCTTTATGTCGCAATAAATATTGCAGCTATTTATCTCCATTAAGGAGCAACGCATCCCAAGCAATAATTCCTTTATCTTACAGAGACAAATAGAGGGAAATGCACCCTATTGTGAAGCCACAGCAAGCTAAATGAAGTAGATTTGTATACGTTAAGCATTGCCTCAAGTTGTTGTAGCTGGCAGGCTTGACAACTACTGGAATAGGAACCTATTCCTTCCAATAAAAATTACCATCTTCTATCAAACCCAAAGCAATCTTCCCCGATTTGCCTGTTGCAGACGGCAGGAGAAATAAAACGAACTGAAAGCACAAAAATCAATACTGAGATGGTGGAACTGTTTGTCATGTCATCAGTGCATTGTCTGGATGTTACATTCTTCGCCACGTATAGGTGTTACAACGGTTGGCAAAATATCCTGGGAGGTCTATTAACCATCATTCATAGTGCCAGTTCTCGCTGACGAGAGGTTTGCACTGTGTTTGGTCATTCTGTGAGTGTCTACTGCTTGCTGAATGATCATGCAGTGGCATTGCATTGCTGATGGATTCACTTTCAGCCAATGGAGCCAAGCTGAGGAATCTAACCACACCCACAGGTAACACATTTAAGTCATCCTGGGAATGGGTTAAATCAGACTGGATAGGCAGGAGGCTGGAAGAACTCAACAAGCCAGGCAACATCAGGAGGTGCAAAAGTCGACATTTCTCCACCTCCTGATGCTGACTGGCTTCTAGCCTCATGCCTGTCTATTTTGCATTCCAGCATCTTTAGCTTTCTTGTCTCTAATTAAATGGGACTAAGAGCAGG
Source organism: Hemiscyllium ocellatum (assembly GCF_020745735.1). Lineage (NCBI taxonomy): Eukaryota > Metazoa > Chordata > Chondrichthyes > Orectolobiformes > Hemiscylliidae > Hemiscyllium > Hemiscyllium ocellatum. The sequence goes on along the minus strand of NC_083442.1, from coordinate 25,435,009 downwards.
ACAGTGGAATGGGGGCTTGGATTTGGAATGTTATATATCCTTTGTGAGGCTTAGTGTTTCTCAAGTAAGGGTAAAACTAGTTGGCAATTAAGTCATAATTGAATCACTATCCATGGTGTTGAATATTCCAATCACGGCCGCCCCAGGAATCAGTTAGCTTAGTTGGTTGGACAGCTGGTTTGCAATGCAAGAAACACCAACAGCACAGGTCCAATTCCCACACCGGCTGAAGTTACTGTGAAAACTCCTTCTCAACCTCTCCCCATATGGTGACTGTAGTGATTGGAACCAGGTCTTCCAGTTGGACCTCAGAGAATATGAGTTCCTTGATTGGGGCTGGCCCAACTAGGGAGCCTTGTGGCTGGCAGATATAAAGAGGAGTGTCAGAGGTTCTGCTCACTCTGAGAGCTGGCTCTCTGGAAGCTGGGCCAGTGTTGGGTACAATACACGTGAAAATAAAGGGTGACTTAGTGACAGGATGCTGGCCTATGTGGAGTTATTTCAGTGACCCTCAGGTTAAACCTCATGAAAGAGCAATCCTATGGTTGGTCAAGACTATGGGGACTTTACCAGCAGTCTACATTGGCTGCTGAATTTCCTGTTTTCCAACAGTGATTACGGTGCACATGTAGGGGGTTAGAAAATGGTTGGGATGTCCTGAGGTGCTACATAAATTCAGATTCTTTCTTGCTTCAGTGAATTCTTACCACAATATCTCCAGCACCTACATGAATATGCTGTCCTGACAGAAACACCAACACCAGCCTAATTCCCAATCATGAAGGCACACACAGGCAATGAGACTAGCTAGAAGTGAGTAAACACATATTATTCCTCTCTACACAAATATTGCAGTTGATACAATGATAGAGAGTTATCAGGATATAATTTTAAGTTTGTAACTTTTCATGCCTCAGATGTTAGTTGAAACATTGCCTTTGAACTAATCTTGAAACAAAATTAGCCTCGTTGGAAAGATGCAAGATGGTCAATGAATGTGATAAAGTTAAATGGATTGATTGACTGTGTTTATCCAAACCAAATTCAGGAAAGCATCAAATATTTAAATAAAACATTAAAAATCCATATTATCTTCATAAACAGCATTAGATGTGTATATGAGAAAGCACTTAGAAGAGAGCAGTATTTTTTTGCAGAAGACAGCGGACTCCTGATCATTAAAGTAGTCTTTAGTGCAACAAACCCATCTCCGAATGATAGTTAATCAACAGTTATCACTGAAAAACAAAGGCCTTCTCATGTAGGATTACAAAACAAAAGCTGACTCTTGACAAAAACAGAAATTGCTGGAAAAGTACAGCAAGTCTGACAGCATCTGTGGAGAGAAATCAGAGTGAGCGTTTCAGATCGAGTGACCCTTCCTCAGAGTCAAGATCGGAGTGGTGCTGGAAAAGCACAATGGGTCAGACAGCATCCGAGGAGCAGGAAAATCGGTATTTCAATGAAGGGCTCCTGCCCAAAACGTCGATTCTCCTGCTCCTCGGATGCTGCCTGACTTGCTGTGCTTTTCCAGCACCACTCTTGACTCTGATCTGCAGTCCTCACTTTGCCTGACCCTTCCTCGGAACTGACTCTGGACAATTCTTGAAAGTATCTGTGAAAGCCAAAACTGCTTTAAAAACTCGCTTCTTTAGTCACACTTTTTTTTCTGATTGCAACATTTGCAATGAATTTTGCATTCGGAATGATGCAAATGATGTAGCACAGAATGAGGCAGAGATAACCCAGTGTTGACATTTAGTGGTTTTACAGCTAAGTCGTGGTCTGTCAGATATCCCTAGGGTGGTTTTGATCATGAGAAGGGTTTCAGACTGAAGCAGAGCACTGTGGATGTTGGAAGTCTGAAATTGAAACAACGAGAATAGATTAGATTAGATTAGATTACTTACAGTGTGGAAACAGGCCCTTCGGCCCAACAAGTCCACACCGACCCGCCGAAGCGCAACCCACCCATACCCCTACATATACCCCTTACCTAACACTACGGGCAATTTAGCATGGCCAATTCACCTGACCCGTACATCTTTGGACTGTGGGAGGAAACCGGAGCACCCGGAGGAAACCCACACAGACACGGGGAGAACGTGCAAACTCCACACAGTCAGTCGCCTGAGGCGGGAATCAAACCCAGGTCCCTGGCGCTGTGAGGCAGCAGTGCTAACCACTGTGCCACCGTGCCACCCAAAAGAAATGCTGGACGTTTTCAGCATCTGTGGAAAGAGAGTAAGAGGCCTGGATTTTCATGGAGTTGCAAAAACCATCAAAAGTAGTAGTCGAGAACCAGACCTGAAAGTCTATCATTTCTGGGGTGGCACAGTGGCTCAGCAGTTAGCACAGCTGTCCCACAGCAATAGGGACCTGAGTTCAATTCCACTTTTGTTTGCGCTTTCTCCCCGTGTCCGTGTGGGTTTCCTCTGGGTGCTCCGGTTTCCTCTCACAGTCCAAAAGTGTGGGTGGGATTGGCCATGCTCATTGTGTCCATAAGCTAGCCGGGTGAGCCTTGGGAAATGCAGGGTTACAGGGATAAGGCAGCGGATCTGGGTGGGATGTCTTCTGTGTGGACTCGGTGGGCCAAATGGTTCTTACTGTAGGAATTCTATGACACGTCCAGTTTTCATCAGGAGATGGAATAGAGTGGCATGTGACAACCATGGAAGCATTTGGAACCCCGGAGGATCATTGTGTTCAAACAGATCATATATTGAAGTATTTAGTTGCACACTAGCAGTGCCAAATCATTCAATACTCTGAGCTGGAAAATGGGGCTACAATGGTTCAGTGGCTGTTTTTGACTGGTACAGGCTCAATGGACTGAAGAGACTATTTCTGTACTATGGACCTCTATGCCATTTTTTGCTGGAGCATAGGCTTTATCACAGAGTGAAGGAGTTAAGAATCTTTCGAGAAATCATAGAAGTGTTTGAAGGGAAGACAAGGTCTGGAGAATTTTGGCGTATGGCATTATTTAAATACCTCAAACTCATCCAATGACTGATCTCCCCTGGAGTGAAAACCTTTCCAAATGGAAACACGTTTTCCGATCCAGAGAGTCAAGCTAGCATTCTTTTTCCAAAGGGAATGGCTGATTTGACACTCTCGTAGATGCCTGGTGTTCCAGTCAAGAATGCGTGATCACATGATAAAAACTGGTGAATCACAGGAAGTACGAGTTGGAGGAGCACAGGGATCCCTGAGGAATGCGGAGTTGGAGGAGGTTATCGTGGTTGTCAGGAGCAAGGCCAAAGAGTACTTTAAAATGAAAAGTTGGAATTTAACAGTGTAGAGCAACCAGCAGGTTCTCCAGGTGATCTTTATATTTGCCAGTCTGCAATGTCTTGTGCATGATGTGTTCCCATAACTAAAGCCCTTTTGACATGGACTGTTTGTGAGTCTGAATTACAGACGCTGACCAGAAAAACCATCCAGAGCTAATCAATAACTTCAAAAAAGCTGGTGAAAAGCTGACAACCAAATAAACAGCCCTTAATGCAGGCTCCTGACACACAGAGGCACTGAAGGTTCAGTAGGATACAGTCTTGCCATAACTTAAGCTGAGAGCTGAATAGTAGTCATCCCTGAGTAATCAATTATCGAGGAGATTGGCTCTGAGCTAACTCGTGGTTCATGAGCTGAGGGATAAAGATTGGGTGGGCATATAAAACATGAAATAACAGTCAGTTTTCCTGGCTTGTAGCTGTCTGGTAACAGAGTTACATATTGACAAGTACCATACAAATTATCATTGACGGAGTAAAAGCATTCTTATTGTCGTAACGGACAAATGTGTAGAAAATAAAAAAAAACTTTGCAGGCAATTGTGCAGCCAATGAAGTGTAGCTATTATTTAAAAGAATAGGGAAGCCAATTTGAAGACAACCCAATCATCCAAACAGCAATCTGACAATGATCAGATTATCCGCTTTATGACCGTAAGGGTGGCATGGTGGCTCAGTGGTTAGCACTGCTGCCTCACAGCACCAGGGTCCCAGGTTTGATCCCTGCCTTGGGCAAATGTCTATGTGGAGTTTGCACATTCTCCCCGTGTCTGTGTGGGTTTCCTCTGGGTGCTCTGGTTTCCTCCCACAATCCAAAGATGTGCAGGTTGCCCATAATGTTAGGTACATTAGTCAGGGGTAAATATAGGGTAGGGTAGGGGAATGGGTCTGAGTGGGTTACTCTGCGGAGGGTCAGTGTTGACTTGTTGGGCTGAAGGGCCTGTTTCTGTTCTGTCAGGAATTTAACCTAAAAAGAAATGGGAGCAAGATTAGGCCATTTGACATTTTGAGTCTGCTCCATCATTCAATAAGATGAATTTGTTTTTTGAACTCAACGCCATTTTTGTTCATTTGAAGTCAAGAAATCTGTTCACGTCTGCCTTGATTGTACACCATTGCTGAGCATCCACAGCCAGTTGATGTACAGAATTTCAAAATCTGACCATTCTCTGAGTGAAGGAGTTCCTCCTCATCCCCATCCAAAATGGCCTCTGACCTACCGTAAGAGCAGTCCCCTTGGTCTAGTCACCCCCGCCCTCCCCTCAGCACCACCCCCGCGCCCTTCCCCCCCCCAACCTTCCTGCAAGGGCAAGTTAGGCATTGGTTGAAAGGCGCATTCGACAGTGCGGCACTCCCTTAGTGCTACTCCGGGAGTGACAGCCCAGAACCTGTCCTCAGGTCTCTGGTGTTGGGCTAGAGGCCACAGTGATGTGAGTCAGAGTTAAGAACATCACTCACAGAGCCTCAGATATCATCTGTGCCCAGCGATTGACCTGGGCTGGATGAAAACAACCTCAATATCACAGCTTACCATATCATGAAAAATGCAACACAATAAACATGAATATGTCACCAATGTACACTCACTGCCAGGCTGCCGACATCAGGCAAATTTCTGAGACCCCTTCTATCTTGCCTTGGTATCAGATGTCCGCAATGAAATGGGCAATCAGTGGCCAGGTAGGACTGGTGAATAATGGGAAGGTTGCTGATGCTGGAATGCCAGCGATGACACATTGGCAGCTTGGGTCAGTGGTTAGCACTGCTGCCTCACAGCACGGGACCCAGGTTCAATCCCTGCCTTGGGCGAATGTCTGTGTGGAGTTTGCACATTCTCCCCGTGTCTGTGCGGGTTTCCTCTGGGTGCTCTAGTTTCCTCCCACAATCCAAAGATGTGCAGGTTGCCCATAATGTTAGGTGCATTAGTCAGGGGTAAATATAGAGGCGGGTAGGGAAATAGGTCTGAGTGGGTTACTCTTCAGAGGGTCAGTGTAGACTTGTTGGGCTGAGTCGGAAGCCGCTGCTGTAGGTAAGGGAGAGAAAACATTACAATGGTAGCATCCTCTGAAGAAACCTAAAATATCTTCACTGCCAGCCTACCATCAAGAGGGTTATGGTAGTCAGTTTTGGCAGCTGTGGGGGTGTGGGTGAGTGCCTAGCACACTGTCCACCCCTCCCCACACCCCGTCCCCCAACCCCAACCCATTGCGACAACACCTCTTCACCTTGGTGTGTCTCAGACCTGCACAGGGAGGCCCACAAAGCTCGGTCCTGCATAAAGGCCTTAGCTGGTCATTCCACTAGCCTCGTAGGCAGCTTCGCCCCCGCCTTCCAGGCAGGTAATTGGGTCTCTGCCTTTTCTCTCCCCACTGCCCCCCATTCCACCTTCCACCCTGCAACTCTCCACCACCCCCACACCCCCACACTCCCACACTCCCACACTCTCACACTCCCCCTGCCAAGCACCCACCCACCCATACACCGCCACACAACCCCCATATGCCCAGGGCTGCACCTTTACATTCCTGCAACCCCCACAACCATACCCCTGCACTCCTACCTCCCTGCACCTCCATCCAGTACCCCTTGTTCCTATACCCTCAGTCCCACCCCTGCATCTCCCGCACCTTCTAAAACAGAATTACCCATGGGGTGGAAACATATCGGAACATGCAGCCAGTCCCTCCCCATTGCCAATTCTTGTGCCTTCCTGTTTCCCCAGTGCTGCCTCTGGCAGGAGCTAACTCAGTGCTGAAGATTGTGTTGAAATCTATATGTATTCCTCTCTACAAGGCTCTGAATAATGTTATCATTACACAGTCATATTGTTGCTGAATACAAGACAGACATTTAAGGATAGTGCTCAAGTTGATTTATAGTCAGCCTATAAAGACAATGCATTTAGTAATTACAGGGGTGTGATTCAAACTAGATTTAATCAACTGTGCAGGATTTCCCAATAAAATCCCAAACTGATGTTTCAATATTCTTATTTAAATGCTGACCTAACAATGGAACATGGGGCTTCAATTTGTTGTCTCTTCTCCATCAGTCAAAACTGCTTTGACAAAAAGGAATGAACCCACACATTATACAGGGATATGTCCTGCTAGTATTTCAATCCTATGTCCCCAGCTGCAAAACTAAAGTGAGGAAGGGCAGACCTTTCTAAAACCCCTTTCACAACCTCAGGATGTCGCGTGGTGTTTTGCAACCAAGGTGTAGTAACTTGGTGGTTAGAATGTAGGAAAGGCAGCAGACAGTTTGTACTCAGCAAGCTCCCAATGTGAGAGTGGCCGGTTAATAATCTGCATTATTGATGGGGGTGGGGATTAAACATCAGCCAGGACACCAGCAAGAAGTTTGCCAATTTTTTTATTTAAGAAAATAGCAAACTCTACTGTCTTATAAATCTGGAGAGAAACCCTTGGGCATCAAGAGGTTTTGAATTATGAATTGTGAGGAGACAAATGTGTTGCCAATGTTTTCCACCTTGCACTCATCAGAGCAACTGCAAGAATACCAGGTTTTATTCGTTGTAGGCACTCAATTGGCCCACACTTGAAAAACCCTGACTAAAAATCACTCACTGTCAAATGTAAGGTGCTATGGTATGGAAGCTGCCAGCTATGAAGAGAGGTTGAGTAGGTTAGGTTTGTTTTCATTAGAAAACAAGACATTGATGGGGGGGACCTGATTGAGGTTTACAAAATCGTGAAGGGTATAGACAGGGTGGATAAAGACAAGCTTTTTTCTCAGGGTGAAGGATTCAATAACCAGAGGTCATGCTTTCAAGGTGAGAGGTGGAAAGGTTAAGGGGGATACACGGGGCAAGTACTTCACACAGAGGATGGTGGGTGTCCGGGATGCGCTGCCAGCAGAGGTGGTAGAGGCAGGCTCGGTAAATTCATTTAAGATGCATCTGGACAGATGCATGAGTAGGTGGGGAGCAGAGGGATACAGATGCTTAGGAATTGGGCGACAGGTTTAGACAGCAGATTTGGATCAGCTCAGGCTTGGAGAGCCGATGGGCCTGTTCCTGGGCTGTAAGTTTTCTTTGTTCTTTGTAATTCTGTAAGTGGGAAACACTTGCCGAACAATTCTGAGCATGCAAATAGCTATATTTCCATTTAATTTCAAAGAATGAGTCAAGCATGAAATGTGGCACATTGTAAGCAGCTCCCTTGGAACTATCTTCATTTATTCGCATTGACCTGTTCACTGGATAAAGAAAGGAATGCCATCAAGTCTTGAGCCTAGTTTGAATTATCAGGGAGCTTAAGAAGCCTATAGGTCTCTGTTGCTTTGTCCATGGCACTGCCTCATTCAATCAGAGTCAGCTTGCCAACCAATCATTAGCAGTGTAAGTTGTTGTGGTTGTTGAAATTTGGCTTTCTTGCATTTTGGCCTGATGACAAGATTTAAACTTCAGCAACATCTCTCTCTTTCTAGTGATGATCAAAAGATGCAGGATAAAGGTTTACTAATAGGTACATAATTTCGACCATAGATTGACAATTAGTTTATTTACTTTGTTAATGGCTTATTTAAGTTCTAGTAAGTTGTATGTAGCTGTGTTTATTCCTGTAGTTCAGATATAGTTATAAAAACAGAAGCAGAAATGTGCTCTTCTTCCTCCTCGTTTAACTTTCTTCCTACTGCTATTCCAAATTAAAGCAGGTTCACATTCCTGTGAAAAAGGGAATTAAGTTCTATGCTCATATCTTAGTGGTTTCTGCAGTTTTGGTTATCAAGAGGTGAATTTGTCTCATCTCACGAGGCTCATATCACTAAACATTGTCTTGTTCATTCTGCCAGCAGATTTATGGACTCCTCCCTTTGCAGTGGTATGATTCCATACCGTGGGCAATTTTACAATGTAAATGCAGGAAGCCAAAGTTCTTCTCTAAATTAAGCAAGTCAAAGTCCTTCTCTATCAGGAGAACTGCAAAAGCACAAAACTTAAAAGAGCACAATTCATTATAAATGGACAGCATTACGACTCAGAACAACATAGCTCTCCAGTGTTATGGGGAGCAGTTTACAGCCCTAGATTTTGGAAGGTACTGAGGTGATGGGGGGGGGGGGGGGCATTAAAATAAAACAGTTGACCAGCCCACTGTGTTCCCACCTACCCCTTCACAGACCTCTCTCCCATATTCCAGTTGGTGGATAAGACCTCATTTTTTTAAATATCCAGAGTGTTCTTGTACCATTTACAAAGGATATTATTAAGCTGGAGAGAGTTCAGAAGAGATTTACCAAGATGTTACCGGGACTAGAGAGTTTGAGTTATAAGGAGAAGCTGGATAATCTGGGATTTTTGTTACTGGAGCGTAGGAGGTTGAGGGGTGACCTTGTAGAGGTTTAGAAAATTATAAGGGGGAGGATAAGGCGAATGGCAGGTGTCTTTTCCCTAGAGTGGGGGCTTTCAAGACAAGGCGGCATATTTTTAAGATGAGAGGAGAAAAATTTAAGAAGGACATGAGGGACAAATTTTTTTCCAGAGAGAGTGGTTCATGTGAGGAATGAACTTCCAGAGGGAAGTGGTGAATATAGGTACAGTTACAACTTTAAAAAGATAAGTCCATGAATAAGAAATGTTTGGAGGAAAATGGGCCAAGCACAGGCAGGTGGAACTAATTTAGTTTGGGATTATGGACTGGTTGGACCAAAGATCTGTTTCCAAATGGTGCCTTATGGCTGTATGACAACTGAATGCTTGTGTGTCCCATCATTAAATCAGCAATGGTATTCCTTCTCATCTGTTAAGCACACCAGTAAATCACCTTCATTTTCCAAATGATTAATTTATGTTAAAGCCCAGAAAAGACAATGCAAACTATCAAATGTGAGGAATAGGTGTGGAGAGGGTGAAAAAGGTTTAAAGCAAAATATAGTCTGAAGGAGACATAAAGCACTCTACCTGTGCTCTCCAAGGGCATCGAGAGTATCAGTAGTCACCATGTGCTTCCTCTCCCTTATTGGGTCAGTTAGAATTCAGGGTTTCTCTTAGTTTCTGATTAACCTGTCATTTCCCATCTCTGGAGTGAACGGGACTTGAACCCAGCCCTCATGCATCAGAGGCATGATCACTACCGCAGAGCCAGAAGGACCTATAAAGCATCGGTAAGGTGTCAGCCTGGCCACTTGCAGGCCAATTGAAGCCAGTAAGCTGTCAATTAAAAGCCACATTCTCCCTCTACACCAGAATGAGGGGATCAGGTCATTCATTCACAGAATGTGAGTATCATTAGCTCGGACAGCATTATTGCTCATCCCTAATTGCCTCGAGATTTGATTGAATTGATTGGCTTATTGTTGTCACATGTATCAAGATACAGTGAAAAGTGTTGTCTTGCATACGATACAGGCAGTTTGTGTCATACAAAGTGCAGAATGCAGTGTTACAGCCACAGAGAAGGTGCAGTGAAAGAGATCAACATTAACATTTGAGTGGTTCGTTCATAAGTCTGATGACAGCGGGGAAGAAGCTGTTCTTGAATCTGTTGGCGCCTGTTTTCAAACTTATATCTTCGCCCCGTTGGAAGAGGGTATAACCGGGGTGGGAGGGGTCTTTGATGATTTTGGTCACTTTCCTGAGGCAGCCACATTACTGTAGGTCTGGAGTCACAAGTTGGCCAGACCAGGTGAAGACAGTTTCCTAGGTTTTTATAACAATCAACTTCATTATTATCATTAGACTCTCAATTCTATTTTTCATATCAGATTCAAATTCTGTCTGATTCCCTGTAAGGCTGCATGAGGTCTGTGGATTGGAACTCAAGTTCTCTGAATTAATAGTCCAGCGATAACACCACTGGGCCATCATTCTGTCTTCTCTCATCATGGCATCTTGATGTAACTTGCCTTCTCTTCTATTCTTTGGTTCTGTCACACATTTGGGCATTCACACTGGTTTCTTTTTTACTTATGGACGAGTCCAAACCAAAGGGTCATGAGTGTAATGAAGTCTCTTATAAATTCAGTCAGGAACTCAGGAGAGAGACTGCCATAGCGAGAGAACGGGCAGAAGTGGGTACTGCAGATGCTGGAGATTAGAGTCAAGATTAGAGTGGTGCTGGAAAAGCACAGCAGGTCAGGCAGCATCTGAGGAGCAGGACAGTTGACATTTCGGGCAAAAGCCCTTCATCAGGAAAGGCTTTTGCCCGAAACATCGATTTTCCTGCTCCTCGGATGCTGCCTGACCTGCTGCGCTTTTCCAGCACCACTCTAATCTTGACAGCAAGAGAATGGCTAGAATGCTATGATCACGAGAGCAAGGAATGTTGGACGGGAATAGCACAGATATGTTTCAGGGAAACCTCGATAAGTGCATGAATGGAAGAAAGAAATAGAAGCAGGTGTTGCTAGAGAAGGCCGCAAAGGACTTATTTCGAAAGTAAGAACCAACAAAGATCAATTCAGCCAAAATACTCGTTCTAAGCTATGCATTCCAAATGTAAGAACATAGATGGCCATTCAGCCCCTCCAGCTTGTTCCTCCATCCAATGCGATCATGGCTAATCTGAGGCCCATCTCCATACACCTGCCTTGGGCCCATATCCTTTAATATCTTTGCATAACAAAAAATTACCGATCTCAGTTTTTAAAGTTCATAACTGCAGTTTGTAGAGGAGTGTTCCAAAAATCTACCACCCGTTGTGTGTAGAAGGGCTTCCTAACATCTCTCCTCAGTGGTCTGGCCGTAACCAATACAATATCAATGGAACATTGGAAACTCCTGGAGTCAAAAATGCCTGTCCCTTGAATAAATAGTGAGAAAAATGACTGTAAAGCATAGTCATGTGGACCCTCATCACGGAAATGCCTGTAAGATCAAGACAAGAGGCATGCCAAAGAGAGTCAAGAGTGTGCCACTGGAAGAGCACAGCAGGTCAGGCAGTATCTGAGGAGCAGGAGACTCGACGTTTCAGGCATAAGCCCTTCATCAGGAATGCTGCCTAACCTGCTGTGATTTTCCAGCACTGCACTATCGACTCTGACCTCCAGCATCTGCAGCCCTCACTTTCTCCCCATATGCCAAAGAGAGAAAAGAAATTTTAAAGTTGCTTTATCATTGCAGAAACCACAAAGGATGAATCAGAGGATGTAATATGTCAGAGTATTATCGCATGGAATAGCAGTAATACTGGATAACTCTGCTGAAATGCAGACCTTAATGTATTCAATGCTAAAAAGTATACGTCCTTCAATTATAAAACTATCAAGTCATTGGGAGTGGAGAGTCGGGGTTAAACATTATAAGGAAGGATTTGTTTTGCCTGTTTTGCATTCTGATTTGATTGAGTGGCGCATAACATGTTTTCCAGTGCTGTGATTGTTAGCAGCTTTGACAGATTACATTAGACATCACAGTATGAGGCAGCACCTACAAGATGATACTCCTGTGGGAAGGGAATCAGAGATAGAAGGGAGATCTCCGAAATCCTATCAGTTCAAATCTGAGCCAAATTCCAATATAATGGAGCATGCGTGGATTCAGAAGCTGATGATTCCTGGCATGAAGGAGCTATATGTACTTTTATGCATTTTACAATCCTGATATAATACAAAAAAATTGCTGAAGCTGAAGACCTGAAACAAAGTCAGAACTTGCTGGAGGTGCGGCATGGTGGCTCAGTGGTTAGCATTGCTGCCCCACAGCACCAGGGACCTGGGCTTGATTCCAGCCTTGGGCGACTCTCTGTGTGGAGTTTGTACATTCTCCCTGTGTCTGTATGGGTTTCCTCCAGGTGCTCCAGTTTCCTCCCACTGTCCAAAGATATGCAGATTAGGGTGGATTGGCCATGCTAAATTATTCTGTAGCATCCAGGGCTTTGCAGGGTAGATGGATTAGCCATGGGAAATGTAGGGTTACAGGGATGGAGTGGACCTCCCTGAGATGCTCTTCAGAGAATTGGTGTGGACTCAATGGGCCAAACAGTTTGCCCCCACACTGTAGGGATTCTATGAAATCTATGGGAGTTGTTCTGAAGAAGGGTCATTGGTTAACTTTGCTTTCTCCCCACAGATCTGCTGAGTTTCTCCAACAATATCTGTTTTTGTTTGCAATCCTGATGCCTGCCTCAATGTCTGAGATGGCAGATGAGTGCAGTTCCATGATGGCCTGCAGAAAATAGGCATGAGATCTGATTGCTCCAGTATCGTAGTGTGGCTGATTCCTTGCTTTTGCGAAGGAAGATGACTGTGAGCTCATACCAGCATTTTGTAAATGATATTTGAGTAGCCTGGGGAAGGAGAAGAGGAAAAGTGTACATGACTATTGTGATTTCTGGTGATAAGTTCTCTATGACTAATGGTCTCTCTGCTGGCGATAGTGGTAGTGATTAGAAATGTCTCAGTAAATATCCACAGGATTTGATTTCTTGTGAACTGAAATCTGCAATCAATGTTTTTCTGCTGTAGGTACAAACTATCTCATTCCCCTTGTCCAAAAAACGCATAGACACTTTCTGATTTTCCATAAGACTTATGAGGCCTATGATTCCTTGTCAATCTGGGAGTATTTCTGAATGATTATTGTTCATAGAATCATAGAAGAATACTGCACACATTTAGGACATTTACAGTCAAAGAATCAGAGAGTCATACAGGATGGAAACAGACCTTTCGGTCCAACCAGTCCATGTTGACTGTAATCCCGAATTAAAGTCATCCCACCTGGCCCATATCCCCCCAACATATCCTATTCATGGACTTATTCAAATGCTGTAACTGTACCCACATCCACTATTTGCAGGAAGTTTGTTCCATGCGTGAATCGCACTCTGTGTGAAAAAGTTGCCCCTCGTTTCTTTTTAAAATCTTTCTCCTCTCCCCTTAAAAATATGCCCTATGTCTTAAAATCTTTAGCATGAGGGAAAAGACACCTGCCTTTCATCTTATCAATGCCTTTCATGGTTTTATAAATCTCTATAATGTCATCCCTCAACCTCCTATACTCCATTGAGAAAAATCCCAGCCTATCCAGCCTTTCCCTATAACTCGAAGCCTCCAGTCCCAGAAACATCCTGGTAAATTGGATTTTATTGGTAGAGGAATTGAGTTCCGGAGTCCTGAGGTCATGTTGCAGTTGTATAAGACTCTGGTGCGGCTGCATGTGCAGTTTTGGTCACCATACTATAGGAAGGATGTGGAGGCACTGGAACGGGTGCAGAGGAGGTTTACCAGGATGTTGCCTGGTATGGTAGGAAGATCGTATGAGGAAAGGCTGAGGCACTTGGGGCTGTTTTCATTGGAGAAAAGAAGGTTTAGGGGTGACTTGATAGAGGTGTACAAGATGATTAGGGGTTTAGATAGGGTTGACAATGAGACCCTTTTTCCACGGATGGAGTCAGCTATTACGAGGGGCATAGCTTTAAATTAAGGGGTGGTAGGTATAGGACAGATGTTAGGGGTAGATTCTTTACTCGGTGAGTCGTGAGTTCATGGAATGCCCTGCCAGTAGCAGTGGTGGACTCTCCCTCTTTATGGGCATTTAAATAGGCATTGGATAGGTATATGGAGGATAGTAGGCTAGTCTAGGTTAGATGGGCTTGGATCGGCGCAACATCGAGGGCCGAAGGGCCTGTACTGCGCTGTATTTTTCTATGTTCTATGTTCTAAATTGTTTCAGCACCCTCACTGGCTTAATAATATCCTTCCTGTAACAGAGTCCATTTGGTCCCTGTTACTTCTGCTGGCTGTTTCCAGCTATCTGTCTGATCCCATTCACTGTTCCTTCCCCACAACCCAGTCTGAGTATGTATTTCATATTTGAAGGCTGCTGTTGAATGGTCAATGCCTTCAAGGAAATTTGGATCAGAAACAAATACTACCTTTGCCCAGGGCAAAACAGCCTGCTTTATCAGTACCACATCCAAAAACAGCCACTCCCTCTACCACCGATGCTCAGTAGCAGTTATCTACAAGAGGCACTGCAGAAATTCATCAAAGATCCTCAAACAGCGCCCTGCAAATCTATGACTTCTTCCATCTAAAAGTCCAAGGGCAGCAGATGCGTGGGAACACCACCCCCTGCAAATTCCCCTCCGAGCTCCTCACCATTCAGCATTAGAAATGTATTACTGTTCCTTCAGGATTATTGTGTCAGAATCTTGGAATACCTCATTCCTGATGAAGGGCTTAGCCCGAAATGTCGATTCTCCTGCTCCTCGGATGTTGCCTGACCTGCTGTGCTTTTCCAGCACCACACATTTTGACTCTGATCTCCAGCATCTGCAGTTCTCACTTTCTCCTCCCTGAGGTGTGAAGAGAACCTGGATCAGTTAGGACTGTATTGACTGGATTTTAAAAGGATGAGCAGTGAATCTCACATAAACCAATCAAATTCTGACAGGGTAAGCACAGGAAGGATGTACCTCATGACCAGGGAGTTTAGAACTTAGGTGTTACGGTCAAAGGTGTTTTGAAAAATTCATTGATGGGATGAGGGAAACCCAATCCGGAGGGCAGTTAAGAATCAACCACATTGCTGTGGGTCGGGAGTCACATGTAGGCCAGATCAGGCGAGGATGGCAGTTTTCTTCCCTAAAGGACATTGATGAACCAGATGGGTTTTTCCTGACAATCGATTCATGGCCATCATTAGATTCTGAATTCCAGATTTTGTTTCTTTTGACTGAATTCACATTGCACCCTCTGCCATGGCCAAGATTCAAACCCAGGTTGCTGGATCATTTCTGGGTCTCTAACTATCCAGCAACGCTACCACCCTGGGGTTAATTGTTTAGGACAATTTAGAAATGTCTTCTCCCGGAGAGTGGTGAGCCTGTGGGATTCTCTGCCAAAGAAAATAGTTGAGGCAAGAAGGGTGAATGTTTTCAAGAAGGGGTTAGGTTTTTTTAGGACTAAAGGGATCGAAGGACCTGAGGCGAAAGTGGCAACAGAGTTGGATGACCGTCGATTGCGATGGTGTTGATTCGTGGAATAGACTCTATGAGCTGAATGACTTAATGCTGGTCCTGGTTTCTATATTCTACAGGGCTGGGCAAATAAGTCATTAAGAGTAAAAACAATGACTGCAGATGCTGGAAACCAGATTCTGCATCAGTGGTGCTGGAAGAGCACAGCAGTTCAGGCAGCATCCAAGAAGCAGCGAAGTCGACGTTTCGGGCAAAAGCCCTTCATCAGGAATAAATGAGTCATTGGTTCACACATGGAGAGGAATGAAATGATAACCATACAGAGGATACAGCAAGCAAAAGCTAGCTGTTTTTTTCTGACTCATCATGATTTGAGCATCATGACTTGCCACGAGTCCCACCACTCCTACCCCAGAATTTAAATCCCAGGGAGAGCTATAAGGCCAATAAGAGGGAAAATTATTAACTGGGAAGCATGTAGTGTGCAACAGGAGGCTGATCTCCTTCAGTCTATTTCCCACTTCCCTCTATCCCTTAATTCCCTTGATGATTCGTATTTGGGAAGTCTGAAATGAAAACAGAAACTGCTGGAAGATCTGGCACCTTCTTCAATGTCGAGTAATGGTAGGTGCACTGTGTACCCTGATCCACATCACTAGCTAGCCAAATGTAAATAATGAGAAAATGCTACAAGGAAAATAATCTTCTCCAGCACAGTGCTCTGCGAGGGGAGAAAAATGCAGACGTGGGAGTTGAAAGCAATCTCCTTTGGTCAGAGTTTCAGTTGCTGTCCCGTCAGATTTGATTAGTGTAAGTTTGAGGAAGCATATAGCTCAAGCGAAGACTGTCATGTCACTTGGTATCAGACTCCAAACCGATGCACAGACCCTGGCGTTTAACTTTATCTCAACTTGCTTCTTTTATTAGAAAAATAACTTCAAAACTGAAATCACTGAGATGAGTTGACGATGGGCAACGGGAAAACAGAGCAAGGGAGAGGGTTGCTTTTGTGCAGAGGAGCATAGGAGCTGTGAATCGTCTGTTCGAAATCAGGATCCATCGAGTCATAATAGGTCAACAGCACAGAGAAAGGTCCATCAGACGCTTGCTTCTGTGCTGGGCAAAAATAAGCAGCTAATTATTCTCCTCCCATTTCCCCAGGAGCCATTTACTTTAGATGCACTTTAATGGATGAGCTTGAACTTGGGATCCATGGGGTACAGTGCAAATGTCACTGGCTTGGTAATCCAATCAAGGTCATTGGACATGGGTTCAAATGCTGTCCCCACCACCACCCCCATGAGAGAGAGAGAGAGAGAGAGAGAGAGATAGAGAAAAACATACACATACAGGCAAACACACAGACATGCAAATACATACACACAGACATGCAAACACACGCGCACATGTGCAGACACAGACACACACGTAGACACATAGGAATGGCATGGTTGCTCAGTGGTTAGCACTGCTGCCTAACAGCACCAAGGACCTGAGTTCAATTCCTGCCTTGGGTGACTGTCTGTATGGAGTTTGCGCATTCTCCCTGTGTGGGTTTCCTCTCACAGTCCAAAGATGTGCAGGTCAGGTGGATTGGCCATGCTAAATTGCCCGTAGTGTTAGGTGCATTAGTTAGATGGAAATGGGTCTGGGTGGGTTTCTCTTCAGAGGGTCGGTGTGGACTGGTTGGGCCAAAGGGAGTCTAATCTAAAAATATATACACACACACACCAATTAATTTAATTTAAATCCAATTAATAAAATCTGGAATGGAAAGTTTGACTTAGTGATACCAGCCGTGAGGCTTCTGTCAACTGCAATTAAAAAAAACCCATCTTGATCCCAAAGTCCCTTAGGGAAGGAAACCTGCTGTCCTTACCTGGTCTGGTCTACCTGTGACTCTAGACCCACAGTGATGGGGTTGACCTCTGGAATGGACAAGCAGGCTGCTCAGTTTAAGGGCAATTAGGGACAGGCAACAAACATTGGTCTTCACAGCAACCGAAGAAGAACCCACTCAGACCCATTCCCCAACCCTATATCCACCCCTAACTAATGGACCTCACCTACACATCCCTGAACACTATGGGCAATTTAACACAGCTAATTCACCTAACCTGCACATCTTCAAATTGTGGGAGGAAACTGGAGCACCAGGAGGAAATCCACGTGGACATGGAGAGAATGTGCAAACTCCACACAGACAGTTGCCCAAGGCTGGAATTGAACCTGGGTCCCTGGTGCTGTTAGGCAGCAGTGCCAATCGCTGAGACTCGTATTCTTCAACTCTCCCTCAAACACTCTCTGCTTCCCGCTCTTTCTTTAATGTATTCCTTAAAATCTCTCACTTTCAGCGCATTTTTGCTAAATATCCCCACTATCAACATTCTGGGGGTTACTATTGACCACAATCTGACCTGGATCAGCAACATAAGTACAGTAGCTACAAGAACAGGTCAGAGACTAGGAACTTTGCAGCAAGTAACTCACCCCAAAACTCCCCAGAGCCTGTCCACCATCTACAACAGTAAGTCAGGAGTGTGATAGAATACTCCCTGTTTGCCTGGATGGGTGCAGCCCCAACAACACTTAAGAAGCTTAACACCACCCAGAACAAAGCAGCCCACTTGACTGGCACCACATCGAACTCCCTTCACCACCGACCCTCAGTAGCAACAGTGTGCACTGTCTACAAGCTGCACTGCAGAAATTCACTCCAGATCCTTCAACAGCACCTTCCAAACCCATGGCCACTTCCTTGTGGATGGACAAGGGGGTGAGATACAGGGGAACACCACTCCCTGCAAGTTCCTTTCCATCCTGATCTGGAAATATATCTCTGTTCCTTCACTGTCACTGGGTCCAAATTCTAGAATTTCTTCTCTTATGGCATTGTAGGCCTACCTACAGCACCTGGGCTGCTGCAGTTCAAGATGGCAGCTCGGCATCACCTTCTCAAGGACAACAGTGAATTATGGCCCAGCCAGAGATGCCAACATCCATTGGCAAACAAGAAATGTCTTTGACTCAGCATGCGTTCTTGTTTGATTACACCCTGGTGAAGTGCCTACTAACCTTTGCATCTTCTGGTTGCACCTCTTGTTTTCATTTCTGCTTAACCATCGAGAGTGAGGAACAATAGCTGGCTTATTTCTCCCCTGTAGTCTCAGGCCAATTCAGTGCAACATGTTCTTGCATCCAAGATGCTGTGATATTTTTCACTTGGCTGGATGACTGAAGATCCATCGACACTCAAGAGACTCAACACCATCAGAAACAAAATCAGAAGGTGCTGGCAGGGTGGCACAGTGGCTAGCACTGCTGCCTCACAGTGCCAGAGTCCTGGGTTCAATCCTCACTTCAGGCAACTGACTGTGTGGAGTTTGCACATTCTCCCCGCGTCTGTGTGGGTTTGCTTCGGTTTCCTCCCAAAGTCCAAAAACGTGCAGGTTAGGTGAATTGGCCATGCTAAATTGCCCGTGGTGTTAGGGGAATGGGGCTGGGTGGGTGGTGGGTCAATGTGGACTTGTTGGGCCGAAGGGCCTGTTTCCACACTATAAGTAATCTAAAAAAAACACAGCAGGTCTGGCAGCATTTGTGGAGGGAGAGGAGAGTTGATGTTTTGGATTCAGTGACCCTTTGTCAGAACCAAAACAAAGCAACCCGCTTGATTGGTGCCCCATCCATACCTTCAATTCTGACTCCCATCACTACCGACGCAGGAGGGTGTATGTTCACGGCACAACTCATCCAACCTCCCACAACGCCCTTCAAACCCCCAACCTCTGCCTTCAGATGGACAACATGGCAACATCCAACCTGTGAGAACACTGCCACCCACTGGTTTCGGTCCAAGCTGCACCCCAAGAGTAGCACAGTGGCTCAGTGGTTAGCACTGCTGTCTCACAGCTCCAGGATCACAGGTTTGATTCCACCCTCGGGTGACTGCCTGCGAGAAGTTTTCATGTTTTCCCTGAGTCAACTTGGGTTGCCTCTGGGTTCTCCTGTTTCCTTCCACAGTCCAAAGATGTGGATTGGCCATGCGAAATTGCCCATAGTGTCCAGGGATTTGTAGGGTGGGTGGGTTAACCATGGGAAATGAAGGATTACAGGGATGAGGTAAGTCAGGGTGCAATGCTCTTTGGAGTGTCTGTGTGGACTCGATGGGCCAAATGGCCTGCTTCCATACCCTAGGGATGCTATGATCCTGACTTTGAGTTTTACCGCTCTTTACTAGCATTCTGTCAAAACCTTCCTCATAACCCTGTGAGTGTACCTACACCATAAGTATTGCAGTGTTTCACTACCACCATCTGAGGGCAATTAAGGATGGACAAAAAATGCTGACCTAGCCAGTGAAGCACACTTTGCATGGAAAAAGAACTAAACACCTACCGAGACGGGAAATTTGCAACATGATTTAGGAAACTAGCCTCAAAACAATGAGTCTGTAAAACAGAAAAGAGATTTTTGAAGCAATTTTTCTCCTTATTCCAGGAATTTAACCTCAAAGCCTTTCCGTTTCGAAAGGAGATCCCAACGTTTCAGCGGGTCCCAAGACCCGGTGCTGGGGAGAAAAGAAAAACATATTGTCAGTGAATACACACATCTCTCCTGCCAGTTCTTACGAGCACCCATGAAACATACAATTTTTTTTCCTTTGATTTAAAGTGTCCCATTTTGTGGAGATGCTGTTTGATATGAGTGGCTTGAGGTCAGCTGGAATTATGGGAAAGGCTCTAGTTAGTTGAGTGTTTATAGCAATTTAGCGATTTTTTTTTTCCCCTGCCAGTGTAAGTGGGTGTTCTTTTATAGTAATCGTGGCTTGCCATGGCAACCGAGATTTGTCATTGTGAAGCGTAGCAGTGGTCTACCAGAATTATGTTAGTTATTAACAGAGACACTTTGTAGATACACATTTCACTGTTTCTGGCATTTCCACGGCCCGATCTGTGTAAATATTGGTAAACGAACAAAATGGAATTAAAATGCGTGTTGAGTAAAACATTTCATATCAAGAGCTGGGATGGTGTCTCTTTCTGAGTAGCCATTTGGTCCATCTGTAGCCAATTTGTTCTTTTTCAGCTGTAACTGTGGTCCACAGGGGAAGTCTGACTTGCAACTTTAAGCTCCAAGTCTGTGGTTCAAGTGTCAATTCCAGAGATGCAAGTATACAATCTGGACTGGGCCTTCTGGGCAGTTCTGACTGGACTGGCCTTTGACCTGCTGTGCATTTCTGGCACCACTCTAATAGACTCTGGTTTCCAGCATCTGCAGTCTTTGTTTTTACCCTCCGGGCAGCATTCAAGGCCTGCAGCACTGGTAGAGAAACAGTCTCTTACTTGAGTCATCAACTGGAGGCCTCATCTGCCATCTTGGGTGGACATAATGAAAACGAGAGGGTACAATATCGATCAAGAGCAGGGGCGTTCTCCTGCACGTCAATCAGCAGCCAGAAAGCCTGATTATGATCAGAATGCATTTTGTGGGAATGTTTTGTTTGCAGTGGTAACACCATGGAAGCTCTACCTTGCTTGTAAGGTGCTTGAGGATGTCTTAAAGTCATGAAAAATCCAATGTGTGTGCGTGAACATCATGATTCCCAGCCAAGCTGAAATGAAAACACAGGTGTAGCATCTGCCTGCAATAGTTCTGGGTCCAATGGAAAGGAGGAGAACGTGAGGAGTGCAGATACTGCAGATCAGAGTCGAGAGTGTGGTGCTGGAAAAGCACAGCAAGTCAGGCAGCATCCAAGGAGCAGGACATTTTGGGCATAAGCCCTTCATCAGGAGTCAATAGAAATGAAAACTATTAAGTCCACCATGATACTGTCAGAGCTGATAATGGGGCAAAACTTTGTGCATTGTAAACATAGAATCCCCCCAGTGTGGAAACAGGCCATTTGGCCCAACAAGTCTACACCGACCCTCTGAAGAGTAACCCACTCAGAACCTCTTACTCTACATTTACCCCTGACTAATGCACCGAACCAACATATGCCTGAACACTGCGGTAAACGTACCATGGCAATTCACCAAAAGTTGCACATCTTTGGATTGTGGGAGGAAACTCACACAGACACAGGGAAAACTCCACACAGACAGTCACCTGAGGCTGGAACCGAACCCAGGTCCCTGGCGCTGTGAGGCAGCACTGCTAACCACTGAGCCACCGTGCCACCCAGGGCTTGGGTCTGAAAAACCTTCTGGGGATCATTCATGGCAACATATGTGGAGAGTGAAGGAGTTAGCATCTGGAGTCCTGTGTGATTGTTTTTCAGAAGATGACTCACGTTGGATTCAAAACATTAACTCACGCGTTCCCCTCAAAGACGCGTGGACTTGCTGAGATTCTTCATCACTTTAATGTTTTTATTTCCAGCATCTGCAGTACCTTACTTTTATTTGGGGATAATTCATATTCACCTGAAAGGGCAGATGAAACTATGGTTTAACATCTCATCCAAAAGAAAGCACCTCCGACCTCTATAATAATGATTCATTTTATTTTTCGTCTTCCAATCTACCCTTGCAATTAATGAACCATTAAAGTGTTAATCGACTAGACTTTACAGGAGATCAATCAATAAATTACAGTAGCCCTTATGGATACAAAGACACAGCCACAATAGTCTGTACAATCCCTGTTCTATGAGCTACATTGCCACAGAGAGAATGTTATAGAGCAAAATGAAAATAGACTGTCAGCAGTAAAATGATTTCTTTTCAATTTCTTATCTTTGCCTAGGACTAAATGAAAACTCTAAATTACAGCCTGCTCTCCTTTTACCATGTAATCCCGAGTATTGTTGAAGTGATTGTGATGGAAGTTCTCCTGAAAAATGCTATTATTTTCCTCCTGAGTCAGTTCTGCCAGGCATTGGAAGAATTCAGTGTTCATCCTCAGGGTTGGGTTGGTACAGCGAGTCACTCTGAAATGGTAGTCATAGAATATTTGCAGCAAGAATAGTTTTTTTAAAAATACAGGTCACTGAAAATTAGTGCATAGTCATTTTAAAAATGTGAAGTGAACACAAAAGAAGAGGGCTCGTAAACAAGGAATAGTTCTTGGATTCGAATGAAAGCAGTTGCCTGGTTTGTCACTCTGTTAATCCTTTTCCTGGTGACACCATTTGTATTTCATTTTAAATTATTTTGCATAATACAACTCACTGCAGGACCACGGTCCTTCATGTATAATTAAAAGAGGTACTTCCATCTCTGAGTTATGTTGTTCAACAATGCCCCAATGTTGTGGTCACCTCCTGTGCATTAACTATTACTAACTTTGTGCCAATGATAGAATTATTCTGGAAAAGAGATCAAGGTCTTACAATATAATTAAACCTTTTTAATATCCTAGTAGACACCTGATAACAAAGATATAGGAGCTGATGATCATAGCCCTTGGAATTGGCTGCTCCTTTGTCACTGTATCACTCCTTTGCTACCCTTCAGAAATTCCTTTGTCTTTTCCTCTGCACAGTTTCACCATCAGTTCCACTCACTCCTCCTCCCTCTTTTTAGATTAGATTAGACTTAGATTAGACTTTCCAGCAAAAATAATCATCATTTCATGTTGCATTCCTCCAGCACTTTCTGTTTTATTATTTCAGATCTTTACCATTCACAGTCCATTGCTTTTGACTGAGTAATCAGTTGATCGCTCAAGTGCAAATGTTGGTCGATCTCTGTGACTTTAATTGAACAAATAACCAGGGTCGCAGTTCAATGCAGTTACACTTATTTCTAGAATCATAGAACTTAACATTTCTGATTCAGAGTCTTACTCGTTAGCTAGAGAACTGTGTTGTCTCTTTTAGGGAAAACTTCCTAGAATTGACTGCAGCAATTAAGTTGCCAGCAATAGGAGTTGCGTGAGATTTAAGACTTTTGTAGATAGAATTCCCATCCTGGGAACTGCCAGCCAGTCAGAGACTGACAGCTGTCTGTTGCTCATCAGCGCCACTGAGACCAGTGGTCACTGCCAGTACTACACCTGCCAGAAACCTTGAATCGACAGAGGACCATACCCCCTCCAAATTAAAGGTCTGACCGAATGGGATAGGAAGGCCAAGGTAGGAGGGGTCTTGCAGTGGAGTAGTCGAGAAAGCAAAGGGATTTGAAGAAAGGGAAGGGCAGTGGGCCTTTGAAGGGGTGCCCCTTCCCAATGCTGATCCATCAGTCACTGTATGAGGTGGGGGGTGCAGGCATTGCCTGAAGCCCACAAGCAAATCCATCGTGGCTCTCTGCATACTGCTCCTGGTTCAGGAATGCACAAAATGTCGACTCTCCTGCTCCTCGGATGCTGCCTTACCAGCTGTGCTTTTCCAGTACCACACTTTTTGACTCTTTTATATATTCCCCAATTGACCTGCTCAGGGCATACTGTGGGAGCAGGTGGGACTTGAACCTGTGTTTTCCAGTCCAGAGATACCACAGCACTTCAAGAGCCTTCTGTGTCAAGCTATCAAGTGGGCATGGATCAACCACACAAGATTTCAATGACCATCTGGTTAAAAAGGCTATCCAAGAGGTACCTGCTACCCATGACTTATGCAGAGCTGTGGAGATAGGAGGATCCTCCCTCTACACTCTGCTGACTGTGACAATGCTATGGCTTTAAGAGGTGTGTTTTGTCCTGTTTGCTTTGAAGAGAGAGTTTGAATAAGAGGTGCTGAGGTGACATAAACAGCTTGTGAGGCCTTAAGTTTTTTTTCAAAGTTGAAGCAGTAGAAGCAGCCTGGATGGATGTGGCCAGTTCTCACAGATCAAGATTTCTAGTGGGTTTCTTTTTAAGCTCCAAGTAGTTCTGGTTGGTGAAGTCTCAGCAGGGTTGGAAGCTGCAGTAAAAGTCTACTGGCTGCTACTCTCTCTGAGTTTTCACTTGATATTTGTTTTCTCCCTCTGTGGCTGAAGTGCATGTGAGATAATCTGTGCCTGACTTTGCCTTTGCGGAGAGGTGTGTTTATGGGATGTTACTATATTGGAACAGTTAATTAGTAATAGGTACTGTATCCATTATTCTAGTTTTCCAATAAAGTTAAGTTAATCTAAGTTCTTGTTTCTTTTTTGTATAGGTCGTTCTGTTATAATGTGACAGTTGTGTTCCTCTGCAACCTTGTGCTATAGAAAATCATGCCATGGAAAACTGCGATAGAAAATCACCCTATAGAATACAGCTATAGGAAATTGTGCTATAGAATACTGCTATAGAAAATCATGCTATAGAATATTGCTATAGAAAGTTGGGCTCTGCAAAACTGCTATAGAAAGTTGCACTATACAATGCTGCTATAGAAAAGCACTCATTAGAATATTGCTATAGAAAATTGCACTATGGAAAACTGCTATAGAAAATCATTCTATAGAAAGTTGCACTATGGAAAACTGATATAGAAAATTGGACTATAGAATACTGCTATAGAAAATTGTGGCATAGAAAACTGTTATAGAAGATCATGCTATAAAATATTGCCATTGAAGATCACGCTATAGAATATTGCTATAGAAAATCGTGCTATGGAGAACTACTATAGAAAATCATGCTATAGAATACTGCTATAGAAAGTTGCACTATGGAAAACCGCTATAGAAAATTGCACTATAGAATACTGCTATAGAAAATCGTGCTATGGAAAACTGCTATAGAAAATTACACTATGGAATACTGCTATAGAAAATCCTGCTATAGAATACTGCTATAGAAATCGTGCTATGGAAATCTGCTATAGAAAATTGCACTATGGAATACTGCTATAGAAAATCCTGCTATAGAATACTGCTATAGAAATCGTGCTATGGAAAACTGCTATAGAAAATTACACTATGGAATACTGCTATAGAAAATCCTGCTATAGAATACTGCTATAGAACATCGCGCTGTAGAAGATCGCTAATAGAAAATCACTATACCCACTCAATAGAGAGTTTACATTATCCAAACAATGTCCACAGTTCGTCAATGGCGTTGTAGCCAATTCACACTGACAAAATGCACATTACAGCAGAACGACCTGTAATTTAACTCTAGTGTTTGAATAAATTGTGTTTTGTTTAACGTCAAGCAGTTTGACCAGTCCCATTGCATCTGGAACACAGACACTTCACGTTTGGCTTCAAAATAAGAAAAGGTTAGTGTCCAGGTGACCTTCATAAAACATGTTAAGGGGGTGTGACCTGGTCCATAGCAGTCCAAGTGCCCCCCATACCTCCAATCTCACTGCTTTGGACAATAAAATATCCACATAGAGCGGGCTCCTCTTGAACCAAGTGGTAAGATGCCACATGAAGATAAAAAGAAAGCATGAACCCCCAGATTCGTCCTCTTGAAGAGATTGTTGTGATTTGCATTGAAAAGATATTCAGCCACAAGCCGTTGTTAGACCCTTATGTAAATGCAGCATGAGTGAACATTTCCACTGTCTGTATGACCACCTCCTGATCCTGCTTGACTTCACTGCACTTTTTCCTTCTCTCCTCAGCTCTCTGAGGGGATATATTGAATTTTCTAGCTATGCATGAGGTGCAGCTTTGTAGAAGGCAGTTTCAAGCAAAAAAAAAATTCTATCAGGCAGAGCGAGGCCCTGATTTACGTTGCCAAGTTCATATTAATTCTCTCATTTAAATACATTCCTGCTGTGTTTTTCAGCTCAGTAATCTGGAATTACATTAATCGACAGTGGCCTTGGGAACAAGCACTTTGTGCAGAATATTTCTGGATCTGAGAGCTAGAAGGTTGGAGCAGAATGTTTCATTATAGCTGCACTCACTGTAAATAGGTTCAAATGAGTAAGGTATTAGCAGATGGAGTGCTGCAATTTAAAGTCACGATCAAGTGCGAGTTACTGCAAAAGGTTCAGGGTAATCGAACTGATTCCCTCTCCCTCTTCAGCTACCAGTTCTTAAAATGGCATTGATGACGATGGACTGCAATCCGTGGTTAAGTTCTGCAGTGGTTGCCATAGCCTTCTGGAGAATGGCGGGCCAGGAGACTCTCAGTCTCTTAGTGGCTCAGACAGAACCACATCAATTCAAAGTGGGACAGTACAGCGATGCTACACTGGAGGCAACAAAGCACTGATGATATCACCTAGAAAGGGGGCAGAATGCCTGCAACAAACCTACCAGCTCGTGAACAGACCAACAACAAATCTTACGGTCTGCCAACAGATGCCCAATGATATTAGATTAGATTAGATTAGATTACTTACAGTGTGGAAACAGGCCCTTCGGCCCAACAAGTCCACACTGACCTGCCGAAGCGCAACCCACCCATACCCCTACATTTACCCCTTACCTAACACTATGGGCAATTTAGCATGGCCACTTCACCTGACCCGCACATCTTTGGACTGTGGGAGGAAACCGGAGCACCCGGAGGAAACCCACGCAGACATGGGGAGAATGTGCAAACTCCACACAGTCTGTCACCTGAGTCGGGAATTGAACCCGGGTCTCAGGCGCTGTGAGGCAGCAGTGCTAACCACTGTGGCACCGTGCTGCCCAAGATGGTTAAGAACCCATGTCTGGGGATGTGCAGGCTAAGTGGGTTGGCCATGGGAAATGTAGGGTTATAAAGTGAGTCTGGATGGACTGCTTTCCAGAGGGTCGTTATGAGCTGCATAGTCTGCTTATGATTCTATCATTTCCCCCAACATTTGGCAATGTTTCATAATCATCATTAGACTCCCAATTCCAGAATTCTTTTTATTTTAATTCAAATTCCACCATGGTAGGAATCGAACCCAGATCCCCAGAACATTATCTGAGTCACTGGATTGACAGTCCAACAATAATGGCGGCACTGTGGTTAGCACTGCTGCCTTACAGCATCAGGGACCCAGGTTTGATTCCAGTGTTGGGCGACTGTCTGTGTGGAGTTTGCACATTCTCCCTGTGTCTGTGTGAGTTTGCTCTGGTTTCCTCCCACAATCCAAAGATGTGCAGGTCAGGTGAATTGGCCATGTTAAATTGCCCATAGTGTGAGGTTCATTAGTCAGAGGGAAATGGGTCTGGGTGGGTTACTCTTTGGAGGGTCGGTGTGGACTGGTTGAACCGAAGGGCCTGTTTCCATACTGTAGGGAATCTCATCTAGTAAATTTCTCAGGAGAAAGCGAGGTCTGGAGATCTGAGTTGAGAGGGTGGTGCCGGAAAAGCACATCAGGTCTTCGATTTTCCTGCTCCTCAGTTACTGCCTGACCTGATAAGTTTCTCAACGCCATTGTCCTGCTTTCTCCTCTGTCCAGGACATTCAGTATTCTGTATATTTCAATTAGATCTCCCCTAATACTTCTAAACTCCATCGAGTATAGATCCAGAGTTCTCAAATGTTTAGCTTTTCATTCTCATGGACTTCCTCTGAACACACTCCAGTGTCAATACATATTCCTGAGGTATGGGGCCCAAAACTGCCCACAATACTCCAAATGTGGTCTGACCAGACCCTTATAGAGCCTCAGTGATACATTCCTGCTTTTATTTTAAAGTTCTCTCAAAATCTTTGGTTTGGGTGGGGGACTGCATTTGCAATATGACCCTTACGCTCCATCTGGCACTTAGCAAAAATATAAGAGCGATATTGGCAAGCAATTGTTTCACCTAAAAAATGGAACAGAAAATTGTGCACTGCAACTGAGGTGGAAATCTTAAAATCATTTCGGAAGCAGAGACTGCAGTGGGAGGATCTCTCCAGGTAAATGAACTGAGATGAACTAAACGGCAATTCCTTCACCTGCAATTTCCTTGCTGTTTTGTGATAATCGTGCACAGGTTTTGCTTATGCATTTCAATCTTTCTTCTGCATCCTCAGGTCTATTTTTTCACATCAGGTGTAAAATCTGATATTGCCAACTCGAAAAGGGTTAAAGTTATTAAATTTAACAACTGTGAAAATAAATGCTCAAGTTTCCCCGACATGTGCTGAATCCATTGTTGGACAATTTTCGCACTAACTGATGAAAAGTCACAGAGATGCTAGGTGCTAACTAACACTTAATTATCAGGAACTGCTCAGAGAAGGCCCTGCTAATTCAATGCTTGTACAGGAAATTAAAACATAAAAGCAGCTCGCTCCCAAGATTGTAAAAGTTTTGGTTCTCTTGGTTGGTGACAGGACAGCTAGCATTGCCAACGTGAATCTAGCAGGTCATGGGTGCAACAGTCAACCCTCTGTCAGCTGTGATGTGGATATGCCAGGCAGCTAGCTGTGATAGGTGAAGATAACCTCCAGGGGGGACTCGAAGGGATAATGAAAGATTGAGGAAATTGAGAGAGCTCTCCCACATATTGGATTTGAAAGAACCTGGCCCAGCTAGTCCTTTGTGAAGGTGATGTTCTGCCTTTGGAGTGAGCTGTTAATTCGAGGTCCTGTCATCTTCAGTGACTGCAGAAGATCTCGTAATGCTTTTCGTTTTCTCCTCAATTACAGCATCTCATCTCATTTGCTATAAACAGGAGCTTGCTGTGTGCAAATTAGCTGCGATGTTTGCTGACATAACCACACTCCAAGAGTAATTTGTTACTTGCAAAGTGCTAAGGGTTTCCTAAGGTGAGAAAAGTGAGAATACTTTTGTTTCTCTTTAATGGAACAACTTCTGGTTGTCTTCTCACTCTTCCAGGTTCTGCCTCACTCCCAATGTTAAGATTAGATTCCCTACAGTGTGGTAACAGGCTCTTCGGCTGATCTGGTCACATCTGTGAGCAAGTACTCTGTTAATTCAGTTCCTCTGAATGATGTGCATAACTAGCTTTCCAAATTACGGTCTAGCCTGGACTATACTAATCCACCTGACAAGCCAAACAAAGACACGCATGAGAATTCTTAGAAGCATGGCATTCCAACTGGAACTCTATCAACAAGCACATCGAGTTAGATCCCATCTATCACCCCCTGAGAAAAGGAACAGGAAGTGACTTCACCACAGGACATAGCATCACCACAGGAAATGACATCACCAACCTAAAGAAACCCAAACCTACAAAGAGAAAGGAGGAATTTTCAGCATTGCTTCACATGAGGTCCACTGAAGATGTTACCTAGTAAGGTAACAAAACATCTGAAAATGAACCTTTTAGCTCAGTGAGCAAACCTATATCCAAAACTGATCCACCATAGCAACCACAACTTAAGTCATTATATGGTGTTCAAAGGCTCCATAGCAAACACTTGACGAGAACTGTCAGCTCATTGGAAGAAAACTGTTGATTCTTTATAGTTTGTCAAGTCACAGTCAAATGTAAACCAGGATTTCTTGTTTGTTCGGGATCTGTGTAGCAGAGAAATCCTGAAAATTGAGAGTAGTTGTTGAAGGTTGATTACCCTGTTGAAAGTGTAAGGGAGAGCCAGATAGTAGGAAAATTATTTGAGGAAGAGAAGCTACTGAGAACCCGCAGCATGCTGGGAGGCCTGGATAGAGTGGAGAAGATGTTTCCTCTGGTAGAGGTGACCTAGTAGAGGTTTATAAAGTCATGAGAGGCATGGATAGGGTGAATTGCCTTTTCCCCAGGGCAGGGGAGTCCAAACTTGGATGACATGGGTTTAAGCTGAGAGGGGAAAGTTTCAAAAGGGGCCTGAGGAGCAACTTTCTTAGGATGGTGTGTACATGAAATGAGCTGCCAAAGGAAGTGGTGGAGACAGGACTGCCCTTGGGAAGTTAGGGATGGGCATAACTTCTGACCTGGCCTCTTCCTGTGAATGAATAGAAAGCGAAAATAAAAGGGCTGTTAATGGTGTTATTAGTTGGCTGTGCATCACTGCTCCTGATCATACAGCACGGAAACAGACCCTCTGGTCCAAACAGTCCCTACCAAACATAATCCCAAACTAAACTAGTCCCATCTGCCTACTCCTGGCCCATATCCCTTTCCTAATCATGCATTTATCTAAGTGTCTTTTAATTGTCTCCGAATCCACCTCTTTCTCAGAAAGTACATTCCGCACATGAACCACCCTCTGTGTAAAACATTTGCCCCTCATGTCTTTATTAACTTAAAAATATGCCCCCTTGTCTTGAAGACCCCATCACAGGGAAAAGACTAGATTAGACTCCCTACAGTATGGAAATAGGTCCTTTGACCCAACAAGTCCACACTGGCCTTCTGAAGAGCAACCCACCCAGACCCATTTCCTTGTGATTAATGCATCTAACTCTATGAGCAATTTGGCATAACCAATTCACCTGACCTACATGTCTTTGGACTGTGGGAGGAAACCAGAGCACCCAGAGGGGACCCACGCAGACACTGGGAGAATGTGCAAACTCTGCACAGATGTAGCCCAAGGCTGGAATTGAACCTGGGTCCCTGGCACTGTGAGACAGCAGTGCTAACCACTGAGCCATGGTACCACCCCTGCCATTAATGCTATCCATACCCCTCACTATTTTATAAACTTCTATAAGGTCACCCCTCAACCTCCTACACTCCAGTGAAAAACATCCCAGCCTATCCATCCTTCCTTTATAACTCAAACTGTCCATACTTGGCAACATCCTGGTAAATCTCTTCTGAACCCTCTCCAGCTTAATAATATTCTTCCTATCACTGGGTAACCAGAATTGGACACAGTACTCCAGCAGAGGCCTCACCAATGTCCTATATACCCTCAACGTGGCGTCTAAACTCCTATATTCAAAAGACTGAGAATAAAAACGAAATACTGCAAATGCTGGAAACCTGTAATAAGAAGCACCAGTGCTGGATAGATGAAGCAAGTCTGGCATGAGATGTAAAGTGAGAGCAGAGTTAAGGTTTCAAGTCTGATATGACTCTTCTTCAGAATGAGCCTTACCGTGATTAAATGTTCCTGATCAAGTCTGTCTCGGTGAATGTGCACTTTGCCTTTCAGAAAAATAACCTTTAAGGGCTCCTTGTACAGTGTGTATTGTTACAAATCCAACTGATGGTCAGATTAGACATGTCAGCTCATTTTGACAGTTTGGTTACCATGGTAATTAATCTTTGAATATATTTCCACAAGGCTGCCAACAGAAAGAAATTTATTACACAAAAGATAAAAAAAGTGATAAATGTAAGACATTTTGGAAAAACTTTAATGTAAACAAAAAAAGCTTATCCTTTTCCCCACCAATATGCTTTACAGTCACTCAATCCCAGTGTAGATCACTCCTATCTTAACTCTTTAACTTCGGATGCAAATTATTCTTTCAACTCTTCCCCTTGAGCCCACAGTGTCATCTAAATTATGGATTAATATTGAATCTGAACACAGAGATCTATTAGTATTAGGCACGGCGGTTAGCATTACTGCCTTAGTGCCAGGGACCCAAGTTTGATTCCAGCCTTGGGTGAGTCTGTGTGGGTCTGTGTGATTCCCACTGTCCAAAGATGGGTAGATTAGATGAATTGCCCATGGTGTTCAGGGACGTGTAGATTAGGTGCATTAGTCAGGGGTAAATATAGGGTAGGGAAATGGGACTGGCTGGGTTACTCTTCAAAGGGTCGGTGTGGACTTGTTGGGTCGAAGGGCCTGTTTCCACACTGTAGGGATTCTATTAACCAGAAAAAACACATTTCAACGTGATTTTACATTCACCATCAGGATAGCTTTCAAGTGAAACAGGATGCAAGGAACATTGCACGTGCAGACTAGGATACTCTGGGAATTGGGATCCAAACATGTATTTTGCTGCTGGTCAGACAACACCTCCATTTTAAAACACGCGTACTTATATTTCATTTCTTCTCAAGCTCTACTATTTCTGTAACCTCTGCAAACACTAAAACCCTCAGAGTTCTCCACACTCATCCAATTTCTGGGCTTCACACATTTCAGATTTCGTCGCTACAAATGGGCAGCCATCCATTCAGCTTCCTGAGCTTTGACACTTTGTTCCTCAACCTCACGGTCTCTCTACCTCTTCCTCCTCCTTCAAGATACTCCTGAAAACCAACCTCTCTGTCCAGGTTTTTGATCACCTGGTCTGGTATCTCCTTATGAGGCATGGTGTCAACGTTTTGGATGATAACACTCTTAAGAAGCATCTTGGGATATCTTACTGTGCTGGAAGCTGTATATACATACAAATTACTATTATTTAATGACAAGGCTGTAGATTCTTGGGTTTAAAATTGTAAGGGCATAATTATACTGGTTCTGTCAAAATCCAAATAAGAGCTTTGACCTACAGTGGGTGCTAAGGAATATGAAATGTACATTCATAGTATTATTGATCTTATGAGTCACATAATTTGGAGAGAAGAGAGTGTGAAAACCCTGGTGCTTCTCGTGACACTGACACACAGCTCGGAAGAAAGGACAATGATTTTATAATCATTATCACCCGCGGTTAATTATCACTTTTACACAAGGTGTACAATTGGTTGCGCATTGCAGAATTTTCTACAGCATGGTAATTGTTTCCATATTGCCTGTGTCTGAATTTGGTCATTACCGATTGCATAGTTTAAAATAAACAGAAAAAAAAGTTCTGACTAGCTCTCAGTCCCCACCTATTTGTAATTTTAATGCCTTCTTCCAAGACACTTGATATCCACCGAGTCACGGTTCCCTCGGCACTGGTATCTCACTGAAATGGCCATTCTCAAGAGCGTGAGTTTATAAGAAATAGAAGCAGAGGGAGGCGACCTATTAAGCTTGTTCTGCCACTCAATTGATTGATCAGATTGTGGCCTTAACACCACCTGGTTGCCTGCACCCCATTATCTTTGCCTCTTACCAAAATCTGTTGAATATATTCAAGCCTTTACTCCTGCCTTTCGAAACAGGGCTAATGACCCTCTGAAAGAAGGAATTCCACCTTGGTTCTATCATGAATGGGAGATCCTTTATCTTTAAGCCCCGTGCCCCTAGCTCTGGATTAGCCCACCAGAGAAAGCATCCTCTCATCATCCAACCTGGACTTCACCAGTTGCCTCATTTTCCCCTCATCCCACCTTACCTCAGTTCCAACCTTCCAGCTCAGCACCATCCTCATGACCTGTCCTACCTGCCAATCTCCCTTTCCACCTATCCGCTCCACCCTTCTCTCTGACCTATCACCTCCATCCCCACCCCCGTTCACCTATTGTACTCCTTGCTACCTTCTCCCCAGTCCCCCACCACCCCCCCCACCCACCCTATTTATCTCTCCACCCTGCAGGCTTCCGGCCTCTATTCCTGATGAAGGGCTTTCGCCCGAAACATCAATTTCCCTGCTCCTCGGATGCTGCCTGACCTGCTGTGCTTTTCCAGCACCACTGTGATCTAAACTCTGGTTTGCAGCATCTGCAGTCCTCTCTTTTGCCTCATCATCCAACCTTGTCAACCTCAGAATTGCAGAGGATGTTCACAAAGTTGAGGCTGGAATCGAGAATGTTGCTTAATGTGGAGTGATTGAGTAGACTTGTACTGTACTCAATGGAATTCAGAAGAATGAGGGGGGTCTTATAGAAACATGTAAAATTATGAAGGGAATAGGATAAAATAGAAGCAAGGAGATTGTTTCCACTGGTGGGTGAAATGAGAACTAGGGGGCGTAGCATCAAAGTAAAGGGAGAGCAAATTTAAGACTAAGTTGAGGAGGAATGTCTTCACCCAATGGGTTGTGAAGCAGTTGAGGCTACCTCATTGAATATTTTTAAGACAAAGGTAGATTTTTGAACAGTAAAGGAATGAAAGGTTATGGGGAGTAGGCAGATAATGGAGCTGAATTCATGAAAATATCAGCCATGATCATATTGAATGGAGGAGCAGGCTTGAGGGGCCAGATGGCCTACTCCTGCTCCTAGTACCTATGTTGTTATGTTAAGATCACCTCTCATTTTTCTAATTTCCAATGAGTAGAGACATAAACTCGACAATCTTCCCTCAGAAGATAATCCTTTCACCCCAGAAATTAGCTTAGTGAACCCTTACTGTTCTGCTCCCAATACAAATGCATCCCTTCTTATGCAAGGAGACAAAAACTGCACACAGTACTCCGATGTGCAGTGTCATCAATGCAGTGTACAGCTGTAACAGACGTTCTTTACTTTTGTAGCCTATCCACCTTGCTAACATTCAATTTGCCTTCCTAGTAACATGTTGTCGAGAGTTTGTTGCTGGGGAAGCACAGCAGGTCAGGCAGCATCCGAGGAGCAGGAGAATCGACGTTCCAGGAAGGGCTTATGCCCGAAATGTCAATTCTCCTGCTCCTCGGATGCTGCCTGACCTGCTGTGCTTCCCTAGCAACACACTCTCCTAATTACATGTTGTACCTGCACTCTAACTTTTTATGATTCACGTACAAGTACCCACACCCGGAGAAAGTAAGGACTGCAGATGCTGGAGATCAGAGCTGAAAAATGTGTTGCTGGAAAAGCGCAGCAGGTCAGGTAGTATCCAAGGAGCAGGAGTATCGACGTTTCGGGCATAAGCCCTTCATCAGGAAACTGATGCCTGAAGTAGGGCTTATGCCCGAAACGTCGATTCTCCTGTTCCTTGGATGCTGCCTGACCTGCTGCGCTTTTCCAGCAACACATTTTTCAAGTACCCAAACCCCTCTGTACTACACCTCACTCCTTTTAATTTGTCACGTGTGCCAAAATACAGTGAAAAGCTCTGCTCTTCTATTTTTTTTCTTTCAAAGTGGATATACGTGCTCCCTCCCCCGCCCATGTTCAGTTTACCAACCTTTTAATCTCTCTATTACATTTTGAAGGCAAGTTGTATCATCTTTACAATTGACTTTCTTAGATATATTTGCACCATTAAGAAATTTCCCTGCAACATAATCTGTCCCTTCACTAATTTAGATCATAAATAGTTGTGCCTCCAACCGTGACCCATGCAACAGTTCTTAATTACTGATTGCAAAGCTGAAAATGACCCATTTATCCTAACTCTCTGCTTCCTGTTGGTTAACCGATCCTCTGTCAATGCCAATATGTTACCCCCAATGCCATAGTTTGTTGTCTTGTGCAGTAACCTTTGACGTGGAAGCTTACGACATGCTGTTTTTGGAAAATCTAACTACACCAATCCACCCTTTGTCAACCCTGTTGACTACATCCTCAAAACACTTGAATAAATTTTGACAAATGTGGGTTTCCTTTCACAAAACCATATTGACTTTGTACCATAAGTTTCCTGTAATAAATGTCCTGTGACTACCTTTCTCATAAAGGATTCTGGCACATTCCCAATGGCACAATTCATCCTTTCTGGCGGGATGGGAGGGGTAAAAGTTCCAGATTCCCACCGCATTTTGCATGGGGATGTATCTCCTGACATCATCCCATACGGAGCTTTAATTGTTCCAATCATTACACTGATATCCTCCATGTGACTCCAAACCACAGCAACAATCATGTACAATTACACCCAGATCCCTCTGCAATATCAGTCCTTTTTAAAAATATTCTGCTTTGTAAAGAGTTTTTCTGCCGAGGTGGCCATTAAATTAGCTTCTCACTGAGCACCATAGTCTTCCAATCTTGTCAATAAAATTTTACTTCCAATTCGGTCTTCCAATCTTTCAACCACACTATTAGAATTCTTTTATTTTTATTCTCCAGGTCAATTAATTTCCAATTTACAGACTTGTTGTATCGGTGTAACTTGCCCTCTGAGCACTTTGGAATGAGCCAGAAATGCTAACTTTGCTTGTGATGCCCATGTCCTGTGAATGATTTTAAAAAAAAGTAGGCCTTTCATCCCTTCAAACATGACCTGATTACAATCTCAAATTCAGATGCCTACCTGCAATCTTTCACCTCATGAATCTATGCCTTAAAAATATTCAATGAGTCTGCTTCCACTCCACACTTCAGAGACATTGTTCCTTAGAATCTCTACAGTAAGTAAAGAGGCCACTCAGCCCATCAAGTCCACACTGAACCTCCAAAGAGCATCCCACCTTGACCTACCCCATCCCTGTTACCCTGCATTTCCCATAGCTAATCCACTAACCTAAACATCCCTAGACACTGTGAACAGCTTAGCACAGGCAATCCAACTAACCTACACACCTTTGGACCGTGGAAGGAAACTGGAGCACCCAGCAGAAGCCCACACAGACACAATGAGAACATGCAGACTCCACACAGACAGTCACCCGAGGCTGCAATTGAACCCTGGTCCCTCGTACTGTGAGGCAGCAGTGCTAACCACTGAGCCACCCACATAATCTTTTGAGTAAATACAAAATCACTTATCTCTGTTTTAAGTAGGCAACGCTAATTTTTTAAAACAGTTCCAAATTAATGAAATGTAATTTTTATGCAATTTGCCCTCATAACTTCACCCTTTTAACCACAAACCCATTCTAATGAATCTCCACTGCACCCTCTCGCAGATTAAATGAACTCTTGCTGAGGTAAAGTGCTCAGAACTGTACATGAGACTCCAGATGTGACCAAACAAGTACCCTTTCTCTGTTCCAAAAAAAGTGCTTTCTTTGCCTTCTTTCAGCCCGACAAAAACAAAACAATATTTGTGTCAAACGTGAATCATGTGAGCATACTCAGAGGAGAAAAGCAGAATTGTGAAAGCTGAGGTGAGTGCAGGTTTTCTATAGACCAGTTGGAAGTGGTATGGCCTTTTTCTAACATTCTATCATAGGCAGCACAATCAGTTCCTGCAGCTACAGGTCCATCTTTCAAAGTCACGCCTCTCAAAGGATTTGTCCTTCAAAAGAGTTGCCCCATGATATGTCCTGAGCTCTGATCTTTGCAGCATTTTTTTCAGTTTCCTAGCATTGATACATTTCTGCTGTTTACACTTCAGCTACGGCGCTTTGCTCCACGTTAACGTCACTCACTTATGTGACAGGAATGTCCCTTCTCTTGAATTTGTGACAAGGCAGTAAAGTGATTAGACTTTACACTAACAAGGTTAGTTGATGAGCTTCTGCAGAGACAAACACCTCTAAGCCATATTACATAAAGGCTAGAGAAGCAACGGGGAAGGTGTAGACAAGGTTTGTAAGACTGATACTGGAAATGCACCAGTATATAAATCAGCAACGATGACCAGGCTTGGTCCAGTACCTCTAGAATACAGCAGAATGAGGAGTACTCTACTCGAGGTCTTTTAAGGTTTTAATTGAGTGTCCATGATTGTGTCATTACAGTTAAGTTTTTAAAAACTGCAGTTATTCTAGCAGGGGTTTTGATTTCACATTTTGATTGGCAATTTTAAGAATCTCTTAAATTATTAACTGACTTTGATACAGGGTCTTAGTAGAATTTTTTTTTCATCATAGATTAACCTAAAGTTTTGGATTTCTTTTATGTATGGGAGGGTTTTTTTTTTAAGTGTGTAGGAGTGAGAGCTTGCTGTTTAATAACTAAAACAGAAATTGCTGGAAAAGCTCAGCAGGTCTGGCAGCACCTGTGGAGAGAAATCAGAATTCATGTTTCGGGTTGAGTGGCCCTTCCTTAGAGCTCAAAACATTCACTCTGATTTCTCTCCAAAGATGCTGCCAGTCCAGCTGAGCTTTTCCAGCAATTTTTGCTTTTGTTTTTGATTTACAGCATCTATACTTTGTTCAGTTTTATTTGGTTGTTTAATATTTCATCTTTGCTTACCTCCTTATGTCTGACCATAGTAGATACTGGAGGAGTAGCCATAGGCATGGCATTGAGGATATGAGTGGACCAAGGGGAAGCGATGAATGGGTTGTCATTTCACTGACATTAAGGCCTCCCCCATTGGTGGGGAAAAGGTTGTTGAGGAGCTAGGGAGGGTGGGATGACTAGTGGACATCTAAAAAAAACTAGAACAAAATCGCAGAGATCGGAGATGCCTTTTTTCAACACCAACACTTACCCTAATCTCATGCTCCAAACTGTGCTTCTGAGGTGAATGTACCCAAATTTAATGTGCCCCACACCCACTGAACCACACTCCGGAGTGAAACTCAAAAGTGGATCTGGTAAGCTGGGCACGTTTACAACTGGTGCTATCCACCTTGACAGTACGAATCGAGTCCTGAGCCATTTTGCCTGACTACTGAGAAAACATACCAGTCAAAGACAGATACTTAATCCGGTCCCCGACTGAATAACTTCTGTATATCATGGATTCTGTGATGCACATCCTGAATGTACTATGGCTTTAAAACAGACATTTAGCTAATATATTTCTAATGTAATGGGAGTGCAGCTGCTAGAGTCATTACTTCTATGTTTATTTGACAGACAGAAACAGAGTAACCTCCTCTAATCATCTTCTGCTGGCTTTTTACAGCTACCAAAGGACATCCTTTAATATATCCAGCTGTGTCTCAGCTGCTGGATGGGAAGATACTTAACACACTCCATGTTGAGTCAATGGCCCCTGAAGACTCATCTGTATTTATTGTACAGTACCTGCCAATGAGTTATTCTGTGAATTGATTTGCCAGATTGTAGTGTGTGGATAGCCTGCATCAAAAACCATTAGTTTATAAATTATCATTTCAACTTTCCAGAAATAAAGGTACACAAAGTTTTAACACTTGCAGCATTCTAAAGCATATGTTGCTTTCTTTCGCAAGCTGGGTGAAGTAATACCTTCACAATATAATCGCGAAAGCCGAGAATAAAGGCGGCTTGGCAAATGATGAGCAAAGTTCTTTGCATTATGTATGACAAGGTCATAAACCACATCTTCTCCCCATGCCTCTAATTGAGCTAATAGACTTTGACGCAAATACTATTAACAAGATGGTCTACAGAATGTTAAAGAGTGCTTTATCTGTTTGGTGTTTTATCTGTGAGTGAGGTGTTTTAGCTGTTTCGACCTCAGTGTCACGTTACCACTCATCTCCGAAGTTACTCTGTTGCTGCCGTGCAGAATGGAAAGGAGCCTTTTATTACAAAGACTAATTCTTGAAATACATGAAACGCTCCCATCAATGTGTTAATTCTTGGGAGTGTTAAATTTGGACTCAATGGCATCTGCAAGGGAAAGCTTCAATGCATTTATCCACAAAGAACCTTTCAGAGACAGAATCGCCAGCGGTATTCCATGGATAAGGTTGCTATCCCTCCCTTTTTGGCTGAACTCAACAATAGACCTTTTGAGTGGTTTCCCCTTGGGCCTAATGTTTCCGATGCATTTTGTGGTCTACAATGTGGTCATGGAAATCCCTCTACCTGCAGTTGCTCATGATCAAATGAATTCTGGCAGAAGTTTTCACTGTCACCCATTGAGTTGGCTTCCAGTAGTTATTAAATCCTGCAGGAGGATGGGGAACTCAGGATCCATTCAACTTCCTACCTCTAACCCAATTGCATCCACGAAGCTTGTAGGTTGCCTTTCTGTCCCACTACCCATTGTGGCTTGTAGGTATCAAAGAGAGGTGGTGGCCTGATGGCAATGTCACTGGCCTAGCAACTCAGGTCCCCAGGCTAACATTCTGGGAGCATCAGCTGAAATCCCACCAAGGTAGCTAGTGAAATTTACATTGGTAATGTAAATGACTATGGTCAAGTGTTCTACCATAACTCTATATTGCAATTTACTATGATGACCCTCCTGTAGAGGCCTATAGGATTTATTTGCTGCATTAAAGATGCTTTATTAATGTACATAGTTATTGCTTCCAAACCCTGCAATTTCTACAGCTGAATTCCTCATAGCTTCCAAATTGATCATATTCTACTCATTCTACACCCTCTCCGTTGTGACAGGCCTTGGAGTCCCTCTTCCATTACTAAAGAATTCCCTGAGTTTCAAGTTTTGCTCCCAATGTTGCCTGTCACTGATATTCTATTCTATTCCAAAGATGTGCAGGTTAGATGGATTGGTTGTGGTAAATTGTCCCAGTGCCCAGGAATGTGCAGGTTAGCTGGATTAGCCATGGTGAATGCAGGGTTAGAGGGATAAGGTAGGAGGTTGGGTCCGAGTGAGATGCTCTTCAGAACGTCGGTAGGGACTCAATGGGCTGTAGGGATTCTATGATTCTGCAGTGATTGGAACCAGGTGGATCTTGTTGACTATGAGATCCCTGATTGGAGTTGTCAACCTAGACCAACCAGGAGGCCAATATTAAGTGAGGATTTGGAATCTCCACAGTGCAGGGACTGACTCTGAGCTGGTGGCCACAGCCAGTGTCCTGTGCACAAGTAAAATAAGGTGACTTAGGGACAGAATTCCAGCCCCTGTGCAGTTATTTCAATGGCAACAGGAGAAACCAGAATGTGCCGGAAGAACATTAGCTCGCAACATTCATCTTGGAGTTGGGGTAAACATTTTTGGCATCTTGCCTTTATTTGGGAAACTTGACTCATTTGATCCTGCTGTCAAAGACAGGGCCCAGTATGTAGGAAGAATGCAATACTTTTTCCTGGACAAATGTCATTGGGGAAGATGAAAAGAGATGAGTAATCCTTCTGGCTGCTCACGGACCCACAGCGTTTTCGGTTATAAGGGGGTTTAACTTTTCCAGAGGCATCAGCCACTTCCAAGAGCTGACGGAATTGGTTAAGGAATGCTACAACCCCAAACCTCCTCTAATCCTGAGGCGCTTCAGAAATACCGTCAGAGTCAGAGTCTGAGTCAGAGGAACCGGACATGGGGCGAAAATGTCGCAGGAAAAGCGACAAGAGAAAGACCAGGTCAACATCCCTGGACTTCAAGGACGGAGGAATGTAATGATTGGAACCAGGTCGATCTTGTTAGTTACGAGATCCTTGATGGGGGTTGTTAACCACGGTCAATCAGGAGGAACTGGCTGACCAATATTAACTGGGGATTTAGAACCTCTTCAATTCTGGTGACTGACTCTGAGCTGGCTGGTCACAGCCAATGTATAGTGCACATGTAAATAAAGGGTGACTTGCTGATGGGATACCAGCCTCTGTGCAGTTATTTCAGATTCTAAGAAGGCTGGGATTGTCGTGAGAAGGAAATAGGCGAGTCGGATTTGAGAAGCACAAATTTCTGGATGATGGGATTCTGGCTTGAAGATGCTTGAAATAATTTTGACAAGAGGCAAGAAAGGCATCTCAAAAATAATTGCAAGTCTCCAGTCATGGCAAGAACTGCACATGAAGTACATTTTGCTCAATTCTCCTATTGTCCCCAGATCCATAGCAATATGGGATCTGCTTTATCACAATCCAAGGGTGGCTAGTGAGGAAAGTAGAAACTAACAGACCTAACAGTGGGAAATGCTCTTCTGGCATGCATTGTTGGGAAGAAAGATTCTGACGTGTGTGTGTGTGTGTGTGTGTGTGTGTGTGTGTGTGTGTGTGTGTGTGTGTGTGTCCACACAACTGAATCACAGAATTGTTACAGTAAAGTAGTAGGCCATTCAGCCCATCATACCTGTATCAGCTTTTCAACGGAGTATCATTACTTAATGGCAATTTCCTGCTTTCCCCTCATACTCTTGCATGCTGTTCCTATTCAAATAATTAGACAATGCCCTCTTGAATACTTCGACTGAACTTGCCTCCAGCACATTTCCAGACAAGATAAAGGGGAGCAGATTTAAAGTAGAGATGAGGAAGAATGAATTCTCTTAAAGAGTCATGAATCTGTGGAATTTATCCCAGCATGCTGAGACATTGGTGAATTTAAGGAGGAGAAAGGCTTTTTAGTTAGTAATGGATTGAAAGGATATGAAGTTGGAGAAAGTGGAATTGAGGCTGAGGTGATCGTATTGAAAAGTGGAATGGACTCGAGGAGCTGAATTACCTGCTCCTAGTACCTGCGTTCTCATCATCTCACTGTGTGGAAAAACAGCATTTATGTTCTCACATCACCCTTGCTTCCTTTGCAAATCACTTTAGATCTATGCCCTCTCATTCTTGTTTCTTTTGTGAGCTGAAATAGCTTCTCCCTATCTACTCTATTCAGCTCATGATTTTGAAAATGTCTATTAAAGCTTCTCTCCGAAGAGAACAGTGCCAACTTCTTCGAGCTATCCTCAGAGCTGAGGTTTTCTGTTTTCATAGCCATTTTTGTAAATCTCACTGCACTCTCGCCAATGCATACAGATCTTTCCTACAATGGGGTGTCCCCCACTGTCCACAATGTTCAATGTGACACTTATGTTTCCAAAGCTAATTTCTGCTGGACGAGATCTTTAGCTACCACTTTCCCCCAAATGTCGCAGTCCAGGAGGCTCTTGCACTCTTATACCTCCTGTCACAAGTGTTTTGGAAGGATTTACTTTGATAATTAATCTGTTTGGC
Organism: Hemiscyllium ocellatum; assembly: GCF_020745735.1. NCBI lineage: Eukaryota > Metazoa > Chordata > Chondrichthyes > Orectolobiformes > Hemiscylliidae > Hemiscyllium > Hemiscyllium ocellatum. Next base: position 25,392,697 of record NC_083442.1, on the reverse strand, counting down.
TACATGGTAAATGCATTTCCCTTGCCCATCAAGTCCTGAAATAAGTCTTAAAGCCAAATCTCCTGGCCCTGAAACAGGTGCGGTACTTCCATGCACCATAAGAGTCACTCAGTCAAAACCTTCGTAAACGGTTCCTGGATTGATTTCTGATGTTATGATCAACAGGCTGGAGGAAATTACCCCGCCTAGTTTGAAAGTTTCCTTTTTCATTTACTTTGCCTGTTGCGGTCATGAAGAAAAACCTTTTCCTTCAAAGATTCAGCAGATTGAGAGGGAAAATGAACACTTGGCAGCAGGAGCAGTGTTTTTGAAAAGGCTGTATGAATTTTTAATGCTGTTTGTTGTCAAATCGAAAGGTTAGGCTAGAAATTGTCAGCTGTCAGTAAACCTGCAATGCTCTTTATGGTGATGTGGTGCTTTATTTGCATTGATAAGGTTTAACATTTTCATTTCAACATTTCACTTCAACATTTTCATTTCAACGTTTCCATTTGCATTCTGAAGATATTGTTCGGGTTTATGTGCCTCTCTTTGTCTTTTCCTCCCTTTCCTCCGAAATAAGCTGTTGCCATCAGTAAAGGTTATCAGATTGCTCACTGATTCCATCTGCAGTTGTCAGCAAGATTCTTGATATGAGCAGATGAAGTTTTGAACAGCATTTATTCTTGTTATGATGAAGGTCGGGGCCTCTGTGCTATCGTTCATTCAGATCTGTGGTGGATTTTTGCAATGGGGTGTCACTGAGGTCTTCAAACACCTGGGGCTTTGGTCCAATTACTTTCAGTGAAGAGTACAGCTGTCTGGCGCTGTTTGTAAAATCGAGCCCTTCGGTTTTAACTCTTTTCAGGGCCCAGGTATATCAAATCCATTCTTGGCTCGGCTGAGCCAGCCCCTCCATACAGCAGTATTGGGGCCCAATGAGCATGGGGTTAGCCACAACACAGTGGATAAGATTCAGTGGAGCAGACCTGATGGGCTGATTGGCCTATCTTCTGCTCCTATGTCTTATGGTCTTATCAGGGAGAAAGTGGGATAAGCACCTCCTCCCCTAATTTCACCAACCCATAGCATTCTTAGCTACCTTCCCCCCCAGCCCCATCCCCCTCCAATTTATCTCACAGCACCCCCGACCCACAAGCCTCATTCCTGATCGAAGGACTTAGGCCCAAAACGTCAATTCTCCTTCTCCTTGAATGCTGTCTGACCGGCTGTGCTTTTCCAGCACCACACACTCGACTTGGGGGGGCTTATCAGCCATGACTGAATGGTGGGTAAGACTCAATGGGCTGAATGGCCTAATTTCTGCTCCAATGTCGAATGGTCTGCAGGAGATATCCAATTAAGATGCTTGGATAGCAAAAAGCTGCTGTTGGAGGTTGGACTGTATACGTCACTTTTGTTGGGTAATGCAGTTTTGTTTTGTTCGTGCGGTGTGGGTGTCCCTTACAACACTAGCATTTATTGTCTGTCCCTAATTAGCCTGGAGATGGTGGTGGTGAGCTGCCTTTTTGAACTGCCGCAGTCCATGTTGCATCCCTAATGCTGTGGGGTTGGGAGCTCCAGGATTTTGACCCAGATCATGAAGGAATGGCAAAATAATTCCATGTCAAGATGATGTGTGACTTGGAGGCAACTTGCAATTAGTGTTCTCACACCTTGGTCTTCTCAGTGTTAGATATCGCAATTATGTTTTTATTCATATGTGGTGTGGGGGTTGCTGGCTGTGCTTATATATATTGTCTATCCCTAATTGATGAGCTGCCTTCTCAAACCACACCAGTCCAGGGCTGGCGCAGTGGTTCAGTGGCTAGCACTGCTGCCTCACAGTCCCAAGTTCAATTCCAGCCTCGGGCGACTGTCTGTGTGGAGTTTGCACATTCTCCCTGTGTCTGTGTGGGTTACCTCTGGGTGCCCTGGTTTCCTCCCACAAAGATGTGTAGGTTAGTTGGATTGGCCATGTTAAATTGCCAATAGTGTCCAGGCTGGGTGAGTTAGCCATTGGAAATGCAGGGTTACGTGGTTAGGGTGGGGGAGGGGGTTTCTGGGTGCGATGCTGTTCAGACTTGATGGGCCAAATGGCCTGCTTCCACACTGTAAGGATTCTGTGATTCTAAGTGGTGTAGGGACATCCATAGTGCTGGCAGGAAGGGATGTACAGAATTTTGCCCCAGTGCCGTTGAAGGAACAGTGATCCAGTAGGGATGGTATGTGAACCCCAGGGGAGCTAGCAGGGCGTGGTGTTCCCATCAATCAGCTGCTGTTGTCCTCCCAGGACATGAATTTGAAGTACCTTTGGGAATTACTGTAGGACATCTTGCAGATGGTACAACACATTGCTGCCACTGTGCTTGGTGGTGAAGGAAGTGAATGCTTCAGGTTGTGGATGGAGGGTGAATAGAGAGGCTGTTTTGTCCTGGAAGGTGTCAAGCATCTTGTGTGTTTTTGGAACTGAACCCATTCTGGCAAATGGGGAGTATTCTATCACATTTGTGATTTGAAGATGATGGACAAGTATTAGGGAAGCAGGAGATGAGTTACTCACTGCAGGATTTCTACCCTCTAATATTTTCTTATAGCTCCAATATTTAAACGTAGTTATCCCATTTCCATTTCTGGTCAGTGATGCCCCCAAGGCTGTAGACAGTAGGGGGAGAAAATATGTTGAGCAGGAAAGTGTGATGGCAATTCTGTCTTATCAGGGCTAGTCATTGCGTGGCATTTGTGTTGTGTGAATGATGTATGCCATCTATTAGCCTGGATGTTGTCCAGCTCTTCTGCAGATGGATACAGACAATGATCCCCCTCAGCCATGCAGCCAATCAGAGGGTCTGCAAACACTGGTCATCGTGCAGATGTATTGACTTCCGTTTCCAGAAATGACTGCTGTATACATTGGTCTCAGAGATATCTGCTACGGCAGGAAAAGTTGGAAAGGATATAGGACACAGACTGCTTCAGTATCTGAGGAGTCACAAATGGTGTTGACCATTGAAAGGTGCTACCTGAAGATCTTTGACAGTGTGTCTTGTGCTGGGTGGAGGGTGTGTTTAAGGCGGTGGATGTAGAGTCAATGGAGGAGGCTGGTTTGTCCTGGATGGTATCAAGTCTCGAGAGCCGGTTGGAGCAGGACTCAACCAGGAAGGTGGTGAATATTCCTGAAGTGGTAGATAGACAGACAGCCTATGGGAATTCAGAAGTCGGGTCACTCGCCACTATTCCCAGTTTCTGACTTACTCCTATGGCTTCAGGAATTTGTGGCCAGTCCGATTAAACTTTTGTCTAAAGGTAATTCATAAGATCATGATGATGGGGGATTCACCTCATTGAATGTCAGAGATGGTTTGGAGTCTCTCTTACTGGGGGCGGTCATTGCTTGTGAGACATGAATCTGACTTGATATTTGTCAGCCCAAGCCTAAATATTGCACTGTCTTCACTGTTCATGAACATTAGATGCATCAGTATCTGATGATGCAAACTGAACTATTTGCTATCTAATTCACCAACAGCTGCATCTTCAGTCTAGTTCACTGTGTCATGGCATGGCAGATCCAAGGATGACTCACCACCCGCCTCTTATACACCCTGGCTGTATGCAATCAGCTTAAAAACTGGGGAAAGGTGGTTGAGGATGAGAGGGGAGAATAACAGACTTTAATCCTTGCTCCTTTTGTCTTTCTACTTCTCAGTGTCCTTCACCCCATCTACTGTCCCAGGGCGCAACTCACCCCCCTTATATGGATTTTCCATTTGTCAGCAGGAACATTGAGATAGGGCAAATTCCACCCAACTATCAGACACATTACTGTCAGATCTGGTACACCAATACACATTGTAATGCAGAAACAATGTCCCTTTTTTGCAGTTGGTATGTTGAATTCCAGCGATAATAACAACCAACTGAGGAAAGCTGACTGTGAACCCAACACTACGGTCGCCAAAGATCTGGACAGAATTTATCTCAAAGATTTGTTTCCCAGTTGTAAACTGCTGCGACACATATCAACCACATTAGGTTAATAGGTAGTGACTGGAACCATATAATCATATATCGAATCTGTGAGCACCATAACTCACCAGCATATCATCAGCTTTGTCAATTGAAGTCTGTTGGAGAAACTCTGTCATCTATCATGCCTGGATATTTCCCATGTCAGGTTGTGCTGATGAAATGTGGCAGCTTAAATCATCTGTCTCGTTGAAGTCCTCGTTTCGCACAGCGTGACTCCAAAGACTAGATTCAGCTTGTTATTGGCTAGCTGAGGCAGTTTGCTGAGTTTGGTGCACATTTCATTGGTTTTGACCTCTATCATGCTAGATCCAAAGAGGGTGACATTCTGTCTTTCGAGACTGGCATGGTTTCCAATTCAGAGTGGCAAGGATGGAATGGGTGGCTCAGTGGTTAGCACTCTGGCGGGAACCCAGATTCGATTCTATCCTCGAGCAACTGTCTGTGCGGAGTTTGCCCATTCTGTGTGAATTTCCTCCAGTGCTCCAGTTTCCTCTCACAGTCCAAAGATGTGCAGGTTAGGGTGAATTGGCCATACGAAATTATCCACAATGCCCAGGCATGTGCAGGCTGGCCATGGGAAATGCAGGGTTACAGGAATAGGGCTGGGGTAGGTGGGTCTAGATGAGTTGCTCTTCAGAGGGTCAGTGTGGACTCGATTGGCCAAAGGGCCTGTTTCCACACTCTAGAGAATTCTATGATCCCCTGTTTCTATCATTCTATAGTTGTAACTTGAAAACGTTATGTGATTGCACAGGAATTTTTGTCAACTGGATTCCTCAATGACACTAATCAGACCATCCATGCTTCATCCATGGTGTCTAAGTTGTCAGTTTATTCCATGCAGCTACATAAAAGGATGTTACCAACATTCTCTCTCGAAGAAAGGGTATGCCCTCATTCAGGAATAACTAATCCCACGAGAAATAAGAAACAAACCCCAAAGCCATTAGAGCCTGTTCTCTCTCAGAAATTATAATCCTTGGGAGAAATGTGAAGTCCGGAGCTGCCAATTTTCTCTTTCTTTTAAGGAGATTGGTCACTCCCTCAGCAAGCAATCATGCAGTTTAAATATTTCATTATAAATGGCTTAGCCACTACAATTTTGTGTTATTATTGATCTAAATGCCATTGTAAATCAAAAGCTTGAATCTCAAATGACTCACCGATGACCTGGAAATGATTCAATGACGTGAAATTCCTGACGAATGAGTAGGGCAAATCCTGGGAATATTATGATCTATTCAAAAACAAGGTCCTGAAAGTGCCAGGTCCTGAAGGTGACAGGTCCCATGCTGCGACAACAATGGTTAAATTAGTCACGCATTTATGCAAACTGTTACACCATCATTCTTCTGATGAGTTACAGCTGTTACCTGACCCAAGGTTACCTATAACCAAAGGACCATCTCATAGAATCCCAATAGTGCAGAAAGAGGCCACTCAGCCCATCAAATCTGCACTGACTTTCCAAGGACCATCCCACCCAGACCTGTAACCCTGCATTTCCTCTGGATAACCGATCTAGCCTGCAGATCCCTGGGCACTTTAGCATGGCCAATCCACCTAACTTGTACGTCTTTGGATGGTGGGAGGAAATGACACAGAAACAGGGAGAACGCGAACAGGAAAGGTCGCCTGGGGATGGAATCAAACGGGGATCCCTGGCACTGTGAAGTAGTAGCGCTAACCACTGAGTTATCCCTGTCAGTAATCATTAGATCGTCATGAAAATGAACTCTGTAATCTGGCCTTCATTTGTTGGGTTTACTTGTGGGACTTTTCCGCAAGATAGATTTTATGAACAGGCATTTCCGATGTAGGCCGGAGCACACTGGGTTTGTGGGGGAGCCATGCCTTATGAGTCACCATTGTTTTCTGCCTCTCCGGGCCCATGTTAGAATAGCTTCCCATAATTATATGGACAGAATTAGAATTAGAATCAGAATTAGAATTTATTGTCATATGTATTTTAACAGTAAAAATACAATGAAAAGTGTTCGACGTCTCCCTACCATGGTGTCTATAATGACAGAAGTCACAATAAAAGCACAAGTTACAAAATTAAGTAAAATTAAGTAAATTGAAGTAAATAAGTAAATATAAGACAAAGTTCAACAAAGTCCATTTAAAGGCTCCTGGTCTTGAGGAAAGCAGATCCATGGTGAGAGCAACATGATGGGACATTAACAGAAACGCTGGGACGCCACATCAGTGGGTCAAAAGCCTCTGAAGAAACACCACCGCCAAGAACACCAATCAAAAAAAAAATGGTGGACCATTGGATCACTGGGCCGCCACCCATGGACAAAACAAAATGTTGAGACATCAAAATAAAACAAGCCAGAAGCATTCAATGAAGAAACTAACGGAAACAAGTGAAAAATATTATCTGCAGTGTTACTGCTTCAATTTCCCTCAGAGCTGAGCGAATGCGAATCTGACTTACACAGTGATGTGATAACAGTGCCTACTGCCATTGTCTCAGGATGGTTAAATTGTTAGGCTCTCGGATATTCTGACTCTTGTATCTTAGCCCATTCCCTCGAGGTGCAGATCATGATGTGTTTCACGTTCCCTCGTGTAAAAACCTGTGCCTGAATTTATTCTCTGGTGATTGTGTAGGTGTGTGGTCGTCTCTAGATGATCAGTGGCTGGATTTTCAACTCGGTGTTCTTTACTCCTCCCGATGGTTGCATGCTCCTTCTCTTTTGCCACAAGTTCTGATTAAAAAAGAGCCTCCAGCAGAAATAGAGTACAGTGTAGTCCTCACGATGAATCCATTTTGGAGAACAGCTTTTCCTCCCCTGCCGGCACTGTAGTTCACCTTGGAATTGTTGATGCCTCAGGAGGCAAGATCTGAGGTGCATCAAAACCAAAATGAGTCAAAATTCGGGGAACCTGAAACTCCGGCTGTGGCAGGATGATCAGCTGAAAGAAGGGTGCCTGTGGTAAGATGAGGTTCCAGATTAGTCATGTTATGGACTTGGCTGGACCACTCAAAACGTTCTTAAGCAGACCATGATGTTGCAATTTGTTTCAGTAAGTGTCCAGTGAAAAGCCAGAGGTAAGGTAGCTGGGTTGACTACCAGGTTTTAAAAACCAACAAAAATTTATTCACAAAATTACAAAATGAAACACAAAGGACAGAGTATGGAACAGCCACAGAACTCAGTCCTTCCAAATTAGACTGAATTATGATGTTCTGAAAAATACGTGCAGCAGTCCCAATAAACAAATCTCTTAAACACAGAGCAAAAATGAAACAGAGGCTTACAGGTTGATGATAGAAGGGCAGAAGGAGAGAGAGTCTTGCAGCCTGTTTCCACACAACTCCTGTTGCACTGACTAAAACAAGACTTCAGCTTTTAGAACTGACCACTCCCCTTTCATTATGCAGATCACTTCTAAAATATATCAGCTTTGGCCTAAAGTCTCATCTGTTTACATACAAACAAAAAGGCCTCCCAATACCCTTTTTTTTAATCTCAATTTGGAGCCGGAGTGGGTTACGACCTCTCTGAAAAAAAAACCCAAGGACACAGTATCCTTGAGGAAAGCAAGTTTTTAGAAAAAAGGACCAGTTTTGTGGCAGTCACCTCTTGGAGACCACACCAACCAATCGAAGCAGATTGCAGAGCGAGAGTGCCAAAACATGAGGGAGTCTGCAGCATTGGCTGTAAAATGGTCTCTCCCACATCCTGAGCAAGGACGCACTAAGGGACATTTGCAAAGCGCATGAAACTGGGACAATTTGCCGTCTTTTACCAGATCGCTCTGTAACGTTTAAAGACGGAATGTGAAGACAGAGAGGTGTCGCTGATATGGTCTGCACCAATGCAGATGACATCGAAAAGCTGTTGCTTCTTGTGATAAAAGACATGTTGCTTTGTGAATGTCAAGACAGGACTCATGCTGTGCAGGGCTAACAGAACTGCCTGGATGATCTCCAGGTATGGTTCATGATAAAGGCTGTCATAGAATCCCTACAGTGTGGAAACAGGCCATTTGGCCCAATGAGTCCACACTGAACCTCTAAAAGTATCCTATCCAGACCCACTCACATAACGCATTCCCGCCACTACAGACAATATAGCATGGCCAGTCTATCTAACCTGCACATCTTTGGACTGTGGGAGGAAACCCATATAGACACAAGGACAACATGCAAACTCCACACAGACAGTCACCTGAGGCCAGAATTGAATCCAGATCCCCAGCACCGTGAGGCAGCAGTGCTAACCACTGAACCACTGTGCTATCACGATGGCCCCTGAAACCATCTGCTTATCTCAGGCTGAAACCACCAAGACCGTAGGAGATGCTCCAAGATTTCACTCAATGGTATGAAAACAGGGCAAATATATTTGACGGCATCAATAACATGGCGGCTTCACCCAAAGATGGCTCGCTAAAACAGAAAAAGATTACAAATACTTTCCAGAGCCAATGTTTTTCAGAGCCTTTTTCTGTACAAGATCAGACCATTGTAAACAGTGAACAAATTGAAAAGTACGGACATTTTTCTCATATTTACTGCATTACTATGCTTTCATTTCATTTTATTTAACACTAATGGGCTGATACAATTAAGAGTCTAATGATGGCCATGAATCCATTGCATGTTGTCAGGATAAATCTACCTGGTTCATGAACATCCTTCAGGAAAGGAAGCTGCCATCCTTACCTGGTCTGGACTGTATACAACTCCAGACCCACAGCAATGTGGCTGACTCTTAATTTCCCCCCCCAGGGTGATTTGGGATGGGCAATAAATGCTGTCCTGGCCAGCGACACCCACATCCTGTGAATGAATATTTTATAAAAAAGGGTTTCCCTGGCTATCTCAAAGCTCTGCACAAATTTATGCATGGCCCCCAATGACTTAATGTTATGCAAATTTATGCATGGCCCCCTATGATTTAACGTTATGCAAATTTGTGCATGGCCCCCTATGATTTAATATTCTGCAATTTTACTGTGATTAGTCCCAGTCCATAAGAAACTGCAGGCCCTCTACTTGTCAAGAAAGAGCATGAGAGAGAGCTTGAGGATCACCCTTTCATATCAAGCATGGACCAAGGTGAAGGCGCAGGCCTCTGCTGAGAATTACCACGTCATTGGTGCAGGTACCTGAGGAGGTGATCGCTTAATGGTATTGTTCATCCAGAGACCCAGGTAATGTTGCAGGGACGCTGGTTCGAATCCTGACAGGGCAAATGGTGGAATTTGAATTCAATAAAAATGTAGAAATAAGAGACTAATGATGACTGTTGATTATCAGTAAAAACCCATCTGGGTTCACTGATGTCCTTTAGGGAAAGAAGCTACCATCCTTACCTGGTCTGGCCTACATGTGACTCCAGACCCACAGACATGTGGTTGATTCTTAACTGCCCTCTGGGCAATTAGGGATGAGCAATAAATGCTGCCTACTCAGCAATGCCCTCATCCCATGAATGAACAAAAAGGTACTGAATTGTTTCTGCACCACAATCTAGCCAAGTGAGATAACTGAGAATTAAGAATGTTACTGAAGAAGATTGGTCTCTTCCCAGCCTCTGGCACAAGTAACTCCGCAAAGTCAACAATGACTTCATAATTTTCTTTATCAATGCCAAGGAAACTACAAGTGAAATGTCCACCTTACTTCCGAGTCGGAAGGTTGTAGAGATTCCCCTTTATGTTTCTAGAACCTTCTCTTGTTGACAGAATTAAAATTCGGCAGAGATGGAGCAATAGTTGTCAATGCAAGCCATAGGTTGCCTGACCCAATTGCCCATTGGTCTAGAAAGTGGAACTTCCACAGGAATCCCAACTTCCTCTCTGCAAAATCAGGCAAGAAGAACTACTTCCTGGTTCTGATAAGACCTGGGGAGGTAGAGAGGGAGTGGGAAGGAGTGGTGGTGGGAGATCCAGGAAAAAGTGAGCAGTCAGGTAATCTGCTTGGTACAGACACAATGGGCCGAATGACATTCTCTGCACTGTAACACTTTGTGATTCAAGTCACATGCTAAGCACTTGAGGAAAAATGTCAGTCGGCACTCTAGCCCAAAATGAGCTGGAGTGCTTCTCTATCGGAGATGTTACCTTTTGTACAAGACATTAAACAAAGTTTTCCTCTCCTCTCTCCTGGGACAGGAGAGTAGAGTTCTAAGAACCATGCCTCAGCAAATATTCATTTTAATCTGAGAGAGGATGCAGTACAGATTCACTAGAATGGGTTTGTGGTTAAACCAGTAAAGTGATAAGGACAAATTGCATTAAAAAATGCATTTCATTAGTTTGGAACTGTTTTAAAAATTTAGTCTTGCCTACTTAAAACAGAGACTTTGTATGTGCTTATTGTTTGGGTGATATGGTGGCTCAGTGGTTAGCACTGCACCATCATGGTGCTAGGGACCTGGGTGCAATTCCAACCTTGGGTGACTGTCTGTCTGGAGTTTGCATGTTCTCCCTACACCTTTGAGTGTTCTGTTTTCTCCCAGAATCTTAGTTGGATTGGCTGTGCTTAAAAATTGCCCTGCAGTGCCCCGGGATGTGTAGGCGAGGTGGGTTTGCCTTGGTTTAAAAATCCCATATGGGGATTGGGTGGGTCTGGTTGGGGTACTCTTGAGAGGGGCAGTGAAGGTTGAATGCCCTCTTTCTGCTCTGTATGGATTCTATAATAAAGTGTCCACAATTGAAATAGTGGGGTGCTTTACTCCATGATCCTGTTCCAGCATCTCAGTGCTATTTATGTGCAAAGCCTACATTTGCAACAGTGACAGAATTTCAAAAGTATTTAATTGATTATAAACATTCCGTGACGTTCAGGTTATAAAAATCTTTCTATTTGTCTGTATCATTTCTGAACTGTGATGGCCTAGGCTGCTTGGCCAAGAAGGAGTATCACATCAGTGGGATTTTTGATGTACATCCAGCTTTGGTGTAACCCACACTAATGACTCCCACTGGGGGCAATTCTGTGTTCGAATCCTCCCACTGGGGATTTCAGCTTCACAGTGTAATATGGACATGTAGCCTGTGGCTTTGCACTTGACAGAATGAATGGGTGAAAATGATAGGCCGTGTGCACTTGCGTGCACTGCTTCCTACTCAGTGCAGGGGCTGGATTCTTACAGAGCGAAGGCTGGACTTGTCACAATGTGTCGTGAGTTTGGCTGCCTGAAGAATGCGTCGCATTCAGGAGGCAAATTACAGTCACTCAGTTCTGACCAGTGCGGCCACTTGTGCAGAATGACAGGAAAGAAAGGCTGAGATCAGGCAGAGGCACTCCTACAATGAGCAGCTAACTTTGCCCTTGCCTCTCCCCTGCCTGAGCCCGGACCTCTGCAATGCCCTCTGAAAATCTCTTTAAGTCCTTACCTCCTCCACCCCTTAACCACAGTCCTGGTCTCCCCTGTGGAGTTTGCACATTCTCCCCGTATCTGCGTGGGCTTCCTCCAGGTGCTCCGGTTTCCTTCCACAATCCAAAGATGTGCAGGTCAGGTGAATTGGCCATTCTAAATTGCCCATAGTGTTAGGTGCATTAGATAGAGGGAAATGGGTCTGGGTGGGTTACTCTTCAGAGGATCAGTGTGGACTTGTTAGGCCGAAGGGCCTGTTTCCACACTGTAGGGAATCTAATCTAATCATGTACCTTGCTGTTGAACTGTGTTGGGTGATGCTCCTGAAATGCCTTGGGGGCATTTTTGTTTCCTACATCAAAGGCGCTAGATGAACACAAATTGTTTTTGTGGTCAAGTGAGCAGGGCAGGAGAGATCAAAGCACCAGGCATATAAAAAAACACTGACGCATTTTATACTGTGACAAATCAGCTTCATTAGAAATGATAAAGCTGAGACTTTGGCTTGTATCTTATAGCGCACTGTTAGAGGGAACGTCAATTTAATTTCACTCTCAACTATTACCTTTACCTCACTGAATAGCGCAGAGCTACAGAAATCCACGATTCCAGTCCTTGCTACTATTTGCTTGTATTCAACACTCCAATTTAAATGCATTTTGACAGCTCCAACCTCGTAGAAAATTAGCCCTGACAGCATCTGCCTCTTAATTAAATGTGACACGTGTCCATGGGGTCAACAAGGAATTTGTGATATTGACCCTATTTTCTGAGACCTGAAGTTGCTGTGGCTGAGAGATGTTTTATCAGACAATGTCAAAAACCCAATCTGTGTTTGTGAACAAATCTTTTCTTTTGTCTCTCTTTTTTTGAACACAATGCAACGTGTTTTTCTTCACCTTGTACATAGACATCAAGGGCCAACCTTGTATCAGGAATTAGATAACACAAAAACACTCAGGTTTTGCTTTCGCTAAGGATTTGGGAAGTTGGTTACAATATGACCAAGTTGGAGAGGGTTTACACATTGGTAGGTTCCTCAGAATAAATCTGTAGCTCAGTCCGAATCATGTAATACATTGGTTTCTTTCACTTCTTGTAATATACGTAGAAAATCTAACCGTGCCCATTTAAAGGGTGTGGCACATTAGAATGTATCTAGAGTTCCTACTGTGCGGATTGAGGCCATTCAGCCCAGTGAGTTTGGATCGACCTTCCGAAGAGCATCCCATCCAGACCCACATCTCACCCTATCCACACAATCCCACGTTTACCATGGTTAATCCACCTAACCTGTACATCTTTGGACTGTGGGAGGAAACCGGAACACGCGGAGAAAACCCATGCAGACATGGGGAGAACATGCAAGCTGCACACACTTCAACCTGGGTCAGAGAAGAATGAGGGGGGATCCTATTATGAAGGGAATAGAGAAGACAGAAGAGGGGAGGTTGTTTGCACTAGCTGGTGAAACTAGAACTAGGGCCTGTAGCCTCATACTGAGGGGGTGAACAGATTTAGGACTGAGTTGAGGAGGAACTTCTTCACCCAAAGGGTTGTGAATCTGTGAAATTCCCCTGAAGCAGTTGAGGCTACCTCATTGAATGTTTTTAAAACAAGGATAGATAGATTTTGAACAGTAAAGTATTTAGGAGTTATGGTGAGAGGGTGTGTAAGTGGAGCTGAGTCCATGATAAAGATCAGCTATGATCTTATTGAATGGCAGAGCGGGCTCAAGGGGCCTACTCCTGCTCCTGTTTTTACGTTGTTATGTCCCTGATTCTATGTCACTAACATAAAAAGCAAAAAAACCAAGGAAGATGGAACAAACATTGCTGGAGAAACTCAGCAGGTCCGGCAGGACTTGTGGAGAGTTAACACATTTTGAGTCCAGTGACCCTTCAGAAGTTCCAAAGAAAGCTCTCTGGTCTCCAAACATTAATTCTGCTTTCCATCCACAGATTCTGCCAGAGATTGTATCTCAGCCCCTTGATTCCTTGAATCCTCAGCCATGCCTCTTTAAAAATAGAAATTTTTCCTTTGACCCAAGTGTGGGTAAATTGTTGTCTGGTGTGGTTATGTGGAACACAACTTTCCCACTCCATGTTGAGATACTTTGTTAAAGCCAGGATAACAGTTTGGACTATTAGACTTGGCTGCTACCTACCTGGCGAAAGGAGAGAGAAAATATTGAGTCCTTTTTGATATCTGCTGGTGTGTGTGTGTGTGTGTGTGTTTGTGTGTGTGTGTGTGTGTGTGTGTGTGTGTGTCTGTGTGAGTGTGTCTGTGTGTGTGAGTGTGCGTGAGTGTGTGTGTGTGTGATAGGTTATTGGTGGTGGTTTAACCCAAGGATCACCATGCCTCAGGTGAGGAATAAGATTAAGAAGACGAAATTTTCATGGTGACTTCAGCTGGTGCAGGTATTTTCCCTCCCCCTCAATTAGGTCGCTCAGCTGGTTTGCAGTCCAGAGGGAGCATGGGTTCAATTCCCACATCAGCTGAAGTCACCATGAAAATCCCAACTCCCCCACCTCACCTGAGGCATGTGACCCTCAGATCAAATCCAATACTAGTTGCCTCTCTCCAAAAAGACTGCAGCAACTCTCCTCACTGTGAGTGTCAACAAGAGAGTGAGTAAATGTGCCAGAGCATGGGAGCGATTATGAGTGTGTCAGGATCACTATGAATTTGTGTGTGAGGAAGACAGGATGAGTCTGTTCAATTGCACCAGCCTTGGCTGGTGATGCAAAGAAACATTATAGTGTTCAAAATCTCAATGGGGAGTACGCGCATGTGTCCATCGGGACTATTGATACAGATAAAATGTGATGAAAATACAAAACCAAACAATTTATCAAATAAAACTGATGATGAGACACCTCACACTTCTTCTTTGTATGTTTTTTTTCCCTGCTCAGCTAACACTGTGAAGTATTTACCAAGCAGAGTAATCCCAAAGGTAGTCATCTAGGCAGCATTTTTAAATGATGTTGTATTGTGTTTGATTCTCTATGTCCTATATGATTCCCTATTGAATTACATATTCTACAACCCACACTGTCATCTGTTCTCTGTAGGGAGGCTTGAGGACCACAATCAGAATCGGAACAGTATATCATTCTGTTAACTGATATGCCTTCCCCTTCCAACTGTCCACCAGCGTATAGGTGACGGACAATGTAATAGTAGCATTCTTCCAAAGTGCAGGGGGGTGGGTGGGATCCCTGGGCAGGAAAAGTCAATTGTTTCTGTCTCCACAGATGCTCCCAGACCTGCTGGGTTTCTCCAGCAATTTCTATTTTTGTTTCAGATCCTCCGCATCAGCAAATCTTTGTTTTAATTCAACAGCTTTTGTTTTTGGACTCCTTTTACATTGTCACTCTTTTCCAATCCTTGCCTTGGAACAACTGAGTCACACTGCTGTTGTTCTATGGATAACGAAAACCCTCAGTAATTGAGTTGTCATTAAAAGACTATCATTATGATGCTCGAATTCTGATGATTTTCTTTCTCAAGGCCTGTTATACATTTGAGGAGGTGGTTATAATTGGTGACCAGATGGTATCAGTGGTGTCATGTAGTCCTCCAGTGATAAAATGCAAGTACCTACTAACTGCACTACCAGAGAGGTAATGTTATCAGAGTAGATAATACAAACCCAGTTTAACTCTTCAGAACCACAAGTTCAAATCCCTTCAACAATTTTGATCTTGACACACCTCACACTTCCTCTATGTTATTTTTTTTTCCTTGCTCAGCTAACAATCAACTTTTCATTATAAAAAAAAACTCACTAATGTCCTTTAAGGAAGGAAATCTGCCATCCTTAATCAATTTGGCTCACATGTGACTCCAGCCCCACAATGATATTGTTCATTCAAAAGGATGTTTTTAAGCTAGAGACACTAGAGAGGGTTGAGAAATGATTTACCAGTTTGTTGTTGGGAATGGAGGGTTTGAGTCATGAGGAGAAGCTGATAGGCTGGGACATTTTTGACTGTTGGAGGTTGAAGGATAACCTTATAGAGGTTTATCAAATCATGAGGAGTATAGATAAGGTGACTGGCAAGTAGGGGATTTCATGACCAGGGGGTATATTTTCAAAGTGAAAGGGGAAAGATTTTAAAAAGACATGAGAGGCATTTTTTTATACAAAGAGAGGGGTTTGTGTGTGGAATGAACTGTCAGAGGAAGTAGTGGATGCAGGTACAGTTAGAATGTTTAAAAGACATTTGTATAAGTCCATGAAGAAAAAATGTTTGGAGAGGTAGAGTCCAAGTGCAGGCAGGTGGGACTAGTTTAGTTTGGGATTATGGTCAGTATGGACTGGTTGGACCAAAGGGTCTGTTTCCGTGCTGTATGACTCTATGTCTCTATAAATGGCCGAACACGCACTGTCAGTTGTACCAAATTATGATTGAAGCGTCAAAAAGATGTCAAACTAGATGCATCACAGGCAACGGGAACATCTGCTGCACATCCTGGCCTGGCAAAATCCTCCTTTTGGAAATCTAGGGATTTATGCCAAAGTTCAAGGCGCTGTCCCACAGATTGCTCAAGGTACAGCCCGTTCACTGGATCATGCTAACATCCTAAACATCTGCATCCATCGTCCTGGGTAAGTCCTGTCCCAGTCCAGAATGACCAAATTCACAGAGCCTTAGCAACTTTTGCATCAACCGCAAACACATCTCACTTTGAAAATTTAGCACACTCCGAGCATGTGTCCCCCTTGTCCTGAGTCATCAGACTGATTCATGGGATGGCAAGATTGACCTATGAAAGAGAGACTGGATCAGTTAGGACCGTGTTCACTGGAAGTTTGAAGAAGTGGGATCTCACAGAGACCTATGAACTTCTGTCTGGACATGGTGGCTCAGAGGTTAGCACTGTTACCTCACAGCGCCAGGGACCCAGGTTTGATTCCAGCTTCGGGCCACTGTCTGTGTAGGGTTTGCACATTCTCTCTGTGTCCGTGTGGATTCCTCCCACAGTCCAAAAGTGTGCAGGCCAGGTGAATTGGCCATGCTAAACTGCCCATAGTCTTAGGTGCATTAATCAGAGGGAAATGGGTCTGGATGGGTTACTCTTCAGAGGTCAATGTGGACTCTGTTCAGCTGAAGGACCTGTTTCCACACTGTAGGGAATCTAATTGATTAGACAAAGGAAATGCAAGAAGAACTTTCCTGATGACCGAAGAGTTCAGAACCAGGGGTCACAGTCTGAGGATACAAGGTGGGCAATTTAAGACTGAGATGAGAATCCCTCCAGTGTGGAAGCAGGCCCTTTAGCCCAACAAGCACATACTGACCCTCCAAAGAGTGACCCATTCCCCTACCCTACATTTTACCCCTGTCTAATGCACCTAACCTACACATCCCTGAACACTATGGGGCAATTTAGCATGGCCAGTTTACCCAATCTTTGGATTGTGTGAGGAAACCAGAACACCCGAAGGAAACCCACGCAGACACGGGGAGAACGTGCAAACTCCACGCAGATAGTCGCCCGAGGGTGGAATCAAATCCGGGTCCCTGGCGCTGTGAGGCAGCAGTGCTAACCTCTTCACCCAGAGAGTGGTGAGCCTGTAGAATTCTCTGCCACAGAAGGTGGTTGAAACCAAAACATTGAATGCATTCAAGAAGGAGTTAAATACAATTCTTAGGAATAAAGGGAAAAGGGAGAAAGTGGGAACAGAGTTGGATGATTAGTCGCGATCGTACTGAATAGTGGAGCAGGTTCGAAGGGCTCCCATTCCTGTTTACTTTGTTTCTACATCTCTGCGAAAATTTCGTATGAAAAAAAAATTAACACAAATCCCAGACTTTCAAACAGAAATAAAACAAAGCTGTGTGGTACATAGATAGGCCTCAGATCCTGTGTTGGGTTGTGAGGATGATATTTGAGCTAAAAAAGATTCCAGGCCTCGTAAAGTGTTAAAATAAAGGTCAGAGCAGGAACAATTCCCTTGATAAAGCATGGTCTAGAAAAATTCCAGCTAATTCATTGAAGGTACTAAGTGTACAAGGCAAGCTGTCAATGGGCATTATTCTTTACACTCAACCAGACTCCAATCTAATTCCACATGTGTTTAGCAGAAGTTGATTGAATGGAAGTGTATGAAAATTGCTTTTGGTCTGCAGAGATCTCCTGAAGGAGAGGGTAAATAAAGAGGAAAAGTCTTTTCGACATAGAACGTACTCGCTCTCCCTGACCAGGCTTGCAGCCTGAATAGAGATGATATAAATCTTATTTATAAGATGAGCTCTGCACTTTCCTTTTCAGGTTTGAAAACTCAATGTGGAAAATTTAATTGAGGCAGCTCCAACAATAACGTGTTCGCTAAGAATGAGTTCCTCCGATCTTGAGGTGGGACAATAGGTGTCAAGACCCTGTCACCAGCTTCAATGCATTGCAGTCTCTGATGGCGTCTTGCTGCTGAAAATCCTCCAACGATATACCGTGCCAGTCTGTGGCTGTCCCCATCTTCACCCTGTGGTGTCCAGGAGACAAAGGACACGCCTCTCCCTTTCTCTCAGCCTGCTGTTTCCAACCAATCTCCGATAGCACTTCCTCATTGGTGATGTTGGCTCTTCTTTGTGATGCCCAGTATTCTACGTAGGCAACCCTGGTGAAAGATTTGCAGCTCACCCGTGTTATGGACCAGACCAAATCCCTTTCAAGCAGTTCAAAGAGTTAGCCGAGACCATAACTTGTATCATATTTAAAGGCAAGTGTAAGGTACTGTGCTCCAGATATAATTCATTTGGTCACACTATAGTACTCGGCTTTAAGCAAAGCACACTTTATTCTTACCCCCAATTAAAATACAAACAAAAAATAAGAATTAGTCAAACTTTAACTCTGTTGGAAAACTTATCAGAATAATATACTATTGAATTACTAAACAACAACTGTTCCAAAATAGTAACATCCCATAAACACACCCGTGGCAAAGGCAAAATCAGTAGAATTGATTGTTGTTGTGGTTCTGTTCGCCGAGCTGGAAGTTTTTTTTCCCAGCTCGGCGAACAGAACCACAACAACGAGCACCCGAACTACGAATCTTCGCACAAACCTTGAAGAATTGATTGTCTCATGGGCAATTCCCCAGTCCAGGAGGAAAGACACCAAGAGAAATTCTGGTAGAGAGAGAGAGAACTCAAGCATTTTGCTATGACAGAGAGATGTGACAGCTTCCACAGCTAATGTCCAAACCCCAGCAACTGCTGAAAGCTAAACTGATCTGTAGTTCTGTGAGAGCCTGACTCCAACCATCCAGGCTGCTTCTATTGTTCCAGCTTTACAATAAAGTTGCCCCTTGGGTCCCTTTTCAATCATTCCCCTCTCACCCTAAACCTATGCCCTCTAGTTCTTGACTTCCCCACCCCAGGGAAAAGATCTTGTTTATTTATCCTATTCATGTCCTTTATAAACCTCTATAAGGTAACCCTTCAGTCTCCGATGTTCAATGGAAACAGCCTCAGCCTATTCAGCCTCTCCCTACGGCTCAAATCCTCCAATTCTTACAACATCCTTGTAAATTTGTTCTGAACTCCTTCAAGTTTTACAACATCCTTCCGATAGGAGGTCAGTGGAAGATCTGACCCCTGAGGTAAATTGACGCCAGAAGGTTTCCATGAAGGGTAGCAAAGAATTTGTGCACTTGTGACACAAAGGTCACAGCTTCAAATCTCACCTTGGCTAAGAGTGAGGCTAAACTCCATAGACTTGGACAAGGTGGACTGACACTGGGGGAGGGTGGAAAGTATATTGAATGTGGAATTCATTACCCCAGAGTATGGGTGCCAGGTCACTGACAAATCTAAGGAGGCGATAGACAGATTTTTAACGAGTTTGTGTTGAAGGATTATGGAGAGCAGGCAGGAAAGGATTTGAGGCCAAGGTGAGATCAGCCATGATTGTATTCAATGGAAGAGCAAGCTGGAGGGTGTGCAGTGTCTCCAGCTGCTCTTCTTTCTTATGTTCTTGTTATAAACTGCCAGATTGTCCAAAACCCATGGCATCCGATCACATCTGACCAATGTGAAACTCAATATCAAGTGTTGACTCCTAGTTGTGATATAAAGTGTACACAATATGCTTATTTTCAGAACTACAGATTTTAAAATAAAGACAGGTGGGTTCTGGCTGCTTCTGTTGAAGGTTTTGTTTTTAAAGAAAAGGTCAGAAAATCCTTCTGGAACAGTGATTAATTCCAAAATGTTTGCAGAAAGCAGATGGCAACAGACTCCTGTGATGATAATGGAAAGGGGTTTATATTATTGAGTATTGTACAAGTGAGGTGGATATGTAAGGCCGTTAGGAGAAAGTGAGGACTGCAGATGCTGGAGATCACAGCTGAAAATGTGTTGCTGGAAAAGTGCAGCAGATCAGGCAGCATCCAAGGAGCAGGAGAATCGATGTTTCGGGCATGAGCCCTTCTTCAAGAATGTAAGGCCATTAGCCTTGTTTTCAATGCTTATGAGGGTAAAAGGTCCTTACTAGCTCAGTTCTGAGAGCACCGGTGTTGAATTTAGAAGTATGTGTAGTATTTCTCCTTGAAGACATTTTTCACAGCAGTTCAGGAAGGTTTCCACCTCAACAGAAGGGATTAGTTTGTGTATCTTCCAAGCCGGGAGAAGTTGGTTCGATATCGAAAGGTTATTAGGACCGTGGAAGTTTGCCTCTCGAGTTTCATATCTGAAAAGATCATGTTTGAAGACTTGGAAAGGACTCATCCAATTGTCTCCCGCAGTGAAAGGCAAAGAAACTGTCTGAAATCAGTTAAATGACATGAATCCGAAACCTAAAGAGGTGAGATAGGTTTGTAATTTCTATCTGTAACAGATGGTGTCGGGAATCAGAATGAAATGATTTTGTGCTGTGCGGTTTACAATTTGCAAACTGTCTTCTATGTTTGGATAGCCTGTTTTTTTTTATTCTCTTTTGTCTAATAATCTTCAGATCCATTGTTAAAGGAAATCTGAAGCCCTGTGTGAATATTATTTTTCAGTGACCAACAATAAGATTCCCTCATTTGTTATGTTCCCAGTTGACGACCTACAGAGCAAGTCAGACTCTGGAATGAAACTAGGACTCATAGACCATATGTTTCATTCTTTGTTGATGATTTGGAGATGCCGGTGTTGGACTGGGGTGGACAATGTTAAAAAGTACACAACAGTCCAACAGGTTCATTTGGAAGCACTAGCTTTCGGAGCGCTGCTCCTTCATCAGGTGGTTATTCTTTATTGAGTTAGCTAATTTGCTGTTTAATCTAAACTCCAAAAAATGGTAAATAACTAGAGAAAAATTCCACATCTTTTATCACATAGCATACTCGAATGTGATTGTCTGAGAAGTCGGGGTTGACCGAAACGTCGATTCCGCTGCTCCTTGGATGCTGCCTGAACTGCTGTGCTCTTCCAGCACCACTGATCCAGAATCTGGTTTCCAATGTCTGCAGTCATTGTTTTTACCTATAAATTCAACCCATTCTACTGTCGCCCATATCCCACAAACAAATTTATTTTTATTCCAGCAAAGAACCAGTGGCATAGCTGCAATCTCAAAGCAGGCTAAGCCCAGAGAGGTGAACTTTAAAAACTGGAGATGTGTCGGCTGAGACTGAATTCATCCCAGCATGTGAGCATCTCATTCAAAACCTCAATACCTGAAGGAAGCTGAGTTTGTTTTGAAGCAATTTCACACAGCTGTGGCACAAGGGCCGAGTGAAGTGAAGAATATGGTGTTGAGTTGCGAATGCTAGCTGCTTTTTCAGAACTTAATTGTGGGTGTTTAAGTGAGCAGCTAGTTGTCTTCCTCAATCAGTACCTAGTGATAGATTAATTGTGCCTTGGAACTTCATAAACTGGGCACGTGGCCAAATATTCAACTCGGAACACTTCATACTGAGAACAATAGTGTTGGATGCTTTAAGTAATGCTGACTATCTTTCAGTGGGGCTGAAAATGTGTTGCTGGTTAAAGCACAGCAGGTCAGGCAGCATCCAAGGAACAGGAAATTCGACGTTTCGGGCATAAGCCCTTCATCAGGACTCTTTCAGTGGGCACTCTTGCACATTCACTGTTATATATCGTCCATTTGAACTGGAAAAATTTGCAGATAGAGTCATTGAGCCCTACAGGAAACAGACCCTTCGGCCCAACTCATTTATACTGACCAGGTTTCCCTAAACCGAACAAATCCCATTTGCCTGTGTTTGCCTCTAAACCTCTCTTATCTGTGCACCTGTTCAAATATCTTTTAAAAGTAGTCATGGTCCCTCCCCTACCGCTTCCTCAGGCAGCTCATCCCATAAACACGCCACCCTCTTTGTGAAAATGTTGCCCCTCAGGTCCCTTTAAAATCTTTTCCCTCTCACATTAAACCTAAGCCTAGTTTTGGACTCCCCTATGGTGTGGAAAAGCTATTCGCCGTATCTATACTGTTTATGATTTTATAAACCTTTATAGGATCACCCCTCAGTCTTCGATACTCTAAGGTATGAAAGTCCCAGCCTCTTATAAAACCTTCCAGTCTTGGTAGCATTCTTTCTCCAGTGACAAGTTGCAAAGTAAGATTAGTGAGTTCTATATTACTTCTTAATTCATATTACAGGCAGTCTTTTAAAGAAAAAAAATAAGCTGTTAAATTTTGGTGCAGGGAGGTAGATGTAGTGGCTACCAAGAGGTTAATCACTGTTGGGTCTTGGAAAAATACTTGTGGAAATTTGGAATTGCAGCACCATCTAGAGACCATTAGGTGAGTTTACAACAGATGCTTTCATGCTCCCAGCATATTCAGCTGAATCGGACAGGTCCTCTCGTGTGGCTTGGGAATGCCTTCAAAAAACCTTCCTGCTCTCTTTATCTTTCATGTAAATCCTGGAAAATTGTGTTCCTAGTTTAAAAATTAAGTTTCAGGGTTCAGCTCTGAATTTCTAGATCCGCTCAATAGAAACCGAGATACAGTTTGATAAGGCGCCTATTGGGACAATTTGGTGTAACACGATGCCACTCATCTGATAATCCAACAAGTGTCATCTAATGCTCTGGAAAAGGGAAAGGGGTTGTTCAAATACCACCATAGCTGATGGACTCTAAATTCCAAAAGAAGTCTAGAATTTAAAGCTAGCCCTCTTAATAGAAAACATGAAAACTAGAAATACTTGGAGGGATATGGGCCAAGCGCAGGCAGGTGAGACTAGTTTAGATTAGGATTATGGTCTGGTTGGATTGAGTGGTCTGTTTCCATGCCAAATCACTCGATGATTATGTTGGATTGTTTTTCAAAGTAACCAATCTGGTCCACTGATGTCCTTTAAGGAAGGAAGTCATTTGTTGTCCTTATCCATTTTGATTTACATGTGACTCCAGACTCACAGCAACATGGTTGACTCTTAACCGCCCTGTGGAATGCCGAGCAAGCCCCTCAGTTCAGGGGGCAGTCTTTTAAAGAAAAAAAATAAGCTGTTAAATTTTGGTGCAGGGAGGTAGATGTAGTGGCTACCAAGAGGTTAATCACTGTTGGGTCTTGGAAAAATACTTGTGGAAATTTGGAATTGCAGCACCATCTAGAGACCATTAGCGATGGGCAATAAACACCAGCGTAGCTCACATCCCGTGGAAAAATATCAGGATAGAAACAGCCGGGGTAGGGCTGCCATTTGCAATTCTGAAAGGAAATCTATCACTTCATGGGATCTTTAATTCCAACCACACGGTGTTCCCTGACTGTATGTGGGCAAGCTGCTTTTGAAATGAAAGCAAAGGATTTAAGACGGCAGTCTGTGGGTCTGGTCCACCGTCCCACCTGTTGAGTGAGAACTTCGATGAATGGTTTGAGGGTGGAAGTAAATGAAGAGTGATGGGGATAAAACAGGGGCAGGAAATAATGGCAGGAGTCATCTGGGAAAGCCAAAGTGAGTTGGTGATGAAAAGTTTGATTGACAAACAGGGTGGCAATGGGACAAATAAAGATGGACTCAAAGGAGTAGGAATGCCTGTAGCAAAAAGGGGAACAAGAAATGGAAAGTTTGGCCTCATGGTGATTGGGAACTGAACTGTTTTCATTATCGAATGCTTTTCTGTATTCATGAATGGGATATGGGCGTTGCCGGCTAACCCATCTCTATTGCCCATCCTTAATGGCTGAGAGGACCATTAAGAGTCAGCCATTATTGCTGGGCATCTGGAGTCACATGTGAGCCATGTGACCATGGCAGTTTCCTCTCCAAAAGGACATTAGTAAACCATATTTTTACGCCCTCCTCACAATGGTCACCATTACATCTCTAATTTCATATTTTTTAACTGAATTCAAATTTGGTAAAATGGATGGTGGGATTTGAACCCAATTCCTAGAACATTACCTGGGGTCTTTGGCTTAATAATCGAAAAGCGTGGTGCTGGAAAAGCACAGCAGGTCAGGCAGCATCCGAGGAGCAGGAGAATCAACATTTTGGGCATAAGCGCTTCATCAGAAATGGGCATTCTGTTGAAAGGCCTATGTCCGAAACATCGATCCTCCTGCTCTTGTGATGTTGCCTGACCTGCTGTGCTTTATCGAATGCCACACTTTTCGATTCTGACTCTCCAGCATCTGCAGGCCTCACTTTCTCTTTGGCTTAATACTCGAGTGATAATACCACTGACCCTCAGTCAAATAGCATATCCTTTCCCCATCTTTGATAACTAATGAAAGTTGTGCATTTTTCAAAACATTCTTTCATTTAATGCCCCAAGAACTTTTTTTATATAAGAACTCTGAGGAGTGTCAATGAGTTTCCGTTTTAATTCCCTGGAAGACACGAGGGCAATTGTTGAAGTTTAAAGTAACTGAACGAGGAATAGACCCTGAATAATTCTGCTTTTTATGGTTGCACATCAATTGACTTAATTCATTACTTCAGTGTGTTGTTGCAGTACAACGTTGAATCAGAGAGGATGTGCTAGCAAAGCAACAGTGCGAGTTCAGTTCACTGTTCATCAGGGCATGTTTATATCAGAACTCCATTAATGGGCTGGGCATTATGGCCCATCATTTAAAATGCAGCACGTGACCTTCTGACCTTCTGACCATATTCGCACCCGCTACTGATGTGTTCCACATTTTACAATCGGTTGGGAAGGTGTGAAGCAGCCTGTTAGTTCTTAGGACCATTGAACCACTCAAATAGGGTCATAGAGTCACAGAGATGTCCAGCACGGAAACAGAACCTTCGGTCCAACTCGTCCATGCCGATCAGATATCCTAAATTAAACTTGTCCCATTTGCCAGCACTTGGCCCACATCCCTTTAATCCCTATTCATATACCCATTCAGCTGCTTTTAAATATCGTAATTGTACCAGCCTCCACCACTTCCTCTGGCAGCTTATTCCATACACTCACCATCCTCTGCATGAACAAGTTGCCCCTTAGGTCCCTTTTATATCTTTCCCCTCTCGCCCTAAACCTATGCCCTCCAGTACTGAACTCCCCCACCCCAGGGATAAAACCTTATCAATTTACCCTATTCATGCCCCTCAAGATCTTGTAAGGCTCTTTAAGGTCACCCTTCAGCCTCTGATGCTCCAAGGAAAACAGCTCCAGCCTATTCAGTCTCACCCTATAGCTCAAACCCTTCAACCCTGGCAGCATCCTTGTAAATCTTTTCCGAGCCCTGGTTAAAAATAGCCACAATTGCATCAACCATCGCATTTCTTCTCACTTCCGCACCAATACCTCTGGAATCCAAGGAAAGCTTTTGGACAACTGCTTAAAATGTTTGATAACAGCGGGGAAGAAGCTGTTCTTGAACTTATTCACATTTGTATTCAAACTTCTATGCCTTCTGGAAAAGAGTATAGCCAGGGCTGGAGAAGTCTAAACAACCTGTTCATGTGTCCAGAGAAAACAGGACTTGAGCTGAAAATGTGTTGCTGGAAAAGTGCAGCAGGTCAGGCAGCATCCAAGGAACAGCAATGGGCATCATCAGGAATGGGCTTATGCCCAAAACATCGAATTTCCTGTTCCTTGGATGCTGCCTGACCTGCTGCACTTTTCCAGCAACACATTTTCAGCTCTGATCACCTGCATCTGCAGACCTTACTTTCTCCTCAAAGCAGGACTTGAACCTGGGAGCAATAGCTGAAGAGGTAGAAATATTACCACTGCACCCAGGAGTCAAGGCAATTGCAGGCTTCCCACTCTATGGTATCATGAACTACTCATTGGGCTCAAGGTGAGGCCTAACCCTGGTAGCTGAAGGTCATAAATAATAATGGTGGAGCTGAGACATGTGTGAACAAGGAAGTGGAGAGTTTAGAGGGCTGGTGGATCATTGGCGTTGAGAAGAGATAGGGAAGGTTACATTTACCAGATATGGTTCCAATCTCTACTTAGCTCCATTCTATTTCTCAGCACATCTAGAACAACTTCCAAAAACATGTCATCGTCTATATACACTGGTGACACCAACCAGCTCAACCTCAGCACCACCTCTCCCGTGCCTCCCATTTGTTTTCATGTTTTTGAGATTCAAAAGGTAATATTTCAGCAACACATCTATTTCGATTCATTCACTGGCCCTGACGCTTTAACTCTGATTTCTCTCTACAGATGCTGCCAGAACTGCTGAGTTTTTTTTTCCCCAGTCATTGCCGGTTTTGAATCTATTTCTTGCTCACATCTCACAGATCCAATTGTGGGACCTTTATTAAAAGAAAGACCTGTTCTGAGAGAGAAAATGAAACTTCCCCGAACGTCCCAGCCATTAGGAGGTTAATAACGCTGTCACACTGGGCAGTATTCTTCGCAATCTGAAAAGAAACTATTACAACGCAAATTTTCGAGGTCTAAAGTCTGTTTATATGCAAATCAAGAAACATCTGGCCCATTGTGCTATATTGTAATCATACCTCTGCGTAATCCCTGTTATTATGTGCATGGAATGAGATGTGAACAGGACTGTAATCGCAGCATTGGATAATACTGTGGCTTTATTGTGTTGATGGAATGAGGTAGCAATGTCACCATTTGCCAACTGCAGGATAATCCCTTTATTGTACGTACAGACTGAGGTGTGACTGTCCTGTCCCTGTTACGCATTTATTTTCTCTCTGTTAAGAGTACCCTGTTAATGGTGGATCTTTAAGAATATTAGAAATTAGATATTGGAGATTAAAAACTGACTCGACAGTAACCAGCAATCCTCCTGTCCTCTTTATTGCCTACGAGGCTTTCTATTCCTGTTTATCTGCATCCAGCCAAGTTGTCAACGCCGGTTGGATGTTTTCCCAGAATTCCGACAGTTCAGATAGAGGCCTTTCAGCCCATTAAGTCTGCACGGTCCCTCTGACAGACAGGCCACCAAGACCCACCCCTATCCCCATAGCCCCGCATTTCCCACGGTCTGAAATATTCTCTCCATGAACGTAGCATAATTCATAGCTTTTGTCAATCAACCCACTTGGACCAGTTATGACAAACCTCCATCACCATCACTTCCTGAGATGGAATTTAAACACAGACCTCTTGCACGAGATTTTGGGGTCATTATCACTCTCCCAAAGGTGCTGGTTCTTAACCATTTATGGACTGGGATCAGAAAATGAAGGCCATTCAGCACTTCTTATCTGTGCTAGTTTTAATTTATTTATGGGATGGAAGGTGAATTAGTCATGCTCCCAGAGGGCCATGGGGATGCTCTCTCATTCAAGGGAGATGGCCAGTGGTGGTTTAACCTGAGGGTCACCTGACCTCAGGCGATTGGCAAGGTTGAAAAGGTGAGATTCTCAGCTGGTGTGGAGATAGGTATCTCTGGCTAGGCTGGCATTTATTACTCATCGCTAATTGCCGAAACAATGATTAAGAGTCAATCTCTAGAGTCTACCTATAGGTTCCAGACAAGGACAGTAACCATCAGGGGGGTTTTAACAACATGGTCGCATGGTTTTTATTAGAGTACTATTTTTTCCAGATTGCTTTTCATTGAATTAAAAGATGGTGGATTCAAACCCAAACCATAGTAGTCTGGGGCCTGAATGATGGTCCAGTAGCATTACCACTACACCTCCCCAGTGTTGGAAGAAACAATCTAATTAGACTTTTCACTGTAACCCGACAAATGTTTTCAACTTCAAGTACCCATTCTGTCACTGAGTCTACATCCACCCATCATTTCAGGTGGTACATTTAGATGGAGAAAGTGCGGACTGCAGATACTGGAGATCAGAGTCAAGAGTGTGGTGCTGGAAAAGCGCAGCAGGTCAGGCAGCATCCGAGCAGCAGGAGAATCAACGTTTCAGGCATAAGCTCTTCATCAGGAGTCCACAAGGACTGTGCGGTGGTCACTTTTACTGACAGTGCCATGGACAGATGCTTCTGCAGCTGGCAGATTAGTAAGGATGAGGTCACATATGTTTTTCCCTCTCGTTGATTCCTTCACCACTTGCCACAGGCCGTGTACAGTAGTTATATCCCTCAGGACCCGACCAGCTTGATCAGTAATGCTGCTGCTGAGCCACTCTTGGTGACGGACATTGAAACCCCCCATTCAGAGTACTTTTCCTGTCCTTGCCATCCTCAGTGCTTCCTCTAAGTGTCCTTCATAGTGGAAGAGCACTGATTTATCAGCTGACAGAAAGTGGTACATGGTGATCGGCAGGAGGTTTCCTTGCCCATGTTTAATCTGTAGCCACGAAACTTCATGGAGTCCAGAGTCAATGTTGAGGACGTCAAGGGCAAGTGCCTCCTGACTGTATCCCACTGTGGCACCACCTCTGTTGGGGCTATCCTGCCAGTGGGACAGGGAATACCCAGAGATGGTGATGGTGGTGTCTGCGACATTGCCTGTAAGGTATGATTCTGTACATATGGCTACATCAGACTATATTTTGTCTAGCCCCCAGTAAGGAGGACTTTTCAGGGTTGACATGACTGTCTCTGCTGCTGTCTTTTCCGGTGTCTAGATTGATGCTAGAAATCCATACGGCTTCAGTTCTGTCATGACACTTTGTAGCGATTTATGCAACTGAGTGGCTGGCTCGGCCATTTCAGAGGACACTCGAGAGTCAACCACATTGCTGTGGGTCTGGAGTCACATGTAGGTCAGACCAGGTAGGGATGGCAAGTTTCCTTTCCTTAAGGTGAACCAGATGGGCTTTTCTGACAATTGACAATGGTTTCATGGTCTTCAGTGCATTCCTAATTTGCCATGCCGGGATTTGAACCTGGATCCCCAGAACATTAGTTGAGTTTCGCAATTAAAAATCTTGCAATAATTCCTGCCTCTCCTTCACTTTGTCCTCAGTAACCTTTTTTTGCTTTTAAATATTTATAGATACTCCTACAATGCACTTCTATATTCCTTGCAAGTTTACTCAGATACTTTTGCATTCTTAATGAATGTCTTGGTCCTCCTTTGCTGAAGTTAAACTAATCCCAATCCTTAGTTTTGCTACCCTGTTTGGAAGAAATGTTTAAGGCTCTGCTTTAAATTTTCTTCTTAAGTTCTTTCGTTATCTACAATTGGCCACTTCTCCTATTGTGACTTTACAACACAAACATGTTGTGGTGCATATATTTGTTCCTCAAATATTAGCCATTGCTTGCTCACTGCCTTGCCTTTTAATCAAATTATCCAATCTGTCATACACCACTCACCCTTCATTCGTTTATACTTTTCTTTGTTTAGATTCAGGACTTTAGTTTCACTTTGACCCCTTCACCTTCCATCCCAGTGCAGATGTCTACCATATTATGGTCACTCTTCCCAAAAGAATAACATGAGTAATTAATTACCTCATTTTCATTGCAAAATACCAAATTTAGGACAAGCTGCTCCCTTGTCAGTTCCTCAACATATCAGTCAAAAACAATCATCATGTTCACCCTGCAGGAATTGGACCCTGTTTTCAATTAGATTAGATTCCCAACACTGTGGAAACAGGCCCTGCGAACCAACTAGTCCACACCAACTCTCCGAAGAGTAACCCACCCAGCCCCATTCCCCCTGAATGATGCACCTAACTCGAAGGACAATTTAACATGGCCAATTCACCTATCCTACCCATCTTTAGACTGTGGGAGGAAACCCATGCAGAAATGGAAAGAATATACCAACTCCACACAGACAGTTATCCAGGAATTGAACCCAGGTCCCTGACACTGTGAGGCAGCAGTGCTGACTACTGAGCCACCACACCACCCCAATGGGTGACACTATGTTTGAGTAAAGACACAGATATTTTCCATAGGCAGCAGCACATACTCTTCCTTAGATATTCTACAGTAGGGGTATGATGCTATCACTTCCATATTTCTCTCCCAATATGAATTGACCAAGGCATGTTATATTTTCTTGCCCAATGATCATTGTAAATATGTTGCATTCATTCGATGGTTGATTATCATTTTGTTCTGGATATTGAGTGTCTCTCTAGATGAGGAACTTCACAGTTAGCAAATGAAACAATTTCCATTTTGAGCATCTAATGTCCAGTTTCAATCATTTGGGAGCTAGATTGCTGATGATTAGCTGCGGAGTGAAATTCCATCGGCTGTGCAACAGCCCCAGCCTCACTTTGCAGTGCCAATGTAACGCTTCCCTATTAGCCTGGCACCTCTCCATCTCTCATGCCATCCTATGAGATTGCTAACTTAGCGTCAAATTAAGAGCTTTGGATCCGTGCCCACTTGCAACCAGATTAAGACTGACAAGCACATTTCACAGGGAGCAGGCTGCAGAAAGCTAAGACATTTATCCCATCGGTAAGGTCTGGATTTGAACCAAAATCCCAGAGATTGACAGTGTGTATTGCTCAAAACCAGGTTTTAGTGAGAGCTGTAAAGCTTGCCAGTGTATTTCCCTCACCCTTTGTGCTCTACCCGTTGTGTAGCGGAGAATCCTAAAACCTAATGTTTCCTTGTCACAGGGAGTTTATTCGGCATGTTACTGGGTCTAAAACACCTGGCACACCTCCTGTCCTTTGATATTATTTTGGTTTCATAATCTTGAAAATGCTTCTTCAGGCTAAAGTTGATCAAACATTCCTAACCTTATGATATCCAGAATCTTCTTTCTCCTGTGTTTATAGATTTGCAAAGTCCCAGCAAAGAGGTGCCCTCTATCTTGTAAGATAACAGTATAATTAGGGTCATAGAGATGTACACCATGGTTACAGACCCTTTGGGTCAACTCATCCAGGCCAACCAGATATCCTAAATTAATTTAGTCCCACCTGCCAGCATTTGGCCCATATCCCTCCAAATCCTTCCTATTCATATACCCATCAGATGCCTTTTCAATGCTGTAAGTGTTACCCTCCTCCATCGCTTCCTCTGGCAGCTCATTCCATGCATACACCGCCCACTGCATGAAAAAGTTGCACCTTGGTCCCTTTTAAATCTTTTGCCTCTCACCCTAAACCTATGCGCTCCAGTTGTGGACTCCCCCACCCCAGGGAAAACACCTTGTCTATTTACCCTATCCATGCCCTTCATGATTTTATAAACCTCTTTCACAGGCCACCCCTCGATTTCCGACACTCCAGAGAAAATAGTTACAGCCTGTCCAACCTCTCCCTATAGCTCAAACCCTCCAACCCTGGCAACATCCTTGCAAATCTTTTCCAAACCCTTTCAAGTTTCACAACATCCTTCCTATTAGCAGGGAGACCAGAATTGAGCGCAGTATTGGGTTCTCAGGTTCGATTCCAGCCTCGGGGGACTGTCTGTATGGAGTTTGCACATTCTCCCCGTGTCTGCGTGGGTTTCCTCCGGGTGCTCCGATTTCCTCCCACAGTCCAAAGATGCGCAGGTCAGGTGAATTAGCCATGTTAAATTGCCCGTAGTGTTAGGTACATTAGTCAGAGGGAAATGGGTCTGGGTGGGTTTCGCTTCGGAGGGTCAGTATGGACTGATTGGGCCGAAGGGCCTGTTTCCACACTGTAGGGAATCTAATCTATCAGTATTCCAAAAGTGCTCTTAATTTAATTTCCCAAACGGTCCAGATGATGTGTTTTGCTCACATATCTGGGACTCCGCTTTTTCCATGAATTTTGAATTTTATGATCATGTGACACCTTCACCTCACATGACCAAACCCAGGAAGCACCCAAGTAGTATCATCAATCTCATTATTACAAACATCTATTGGCCTCCTCATCATTCCTTTCAGTTTCTAACCTGCTTCTTGTCATCCCCTGCACTGAAATGGAAACAGTTAAGGCTTCCGAATGCCAACAGTTTGGCAGATCTTCTCCGCTTTTGTTCATCTGCTTTCCAGTTGCAAGAACCTCCAGGTTCAATTCCTCTGCAATGCTAAACCCTTCAGAGTAAACCTAAACAGGAAGATAATGAGTGAAATGGAAATTTGGTTAATTTGTAGTGAAACCCATTGAAGCATAGCTAAATGCCTTCTGACACTGGAACTGTTCCAGGCTGTGAATGAGATTAATGAAAAAGATAATTCTTTCTGACTTGCAAAATGTTACTATTTACACAATAAGTACCCCCTCGTCACTTCAGTACCTCAGAAAGCTGCCTTAACTCCAGGGTCTGCAGCAATATGTTTTATAATGATGGCTACAGAAGTGAAACCATTATTCCTATGCAGACAGGAGACAACTGGGTAATTCACGTGTGCATCGCCCCCAAAGAACGCAGTGCTGTGGGCAACATGAGATTTTGTGCAGATAATTCGTACTAATTATCCCCCACTCGTTACATTCACTAAGCAAACCGCCCCTGTTCTTATCATGTGCTGCTGTTTTGGTGATGAGTTCTGATTGCTGATGTTTATGGGGACAGCGTTGAAAAAGGTTCCATATAGTGACCGCTTTGCAGAAAGCCTATGTTCTGCCCACAAAAATGCCTCTGAGCTTTCAGTTGCCTGCTACTTCGATACCCCACCCTCTTTCCTGGGCAACATCTCTGTCTCAGGCTTGCTGCAGTGGTCCAGTGAAGCTCAATGCAAGCAGCACCTCATTTTTCGTCCAGGAACCCTGCAGCCTTCTGGACTCAATATTGGGTTTGATAGTTTTAGGGCCTGAGCATCTTCGCACAAGGTAGATAGGATAGCGAAAAAGACGTTTGAAATGCTTTCCTTTATTGGTCAGAGTATGGAGTACAGGATTTGGGAGGTCATGTTGCGGCTGTACTGGACATTAGTTCGGCCACTTTTGGAATATTGTGTGCAATTCTGGTCTCCTTCCTATCAGAAGGATGTTGCGAAACTTGAAAGGCTTCAGAAAAGATTTATAAGGATGTTGCCAGGGTTGAAGGATTTGAGCTATAGGGAGAGGCTGAAAAGGCTGGGGCTGTTTTCCCTGGACTTCCAGTGCTGAGGGGTGACCATATAGAGATTTATAAAATCATGAGGGGCATGGATAGGGTAAATAGGCAAACACTTTTCCCTGGATTGGGGGAGTCTAGAACTAGAGGGCACAGGTTAAAGGTGAGAGGGGAAAGATATAAAAGAGACCTAAGGGGTAACTCTTTCACACAGAGGGTGGCATGTGTATGGAATGAGCTGCCAGGGGAAGTGGTGGAGGCTGGTACAATTGCAACATTCAAAAGGTATCTGGATGGGTATATGAATAGGAAGGGTTTGGAGGGATATGGGCCAGGTGCTGGCAGGTGGGACTAGATTGGGCTGGGATATCTGGTCAGCATGGATGAGTTGGACCAAAGGGTCTGTTTCCATGCTGTATATCTCTATGACTCTATGACGCTATGTCTGTACCTTAACCCCTACACAGCAGACCCTTGCCAATACATGGTCTGCTACCACTAAGACCACATTGTCAAACATGCATGGTCCTCATAAGCAGCTATTCATTCTCCCAGGCTTACCTTTACCCATTCTGCCCCACTGTTTTTTCTCTCTCTCTCTCTCTCTCTTTCTCTCTCTCTGGGCTCCATCTCCACTTTCTTTTGATTCCTTTTCTTCCCTCCATCCCATCTTCAGCCTAGGTCCCAATCTTTTCCCAGCTCCAATCAGTTCTGAAGAAGGGCCACTGGACCTGCAACATTAACTCTCTCCACAGATTCTGCCAGACCTGCTGAGTTTTTCCAGCGATTTCTGATTTTGTGTATGAATAGACCTTGTTTACTTTGATGTTCGCTGCGTTTGTAAGCAGCCATAAACCCTGCCTCCAATTCCGGGATTGGCACAATGGTGTCAACTGATACTCCTCACATTGTCTGCTCATTGCTAAAATTCCATAGTTTCAGCTACAGGCAGAATATCCTGCAAAGAACAGAAAGAAAACTGGTGTCAGTGTCAAGTAATGGGAAGTGATTGCTTGAATAAAGATACTCAACGGGATGTAAAATAAAGTCCCTTGCATGACAAAATAAAATAAATTTATTTTATTTCTCTTTGCAGCTCTCTCTCTCCCGGGTAATAAAGAAACCGTTTTTGTAATTAATTCATAGGATGCAGCGAGGATTTCTTATCAATCCCCGGTTTCTCTTGAGGAGATGAGGGTGAGCTGCCTTCCTGAACAGCTGCAGTCTTTTTGCTGTAGGTTCGCTTGGTGAAGGCATTCTCTGACCCCACCCCCCCACTCCTCTACACTGGGGAGACTGGACGTCTCCTCGCAGAGTGCTTCAGTGAACATCTCCGGGATACCCGCACCAATCAACCCCACTGCCCCGTGGCCCAACATTTCAACTCCCCCTCCCATTCTGCGGAGGACATGCACCGCTGCTCCCTCACCACACAACGCATGGAGGAAGAACACCTCATTTTCTGCCTCGGAACACTTCAACCCCAGGGCATCAATGCGGACTTCACCACTTTCCTCATTTCCCCTCTCCCCACATTACCTCAGTTCCAACCTTCCAGCTACCTAACAGCACCATGGACCTGCGTTTGATTCCAGCCTCGAGTGACTGTCTGTAGAGAGTTTGCACATTCTCCCTGTGTCTGTGTGAATTTCCTCCTACAGTTCAAAGATGTGTAGGCTAGGTGGATTGGCCATGGGAAATGCCAGGTTATAGAGATAAGGTTGAGGGGTGTTTGGGTGAGATGTTCTTTGAGAGTTGCTATGGACAAAATGGCCTGCTCCCAAACAGTAGGGACTCAATGATTCTATGTTGTTGTAGGTCTGGAGTCACGTGTAAGGATGACAGATTTCCTTCTCTCAAAGCAAGAGCTTTCCACAATAATCAACTATGGCTTCATGGTCATCATTAGCCACTGAAATCCAGATTCTTTATTGAATTCATATTCCACTATCTCCCGTGGTGGGATTTGAATCCATGTCCCCAGAACATTGGCTGAATTTCTGGATTAATAATCCAATGATAAGATCACTTGCCCCTGTGAGGCAAAAATTTGGAATTAAGAGTCTAATGATGACGATGTGTTAATTGACGGAAAGACCACCTGGTTCACTCATCAGTGAAAGGGAAATCTGACATCCTTACCTGGTCTGGCCTACACGTGACTCCAGACCCATGGCAAAATGGTTGGCTCATTAACTATCTTTCGGGCAATCAGGAATGGGCAATAAATGTTGGCCTAGCCAGAAGTGCAGTCATCCTGTGAATATTTTTTTTAAATTGTCAATGATGACATCACTGCTCACTTCCTGTGACTTGTACACTCAATGCTTAGTCAGGGCATGCCCAATGGCTACATGGCCTGTGGTATGTTAGTTCAATGTTCATTGTCACAAGAGTGAATGCATTCTTCTGAAGTCATTATTTGATCTATTGATTTGTACAACATCTCTAATAATAGCCTCCCGGTATTTTTATTTGTTAGTCTGCCCCAGTTGTTCCAAAGAGGATTGTGTTGAACTGACTTCCTATCGTGCAGTACATGTGTACCCACCATGTTGTCAGGGAAGGAGTTCCAGGATTTTGAACTCGCGACACTAAATATATTCACAAGTCAGTGTGGTGCGTGACTTGGAGGGGAACTTGCAGGTGGTGTATCTGCTGCCCTTGTTCTTCTAGGTTTTAGAGCTTGTAGGTATGGAAAGTATTTTCATATTAGAATACAACAGCAAAGATATACTGCTGAGACTCTAAAAGGCTCTAATCAGACTGCTTTTAGAATATTGCGAACAGTTTTGGGTCTCGGATCTATGGAAGGATGTGCTGGCCTTCAGAGGAGATTTACAAGAATGATCCCAGGGATGAAGTTAAAAATTACACAACACCAGGTTATAACGCAACAGGTTTATTTGGAAGCCCTAGCTTTCGGACCGTTGCTTCCTTCCAAGATGAAGGAGCAGTACTCCGAAAGCTAGACCTTCCAAATAAACCTGTTGGACTATAACCTGGTGTTGTGTGACTTTTAACATTGTACACCCCAGTCCAACACCAGCGTCTCCAAATCGTGACTCCCAGGGATGAAGGAGGAGAAAGTGAGGTCTGCAGATGCTGGAGATCAGAGCTGAAAATGTGTTGCTGGAAAAGCGCAGCAGGTCAGGCAACATCCAAGGAACAGGAGATTCGACGTTTCGGGCATAAGCCCTTCATCAGGAATGCCCGAAACGTCGAATTTCCTGTTCCTTGGATGCTGCCTGACCTGCTGCGCTTTTCCAGCAACACATTTTCAGCTCCCAGGGATGAAGGACTTGTAATGCGAGGAACAGTTGAGGGCTCTGGATTGGACTCAATGGAATTTAGAAGACTGGGTGGGGGTGGGGGGATCTCATTAAAACTGAAGGAATACTGAGAGGCCTGGATCGATTGGACATGGAGAAACTGTTTCCAGTAATGGGCAGGACTAGAACCTAAGGGCACAGCCTCAGAGTGAAGGGATGACCCTTTAGAACTGAGCTAAGGCGACATTTCTTCAGCCAGAGGGTGGTGAATCTGTGGAACTCATTGCCGCAGAGGGCTGTGGAACCCAAATCATTAAGTGTATTTAAGGCAGAGATAGTTTGGTTCTTGATTATTAAGGGGGATCAAAGTTTATGGGGAAAAGAGGATGAAGTTGAGAAATGTATGAGCCATGATCAAATGGTGGAGCAGACTCATTAGGTCAAATAGCCAACCCTTCTCCTACATCTTATGATCTAAGTTTTACCATTAGTGACAACTGGCATCATGCATAGTGTGGATGCTACGCTCTGTTCTCACAGTGTGCCGAAGCTGGAGGGAGTGAGTGGCTGAAGTGGTGAATGGAATGCAGCTCATGTTGCTTTGCCCTGGATGGCACCAGATTCTTAACAGGAACGAGTGACAGAATATTGCCAGAAATATTCCGCAGAGTGTGGGATGACCTGTCGATATGGCTGGTCCAGTTCAGTTTCTGGTCAATGCGTACTTCCAAGGTATTGACAGAGGGGGACTCAGTGATGGCAATGCCATTGAATGTCATGGCTAGATTCTCTCTTATTGGCACTTGTGTGGTGCAAATGTTGCTTTCCACTTACTAGCCCAGGCCCGAATATTTTTAGGAGGAGACTTGAGCTAAGTCAAGGAGGGACATGATTTAGGAGAATCAAAACACTGACGTGGGGAAGGAGCCTCAATGATGAGCTTGTGAGGAGAATCCATTGCATTTGGGCTGAAGTCTTTATTATTATTATAGTGAGGACACACACTCCTATGTGTCTACCACACCCAGCCCTTAGATCAGCCATAATGACTTTTGGCCTATTCATAATCCTACTTCTTACATCCTTTTACCAGGAATATGTTAGTAGGGTCATGATGAACCTTTGGAGAAATAAGAGAGGACAGAGAACAACCATAACAATGGAACACCATTGATAGAATATCAGACAAGGCGTGACAGAGAGAGTGGGCAAAGAGTTGGCCACCAATCCAGTAATAAGCACTTTTTTGATATCTGGTTTGAGCTCTTCAGTTCTTAATACAAGCTTGGGCTAGTCTTCTTTGTAACTATTAAACTATGTTTACTATTACACTGGAGATAATAGTAAGGCTACAGAGTAATGAGGTCCATGTTGCACAAGGTCCAATTTCTTAGCAGACACAAACTGAGATCACAGTGGATTCTCAGCTAATATTAGAGCTTCATCTACAAATTCATTAACACTGTCTTTACAATAAGTTTCATCTTATAATCTGTCCACTGTGGCTAACTGATCTGTGAGCATACTCCAGAAGGATGTGGCCTTTAGTCAGATGCTATATATTGTACCTAGCAAAGGATTCAAATCACGTAAAGATTTTAAACTCTTCCCATCATGACAAATAAACAGCCTTCTTATCTGTCCTTCAAGAGTGTTGGTACCTTTTCCATTAAGTTGCAACATCCACAGTCACTGAGAGTAGGTGCAGTGAGCAGTGGAAAAGGCAGATAATATATTGGCCTTCACAGTGAGTGGATTCGAGCGCAGGAGCAGGAATGTCTTGTTGCAATTGTCTCGGACCTTGGTGAGACAACACTTGGCGCAGTTTTGGTCTCCTTATCTGAGGGAAGATGTTCTGGCAATGGAGGGAGCGCAACAAAGGTATATGAGACTGACGTATGAAGGGAGGCTTGATAGCTGAGGACTATATTCATCGGTGTTTAGATGAATGGAGAGGATCTCATCGAAAACTATAAAATCCCAACAGGACGAGACACGGTAAATGTAGGAAGGATGTTTCTAGTGACTAGGGAGCCAGAGATCACAGTCTAAGGGTATGGGGTAAGTCATTTAGAACTGAGAGGAGGAGTACTTTCTTCACCCAGAGAGTAGTGGAATTGTCCGCCACAGAAAGCATTGAGGCCAAAACATTGAATGCTTCCAAGAAGAAGTTTAATGTGGTTCTGAGGGCTAAAGGGATCAAATGATATGAAGTTTTGTGTACAGTTGTGGGCTCCATATCTCAGGAAGGATGTACTGACCCTGGAGTGTGTTCAGAGGAGGTTCATGAGAATGGTCCTAGGAATGAAGAGCTTAACATGTGAGGAACGTTTGAGGACTTTGGATCCACACTTGATAGAACTTAGAAGGATGAGGGGAGATCTAATAGAAACTTACAGCAAACTGAATGGCCTAGACAGAGTAGATCTTGGGAAAATGTTTCCATTGAGATTAGGACCTGAGGACACAGTCTTAGAATAAAGAGAAGACCTTTTAGATGGAGATAAGGACTTCTTCAGCCAGAGAATGGTGAATCTGTGGAATTCATTGCCACAGAAGGCTGTGGAGGCCCGGTCATTAAGTGCATTTAAGCCTAAGATAGATAGGTTCCTGAGTATCAAGGGGATCAAGGATTATGGCAAGAACGCAGGAGAATGGGGTTGAGAAATTCATCCACCATGATTAAATGGCAGAGCATACTCAATGGGCTGAATGGCCTAATTTCTGCTCCTATGTTTTATGGTATTATGATTTGGGGGGGAAACGGGAACAGGGTTTTGAATTGGATGATCAGTCATGAACATACTGAGTGGTGGAGCACGCTAGTAGGGTCAAACGGCCTCCTCCTGCTCCTAGGTGCCTACCACACCCAGCCCTTAGATCAGCCATAATGAGGTCAGTGGTACAGTGGTTCAGTGGTTCGCACTGCTGCCTCACGGCGCCAGGGAACCCAGTTTGATTCCAGCTTTGGGCAACTGCCTGTGTGGTGTTTGTACCATGGGTTTGGTCTGATTTGCTTCCCACAGTCCAAAGATGTGCCGGTCAGGTGGACTGGCCATGATAAATTGTCCTTAATGTGGTGGATTAACGATAGGAAATGTGGAGGTGCTCTGGGTGGGATGCTCTTTGGAGGGTCAGTGTTGACTCAACAGGCTGAATGGCTTGCTCCCACTCTGTAAGGATCCTATGACATGTTTGAATTTGCCAATAACATTAAATAGCCCTGCTGGGTACAGGTTTCTTAACTGTGTGAATCAAGTCCTACCCATTTCCTTCTGCCAGAAAGAATGGGATCTGTCAAAAGTGGGAGCAGAACTTCTCCAGCTGAGTCCATCCAGCCTCTTTAAAGATTAAAGAGTCTTCAATTCCATCCAAATCTGGTCCACAATGTGTCCAGCAAGAACATTCAGAAAAAAAAACATTCTTTGCAAATATTTATTAAAGGAAACCCCTTAAGTAGCATTAACTGGACAGTATGGTATCAGTCACACTATTTATAAAGAGCATTTTTCACTTCAGGTTAATTCATATTTCTCAAATTGGATTCAACTTTAAAGGATCTGTTTTTCCACAATTATTATCGATGACTTGTGTTGCATTAAATCCTTTTCCCTGACTCAAATAGATCCCGATTTTTCACTGAAATTGAACAAGTCAAAGAGTCACTCAGCATGGAAACAGATCCTTTGGTCCAACCAGTCCACGCCGAACATAATTCCAAACTAAAGTAGTCCCACCTGCCTGCTCCTGGCTCATATCCCTCCAAACCTTCCCTATTCATGTGCTTACCTAAGTGTCTTTTAAACGTTGTAACTGTGATCACATCCACCACTTGCTCTGGTAGTTTCATTCCACACGCAAACCACCTTCTGTGGAGAAAGTTTGCCCCGATGTCTTTTTTTTAAATCTTTCTCCTCTCACCTCTTTAAAGTGTCCCCTAATCTTGGAATCCTCCACCCCAGGGAAAAGATACCCACCATTAACCCTATCTATACTCATGATTTTATAAACCTCTATAAGGTCACCCCTCTAGATCTTAGAGAAATTTGTTCAAAATTGGGAAAACTGACACAAAGGATGATATAAATTCAAGTAGCTAAACATGTTCAGCACCCATTGGGTTATGACATTTTTGTTTGGATATTTTAAAAAGCATCAGGATGTGGAAAAGTGTGAAGTGATTCACTTTGGAAAGTGGAATTTGAATGCAGAATACAGGGTTAAAGGCAGGATTCTTGGCAGTGTGGAGGAGCAGAGGGATCTGGGTGTGCAGGTACATAGATCCCTCAAAATTGCCACCCAAGTTGATAGGGTTGTTAAGAAGGCATATGGTGTGTTGGCTTTCATTAGCTGGACAATTGAGTTTAAGAACCGTGAGGTTCTGTAGAGCCCTATTTAGACCACACTTGGAATATTGTGTTCAATTCTGGTCATCTCATTATCGGAAGGATGTAGAAGCTTTAGAGAGGATGCAGAGGAGATTTACCAGGATGTTGCCTGGCCTGGACATGTTATGGAGAAAGGTTGAGAGAGCTAGGGCTTTTCCAATCTGAGCAAAGAAGGATGAGAGGTGACTTGATAGAGGTGTACAAGATATTGAGAGGCATAGATAGAGTAGCGAGCCAGAGACTATTTCCCAGGGTGGAAGTGTCTATCACAAGGGATAATAATTTTAAGATAAATGGAGGAAGGTTTAGGGAAGACATCAGAGGTAGGTTCTTTACACAGAGAGTGATGGATGTGTGGAATGCATTGCCAGCAGTGGTAGTAGAGTCAGAATACACTGGGGACATACCGATAGGCACATGGAAGATATTAGTTTGATCTTAGAATGGGATGAAAGGTCGGCACAACATTGAGGGCTGAAGTGCCTATACTGTGCTGTATTCTTCCATGTTCTATGTTCTATGAACTGTTCACTTGCGAAAGAGATGCCTGGGGTGGTCCTTACCACCAGTCATACATCAGAAAGGAATCAACATCTGTCAATGAGGTTTGGATTAAAATAGGTCTAAGGGCCACTCTGAGTTTCTCTGCAGTATTCCTGCAATCAGTTCATGTAAGTTTGAATAACTTAAATGGGAAGAGTTAACGGCACAAAATAATCTTTGACTGAGTGTCATTAATTCTGGTTGTTTGTGGATTATTGTGTATTGTTGATTTACTGTATGCTCCATGCGTTAGCATGAACCAAATTGAATATTACAATATACCACACACCATTTTAAACAATGTCTTGATCAGCCAATTACTAATTCTGATGAAATTCCTAATGGTCTCCAGTTCCTTGTGTAAAACTTGTCAGATTAGATTAGATTAGACTTACAGTGTGGAAACAGGCCCTTCGGCCCAACAAGTCCACACCGACCCGCCGAAGCGCAACCCACCCATACCCCTACATTTATCCCTTACCTAACACTACGGGCAATTTAGCATGGCCAATTCACCTGACCCGCACATCTTTGTGACTGTGGGAGGAAACCGGAGCACCCGGAGGAAACCCACGCAGACACGGGGAGAACGT
Source organism: Hemiscyllium ocellatum (assembly GCF_020745735.1). Lineage (NCBI taxonomy): Eukaryota > Metazoa > Chordata > Chondrichthyes > Orectolobiformes > Hemiscylliidae > Hemiscyllium > Hemiscyllium ocellatum. Next base: position 25,351,263 of record NC_083442.1, on the reverse strand, counting down.
GCAAACTCCACACAGTCAGTCGCCTGAGTCGGGAATTGAACCCGGGTCTACAGGCGCTGTGAGGCAGCAGTGCTAACCACTGTGCCACCGTGCCGCCCACAAATCTTCGAACATATTTTTATTTGAGCAATTCACACACTTGATAGCTCCCTCAGGATTTCTGAAATGGGCAAAACGCTCAGAAAAAAATGGCGTCAATTCCCGTTGTAATCTTTGTGACCTACATTACAGTGAATTTGTTGCAATGTTGCCAGTGTTAGTGTACCTAATGATGAGTGGAAGTTTTGAACTATTTGATCGTTCATGGACATGATGGGTCAAATGGCCTCCCTCTATGCTACAGTGACACTGCAACCCTCCTTCTTGCTGTTTGAGGTGGGGATAAAGAGGAATGCAACAGGTAGGGGAGAGATGGGGCTTTATAGGGGCGTGGGGGAGTTGGAGGTATTTTCTACCTCTATCTAAGAGGAATAACTGTCACAAAGGTCTTTGAATTTCTTCTGGGTTTTAAGGTCATTCCAGAATTAAATCCAGACTAATGACTTCAATGTAACTTTTAATGCAGGAATTAAAGCAATGCTTACAACACCATCTTGGATAAATTTCGCTCTTGCAATCTCAACTAAGCTACACTAAACATTTTATTATCCAGCATCGATCCGACCAGGAGTGTACTAGTTAATCAAATTTCTAAATAATCAGAGGTCCACATAGTCAATGTGAAACCACACACAAAGTAATAGAAACATAATGTAAGGGTAAACACATCACTGCTATACTTTATTGATAATATAAATCACTTAAATAAGAATGTAAGTTTACCTTAAATAAAACTTACCAGTAGAGAACTTTCTCACTTGAACACGCAACATGAGTACTTGGATATCGGGTAGATTGTGGTGTCTGAGAAGTAATTGAGGCCAAATTGAATCAACTGTATGGGCGGAACGATGGCACAGCGGCACAGCAGTTAGCACTGCTGCCTCACAGCGCCAGAGACCCGGGTTCAATTCCCACCTCAGGTGCCTCTTTCTGTGGTGTTTGCACATTCTCTCCGTGGCTGTGTGGGTTTCTTCCCACAATCCAACAATGTGCAGGTTAGGTGAATTGGCCATGCTAAATTGCCCGTAGTGTTAGGTGAAGGGGTCAATGTGGGTCGGTGTAGACTTGTTGGGCCAATGGGCCTGTTTCTACATTGTAAGTAATCTAAACTGTTGATATTTCCTGGGGCCATTCAATTGAACAACAAGTATACTTATATTGAGGTAAATAAATTTTTTAAAAAACTATAATAATTGGACAGAATAATACAGTACGATTCACAGTATTTCAGATATGTAATTTTTGTCAGCTTATCGAGAGTGCTGGTTCATAAGGTGCTGGTTAAAATGAAATTTACCGTACTTGGTTAATGGTAACATCATCAGCCACTCAATGCTAAGTTCTCCAGATACAGTAACTCAAACCCAGTTCTCTCAGGGCTGAGTCTGACTAGAATTTTGAATATTGTGTGATCTTGGGCAGTTTCAGAGTTCAGCTGAGGCATTTGCAGTATTGTGCACAGTTTTGGGAGCCATATCTCAGGAAGGATGTACTGGCCCTGGCGTGTGTTCAGAGGATGTTGACAAGAATGGTGCCAGGAATGAAAAGCTTAACATATGAGGAATGTTTGAAGAACCTGGATCTATACTCAATAGAGCTTAGAAGGATAAGAGGGGATCTGATAGAAACTTATAGAATACTGAATGACCTGGACAGGGTAGATTTTGGGAAGATATTTCTGCTGGTAGGAGAGTTTGGGACCTGAGGACTTAGCTTTAGAGTAAAAGGGAAGGCCTTTTAGATAGAAATAAGGAGAAATTCTTCAGCCAAAGAGAGGTGAATCTATGGAACTCACTGCTACAGAAAGTTGTGGAAACCAGGTCATTGAATATATTTAAGACAGCGATAGATTAATGATTGTCAAAGGATCAAGGGTTATGGGGAGAAAGCGGGAGAATGGGGTTGAGAAACTTATCAGCCTTGATTGAATGGCAGAGCAGACTCAATGGGCTGAATGGCCTAATTTCTACTCCTATGTCTTATGGTCTTAGGCCATGGACTGTTTAGGCCACACCAAGTCAGCTGGCGTCAAGAGTCACTGGGGGTCCAGGACACAATGGTGTGTAAAACTAATAAATCTACACTGCACTAATACAGTACCTATCCAAACCATAGTGGTATGTTATCTTTCTTAAGTTTTACTTGGTTAGTAATGATGTAAGTATGACTGTAAACATGTTCAAGCTCCACTGGTTTTATATAGCCAGCTTGAGGTACTGCACTTACACGGTAGGAGAGAGTTATACCATAACCTTCTAAATGGGACCACTCATGGACAGTAGAATATTGCAAATAACTCAGCCTTATGACAGAATGATAACATTCCCACCAGATGATTGGCTGTTTGGCTTCAGGAATATTTTACGAACTTATGTTTAAAGTACTTGTTATTCTGCTTAACAGCTTTGCAAATCAATTATACATTCTTCATTTAAAGGTGTGTCCTGACGAAGTTAAGTTCTGACATTGAACACTCTTGGTCTACCCAAATGTTAGTGATCTTCAAAAAATCATGGGTGGTGCTGAACATTTTCGGGGGTGAACACGCAGGCTGAAGAGGGGAGCAGAGTCAGACATGGCCTGAAAATACAGACACTGCAAATATCCCAAAATTGTTCCTGGCCATCTTAATGGAGGCAGGATTGGGATCAGCAGCTGCAACCTCCCTTGTGACAGAAGCCATACAGTGCGGAAGAAGGCCATTCAGCCCATCAAGTCTGCACTGACACTCCAAAGACCCATCCCTCATCTTTGCATTTCCCATGGCTAACCCATTCCTGGACACACTGGGGGCAATTTAGCATGGCCGATCCACCTAACCTACACATCTTTGGCCTGTGGGAGGAAACCCACGCAGTAACAGGGAGAACGTAGTAACTCCACACAGCTGTCTGAAGGTGGAATTGAACCCAGGTCCCTAGCACAATCAGGCAGCAGTGCTAACCACTGTGCTGCCCCACTCAGTTTTGCTCCTTAAAAAGGTTTTTAAAAACAAGTAAAGGAGGTCAAATGGGATTTTCCAATCAGGCCTTAGGTGTCTTGCCAGTGCAGGGGCTAGTTATGCCCGGAAGCGGACATCAAGCAGTAAGCCAGACAGACAGCTCTCCAGGCAAACGTGTCTTATATAGGGGCCCTTCAGCTACACTCCCCCCTCTCTTGGACCCAAATGGTGAAACCCTGTCTCCAGGAACATTCATTTTAACTGACATTGTTGGTGAGATGGTGCCTTCATTCTCTTTGACACTTACCTGCCATCAGAACCTGCTGTTCCTCTCAATCTGGAAGGCTTCTGAACAGCCCTACAGCTTTCTGAGACCACCTACCACACCTTACTGACCTGAGAACCCATCTGCAAACTAACTAAGAGTGATTTACCATCTAAATGTTATTTACCATCACCGTCATTATAGGATACTGGGCTAGAGGTGTCTGAGGTAGCTTGTACCCATTAATCCTTCCCTCTCTGTCCAGTATCTGGGACCTCTGTCTAATTATTAGTGGTAGAGGATTACTATGAAATAGAAGAGCTTCTAGTCAATAAGTCAATATCGGGTGGCCCGATGGCTCAGTGGTTAGCACTGTTGCCTCACAGTACCAGGGTCCCAGGTTCAATTCCAACCTTGACTGACTGTCTGTGTGGAGTTTGTGCATTCTCCCTATGGCTGTGTGGGTTTCCTCCCACAGTTCAAAGATGTGTGGGTCAGGTGAACTGCTAAATTGCCTATAATGTTAGGTGCATCAGGCGGAGGGAAGTGGGTCTGGATGGGTTGCACTTCAGAGGGTAGATGTGGATTGGTTGGTTGGGCCGAAGGGCCTGTTTCCACACTGTAGGGAATCTAATGTAATCAAATGGCCTTTTCTGTGATAACAATAAGTACAACTGAAGGGCAGTCAGTTTTCTGGAGTGCCAAGCAGTGTGATGCCACGAAATCATGGTGACTATTTTTTAATTCATTCATGGGATGAGAGCAGCACTGGCTGGGCCAGCATTTATTACCCATCCCAAATTGTCCAAAGGGCAGTTAAGAGTCAACGACATTGCTGTGGGTCACATGTTGGCCAGACCAGGTAAAGATGGCAATTTTCTTCCCAAAAGGGCATCAGTGAACCAGGTGAGTTTTTCCAACAATCAATTCACAGTCATCATTAGGCTCCTAATTCCAAATTTTACTGAGTTCAAATGACACCATCCGCCATGGTTGGATTCAAACCCAGGACTTCCGAAAATTACTCCTGACAAAGAGCTCCAGCCCGAAATGTCAATTTTCCTGCTCCTCGAATGCTACCTGACCTGCTGTGCTTTTTCAGCAACACACTCTCAACTCTGATCTCCAGCGTCTGCAGACCTCACTGTCTCCTAGTTGAATTCAACCTCACTGTGAAGCCTCTTCCAAGGATGCCTACCTTCAAGAAGTTCTCCTCTTCCTTCTACAAAGATCTCAGTGACCCCCCTCTCATTGTACTCCCCAAGTCCTCTCCTCTGCTCTGAAGCATTCCTGATGAAGGGCTCCAGCCCGAAACATCGATTTTCCTGATCCTCGCTTGCTGCCTGACCTACTGCACTTTTCCAGCAACACACTCTCATCTCTGGATTAGCACTCTAGCAGTAATACCATTAGGGCATTACCTTTACCGTGACAGAGTGGCCCTTTCCTCCTAATGAGGGAGGGCAGTGGTGTTGGGGGGGAGGGAGTGAGAGGGGTGTTGGGGGATGGGAAACAGTCTCGCCACCTGCTTTCCCACCTCCCCCCCCCCCCCCCACAATGCAAAGGTTCACCTCATGCCATGCACTATTGGCAACACTACTGTCAACATTGAGTGGAGTAGAAAAATAGGGGGTCTTTGCTTAAACAATATAAGGTACTAGTCAAACCATAGCTGAATTGCTGTGGATAGTTCTGCACACTTTAAATACTTGCATTGGACACCATCAAGTGAACGTTCACTCGTATGGAGGGACTGTCTTATAAGCCGTGGTTGAATAGATTGGGCCTGTGTTCATCGAACCTTAGAAGAATGACCATCGACTTTACTGAAATGTATAAGTTGCGTAGGGCACTAAAATTCCCTAAAAATGGAGAAAACTTGTTTCCTCTTGTGGGAGAGCTGAGGATCAGAGGGAATAATCTCAAAATAAAGGGTTGTCCATTTAAGACAGAGATGAGGAGGAATTTCTTTTTTCAGGGGCGTTTGAATTTGTGAAATTCTTTACTGCAGAAGGTTGGGTGATTCGGTCCACTTAAGGCTGAAGTCGATTTTTAATCACTTAAGGAATCAAGGGTTACGGAAAAAAAAACAGGGAAAGTGGGGTTGAGGATAATCAGATCAGCCATGATCTCATTGAATGACAGAGCAGATTCAATGGGCTGAATGGCCTACATCTTCTGGCCTTTTGTTTGCCCATGTAATTCTCCCATCGCATTAACCTGGAGTTGATCACCTTGGTTAAGATGGTGGAAAAACATTTTTAAAAAAGCATGTTAATGCAGTTGTGTGCTTCAAGCCAATGACTAAAGCAGTGACTAAATATTAGTCTCTGTGATAATATTGGTCTCTGCAGCAGCTCGATAATGACTGTACTTTGCTAAGTCACAAAAGATAATGCAATGGCTAAACAGCCATCAGCTATGATTTTCATTTATCTTGATAGCACAAGGGCTGTTTTTACTTGAGAGGATCTTTCCACCGCTAGTTTGCATTTATTGTAATTATCTGCAGATAATTAGTGTGCGATGCTTACTATTAAACAAACAACACAATTAGGGCCTTGTGTGGACTAGATAAATGGACTCAAAATCAGCAGAGTCACCCAGGCCCTGAAGTTGACTCATGCATCAAAGTAGGCAGGGCTATGCTGGGCTCTCTTGTAACTGACAAACATGATAGCAACACAATTAGTTTCGTAATTGGGACCTGGCTTCTTTCAAAGGATGGCATTGAAATGTGGCTGTTACCAGGGTAACAGAACATCGAGACCTTGCTGCAAAGAAGTGGCACAAATGAAGCAGATCGGACTTCCCATTCCTTTTTTTTTATGGTTCCCAAGGTGCACTCAGTCACGTATATATATAGGTGCCTCGGTTCATGTTCTCTGGACACTCTCTACCCAGATGTATCATGTGCGAAAGGAGGGCCAATTTTGGGGGTGACACAGTGTCCCAGTGTTTGGCACGGCTGCCTCGTAGCACCAGACACTCAGGTTCAATTCCACCCATTAGATGACTGTCTGTGTGGAGTTTGCACATTCCCCCCGTGTCTGCGTGCGTTTCCTCCAGGTGCGTGCGTTTCCTCCCACGGTCTAAAGATGTGCAGGTTAGGGTGGATTGGCCATGCTAAATGGTCCAGTAGTGTCCAGGGATGTGCAGGTTAGATGTCCAACTATCTGATGAGGGTGTAGCACTCCGACAGCTTGTACTTCCTCATAACCCTGTTGGACTTTAACCTGGTGTTGTGTGACTTTTAACTTTGTCCACCCCAGTTCAACACTGGCACCTCCATATCTAGGTTAGGTGTGTTAGACATGGGAAATGTAGGGTTACAGGGTTAAGGTAGGGGATGAATCTGAGCTGGATGCTCTTCGGAGGGTTGGTATGGACTCATTGGGCTGAATGGCCTGTTTCAACACTGTCGAGTCGGAGTGCTCCTTCTAACATGGCCTCTGTTAGAACTGTTCTACGGTAAGTGGCTGGATGAGGAGGTTACTGTTGCCATATTGTAACAAGTGAACCTGCAATCAGTAACACACATTTTCTGAAAGACATAACCCCGGCTCCATCACATGACATTGTGTGACCGCTTCTGAACCTGTGAAACACTTCTTGAAGGTGGAGGATATATTGATTAAAAACTCTAAAAGCGCAAATAATTTTTGTGCACACACAATCTTCCATGATCCATGAATAGCATCCTTGTAGCATCATTACGCATGAGTTAGCAGGTTGTTTTAACAATTGTATCCACGATACAAACCTTTATATCGAGGCTGAGTAGTTGCCAACAAATAGAATGCAGACTGTAGTCAAAGGCTGTAAGTGACATTGACAAGAGGTCAAAGACAAGAGTTTAAGCAGCAGTTGAGCTTTTGTCCAGCCATAGTGTTTCGACAACATTGAAACAGGCCCTTCGGCCCATCATGTCCACGCATTAGCACCTGACAGGTAACTTTTTCATGCAGAGGGTGGTGCATGTATGGAATGAGTTGCCAGAAGAGGTGGTGGAGGCTGGTACAACTGCAATGTATAAAAGACATATGGATGGGTACATGAATTGGAAGGGTGTAGAGGGATATGGGCCCAATGTTGGCAAATGGGACTAGGTCAGACTAGGATTCTTGGTTGATGTGGATGAGTTGGACTGAAGGGTCTGTTTCTGTATTGTATGACTCTGTGACACTTGGCCCGTAGTCTTGTATGTTGCGAAATTTGAAATGGAACACAATAAATATTGACCTCGGGCAAATGACCAGATCATGGATGGTTTGATTTGTATATGTACATAGAAGGGAAATGTCTTCCTCAATCTGACACTTAATCCTACATATCACAAAGGAAGATATTTAACATGTGCCCATCAAAACCTCTCCATAATATCAGTGTACATTTGTGTGACACCTTTAATGCAAAACTTCTTCACTTCCAGTTAATCTTGGTGACAACTCTGTAAACTTACATCAAATTAAACTTGGTTGCTTCATGAATGAGTTTTGAAGTAAACTCCCAACATTGTATCAATAAAAATGGTATGAGTTCAACAACAACAACTTATGTTCACATAGCACCTTAGGCTCAATGAAATGTCCCACAACACTTCACAAGAGCATCATAAAATTGATTATTAAACTAAGCTACATAAGAAGATATTAGGTCAGATGACCAAAATATTGTTTAAAGATGCCTTTAAGGAGCGTCTTAAAAGAGTAAGTTAAGGTAGAAAGGTGATGAGATGAAGAGAGAATATTCCAGAGCTTAAGCCCAAGGCACTCTTCCTGCTGTCAGGATTTCTCAATTAGAGGAATATCTTGGAGGGTAATGAGACTGAGGAGTGATTGCAGATAAAGGGGAGGGTGAAGTGATAGAGAAATGTGAAAATCTGGAAAGGAATTGTGAAATCAGGACCTTATTTATGAAAGCATCACTGTAGACCAGTGAACGTAGAGGTGACAGAGGATAACTGGCTTTTCATTAAGACACAGGCAGGAGGATGGAAGGACACAACAAGCCAGGCAACATCAGGAGGTGGAGAAGTTGACATTTCAGGTGTAACCCTTCTTCAGCACTTGCTGTGTTCTTCCAGCCTCCTGCTTGTCTACCTTGGGGTTCCAGCATCTGGAGGGTTTTTTTGTTGTCTCTTTTGTTAAGACAGAGCCCGCAGAGTTTTGGATAACCTCAAATTATTTTACTTCTTGCTTTAAAATTGCAAGGCAAGAAACAACCAGAGAAAATTCCTTAGCACTGCTTCCATCGTACACCATACTGATTCAATATCTTAAATCAAGATTGTTACCCAAGGCTTTTGTAGCCATTCTCATGAAAGGAATGCTGCTCATAATTTATATTCCAACAATCTTCTGGCCTTGCATGGAAGCAACAGTAAGTTGTAGTAAATCCTTATAATTAGCTTTCTCCCTTTATAATAGTTAGGATTATGTAATAATTCAAAAGATTATAGCTCCCCAAGGTCTGGTTGGACTTAGTTAAACCTGATGTAAATGAAATCACTGCAGCAATTTCTCTTCATCTTTCACTATCTGTATTAGCTCAGGACTGTCAATTCTGATGTCAACATGATGTTCAATGGAAATGCCAACACTGTAATCATTCAAGAAACCAATAAAGTGATAAGGGGGCTGTAGCTTTCTGTGGATGGACACTTGTCATTGTGAGCTCACCGGTGAGCTGTTTCTGTGATAGGTTTGAAATCAGAGTGAAAGAACATTCAGTTGACTGTGAGCATTGTCATTTCAACTCCTCAAACTTTGGATTGAAATTGGACTAACCAAGGCAAATGTTTTAATGGTTCATCCAAAGTGCTATGGTCAGATGGCTAAAGTAAATTCATCGAAAATTTCTGAATGATAGGTGTCAGATAAAGCTGCATTTATGTGGCAGAGTGTTTCAGTGGCTAGCACTGCTGCTTCACCGTACCAGGACATGGGTTCAATTCCAATCTCAGGTGAATGTCTGTGTGGGGTTTCCATTTCCTCTCTGTGGGTTTTTTCCCACAGGCCAAAGATGGGCAGGTAGATTAGACATGGGAATGCAGGGTCACTGGGATAGAGTGGGATGCTGTTCTGAGGGGTAGTGTGGATGCAATGGACTGAATGGCCTGTTTCCACAGTATACAGACTTTATGAAGTGATGCATTGTACAGTGGAAGAGGAAAAATGTTTGCACTCAAATTTCAGTAAATTAATTATGTAACCTACTAATTATGGTGACGATGAAACTATAACTGACTGTCATAAAAACCCATCTGGTTCTCTAAAACCTTTAGGAAGGGAATCTGCTGTCATTTCCTGATTTCACCTACATGTGACTCCAGACCCACAGCAATATGCTTGACTCTTAACTGCCCTCTGAAATGCCGTAGCAATTCAATCAGTTTAGGGGCAATTAGGATTGGGTAACAAAAGCTGGGCTTGTCAACAAGAGTTTCAGCCCATGAAAGAATAAAAGAAAGCTTAACAAGTGCAATCATTGCAAAGGGGTTAGCAACAGGAAGGTGTTGGCCTAGTGGTACTGTCATTAGATTATTAATCCAGTGACCTAGGTACTGTTCTACAGACCCAGGTTTGAATCCTATCATGGGAGATGGTGACGTTGAAGTTAGTTTAAAAAAATGTCTGGAATTAAGAGTCTAATGTGGGCCATGAAATAATTGTTTGGGAAAAACCATTTGGCTCATTAATGTCACTTCGGGAAGGAAGCAAGGCAATTGTTGTTCTTATCTGGTCTACATGTGACTCCAGCCCCATAGAAATGTGGTTGACTCTTAGCTGCCCTCTGGGCAATTAGGGATGGGCAATAAGAGTTGACAATAGCCAGCAGCAAACACATCCCATGAACAGGTATTTTTTTAAAAACCTAAATCGAAGTTTTTTTTTCACTACTGTTGGACATGGGTCTGAAAGAGTTAATATTGAGGAATGTCATGAACATGGCCCAACATCATGATATCGTGTGGACTGTGGGTTAAGTAGGTGAAAGTTAACACTGCAGATACTGGAGATCAGAATCAATATTAGAGTGGTGCAGGAAAAGTAATGTCTGAGGAGCAGGAAAATTGACATTCCGAGCAGGAGTCCTTCATCAGGAATGAGGCTTGGACCCTCCGGGGTGGAGAGATAAATGGGAGGGTGTTGGGGCTGGGGTGAAGGTAGCTGGACGGAGGTGGAGAAAAAGGTGATTGGTCGGAGAGGAGGGTGGATCGGATAGGTAGGAAGGATGATTGGCAGGTAGGACAGGTCATGAGGACGCTGTTAAGCTGGCAGGTTGGAACTGGGGTAAGTTGGGAGGAGGGGAAATGAGGAAACTGGTGAGGTACGCATTGATCCCATGGGGTTGAAGTGTTCTGTGGCAGAAGATGAGGCGTTGGTGGAAAGGGAGTGGTGATGGAGGAGGCCCAGGATTTGCATGTCCTCAGCAGAGTGGGAGGGGGAGTTAAAACATTGGGCTACGGGGCGGTAGGGTTGATTGGTGCGGGTGTCCCGGAGATGCTCCCTAAAGCGCTTTGTGCGAAGGCGTCCAGTCTCCCCGTTGTAAAGGAGACCGCAATGGGAGCAATGGATACAATAACTGACATTTGTGTTTCACAGGCGAAACTTTGATGGATGTGGAAGGCTCCTGTGGGGCCTTGGACGGAGGTGAGGGAGGAGGTGTGGGCACAGGTTTTGCAATTCCTGCGGTGGCAGGGGGCAAGTGCCAGGAGGGGAGGGTGGGTTGTTGGGGGGCATGGGCCTTACTAGATAGTCACGGGGGAAAGGTCTTTGTGGAAAGCGGATAGGGATGCAAGGGAAATATATCCTGTTGGTGAGGGTCCATTTGTAGGTGCCTGAAATGTCGGCAAATGATGCAACTTATGCAGAGTTTGGTGGGGTGGAAGGTGAGGACCAGGGGTGTTCTGTCCTTGTTGCGGTTGGAGGGGTGGGGTTCGAGGGTGGAGGTGGGGGGCTTGGATGAGATGCATTGGAGGACATCTTCAACCATGTGGGAGGGGAAATTATGGTCTTGAAAGAAGGAAGCTTTGGTCAAGTGTCAACAGGAATGTCAAGATTGCTGTAACAATCTCTAATATAGCAATGTAACCTCCAATAAGTTGCAATGAACTTCTTGTAGTTCAATGAAAGAGCTTCTTCCAATTAGACCAGAAAGTTATTTTCCATTACCACACTGCACATACAACACTCACCTTTTCACTGTACATAATCTGTGTTCCATTATATTTACATTACCATCACATAGTTTGCTTAATCTTTAAATTGCACATTACATATTTCAATAAGATTATCTTTCTGGTTCATAAACCTAATGGAGACTAATGAAATGCCTCCTCATTATGAAATTAGCTATTGAGGTTTTGTATCTTCTCAGTTTCTTTGGTATTCTGCTGGTCTAACACCTAAGTTTCGGCAGGAGGTAATGGTTGATCCGAGGATATTCAAGGCCATTATAATTGCACTGTTTATGGAATTTGTTTTGCCAGTAAGGGCAAAGAAAAAATCTTTACATTTCTTTTTTCAAGAGGCTCTCACCCCATCGGTAGAACAATTGTAATTACAACACAGAAGGAAGGCCATTGGACCAACATTGATGATTGTTCTTCTATTGGCATCATTCAATGTAATTCTACTTCCCTGGACTTTCCAAATACTCTGGCACATTGTTTTCCATTCAAATATTAATTTGATTTCCTTTTAAATAATCAGTTGGTTTCTGCCTCAGTGGCCACTTCCAGTAAAGCATTTTGAGTTCTAAATGACCATATGTTCAAAAGTAATTCTCCACATTATGCTGCTCCATCTTGCTCAGAATTATGTTGATTCTATTTTTCTCGTTAACGTTTTGCTAAACTGTGGAGAGAAACTTTCACAAAACCTACTTCTGACAATCTCCATTATCCTTGTCTGCTTCACCCGTAGATCTGGGACAAATAAGTTTAACTTCATCCCAAAAACATTTCAGTTCCGGTATCCTTCAGCTAATTGTCTACTGTACCATTATTTTCAGATTCTTTGCATATATACCAAAAGATTATGATCACTCGGGTTTGTTTCATTATTTCTAACACAGAAACCAATAGAATCATAGAGTTGTTGAGATGTACAGCACAGAAGCAGACCTTTCACTCCATCTCATCCATGCTGACCAGACAACCTAAGTTAATCTACTCCCATTTGCTAGCATTTGGTCCATATCCCTCTCAACCCTTCCTAATCATATCCCTATCTAGTACTGTCACTTTATTTGGAGAATTTTGATACAAAGAATTGTATTCCAAACTCCAATTATCCATGCCAATATCTTGCACACAGCAATCTTCTGTTTTTTTCAATACCTGATGTCTAAAAATGATAAAATCATGAGGGGCATGGGCCAAAGTCTTTTCCTCAGGGTAGGGGGAGTCCAAAACTAGATGGAATAGATTTAGAGTGAGGGGGGAAAGATATAAAAGGGACGCAAAGGGCAACTTTTTCACACAGAGGGTGTTGTGTGTAGGGAATGAGCTGCCAGATGAAGCAGTGGAGGCTGGTACAGTTACAACATTGAAAAGGCATCTGGATGGGTACATGAATAAACAGGGTTTACAGGGATAGGGGCCAAATGTTGTCAATGTAGCTGACTCTTCACTGCCCTCTGGCGGATTAGGGATGGACAACAAATTCAGGCTTAGGTAGCGACACCATCATCCTGTGAATGAATTTTTGAAAACATGGGACTGGATACCTGGTCAGAATGGATGAGTTGGACCGAAGGGTCTGTTTACAACTCTACGACTCGAAAGCTTTCTCTTAATTTCCCACATTAATCATTGATCTGTGGGTCCCTCTATTCCTTCTCTCTCTGATATTTTCTTTAAACCAGCTTGTACATATTCCTCAAGTGATGAATCAGCACATAGAGAGGAGGTACAGAGGCTAATGGACTGGTGCAGAGCCAACAACCTGTCTCTGAACATGGACAAGACGAAAGAGATGGTTGTTGACTTCAGGAGGGCACAGAGCGACCATTCTCCGTTGGATATCAATGGCTCCCCCGTGGAGATCATGAAGAGGACCACATTTCTTGGCGTACATCTGGTGGAGAATCTCACCTGGACCCTCAACACCAACTCCACAACCAAGAAAGCCCAGCAGTGTCTCTACATTTTGCACAGGCTGAGGAAAGCCCACCTCCCACCCTCCATTCTCACCACATTCTACTGAAGGTCAGGCAGCATCCAAGGAGCAGGAAAATCAGCATTTCAGGCAAAAGCCCTTCATCAGGAATCACCGATGAAGGGCTTTTGCCTGAAATGCCGATTTTCCTGCTCCTTGGATGCTGCCTGACCTGCTTGCATGTCCAGCACCACTCTAATATTGATTCTAATCTCCAGCATCTGTGGTACTCACTCTGCCTACATTCTCCAGAGGGTTCACTGAGAGCACCCTGAGCTGCTGCATCACTGCCTGGTTCGGGGACTGCACCATCTCAGATCATAAGACCCTACAACGGATCGTGAGGACAGCTGAGAGGATCATCGGGGTCTCTCTTCCCTCCATTACAGGCATCTACACCACATGCTGCATCCGAAAGGCTAAGAGCGTTGTGGAAGACCCCACAACACCCCTAAAACTCTTCTTCCTCCTGCCATCTGGCAAAAGACACCGGAGCATTCAGTCTCTCATGAGCAGACTGAGACAGTTTCTTCCCTTGAATCATCAGGCTCCTTAACACAACATAAATGGGCACTTTACCATCTGAAATACTTTGCACGACTTTGAATTAGTGCTAGGAAATGTCTATTATTTAGCATTCTTCTATTGCACTGAAACTTGCATGTTTTGCATTTCTTATGCACTTTATGCCTGTATGATTGTGTAGTTTGTGCTGTCTATGTAGCACCCTCGTTCCTGGAGGAAAGTTTTCTCGGTTTTTTTTAACTGTGTAAGTTGTATAAGGTAGAAATGGCAAATATAAAGTTACTCTACCGTACTCATGCTGTACCAAGTTAAAAATCACACAACACCAGGTTATAGTCCAATAGATTTAATTGGAAGCACACTGCTCCTTTTTCTCAATTGTGCGTTTCTGTGCATTCATCATCTGTCTGCCCATCTTTCTAACTTCAGCAGGAACTTCAGTCTAAGAAGCAAAAATGAGATAAAAACACTTTGGAAATGCCAATCAAAAGCTCAACGCTTTTCTTGAATTCATTAACCCTGTGAACAATGAGATCTTTCCTGCATACGCTCTTGTTCCATTCGGCACTGACCAGTTTTTTGTTCACAACACTCCTTGTTCAATAAGACTTTATTCATCTTCATTCTTCCGATTTTTAATTAGCCAAGGTGAAGAAAGAATGAAACACAAACAGAAATTGCTGGAAAAGCTCAACAGGTCTGGCAGCATCTGTGCAGAGAAAGCAGAGTTAAAGTTTCAGGTCTGGTGGCCCTACCTCCGAACTGATAGTAGCTAGAAAAATGTTGATTTTTGTGCAGAGGATAGGGTGGAGGGAGAGGGTAAGGAGTGAATAATAGGAAAGAATAGAGCCCAATAAGAGACAAGAACAATTGGACAGACAAAAGAATGGATAACAAACTGGCTGGGAGGGTGAATAGCTGTTAATGGAGACTGTCTGTGACTAGCAATAGTACTGTGTAATGACAGACTACATGATAACAAGGCCTGGTGGGTGGGGTAGGGGGCTAGGACATGGAGGAGTTCAGGCCCTAAAATTATTGAACTCGATATTGAGTCCGGGGGCAGCTTCTGGGTCCCCAAGTAGAAAATGAGATGTTGTTCTTCCAGCTTGCACTGAGCTTCACTGGAGCACTGCAGCAAGCCTGAGACAGATGTTGGACAGGGAACAGGGTGGAGTGTTAAAATGGCAGGCAACTGGAAGCTCAGGGTCTTTTTTACGGGCAGAACGTAGGTGTTCTGCAAAACGCAGTTTACGCTTTATTTCCCCAATGTAGAAGAGGGCACATTGTGAGCAGCAAATGCAGATGACAAGGTTACATGAAATGCAGGTAAAGTGCTGCTCGGGCCCCAGTATATTGAGGAGGAAGGAGGTAAATGGGCAGGTGTTACACCTTCAGCAGTTGCAGGGGAATGTGCCGCGGGGCTGTGGGCGGATTGTTGGGTGTGAAGGAAGAGTGGACTAGGGTGTCCCAGAGGGAATGGTCCGTGCAGAAGGTGGATAAGGGAGGGAAAGGGAATATGTGACTGGAAAGAGGGAAGAAAGAGAGTCTAGCTGAAAAATACATCAGTGAAAACTTGTATTTGAAAGAATTTATTCTTGATCCCACTTTACTTCCACAGTCTGGAGCTTGGGCAAAGACTGCTGCTGGCACACTAACTTGCACCAAGTCTGTTCATCCATCATGTCTGTGCTTACTGAATCACAGAGTCATTCATGTATGGAAACAGACTGTAACAGTCCAACTCGTTAATACTGTCCAAGTTTCTCAAAGTAAACTAGTTCCATTTGCTTGTGTTTGGCCAATACCACCCTCAACCTTTCCAGTTCATAGTTAGAAATCACATAACACCAGGTTATAGTCCAACAGGTTTAATTGGAAGCACACTAGCTTTCGGAGCGATGCTCCTTCATCAGGTGATTGTGGAGGGCTCGATCGTAACAATTAAACTGTTGGACTATAACCTGGTGTTGTGTGATTTTTAACTTTGTACACCCCAGTCCAACACCAGCATCTCCAAATCATTTCCTGTTCATGTCAGTGACCAAATGTCTTTTTAACATTATAACTCCACTTCCTCTTGTAGTCCATTCCACATAGGAACCACCATCTCCATGAAGGCATTGCCCCTCAGGACTCTTTTATATCGTTCTCCTTTCACCTTAGAAATAGGTCCCTAGTAGTTTAGAACTTGCCCACCCTAGACATTGCTAATCACCTTATCTGTATCCCTCATAATTTTATAAACTTCTATAAGGTCAGCAACCTCCTACACTCCAATGAGAAAAATCCCAACCTATCCAATCTCTCCTCACAACTCATAGCCCAGTAAATCTTTTCTGAACCAATGCCAATTTAATAATATTCTTCCTATATCAGGGTGAGTAGAATAGTACACAGTACTCCAGAAGAGGCCTCACCAATACCCTGTACAACCACATCCCAGCTCCTATACTCAGTGGTCTGCGCAATGAAGGCAAGTGTGCTAAATGCCTTCTTAACCAGCCTGTCCACCTTTTGACAATACGTAACTTCTAAGCTGCTTATTGTTATTTTCAAATCTCTCCAAGACCTCCTCTTCCTATCTCTGTAACCATCGTCTGTTCCTGCATTCATTCGATTGTAGTCCTTCCACATGTCTGGTCTTCATCTATTAACCATTCACAGATGAAATGTCTTCAGATTCTTCCATTTAAAACTCTGCAATTATCTCTCTCTCTGTCTCTCTTTGCCAGTCTTTCTGCCTTTACGATACTCCTTAAAACCCTTTTTTTTGGGGTATTCTAAAAAATCTTTACTTGGTTTGGTGTCACGTTTCATTGGAAAGCCCCCACCCAGGTTGTATTTGCCTCCATGAAGGCACTGCGTAAATGCAGGCTCTTGTTGTTGCTTTGTGACTGCTTAGGGGTTTCTCCCAAGGAGTGAAAAGTTTATTGTTGTAGTTGTTGGAGGGTAGATGTCAAGAGAAGACAGAAAAACTCAACCGATAACATGTGCAGAATCCAAAAAAATACTCTCGCAACAAGAAAATGTAGGGAAATAATAATGCACCTAAAGAAATCTTTTCATCCGGTTGCTTTAACGGTGTATGCAGAGCACTCGAAAGATTTCCACTCCCCCCTCACCCCTCTCCCAAGCTTTAACTTGACAAGATATGAAATCTAAATAGTGCAGTGACGCATAAAGGGGTCACAGCAATGAGTCACACCCCAGCACTTCATCTGCAAGATGTCTGTTTCTTGCAGGAGGCAGTTTGTGAGCTGTGGCTTCACGGGGGATAACTTCTGTCAGACATTCAGCTGAGGGATTCAGTGAAGGGGCAGGCGCAGAGAAGTGTTCTTTAACCTTTGCAAGCCGCTGCTGTGGAGTTTCTGAATCTCACTGATGCATGAACAACAAGGAGAGAGGCAGATGTTAGTTTTTACTTGCACAGTTAATTTCCTCGTTCCTTTGTTCCAAAACGATCGTGTTAATTGGCAAATGGTCCACGCTTCATCCATTTTACAGATTGTCCCTCGTGTGTCGCCACACTGGGAACTGCAAAATATGTTAAAATTGTGCCCCTCTCTTACTTGCTGATAAACTCACTCATGGTATTTGGAAGTGTGTAGTAGCTCCTGAGAGGATTAAGATGCCCTTTCTTTGTTTCAGAAGATAGAAAGCTCTTTGTGGGCATGCTGGGAAAACAGCAAACGGAGGACGACGTCAGGAGACTCTTTGAATCCTTTGGCTCCATTGAAGAGTGTACCATTCTTAGAGGCCCTGATGGAACCAGTAAAGGTTAGTTACCCCTTTCAACCTCAATCCATTGCTTTCCTTTTTTGTATGGGTATAGGGCAGCAAAATAGGACAGTCTTGAGATTAGAGTGGCGCGGGAAAAGCACAGCAGGTCAGGCAGCATCCGAGGAGCAGCAAAATTGACATTTCGGGCAAAAGCCCTTCATCGATTTTCCTGCTCCTCGGATGCTGCCTGACCTGCTGTGCTTTTCCAGCACCGCTCTAATCTTGACTCTAATCTCCAGCATCTGCAGTCCTTGCTTTTACCTAGGACAGTCTCTCGTCAACTCAGCCTGAAAATGTTCTGCAGGTGAGTTTACTAAGTTAACTCATGGTCGTGTGGTGTTAGGCAGCTTGGTTTAACAAAGCGATTGACACCTAACAAGTTAATTGGTTTGTTAATTTACTGACTTGCTGATCATTCAAGGGACATGCCGAGTTAGCTCAGTTGGTCGGAGATGTGGAATGATGCCAACAGTAAAGGCTCATTTCCAACCCTGGATTAGAGTGTTGCTGGAAAAGCACAGCAGGTCAGGCAGCATCCGAGGAGCAGGAAAATCGACATTTCGGGCAAAAGCCCTTCATCAGCTGTATTCCTGATGAAGGGCTTTTGTCTGAAACGTCAATTTTCCTGCTCCTCGGATGCTGCCTGAACTGCTGTGCTTTTCCGGCACCACTCTACTCTAGAATCTGGTTTCCAGCATCTGCAGTCATTGCTTTTACCTCAATTCCAGCCCAGGTTGAGGTCACCGTGTCAGAAGTCACACAACACACGGCTTTATTCAGCAACACGGTGGCTCAGTGGTTAGCACTGCTGCCTTGTAGCACGGGGACCCGGGTTCAATT
Organism: Hemiscyllium ocellatum; assembly: GCF_020745735.1. NCBI lineage: Eukaryota > Metazoa > Chordata > Chondrichthyes > Orectolobiformes > Hemiscylliidae > Hemiscyllium > Hemiscyllium ocellatum. The sequence continues at coordinate 25,332,641 of NC_083442.1, read as the reverse complement.
CCACCCTCAGGTAACTTCTGTGTGGAGCTTGCACATTCTCACTGTATCTGTGTGGGTTTCCTTTGGTTGCTCCAGTTTCCTCCTGCAGTCCAAAGATGGGTGGGTTAGCCATGGCAAATTGCTCCATAGTGTTCAGGGATGTGCAGGCTAACTGAATTAACCATGAGAAAATGTGGAGATATAGGGTAAAGGCGTGGATGGGATACTGTTTTAAGGGTTGAGTTGGACTTGATGGGCCAAATGGTCTGCTTCCACTCTGTAGGGATTCTATGAGTCCAAAAGGTTTACTTGAAATCACAAGCTTTCAGAGCACTGCACCAGATCACCTGGCGAAGGGGCAGCACTATGAAAGCTTGTGATTTTGAACAAACCTGTTGGACTATAACCTGGTGTTGTGTGACTTCTGACTTTGTCCACCCCAGGCAACACCGGCACCTCCACATTCACGTAACCATGAAAGACCTTCCTTCTCAACCTCTCCCCTCATCCGGGAAATGGTGGGATCATTGAAAACCTTGTCTTCACCTTGCTAAGTTATAAAACTAAGATTAGCAGACTCGTTAAACTGATTAATTGCTGTACGCTGTTGGAATAGTTGATTGTCCTATTATTCAATCATGGATGTGCATATCACAGATAAGACCAGTATGCGTGGTCCACCCCTGAGGAAGTGGTGATGAGCCACCTTCCTGAAGTCTGTGTGACTAAGGGAGTTAATCTGTGCCATTAGGAAGAGAATTCTCCAATTATGACCCAAGGACAGTGAGAGGACAACAATGTCATTCCAGGTGAAGCTGATGTGCGGCTGGGAGGGGAGCTTGCAGTTGGTTGTGTCTCCAAAAGTCTGCTGCTCTTGTCTTTCTAGGAGGTTAAAAAAATCATGGGGTTTGGAAGGGGTTGAAAAGGAAGCCTTTGCTGTTAGTGCAGGGCATCTCGTATACGGTACGCACAGCTGCCACTTCCCATCATTGGTGAAGGCAGGGAATGTTGAAGGTGGGAGATGGGGTGCCAATCAAGCACTCCCTGCTTTGTCCTGGATGATGTTGAGTTTCTTGAGTGCTGTTGGAGTATATTCATTCAGGCAAATGGACAAGTGTATTCTGTCATGTACCTTGCAGCTGATGGAAACCCTTTAGGAGTTTAGAGATAAATTACTTGCAGCAGAATGTCCAGCCTCTGACTTATTCTCTTTTACTAGACAATTTACCTGGCTGCTCTGACCTGAAGACACTGATTGAGAAACAGTTTGTGCGTCCGATGTGACACTTCTTTCAGTTTGAAGAAGGGTCGTACTGGACTGTAAACATCAACGCTGTTTCTCCCTCCAAATTTGCTGGGTTTCTCCAGCAATTTCTGTGTTTTTTTTTCATTTCAGATTGCCAGTATCTGCAAATATTTTGCTTTTATTCAGGATGTTGATCATTGAGGAGGGGGTGGTTAGGGCAGGTAAGGGTTTCAGCAATGTCAGTGCCATTGAGTGTCAGAGGGAGATGGTCAAAGTCTGACATTCACCAGGTAAGAAGAAAGGCAGTCTGCTTTCAGTAACTAAGGGAGTGGAGTTGATGTTTCAATGAACCAATATGGCCTTGTTTGCTGCATTTTTCAATTGAAACCAGAAGGCCGTGGGTTGACCTGATAGACACAGAGTAAATTGTTTCCAGCTGTGGAGAAAAATGTTTTCATCTGTAGAGGACTCCAAAATCAGAACTTATAAAGACAAAACAGTCACTGATAAGTCCAAAAGATTTAGGATTGAAATTGGCACTTTTGAAAGAGTAAGTGAGCAACATAAATGAGAGGAAGCTAAATATATGGGGGAGGAACAAATGCAGGGTCCTGCTGTTGACAAGGGAAGGGGAGGTGACGAATAAAGGCTAGAATGGACCAGTTGGGTCAAATGGCCTCTCCCTATACTGTGGGCTCACTGTAATTCTGTGATACATCCTCGCAGTGCTGGAGTGGTGGTCTGGCACCTTGTGGAACATCAAGTGAATGAGGCATTGTGAGCAATAATCATACAATGAGATAATCCTCTCTGCTCTCTTGTCTCTCTCTTCTCATCTCCTAGGCTGTGCGTTTGTAAAATATTCCTCTCACGCAGAAGCCCAAGCAGCCATTAACAGCCTGCACGGAAGCCAGACTATGCCAGTAAGTCAGACACAAAGAAACAAGCTCATGAATAATTTGCGGCTTGCAGAATGCACTATTATGTCGAAAGATGATATTTACTTCTCTTGCACTGTCGCTGTTATTATAAAAAGTTTTTGCAACAGTTTTCCACCTCTGCCTTATTAAAATAATGCTATGTAGATAAATGTATCTGCAAATATCCATCCTCGAACAGTGCCATACAGTCCCTGTTTCTCAATGCAAACTTTTGCTTGCCTGAAGATTCACGTCTTTAACCTCCTCCCCTCGTCAGCTCAGAGGACAAGTGCCACTTTTTCAAAGTGGTCAAGCTAAAGGTTGTAATGTACCATTAGCTTTTTAAATTTCCTTTTCATTGTCTCTGATCTTAGTGTCATTTCTCACGATGAAGGTGCACTGCTGCCAACAGTTAACCACATCGCATCCAAATGCCCATGTTTCCACTGAATCAAATAGTCATAGGATAGCTCAAATCCTCCAATGTCCAGCCTGTCCTTATAACTTAAACCATCCAGCCTCAGTAACATCCTTTTAAATCTCTCCTGCACCCTTTCAAATTAAGTTCTATCCTTCCTATAGCAGGGTGACCTTAAATGCAGACAGTTCTCCAAAAATGACCTGAAAAGATTTAGAAGAATAAAGGGAAATCAAGTTTAGGTATTCGAGATGATAAAAGGTGTGGATAAAATAGACATGGAGTGGATGTTTCCTCTTGTCGGCCATTCTATGATGAGCTATCATAGTCTTAGGATAAGGGGTAATAAATTTAAAACAGAATTAAAGTGAAACTACTTCTCCCAAAGGGTTGTGAATCTGTAGAATTTCCTACCCCAAAGTGCAGTGGATGCTGGGACAGTGAGTAAGTTTAAGGAGGAGTTAGACAGATTTTTAATTGGTAATACGTTGAAGGGATATGGACAAAAGGCAGGAAAATGGGGGTGAGGAGCATATCAGCCATGATTGCATGGTGGAGCAGACCCGATGGGCCGAATGGCCTAATTCTGCTCCTATACCTTATCAACTTATGAACGTCCTGTACAGTCTTGCAGGTAGAAATTGGAAGATTCCAGCCACATCCTGCAGAAAGATTCTTATCCTCGTCAACAGCTGAATAAGTCTGCTGCTGTGCTTTGACTAATCTTTAGGAAAGTTTCAGCCCTGATCGAGTTGTACTCTGAGGTTGGCTGTTGTTGAAATACTAGTGTCAATGGAATAGAGGAGCATATGGCAGAAAGAGTCGTGTACGTATGTAACACTGATGGTAGCACTCTACTCACTGCACGAAAGACTCTTGAGGGCTGATCTTTGAAGTTAGTAGCTTTAATCCCAGGAGCTGCAAGAGCTTCCTAATTAGAAAAGCTACCTCATTCACACTCAGTTCAGGTCACGCTGTCCATATGCTTCAGGAAGCCGTGAACTCAGGTCTGTGCTGGAAGTGGTGGTGAGGGGAAGAAAATAAATTAATTTTCTCTCCTCTCTCCCAACCCTGATAAATTCATACCTTTCAGTTTGCACAGGTTTGCTTTACCAAACTGGGGATGGAGGGCTTCTGAGAAGAGATTCATTCAACAGTGGTCGTAATCTTATCTCATTTCTTGATGTGCAAATAATTAACAAAGGAAAAGGTGTTAACTTTTCTGACTTGATGTCACAATCAATGAGGCAAGGTGGAAGGAACCAAAATGACTTGTGCTTGTACAGCTCCTCCCAGGGTCTCGGGGCATTTCTAAATTTTTTACAGCCATTCTTAAAGAATAGTCATTGTTATAATGTGGAAACAGAACCCATGGGAGAAACTTTACCATCTCCTTATCAGCTGCTTGGAGACTGATTTTGGGAATTGGAGCATCATATTGCAGCTGTATAGGACGTTGGTGAGGCCACTTCTGGAGTAATGTTTGCAGTTCTGATCACCGTATTATAGGAAGGTTGCCATTAAATTGGAGAAAAGATTTACCAGGGTGTTACCCAGACTGAATTGTAAAGAGAGGCTGGATAGGCTGGGAATTTTTTTCCCTGTAGCGTGGGAGGTTGAGAGGTGACCTTATAGAGGTTTATAAAACCATGAGGAGTATTGATAAGGTGAATGGCAGGTGTCTCTTCCTTAAGATGGGGGATTCAAGGCTTTTGTTTAAGGTGAAAGAAGGAAGATTTAAGAAGGACATGGGGCAACCTTTTACACTGAGACTGGTTTGTGCATGGAATGAACTTTCAGAGGGATTGGTGGATGCAGGTACATTTGCAACATTTAAAAGACATTTAGGTAAGGACATGAACAAAAAACTGTTTGGAGGGACATGTGTCAAATGCAGACACATGGGACAAGTTTAGTTTGGGATTTTGGTCAGGTTGGATGGAAGTTATATATGTTTCCATACTGTATGGCTCTATGACTCGATTATCTTGTAGAGGTTTATAAAATCATGACGGGCTGAGATAAGGTGAATAGTGAAGGTTTTTTCCCTAGGGTAGGAGAGTCCAAAACACGACAGCAGAATTTTAAGGTGAGAGGGGAAAGGTTTAAAGGGACTTTTTCACACAGAGGGTGGTGCGTATATGGAATGAACTGTCGGAGGAAGTGTTAGATGCAGGTACTGTCACAATATTTAAAACACATTTGGACAGTTACATGAATAGGGAAGCTTTAGAGGGATATAGGCCAAAACACAGGGATTGGGGACCAGGTTAGGTTGGGAAACATGATCAGCATGGATGAGTTGGACCGAATGATCTGTTTCTGTTCTGTATGACTCTATGACTCTGGTATAAAGCAGTGCGGTGCCTGTCCATCTCATATTCGCCTGCTCTGACCTGGCTCCTATCTTACAGGAGGTGATGGAGGAGGTGAGAGGCCAGTTGACATCTTTAAGTGGACAAATAATGGCCACAATTGCCACGCCCTACTCCTGTCACCATTTTGCCTGGGGCAGATGTTATCTCTCAGTACATCTTTAAGAGGTTAATATGCCATTGCACCTTTAAGAATCATGGTCACAGTGCACCATCACTGTATCATGAGAGCTCAGGGTATAACAGACTCATACTCTATCTAACTCTGGGATCACCTAAAACATGATATTCACTGGAAGCCTGGTGTACTCTACTGTCACCTAATAGCTCAGTATTGGCCCAGACACTATGTGCCTGAGGAATGTAACATCATAGAGTCATAGAGATGTACAGCATGGAAACACACCCTTTGGTCCAACTCATCCATGCCGACCTGTAATCCCAACACAATCTAGTCCCATCTGTCAGCACCTGGCCCATTTCCCTCTGAACCCTTCCTATTCATATACCCATGCAGATGCCTTTTAAATGTTGAAATTGTACCAGCCTCCACCACTTCCTCTGGCAGCTCATTCCATACACGTACCACCCTCTGAGTGAAAGCAAGGAGACCAGAATTGCACGCAATATCCCAACTGTGGCCTAACCAATGCCCTGTACAGCCACAACATGACCTCCCAACTCCGGTACTCAATACTCTGACCAATAAAGGAAAGCATAACAAACACCTTCACTATCCTATCTACCTACAACCCCACTTTCAAGGAGCTATGAACCTGCATTGCAAAGTCTCTTTGTTTTGTATTCTTAACCATTTTCAGGCTCTTTATGAAGTCCTACCTCCATTGCTCAATTGCATTGCCTCTCCAATATTTCATAGCCAATATAAGCCGGAGTAGGCCATTCAGCCCCTCATACCTGCTGTGTCATTCAACTAGATCATGGCTGATCTTGATGCCTTTTGCCTGCTATATCCCCATATTCCTTGATATCTTGTAATATCCGGAATTGGGTTGCACTTTGGAGGGTCGGTGTGGACTTGATGGACTGAATGGCCTGTTTCTGCACTGTAGGGATTCTATACTGGTGATCTGCACCAATGACCTACCTGCTATCTGTCCAACTGCATCTCCAACAATGCAGCGCTTCCTTGTATATTTTATATTTTCCATATTTGCTCTGGATTTTGTAATCCATTCTTTGGAACAAATCTTGAGCTCAGAACCCTCCAGAGTGCTACCCACTGAACCCTGGCTGAAGTAGTTTATGAGAAAGATATTAGCTTGTTTGAGATGGTTAAATGTATTGATGAGAGCGTAGTATCATTGATGAGTATGTGTCATAATCTTTGCCCGGTATGTCTCATACATCAAACTCCCTCCTTATCAAAGTGATCCTCCCAATTGCCCACTTCTGTTTTCTTTTGTACGGAGTTGAGATTTGTGCACTGTTAAACTTTTTTTTTGGACTATGAATTGCTTTATTTGAGTCAAAAATTTAAAATATAAAAGAATGGGCAGGCTGTTTAAAAGGTCTGGCTGCAAAAATGGACAGCTGGTATAATGAGTTTAAGAGAGGGTCTGATTTCACTACAGAGTTTTAACCAATCAATCAGTTTTGAGTAATTAAGCCTCAAATGATCAATGTTAATTTTTACTATGACTCTTGTGATCGTTGCTAACATTCTGTTTCATTAGCAAAATAGTAAAAGAAAATTGGAGTTCGAAAGTATAATTCCACAGCATTCCAAATCCTGTCAAATAGGTAGAAATCCATTTGGCCAGCCAGCAGTTTCCTTTCCTCCTGAACATCTCTCCTCCTTCTTCCAGGGGGCATCGTCCAGTCTGGTGGTGAAATTCGCAGACACGGACAAGGAACGCACTCTGCGACGCATGCACCAGATGGCAGGGCAGCTTGGCATCTTTAATCCAATGGCAATCCAGTTTGGCGCATATGGAGCCTACACTCAAGCGGTAGGTGGACCCAAGGTCTCGCCAGCTGTGATATGCAATAAATAGGGCACAGCTGATGGGATGGGTTTACTTTGCACCTTAATGCAGGGGCCTTACAGCTCAGAATCAATGAGCAGTAGAGGAAGAAAGTCACTTCCATGTCATTCCCCTACCTCCTCATAAAAGTGTTCATTTAATCACGAGCCCATTTTAGATATGTACGTCAAGAGAACTCCACTGGAATTATGCGTAGGAATATACATTCTACACCTGGAGAATCCCTTCACACCTCTCACTTTGATCCTTTAGTGCTAATCTTCTATTCGTGTCCTGCATTGCCAGCTCTCAGATGAGTGCCCGTCACTTTTTAACGAAACCAAAACCCCACATCATTTGAAAACTTTTTCACCTGATCTTCTGTGAAAGTAGCTCAGGTTTGTCTGGTGCCTTTTTGCAACATAGCTGGTAAATTCTGCCTTCTGACCATCCTGATACGACTTGTTCAAAATGGTGTGAGCTACAAACTGCTGAGCAGTGAGATCTTCACATTGAGTGGTTCTGGCTGTCAGAATCTGAGATGCACTAACTGGTTTCATGCTGTAACCACAGGGACCAAAAAAAAACTTTTACGAGTGTTAACCATGAAATAATAGAACCTTTATGTCTACTTGTCTTGTTGAATTGGGGCTAAAGTATAAGAATGAGGGATTTGCTTATCAACCTCAGCCTTCTGTTCCATTTTAAAACAAGACAGTACATGTGCAGATCTATTGTTGTTTAAATTACCCTTGTCTTGTTCAGATCATTTCTCCCTTGTCATTGGTGTATGGCAGATGCTTCCGCACAGTTTTTTCAATCTGCTCTGTCTCAAAGCTAGTCCGGTCGAATCAACCTCATTCTGCACAGCCACCGATCTTGCAACCGTTCATCTCAAGTTTATTAATACAACCAACCCTCACTGCCTCCACCTGAGGGAATGTGTCATATCTGCTTCAGTCCCATTCGGCATCTCCGGCCAAGGCTAGGTTGAGGTGCATTGTTTCGGGACAGGAGAGAAGAGATTTCGCTTCTCAGCGGAAAGTTAGAGCGAGTGCCAGTGCGAGGGTCCCAGGTCTCGGCATCAACCAGGGTGCGAGTGGAAGAGAAGAGATCACTTTTGGTGAGGAACTCTTGTTTGTGTTCTCTTTTCAGTTGATGCAGCAACAGGCAGCTCTAATGGCAGCAGCGCAGGGCACCTACTTGAATCCGATGGCTGCCATCGCAGCGGCTCAGATGCAGCAGATGGCGGCGTTCAATGTGAACGGGCTGGTGGCAACGCCAATGACACCGTCATCAGGTATGCCGGTGACCCAGGCTGGAATCCTACTCTCATCTACTGATCCTCAGCGGTGGGAGTGAAATTGTCTGTCTACCCTTCATTCCCCTCTAGTAACACTGACCAAGGGGATGACCTCATGGTATTATCACCGGATTGTTCGTTCCAAAGACCTAGGTGATGTCCGGGGGACCCGGATAAACCTCACCACAGCAGATGGTAGATTTTCAATTCAATAAAGGATCTGGGGTTAAGAGTTTAATGATGACCATGAATCCATTGTCAAAAAAACCCAATTGGTTCCTAATGTCCTTTCGGGAAGGAAGCTGCCACTCTTATCTGCCTACATGTGACTTCAGATCCACAGTGGTGTGGTTGATTCTCCCTGAGCAACTAGGGACGGGAAGTAAATACTGAACTGTCCAGCAACAATCTCATGAATAAACCTTTAAAAAGTCATATATTATTCTGTTAAATCTCCACTGTTTTCCCTTCAAAGCCAATATGTCCTTCCTAAGGTGTGGTGTCTACAAACTGCTCACTGTTACTCTGGGTGTGGTCTAAGTAGGCTCTGGATTGTTAAAACATGCTTATAGAGTCATACAGCTTGGAGACAGACCCTTCGGTCCAGCTCATCCATGCTGACCAAGTTCCCTCAACTCAACTAGTTCCATTTCCTGGCGTTTGCTGGTATCCCTTGAAACCGCTCCTATTCATGTACCTATCCAAATGTCTTTCAAATGTTGTAACTATTCCTGCATCTACCACTTCCTCTGATACCTTATTCCACACACAAATCACCCTCTGTGTGAAAAAGTTTACCCTCAAGTCTCTTTTAATTCTTTCTCCTCTCATCTGAAAAATATGCCATCTGGTTTTGGACTTCCCCACCCTGGCAAAATGCCTTTGCCATTCACCCTATCTCTGCCCTTCATGATTTTATAAACCTCTATAAGGTCACCCCTCAACCTCCTACACTCCAGTGAAAAACATGCCAGCCTATCCAGCCTCTCCTTATAAAGCAAACCCTCAGTCCTGGCAACACCCTTATAAACCTCTTCTTAAACTTCTCCAGTTTAATAATATCTTTCCTATAACAGCAGTATTCCAAAAATGGCCTCACCAACATCCTGTACAACCTCAACATGACATATCAACTTCTATTCACAAAGGACAGAGCAATGAAGGCAAACATGCTAAACACCTTTGTAACCACCCTGTCTACTTCAAAGAACTATGTCCCTGAACCTTTCGGTCTCTCTCTGTTCAACAACATTACCCATGACCCTTGTATTTCACAAGGCCAGCCTTAAGTAATAATTTAACTTCAGCAAATGAACTGGGGCAGCTATAAGATGAAGGTTCATTTTAGTTATGTAGAACATTGGAATAAAGGATTTAGGAGCAGGAATAGGCCTTTCAGCCCTTTTAGTCTCATCCACCATTTGTTAAGACCATGCCTGATTTGGTTGTGTTCTCAACTCCTTTTCACTGGTTGCATATCATAACCCTCCTCTCTTTTATCTGCCAATATTCTGTCTAATTCACTCTCACATCCATTGGGATACTTCTTGGAGGGGTAGTTTAGACTCGATGGACTGAATGACCTGCTTCCACACTGTAGGGATTTTATGAGTCCATACCGACCCTCCGAAGATCACCCTACCCTATCCTTCTAACCCTGCGTTTCCCATGGCAAACCCATCTAACCTGCACACGACATGTTCTTTAGCATGGTTAATCCTTCCAATCTGGACATCTTTGGAGTGTGCGAGGAAACCGAAGCAGCCGGAAGTAACCCATGCAAACCACAGCGAGAATGTACAAACTCTACATAGACAGTCACCCGAGGGTGGAATCAAATCCGGGTCTCTGGAGCTGTGAGGCAGCAGTGCTAATTACTGAGCCACCGTGCTGCCCTCTGTATCCAAAATGATTTCCACCACACAGAAAGACAAGGGTGATAGATAATAAATATGGGCAACAGGCAACAGCCAGTTCACTACCTGCAAGTCCCCGTCCATATCGCTGTTCCTTCACGGTTGCTGGGTTTAAGTCCTGGAACTCCCTCCCTCACAGCACTGTGCATGTACCTTTTGGGAATGGGCAGTCACAGTTCAAAAGGTGACTCACCACCACCTTCTCAGGGTCAGTTGGAGATGGTAATAAATGGTGGTCAAGACCAAAACATCCTATGAAATAAAATATTAAAATCATACTGATAACCCTCTGAGAGAGGGAAAAATTATTCTAATCTCCACCTTGAAAAGGACCCCTCTTATTCTTAAACTGTGTATCCTAGTTCTATCCTTCCCCAAAAGGGGATAAACATTCCTGGTATCAACTCCATCAATTCCCCTCAGAAGCTTCTATATTTCAATAAGATCACCTCTAATTTCCTAAATGCTAATGGACAGAGGCCCAGTTCAACCTTTCTTGATAAGATAAATACACCATCCCATGAATAAAACAAATGAGCATTCATTATTAGATTAGATTACCTACAGTGGAAACAGGCCCTTCGGCCCAACAAGTCCACACCGACCCGCCAAAGCGCAACCCACCCATACCCCTACACCAAACACTATGGGCAATTTATCATGGCCAATTCCCCTGACCTGCACATCTTTGGACTGTGGGAGGAAACCAGAGCACCCGGAGGAAACCCACGCAGACACGGGGAGAACGTGCAAACTCCACACAGTCAGTCGCCTGAGGTGGGAATTGAACCCGGGTCTCTGGCGCTGTGAGGCATCAGTGCTAACCACAATGCCACCATGCCACCCACACAGCTTGTAACATCATCTATTGTTTGCAAAAGGAGATCAAATCTGCACATAATGCTCCTGATGTGGTCTCACCAAAGGTCTGTGCAGCTAAAGTAAGACCTCCCTGTTTTTATCATCTATTGCCTAGATCCCTCTGTATCTAAAGTTCTGCAAGCACTCTCCATTCAGATAATACACTAGCTTTCTATTCTTTCTGTTAAGGTAAAGAAGTTCATATTTTGCCACGTTATGCTCCATGTGCCAAATTTTTAATCACTCATTTAATCTATCTATATCCCATTGCAGACTCTCTCACTTCTCTTGACAAGTAATTTCTACCTATTTGTCATCGTAAATTTAACAACCATACACCTGCTTTCACAGAATCACAAAATTGTTACAGTGCCGGAGACCATTGGGCCCATTGTGTTTGTATCAGCTCTCCAAATGCAACCCTGCACATTCGTCCAATTCAACTAGCCAGCTAATGCTTTTGAATGCTTCAATTAAACATTCCTCCCTCACATTCCCAGGCAATGCATTCCAGACCCTTACTACTTGCAATGTGAAATGTGTTTCCTCATAACACTTCTGTTTTCCAGCCTAATGATTTAAATCTGTGTCCTCTCATTTTCAATCCTTCCACAAATGGGAATATGTATTTACTCTGTATAGACACCTCATGGCTTTGACCAGTTGAATCAGATTTTCTCTGTCTTCTCTGAAACTTTCATCCCTAGTACCATTCACATTATCCTTTTCTGTAATCTCCCCTACATGTCCATGCTCTTCCTAAAGAAAGGCTTCCAGAACTATACATAGTACACAAGCTGAGTCCTCATTTGTGTCTTATACAAGTTCAGTGTAATCTTCTTGCTCTTCCATGCCCCTAACACTGAAGCCTGCAACAGCATATGCCTTATTAACAGTTCTCTCAAACTGTCCTCCCACTCAATGACTCATGCATGTATACACCCAGGTCTCTCTGTTCCTACACACAAAATGTTGTCCTTTACGCTATATTTTCTCTCCATGTTCTCCTTACCAAATGCAGCACCTCACACTTTTTCAGTTGGTCTGCCGTCTATCTGCCCACTCCACTAACTTTTCTATGTCCTTATACATTTCTGCACAATCCTTCTCACAGTTGGGAAATACTTTTACGGTTCATATCACCTTCCAGTTTGGAAACTGTGCCCTGTAGACCAAAGCTCCAGATCATTAACGTATATCAGGAAAAGTAAGGGTCTCAAGACTGACACACAATCAACCCTATTGCGAACCATTTCCAAGCTCCCCATCCTTTTACCCTTAGTTGATGTTTTTTGTTAGCCACTTTTTATATCCAGGAGAAAGCTTGGACTGCAGATACTGGAGACTAGTGTCAAAGAGTGTGGTTCTGGTAAAGCACAGCCGGTCAGGCAGCATCCGAAGAGCAGGAGAATCGACATTTTGGGCATAGGTCCTTCATCAGGAAGCCCTTCGTGGGTAGCACGGTGGCACAGTGGTTAGCACTGCTGCCTCACAGTGCCTGAGACCTGGGTTCAATTCCCGCCTCAGGCGACTCTCTGTGTGGATTTTGCACATTTTCTCCATGTCTGCGTGGGTTTCCTCCGGGTGCTCCGATTACCTCCCACAGTCCAAAGATGTGTAGGTTAGGTAGATTGGCCATGCTAAATTGCCCATTGAGTTAGGTGAAGGGGTAAATGTCGGGGAATGGGTCTGGATGGGTTGCTCTTCAGAGGGTCGGTGTGGACTTGTTAGGCCGAAGGGCCTGTTTCCATACTGTAAGTAATCTAAGTCAACTCTCCTGCTCCTCGGATGCTGCCTGACCGGCTGTGCTTTACCAGCACTACCCTCTTTGACTTTTTATATCCACCTTGCTCCTGTCATTTAATCCCACGAGCTCCAACTTGGCTTGCAAGTCTTATCTGTCAGTGCGTCAAATGCATTCTGGAAGTTCAAGAAGACATTATAAACAGAATTATCCTGATACTTCTTCAAGACGCTAGTGGATCAAATAAATGTGTCTTTCCATTAAGAAATCCACACTGGATCTCCCTAATTAATTCACATTCATCCACCTCTATAAATATTGTTTGTATTGATGTCCTAAATCTAATTATAAAGACCTTACTATATTTCCATCACAGCTAGCAACCCTTTAGGGTATTGTATTAAATGTTATAATTAAATTGATACACGTCTGACCCTGTGCTTCACTTCAATATTGTTACGTTCGTTTGAAAACATTGCTCCAGAAATCTTCTTTGCTTATCTTTACCCCGCCTCAATGATATTAGATAGTTTTAATCAACCTGATCAGATATGGAGGAGATAGGAACTGAACCTAGGACTCTTGGTGCACTGTGGGGCGGCACGGTGGCTCACAGCACTGCTGCCTCACAATGCCAGGGAACCAGGTTCGATTCCAACTTCAGGCGGCTGTCTGTGTGGAGTTTGCACATGCTCCCCGTGTCTGCATGGGTTCCCTCTGGGTGGTCCGGTTTCCTGCCACAGTCCAAAGACGTGCAGGTTAGGTGGATTGGCCATGCTAAATTGCCCGTAGTGTTCAGGGATGTGTAGGTTAGGTGCATTAGTCAGGGGGAAATGTAAAGTAATAGGGTAGGGGAGTGGGTCTGTTTGGGATACCCATCAGAGGGTTGGTTTGGACTTGCTGGGTGGAAGGGCCTATTTCCACACTGTAGGAATTCTGTAAAAAAAGTTCTTTTGACCCAGAGGTATGGACAGTACCACTATGCCGCAAGAGCCCTTAGCTCATCGTGATTCCACGAATTGGTCTAAATATATTGCACATAGGGAAGTAATGTCATATTGTTTCTGGAAGCTCTACCTGTAAAAGAAGCCAACAGCCTCATAGGAAGATAAATGGCAGGCAGTATGAATAAGTAGCCTCATTTCGCTTCAGGCTTATGCTTACAGGAATGTATTTTCTTCACAGATTGTTGTTCGTTTTCTTCTATAGGCACCAGTACCCCTCCTGGCATCAATGCAGCAGCTGTACCCAGCATAGCTACGCCCATTGGAGTCAATGGGTTTAGTGCCATGCCACCACAGACTAATGGTCAACCAGCATCTGACACTATCTATGCCAATGGCATCCACCCGTACCCAGGTGAGTGCCAGGAAAGCAGTCACAGATTTACAGACACTCGATGTTTGAGGAGTTTGCGTAGTTGGGATAACGATTTAAAAAGCAAAAATGCACATTGGATGGAGGGGAAAGCTATTTTTTTCAGCCATGAAACTGACAGTAATGTCTTTTGGAGCCAGTTAAAAATAATCCAACAGCGAAGGCCCAGTTGTGAGAGCGCGAGCAAGAGACAGAAGGCTTCTCTGTCCATGAAGCATCTCTAAATAAATGAGGGTGGATTTTCCCTGCCATAACTCTCAACTTTCCAAGATGCAGTGAAAATAACAAAATCAGGCAATAAAGACTGCATGCCTATATGAGTGGCTATCAGCGTTCCCAACTGTCTAAATAAATGATAGGCATGTTTCTGGGCAATCTTTACCCATTTGTCCCTATGTGCCAATAATCAGAATAGGTAGGTCTAAATCCAGGAACATCCACTCAAAGATATCTTGGATTGTATCAGATGATATATCAAAAGCTGTCATTGTGAGAGTGCTTTGTATTATATTCACATTGATAGGGCATTGACACATCTGTGGTATTTCTACACCAGAAATTTACATGACCAACTTTGTCCACTAATAGTTTGTCACTCCATATGGAGACACAGTTCAAGGTCTGATCACAGAGGGCAGAGCCTTGCTGGTCCTTTCATTTTGTCTCCAACATACAGGGCGAAGGAGAATGCACACTGCAGCATTGCTAGAGGAAGGAGCCAATCTCAGCCCCCATGTGTGACAACATCATGAGTGCAGAACACATTTACAGACTCACTAAAAATACCAGTTGGAGGTAGTCATGGCTGTATGTAGCAGGGCAAATTTGTAAAGTTCAGCTCTGTTCAGTGAGCTCAGCTGGTAATAGGGAGCTGAAATATGAGATATGAGAGCAATGCTTGCCATTTTGGGGATCTAGCATCATGCAATATTAAACATTGACAGAGGAATTATTCTCCAGCCCCATTCCCACAATATGAAACACATCATGTTTAATTTTCTGGATGAAACACAATGTAATTTCCTGTGTGCATTAAACAAATAAACACAGAGATCCGCTGCAACTTAAATGACCATTGTTGATGTACTTTCCCCACGTTGGATGGCATTGAGTCCCACTTAAAACAGTCAGAGAGTAAGTCATCTTGTACACTTGGGTCTTGCTTCAGGCAAGTCAAAGCTTTCCTGCACTCTCAAAATGTCGGCGTACTTAATGTGAATGTGTTTGCCTAGGTTTTTCTAAGAGGTGTAATTTTTAATTAAGGCAGAGCAATTTTCATTCATTATTCAAGTTTGTACTTGTTTCTCCTCACTGTGAAGTTACTGAGCTACGCTTGGCTCAGTTTAATAAGATGTGTTCATTTTCATAAACCAACTAATACAACTTAGAACTCTTCCATAATTACAATCATTGAGCGCAAAATTGCAGCGATAGAATGCAATTGTATCTCATTAAAATAGAAACTATCAGTCAAATGGATTTTTAAATGGTATAATTAGACGCAATTTATTTGCTTAAAAGTAATTGAGGTTAGAAGTCAGTACAGCCTGAACCTATATTGTATCAAACAGCTGCTTTGAAGCAGAAAAGTTTTGGTCAGTCACAATTAATGGCCTATGATCTGGTCCAGTTACTTGTCTACTTTGATATGCATTCATTTATTTTTCTCTAAAGAAGTGGATGGCTCTGTAGATATATGAGCTGTCGAAATAATGGATGAAAATATGGATTAAATAAATAGATGAATGAAAGGCTGGAGAGCTGGTTAGGTAGACGTGCAGCTGAATAGTTAGATTGAGAGATGGAGGGGTGGATAGATAGCTATGCTGAGGAATAAGCATATACATGGCCAGAGAGACATATAGAAAATGGATGGATAGACAATATTAAGAAATGACTAGTTAAATAGAATATCCAGATGAATGGTTTGATGGAAAGGTGGAAAGCTAGATTATATTGCACAGTCTAGACTGATGTGTAGATCAGATAGATAGATCAGATAGATGGATTAGCCAAATAGAAAAATAGGTATAGGGAAAGCCTTGATTGAAAGCTGCTGTGCAGAATTATCTAGATAGATCAATGGATGAATGATTAGATGAATTGTCAGCCTGGATGAATTGTCAAGATAGATAAATAGATTACTTTGATAATTGGATGCATGGCAAGACAGAACTGAGATAGATTTATTGATGGGAAGATGTGTTGATAGATTGCTTGATTAAAAATAGACTACCAACTTGAAATAAATTCTGTCTTCTAAGAAGAACTCACTTCAAACATGTAAAGAAAAATGATTGAGCTGCTCAACTCCTATTCTGTAAAGGTTGTAAAACAAAACATGGCCTGTTATTGACAGAAAGAACAATTACTGGTATCAGGCGGTACTGGGGAAAAACACCAAAATGGATTTCAATTAGAAACGCATTTATTTGACGGCAAAAAAAAAATTGACCAGATTCAGAGAATTGATATGCCGGCATCTTTACAGGAACTGACACACAAGTGTTGTTTCAAATATTTATTCTCCAACTTTATTAGAAGTCACAAGTCAGACCCCATTCTCCGTGTTCATTTGCTTCTGCAGTTAGCAAGTGGGAGGTGCAGTCAAAGAAAATGTTGCATTTCTGCTACATGTTTCACATAATTAATCTGTTGCTTTTTGTTCCTGCCTCCCCCTGTTTCGAGCCTACATGTCCAAGACCTCTATTCTCTTTACAGCATAAGGTGTCCCCAGTTGAAGTATCTCTGTCCCAAGTGATAACTGTAGTGCTCTGGATGCAAGATTATGCTCGCTGTCTGAAAGGCTGCTCAATCATAACATTCAAAAGGCAATTGAATATGTACTCCCAAAACAAACATTTGCAGGACTTTGTGGAATAAAGGAAACAGGCTGATTCAAATTTTGCTCTAACGTCAGCATTGAGTTATAGAGCACGGAAATAGACCCTTCGGTCCAATGCTGAACATAATCCCAAATTAAACTAATCCCACCTGCCTGCTCCTGGCCCATATCCCTCCAAAACCTTTCTATTCATGTACTTATCCAAATGTCTTTTAAACGTTGTAATTGTACCCACATCCACCACTTCCTCTGGAAGTTCATTCCACGCACAGTCCACACTCTGTGTCAAAAAATTGCCCTTCATGCCTTTTTTTAAAGCTTTCTTCTCTCACCTTAAAAATGTGCCCCCTGCTCTTGAAATCCCCCATCCTATGGAAACGACAGCTACCATTAACTCTGTGCTCCTCATTAATTTATAAACTTCTATAATGTCATCTCTCAACTTCCTAAACTCTGGTGAAAAACATCCCAGCCTATCCATCCTTTCTTGATAACTCAAACCTTCTATACCTGGCAACATCATAGTAAATCTTTTCAGAACCCTCTCCATCTTAATAGTATCCTTCCTATGACTGGGCGATCAGAACTGTACACAGTATTCCCAGAAGAAGCCTCACCAATGTCCTACACAACCTCAGAAGCATAACAGCCCAGAAAATCTTTTTCAGTGTCAAATATCTGTGCCAGATTTCCAAATCAACCAACAGACTCCTTGCCCTCATTTTGTTCACTTATGGTAAGGACGCGATTCCTTTCTGTTCAGGCTGTGGTCCCTGACTTCGAGTCTGAACCCTAGAGATATTGTTTCTGAGCTCAGGACATATTATCAGAAAACCTGCGAGACCAGTTCAATGAGAGTTCAGGTCAATAAATGTTTTTACTGTAAGTAAATTGAGGTTCCAGGTTTTGCAAATGGCTTTCCACTCAAATTCCATTTCAAACTGATGATTCAGATGGAAGTTTTATATCAACTTGTTTTGAATAGCCATTACATTTCTACAGGTTATTACTATTCATCACGAACTTCTGTATGTTATTAAGCTATCATTCTGTGACTTTTATTCTACTGATATATGGTGTCCAAGAACATTTTATTAACTGTTTAACTGTGTATTTGAAACAAAGATTACATTATCTCAGGTCTTTTCTTGTCAAGTTTCATCTTAAGGAATTGCAATGTATTCAATGACTTTCCATTTGTTCCAGTGTGACCCATTCTGAGGAATTCCAAATTGTTCCAATTGACTTCCATGCCGTGAGATACCAGTTTGTACTCCTTCCTATCAAACCCTGTGCACTAAATCACGATATAATTCCCAAACTTAGCAAAAGTGCCTTTTCACCCCCTATCCATTGTGTGCTGCACACTTTGGCCATTTTACATTTCAAAGTATTTCTTGGCCTTAGGAGAATCAAAACAAATGCCATTGGTCAATGCACAGTTCAGGAATTGTGAAAGTAAGTTGTGGATTTGGCATGGCCTGGCTGTCCCCAGTTAAAGACCCAGTGAATTCAGAGATAAATTAATGATTGAAGCTAAGGCTAATTAGTCAATGCAGTGGCTGCTGACAATCAAGACATAAAGAGCATAAGATACATTGTGTGGCTTCATGACTCAAAAGAACATATATCGCCGTGTAGGAAATGAAACTACAAAAATAAGAGGGAAGAAAAAATCAGTTGGCCCCACTCTCATGGTAGCTGAGATATCATAGTTAGATGCTGCCAACTCTTCCACACTACGTTTCCCCTCTCAAATATCTAAAAGAAGGCAAGACCAAATAACTGGAAAGCATCTCTCTGGAATCCAAATTGAAATCCTCCCATTAGATTAAGTCCAGATAATGTACAACATGTGTGCTTCTAGATGATGTGCTTGTATTTTGAGTTCTTGTGGTTATATGCGAAAGAAACTAAGCCTTTGGCACAGTTTCAATCTTTCTCCTCCTCTCTTGCTCGCACACTTTCTCTCTTGCTCCCTTGACATGGCTCCATTCTGCTTAAGAAGGTATTATTGCACATCCCTGCTGTATTTGACACTGACCAATCTGCCTTATTCATTCTCTGCTTCTCCTTCCTCTTTTTCTCCCTAGCACAAAGTCCAACAGTGGCCGATCCCTTACAACAAGCTTACGCAGGCATGCAACACTATACAGGTCATTAATATTGCATTCTTAATTATGGTGTGTGTGTGTGTGCGTGTGTGTGTGTGTGCGTGTGTGTGTGTGCGTGCGTGTGTGTGTGTACAACAACATGTTTTCTCTCAGTTCTGTTGATAGCGAAAATTCAAGTTTGGTGTTATATTAACAGGGAAAGGCAAGTAATATTGTAACAAGCAGTTTGGACACAGAGGGAATAGCAGCAGCAATAAATAGCTGTCATTAGATTTTTTTTTCTCTGCTATATCCTTGTATTTTTTTTCTCTCAAGACATTTGCGATGAAATGGAGTGCACTGCCTGAAAGGGAGAAGAGTGTTATTAAGAACAACTTACGGAAGATAAAACACTTGAAGGGAAAATATTTACAAGGCTAAAAGGATAGTGTAGGAGGAACGGGATTAATTGCTTAGTCCAACTGGCCAAATAGTTTCCTTCGATGTTGCTTCATTCTGTGAGTGTGCAACTGTGTGGAGAAACAGCAAGCCAGCCAGACAGACCAGACGGAGTCCCGGTTTGATCTGAGGTCTGTGTGGTGCTCGCTGAACTGAGCCATTAGTTGGAGGAACTTGGCATCAGCTCCTGGGCACCAGGGCAACAACAGATAAATTGGTTAAAAATTCATGACTGGCGTTGTTGTCCAGTCACCCCACATTGGGCATCTGTGGCTGTTGAGTGAGGGTTGGAGCAGCTCTGATTAAATAAGCCACTGGGCACTTTGTATCTGAACAGCGGCTGTTTGGGAGAATTGCCAGTGGAACTCTGCTCCCCCCCTCAACCACCCCACACCCCCCTCCCCCACCACTGCTCCACCCCACCCCATCCCGCCGGCCAGTGCAACTCTCTGAGGAAAGTGGAACAAAAAAATCTGTAAAAATATTTTCTGAGAAGCAATTACAAGGCAAATATCTCGGTGTGACATTGCAAACTGAAATGAATATATTGAGTTTACTGCCTTGAAGGGACTATTAATAAGTTATTGTTTGTATGAAACACTAAGGCACCTTTGTCTTGCTCTGTTTTGAAGGCATCATTATAATGAGCATTGGGATTCTGTGAAGTTGACTTGATTTTGATGTTTACCCCACCATATAAAAATAATGACTTTAGTTATATATGCTCTAGTATTACAGAAAAAAAGACATTTTGTTGAAACTTTTCACATTGCACTCATGTGACAATTTACAAGAATAAAAATTTAAAGGGAGAACCAACATTAATGTGAGAGAAAATGCTATTTAGTTAACACATGATTCTGATAGAAGTGTGCGCATGGAGCAGTTGGTGACAAATGACAGTTAACTACCAATTTTTGGATAAATTTAAACCAGGTAGTTGTCACTGATTGATCAAAGTATTGTCCCAAGAATTAAGAGAACATAGCTGTCATCTATTTTGTTGAGTGCCCACGGTCTTTCTGTCTGCAAAGAAAAGAGTATTAATGTCTGTGGTATCCAGTACATGCAGATACACCATACTGTGAGCCCAATTGGCAACCCTAAATTGGTTGTCAGCATTGTAGTTTGCAATCTCAAGCAGATGTTGTCCAATCGCAAAATGGTATCGAATATTACACACTATGGTGGAAGTTTTGCAAATGTGAACTGCTGGGCCACAGTCAATACTTTGCCCACTGTGGGCATCAGGAGGACATGCTGTTTGATATGATGTACCAATCCTTAGGGCATTCAGCCTACCTATCTGGCATCACATCAACACTGAAACTCATATACCACATTACTCATTTGTGTGATCAGCAGAATGCCCTTTTGGCTTGACATCCTGGTAATAGTACATTCTATTCATGTTGTTACTGCATCATGGCAGCGTGAAAAAGTTAACTTCACATGTTATTCAAAACTTTTGAGTTGCCTTACCCTTTCAGGGTAAATTGACCAGTGAGTGTCAAGTTTGTGGTTTGCAGTAGAGAAATGCCCTGTCCAATTTCTGAACCAAAACATCACGGAAAGGAATTCTATGGATCCTCTCCACTGGGAGAAGATAGCTTACTCGGGGCTTTAAAGTAAAACTTTATTCTAAGTGTTGAAATATTCTTAAATATTTACTCTTAAATATTCCTAGATATTCTTGGATAGATAAAAATAACCTAAAATAGGATTCTGTTAGATTTGACATTGTCTTCTGATAGTTACTAAGTTAGTAAATCATCGCTTTTAAGTTTTTCTGTTGTAACTTAAACAAATCCTACTCTCTATGTGCTCCTTTAATGGGCAAGTGTAGGTTTTATACAGAGAAATGTCAGAGCATTAAAATACCTGGGATCCACGGTGGCTCAGTGGTTAGCACTGCTGCCTCACAGCACCAGGGACCTGAGTTTGATTCCAGCCTCAGGCAACTGTGTTGAGTTTGCACATTCTCCCGTGTCTGCGTGGATTTTTTCCAAGCACTCCAGGTTTCCTCCCACAATCCAAAAACATGCAGGTTAGGTGAATTGGCCATGCTAATTTGCCCGTAGTGTTAGGTGAAGGGGTAAATGTAGGGGAATGGGTCTGGGTGGGTTGCTCTTTGGAGGGTCGGTGTGGACTTGTTGGGCCGAAGGGCCTGTTTTCACACTGTAAGTAATCTAATCTAATCTAATCATCTAAAGATATGCAGGTTAGATGAATTGGCCATACGAAATTGCCTGTAGTGTTCAAGAATGTGTAGGGTAGGTACATCAGTAAGGGGTAAATCTAGAGAAATAGGGAAGGGGGATGGGTTATTCTGCGGAGGGTCAGTGTGGACTTTTAGGGCCAAATGGCCTGTTTCCACATTATAGAGTTTCTGTGATCTATGTTTATAGCTTTATTAAAATTTGGCAAGCTATTTGTCGGAAGGTAACATTCTGGAGCTGGTCCTTTCTTGGTGGGATGGTTATGTCAACCCTATAAATTCACAACTAAGTGTTTGTGGGATTGACAAGCCGGAATCATCAGACAGGAGGTAGCAGGGGAATTCCTTTTATCTCAACTGTCTGGAGAAAAGTTAAAAACTACACATCATTTCACCATGGATTCCATGAGAAAGGTGCATTTGATGGAATGACATTCAACCTCCTGTCCTTTCCATGTTTCCAACATGCAGGTGCCGTATGACATCGGCTTCATGTTCTTTCATGGAATTTCCTTCCATATCTTCATGGGCTCCAGACTGTACTCGAGTCTTGTTTGAAATGGAACAGTCAAATGCCTTTAGTGGGCATAAGCTTGCCCACTAAAGAGCATATAGAGAATAGGGTTTGTTTTAGTTGGAACAGAAAAGCTAAATGGGATGATTTACTAATTTACTAATTATCAGAAGACAATATCGAATCTAATACAATCCTTTTTTTTCTTTAAAGCCCCAAGTAAGATATCTTCTCCCAGTGGAGTGGATCCATAGGATCCCTATAGTGTGGAAGTAGGCCATTTGGTCCATCGACCCTCCAGAGAACTTCCCACCCAGACCCAACCCAATAACCCTGCATTTTCCACGGCTAATCACTAAATCTACACACTGAATACTATGGGCAATTTAGCACGACCAATCCACCGAACCTGCACATACTTGGACTGTGGAAGGAAACCAGAGCACCCGGAGGAAACCCACGCAGACATGGGGAGAATGTGGAAACTCCACACAGTCACCCGAGGGTGGAATTGAACCCAGGTGCCTGATGCCGTGAGGCGGCAGTGCTAACCACTGAACCACCGAACTGCCCAAAAGATGGTCTATTATTTGATTTATATTATTTGAATTCCTCCTGCTTTTCAAATGTGGATATAAACCCTCTGTATAGATTCCTTTCACTTTCACGTAATGTTATATCATTTAACATTATTCCTTAATTACTTGTTTAGGGTGAGTCAGGCTAGAGTAACTCCCTGTAAATTCCTTTACAAAGTTGAACTTTTATTCAGTCAATTTATTTGAGAAGTTTTATACTGTTGTATGGTTATTTCTTTTATCCTTCCCTTATTCTTTCATTCCAAAGAAAATCTTCTGTTAAAGGTTTTTTTTCTCTCAGTACCTGTGGGTGTCGTCTCATCCTGATTTCTAATGAAATCATGCGATAAGAATCTTTGCTATCTCTTATCAGTTGGATGGTTCCAGTATTCCTCCTATAATTGACATTTCATTTTCACTCTTAGGTGTGATATTGCCTTATCTCATTCCAGACTTTCTTCCCAGTGACAGACCTTGATCAGATGGGCCAGTGGCCCAAGGTGTGGCAAATGGAGTTTAATTTAGATAAATATGAGGTGTTGCATTTTGTTAAGACAAATCAGGGCAGGATTCAAACACTTAATGGTAGGCTCTTGGGGATTGTTGCTGAACAAAGAGACCTTGGGGTGCAGGTTCTTAGTTCGCAAGTAGACAGGGTGGAGTCACACATAGACAGAGTATTGAAGAAGGTATTTGGTGTGCTTGCCTTTATTGGTCAGTGCATTGAGTAAAGCAGTTGGGATATTATTTGCAGCTGTACAAGATATTGGTTAGGCTATTTTTGGAATACTGTGTTCAATTCTGGTCTCTCCGCTATGGCAAAGATGTTGTTAAACTTGTAAGAGTTCAGAAAAGGTTTACAAAGATGTTGCCAGGGTTGGAGGGTTTGAGCAATAGAGAGAAGCTGAATAGGCTCGGGCTATTTTCTCAGGAGTGTCAGAGGCTGAGGGATGACCTTACAGACGTTTACAAAACCATAAGCAGCATGGATAGGGTGAACCTATTCATAGGGTTTCCCCAGGGTAGGGGAGTCCAAAACTAGAGGGCATAAGATTAAGATGAGAGGAGAAGGATTTAAAAGGGATCTCAAGAGCAATTTTTTCATGCAGAAGGTGTTGCATGTATGGAATGAGTTGGCAGAGGAAGTGATGGAGCTGGTACAAATTATAGCATTTAAAAGGTATCTGGATGGCTATATGAATAGGAAGGGTTTAGAGGGATATGGGCCAAATGGGACTAGATTAATTTAAGATGTCTGGTCAGCTGGTTCAGACCACAGAGTCTGTTTCCGTGCTGTATGACTCTGTGATAAAGTTTATTAAGTTAATAAATCATATATTTGTGCTGTCTCCATGCTCCCTTCTAGGGTACATCTTGATTTTAAAGTGGACCTTTCCTGTCTTTCTTCCTAATGGCATCTTTAATAGTTAGCTCTTACATGATTCTCTATTGTTAAATATATTTCTTTAATTTTTAAATCAACTACCTAATTAATTTGTATTCAACCTAATTAGCGATCCTTATTTCTCAGTCAGACCTGTATTACCAGCCTGATGCTGTTGTAATGGCAACGCCATCTATTTGGTGTCATTTAAACAGACCCAAACTGCATGAGTTACTCGGTTTATGAATTCAGTAAATATTGATTCACAGTTTTGAGATGGGTCAAGATTACCATGATTTAGAGATGGAACCTATTGCATTCTTGAGTGATATATTTTTGAATAGGCTGGTAATGTCAAAGAAAAATTCCATTTGCAGATACATTCTATTTTGTGCAAAATCTGCAGGCAGTCAATCCGTGTAGTATTCTGTAAATTCCACT
Source organism: Hemiscyllium ocellatum (assembly GCF_020745735.1). Taxonomy (NCBI): domain Eukaryota; kingdom Metazoa; phylum Chordata; class Chondrichthyes; order Orectolobiformes; family Hemiscylliidae; genus Hemiscyllium; species Hemiscyllium ocellatum. Next base: position 25,307,982 of record NC_083442.1, on the reverse strand, counting down.
TTGGAAATAGAACCAGTCTGACTCAAGTTCAGGATACAGACAGACTCTAACCTCACACATTTAAGGCATTGTCTGAGCTGAGAAGTTACCTGTTGTTATAAAACCTTAAGTTATCTTGAGAATGTAACTTAAAAGAAGTTCTGGGATTTACATATTAAAGAACCAAAACAAGCAAACCCATTCTAAAAGATGAAAGACCTAACAATCTAGGTTTGTTCAATATATTGTTTCAGCTCCGTGAGACTGTAACCTTTTGCTGTGAATTCTGTGTCTTATGGCCCTGCTCCGCAACCATCTGATGAAGAAGCAGCGCTCTGAAAGCGAGTGCTTCCAAATGAACCTTTCAGGCTATAACCTGGTGTTGTGTGATTTTTAACATTGTCTACCCCAGTCCAACACCAGCTCCTCCAAATAATGTCAAAGAAGTACATGAGCACTGCATTTCCACTGATATAAAAGCCCTGTAAGGTCTTCACAATTGTGAAGGAGTTCTTTATCACAAAAGTGAAAAAAAAATGCTCAGAATTGGCTATAGTAATTTGCTCAACCATTTGGCAGGACCACTACTTATAGAATGTTGTTGTCAAGCCAAAAAGACATTCTGCACCTCCCACAAATGAGTAAAGTGGTATATGACTTTCAGTGCCGGTGCAGTGCAAGGCTAGTAAGCCAGAAGTCCCAAAGATTGGTAGATTGTATCAAACAGTGTATCCCGTCTGCTATTGCAACAAGTGTTGTACTGATTACACCCAAACAATCCTCACTTGCACAAACTGAGAGCATAATGTCCAGCATTAGAAGTAATATTGCAATTGGACATTTGCAAAATTATTCTGAGTGTGCAAAGGATTATACCAACAAACAATTTAGGATAATCAATCAATCATTTATGTATTCAGGAAGCCAGGTATATTAAGACACAGGGCTCTATTCGTTGCAGACAGAAGGAACATATGCAAGCGCTGCACTTGTTTCACCCGAACAAACTAGGTGATAGCCATTCTTTAGTTCATTACTCAGAACATTGTCATGATCAATTGGAATCAACCCACCTGACTAAAAATTTAAACAAAGCTTGAAAGTTTATTACTACATCATTATTTGGTGCATCCTCCATGACAGTGCCTTTACCAATCAGTGTCCAGTTGCCAAGCAACCAGCATTGACCTCTCATGCAATATTTATGTTTCTTCCCCTTTGCTTTCATATTCTTGTGGATTGTCCTGATGAGTACCGGGCAAAAGGTTTCAACAAACTGTTGTTCTTCAGCATTTGAATGACCAAATTAATATTTATGTACATACCATTTGTTAAAGTGACAGGGTGGGAGAGGTATGGCAGCCTCTTTGTTGGAGAAATTCCTAGCTTTGTCAAAGAAAATTGAGGGGATTGTTGACCGTGTTACATTAATGAGCATTGCCAATATTGTGCACAAGTACTGTGACTCCCCATCTCTGTTCCATATGATTTTGATTTTGTTTGGAGTATTGTCAAATCACTGTTTAACTCAGCTTGCCTAGTGAACCCATTCGATCAAGGCTGATCTGTACCTGAATTCCATTTATCTACCTTTTCTCCATTCCTTTGATACCCTAACCTAATGTCAGTCGCAAACTCCTTCAGCGCTCTTGGAGTAGGGTGTTCCAAATTTCTACTGCACTGTGGGTGATACAATGTCAGATCAACACCAGTCTGCTTGATCTCTTTCTCGAGTGCTAAGCAGGGAGGCAGTGGCCAAGTGGTATTATCACTAGCATACTAATCCAGCGATGCAGGAAATGTTCTGGGAACCCAGGTTCAAATCCTGCCATGGCAGATGGTGGAACTTGAATTCAATGAAAAACAAATCTGAAATTAAGAGTCTAATGATGACCATGTCAGCGGAAAAAAAAAACACCTGGTTCACTAATGTCCTTCAAGGAAGGAAACTGCCATCCTTACCTGGTCTGGCCTCCATGTGACTCCAAACCCATAGCAAAGTGGTTGACTCTTAACAAATGGGGATGGGTATTAAATGCTATGAATTAATTAAAAGAAGGATTGTTAACCGTTAAAGCTGAACCCAGATTGATAAAGGAATCCATTTAAGCAGATACTTCAGTACATTGATGATCTCTGAGCTTTAAGTTGGTAAGAGTCCCTTGCTGGATGTGCTTCCCTGCCTGGCTGATTTTCCTTCATTCCTCAATGCACGGAAACAAAGGGCAAGGAAAGTCAATCCTTGAAATATCCTCATTTGCTCTGGAGTTGGAGATTAGAAAATAGCTGCTTTTGGAAGTTGCTAGCTCGTAAATCCTAAATCAGAACACCAGATAACGTGAACAAGTCGAGTGAAGTGAAATTGAGTAGAGAGCTTTCATTGCTCCATCTCATGATCTGGAAGGTATTGTAGTGGAACTGATGAGTCACCCAACTCGCCCCTTAATTGTCCAACTAATTTCTGAATGAAGTGGTGAAGATGGAAGTGATCCTATGCAGGGTGGTTTTTGACAATTCAAGTGTCTTCCTGTAATGTCTTAGCAGCCACAAGTCATTAATCTTCATGCATAAGCCTGGGGAGCATTGACAAAGCGTTTAATCAGCAGCATCAAAGTCCAGCTTGCTTCTGACCTCAGTGGATTTGCCCATGGATTTGTTATCCACCCAGCCATGCCAGATTGACAACTGGCTGTATTGACCCTGACTGATCTTAGGAGCTTCTAGAGCTCAGCAACGACTGTGTTCGCATTGCTGCAGCAAGTCTGAGCTCTAAAGAATCAATGCTGGTCACTTCATTGATCGATATTGGAAAGAAGCCAGAAAGACTTGACTAGATTAGATTCCCTACACTATGGAAACAGGCCCTTCGGCTCAACAAGTCCACACTGACCGTCTGCAGAGCAACCCACCCCCTAGATTTACCCCTGACTAATGCACCTAACATTATGGGCAATTTAGCATGGCCAATTCACCTGACCCGCACATCCTTTGGACTGTGGGAGGAAGCCAGAGCAATGCAGATACAGACAGAATGTGCAAACCCCACACAGACAGTTGCCCGATGCAGGAATCGAACCCAGCTCCCTGGCGCTGTGAGGCAGCAGTGCTCCCCACTGAGCCACCATGCCTCCCCACTTGTGGTGGAGGTTTTAGGAACTGACATGAGGGAGGAGATAATCACCTTGCAGGGATTCCTGGCGCGTGTCATTTACCACATGGAGAATCAGCTGCTTTCTCATTATGAACTACTTCAAAATGCAGACGAACAGCGTAGGAAGATGTTTACTTGTTCATTCTGTCTCAGGATAATGATTACTTCATCCCCTGAAGACCTTAGTGTCACAGTTACCAAGTGCCCAATGTATCAATGAAAGTTTAATGTATGATTTCTGACAGGACAAGATCCAGGGCTTTATGATGTTAGTAGGTTGTATTCTTTTGTTCTCTCGACAATGACTACCTGGGTCTTGAGCGAATAAGACAAACTGGAACAATGCGAACCACATTTTCCCTTGAACTGTTCTGCAGTGAGCTGTGTCTGCAATTCCTGCCCACAGGGATAAAGGCTGGGGCCTTAGATATTTGGCCTAACCAGGGAGAGAAGACCGTTTAATCCCGGATATCTGAGCCCTTAATTTCAAGCACCAAAACAGAAATGGCTAGAGATACTCAGCGGGTCTGGCAGCATCTGTGGAGAAAAAGCAGAGTTAACATTTCAGGTCCAGTGACCCCTCTTCAGAAGGAGGGTCTGTTCTGAAGAAGGGTCACTGGACCTGAACCGCTAACTCTGCTTTAACTCTCCACAGATGTTGCCAGACCCGCTGACGTTTTCCAACAATTTCTGATTTTGTTTCTGATTTTCAGCATCTGCAGTTCTGTGTTTCTTTTCTTCTTAATTTCAAGAATGTGCCAACAGTTTAGTACACAATTCTTCAAGGGTTATCTGCTGATATTTGATACTTTTGATTTCAGAATTATGAATCAATCAGTTTCCCGAGAAATCTGTCCGGAATTTCCGGAAGGGTTTTGCTGGAGTGCATACTGGTCTGTGAGGAAGATCAGGGATCTGCTTAACAATGTCCTTGTCTCCAACCTGGCATTTGACCGTGCGATCTTGGGGAGTTGGGCCGCTGCATACATGTGGTCTGACTCTCAATGATCTGGATTTTGCTTTCAATTCTCCAACGTCAAAACGCTTCTTCATGTTGCCTGTCATGCTCAGTCCAAGTCATGCCAGGGCAATGTCCCTCATTCAAACTATATCAGTGCCAGCAACTCTGGCTGGGCATATTCTTAAAGGCTTTTTTACGTGACCTCCTGCTTCCCATCTGCTTTTTGACCACCGCTTATCTAACATTGACTTCACACACTAATTGGTCATTAATCTGTTAACAGCGTAGTCAGGTCTTAAACTGCTGACCAAATAAATCCCTCCCTCATCCCCAAATTTTCTTCTAATTCACAAATGGAAGCGCTCGAAGAAAATTAAAAAATAAACAATTCTAATGTCCTAGATTTTGGTTTGCAACCTGGACAATCCCGAAGGGTAGGTGACCCGAAATACTCAACTTTAAGGATTTGCTTCCTTAAAGGACTTTAGGTGGTGTTTTGCAACAATCAGTGATGGCTCCATGCTCATTATTACTGAGTCATGTCAAATTTGATTTTTTAAATTCAGAGTTTACTAGCTGCCAGAGTTGAACCCTTGCCTCTGGAGCAGTAGGAGTTTTGGGAAGTGATGTTTCCACTGAAAGCAAATTCTGGAGTGAATTTCTGACCCCTTTGACCCCTGCTCCCTGCACTGTCACTTCCGCTTTAGAAAGAATGGACCTCCCAAATTTCGAATCTAATGTTGATCTTGCTTTCTGTGCAGCTATAACTTTGTATTCCTCAATCACCCTCTGATCTTTGTACAACATGCAAAGCAAACTTTTCACTGTCCCTAGGTACATGTGGCAAGAATGAATCAAATCAAATCCACCCTGTCGCTATGAATTTTGAAGAAACTATCATGTTAGAAGGTGCATCCTGAAAGACTTCTGATGGAGGTCTGTTGATACTCCTCCTATCTCACGGACTCTTCCTACATTTTTTCTGAAGATTGAGTGAAGCTAAAGTGACAGCGTAATCCTGGAGGGCTTAATGGACATTTGTCAACCTTGAATCTTCCAGAACTACAGAGCCCTCTTTTTTTGACTATTTAACTTGTTTGTTTTATTATTTCATGAGATGTGGTTTCCACTGATAGTGCCAGTGGTAAGTTGCTCATTCCGAATTGCCCTTGAACTGAGTGATTCCCTTAGAGAGCAGTTAAGAGTCAACCACATCACTGTAGGTCTGGAATCACATGTAGACCAGACCAGGTAAGGACAGCAGATTTCCTTCCCCACGGACATTAGATAGTGTTTTACAACAATTGATGATAAAGTTCCATAGTTGTTATTACTGAGTCATTTCAAATTTTATGTATTGAATTCTGCCATAGTAGAATTTGAAGCCTTGCCTCTCGAGCAGTAGGAGTATTGGGAAATGACGTTACAACTGTGCTACTGTTGATCGCAGTGTCAGCAGTCAGTTCACTGCAAACAGTCTCCCCTGGAACTGGGAGAAAGGGGCAAAAGTTACACTGAGTTCCCACTGAGCTCCCTCTTCTGAGTGAGAACCTGTGTGGGTATCTGAGGAGATGCAGAATCTGCCTTGACACTGGGTTGACTCCCCCTTTACAAGGAAGCCTGCGTTAATGGTTGACTGAGACTCCTTCTGCGGGCTTGCCCATGAAGCATTGAATGAGACACTGGGGGAGCTGCTTTACCCCTTCTGCAACTGGGCCCTTGTGGCAATACTCAGCCCCCATGGAGCAAACAGCATGGATCCAGTTAAGGAGATGTGAGACAGGAGAAATGAATAGAAGGGTTTACCAATAGTGTTGAATAAAGGTAGGTCAGAGAGGGTGAATAGGACACAAATATTTGCCTGAATTTGCTGAGTTAAAGTGTTTGATGTGTTAGTCATAGCATGACGGAAAGTGGCTCAGTGGTTAGCACTGCTGCCCCAAAGTGCCAGTGACCTAAGTTCAATTCCAGGAGACCATCGTATGCAGCTTCCATGCTGTCCCTATGTCTGCATGGTTACCTCTGGGTGCTCCGATTTCCTCCCGCAGTCCAAAGATGTGTGGGTTAGCCATGGGAAATGCAGGGTTACTGGGTAGAGCTGAGTGGGCTGCCCTGCGGAGGGTTGGTGTGGACTTGATGGGCCAAATGGCTTGCTTCCACAGTAGGGATTCCACAATTGAGGGAGGCAAAGGGAAACAATAAAGGTTTTATTTTAATGGGAAGTGAAGTTAACATTGAAGTGGAGACAGTTAGGACAGTATTTGCAGACAGGTGGGCCAAACAGATTGTAGGCTACATTTCGCGCAGCCTTCAGGAAAACCAGTTCCCAGTGCGGTACTTGACAAGTCCAACTCCAGTCCATGTCAGTCACTCCAACTGAACCAGAGGGGCTGGGGCCAGCTGGGTTGGAGAATCAATTCCCTAATTATTTTGATTTAGAATAAAATGAAGAAAAATGCTCCTTCCCGTGAATAAGTGTCACATCGTGACGGTGACAGCAAGTGTACTGTAACCAAAGCAGTCTGTTGCATTGTGAATCCATTTGACACTTCCGCTGTTTGGAGCCAGGCAGAGTTGGCACTCTCTCCCGAATAATTATGCGGCAGAAGTGGCATCAAATGGGCCATGTGCCACAATTTATCTTACAACAAAATAAATAGAAATTAAAAATTCCTGATCTGGTGGCAATCTGCATGCTTACAAACACACACACACACACACTTGCACACTCACTCGCACACATGCATACACATATACTCACTCATACATATACACACACAGACTCGCACACATGCATACACATACACGCACTTAAACATACACACACATTCGCACACAAGCATACATATACACATATTCACACATATATACACACACTTGCACACATGCACATGCATACCTATAAACACACTCACACACATGCATACATATACACACACATATACACTCACATTTGCACACTTATACACACACATACACATATACACACACATGCATACACACTTGCATGTACACACACACTCGCACAGACACACACTCGCACATGTACACACACATACATACAAACACACATACATGCATACACACTTGCACATATGCACACACTCGCGCAGACACATACTTGTACACACACACGTATTTACTTTTCAATGAGAAATGTTAAACAACTGTAATAAATATCTGTGTTTTTTACAAAGTGCTATGAATATCCCAAGCCTCTTAGGAGTATTGAAATGGAACTGGCCACTCCCAATCCAGCAAGCTCCCTTTGGATCAGCACAAACCTGCCTCTTGCCTGTGGGTTGCATTGGTGGCACAGTGGTTGGCATTGCCACCTCATAGTATCAGAGACTCAGGTTTGATTCTAGCCTCCTGACCGTGTGCATGCTCTCTCTGTGTCTGTGCAGGTTTCCTCCCACAGTCCAAAGATGTGTAGGGTAGATGAATTGGCCATGGGAAATACAGGGTTATGGAGATAAGACAGAGGACAGGGATTAGATGCTATGCCTTTCAAAGGATCAGTGCAGACTTGATGGGCTGAACTGCCTCTTTCCACACTGTAAGGATTCTGCGATTAACTCCATCGACACATAATGCTGACCTAACATTTGCTTTCTTAACCAAAATCTATCTCAATTTAAAATTCTTACTAATTATCCTCAGTCTAAACAGTGTTTAGTGGAAAAACATTCCAGATTTCCACCATCTTTCATGTGACGATGTGCTTCTTGCTATCAATCATGAATGACCTCACTCTGATTCATGTCGAAGAGTGTGGTGCTGGAAAAACACAGCAGGTCGGGCAGCATCTGAGGAGCAGGAGAGTCGACATTTTGAGCATAATCCCTTCATCAGAATCATTCCTTGGAACAGCACAGTGGCTCAGTGGTTAGCACTGCTGCCTCACAGCACCAGGGACCTGGGTTCGATTCCAGCCTCAGTTGACTATCTGTGTGGAGTTTGCACATTCTCTCCATATCTGCATGGGTTTCCTCCCACAATCTAAAGATGTGCAGGTTAGGTGAATTGTCCATGCTAAATTGCCCATAATGTTCAGGGATGTGTAGGATAGGTGCATTAGGCAGGGATGAATATAGGGAAGGGGAATGGGTCTGAGTGGGTTACTCTTCAGAGGGTTGTGTGGACTTGTTTCCAAGCTGCAGGGATTACTAAGAGCTTATGCGTGAAACGTTGACTCTCCTGCTCCTTGGATGCTGTCTGACCTGCTGTGCTTTTCCAGCACCACACTTTCGATTCTGATCTCCAGCATCTGCAGTCCTCACTCTCTCCTCATTCTGATTCATGTTGGGTCATATTTGGCCCGACAGTCATGGGATAGGCCTTCGACTGTAGATTGCTACTTTCACTAAGTAAATCGATAATCTGTGTCAGTTCCTGCCAATCAGAGAGAAAAAAAGAATGAACTGCAATGTCAAATAATTCTTTCCTTTTCTCCCCCATTTAGGTTCTCCTGCTCCATGCTCCATTCCCCAATTAAGAGTGCAGCCAGGTAACCTGCACCCAGACCTCTGTCAGTGTTACTCTTGTCTCAGTTAGGGAGGGAGGGGGAAATGCATGAGAGTGACCTGGGACATGAGGGGTTGGTTGGAGATCAATCACCCTACCACCATCTGTTTCTCACCTCTATGTATTGGGAATAGGAGCAGCGGGGGCCATTTGGCCCCTCAAGCCTGCTCTTCTACCCAGATACATCATCCAACCAGAAGCTCTCTGTCGTCTGAGGGAAGGACCATTAATACTTGGGTGTGGACCTACTGTTTGAACTGGAGCTGCATTTTGGCGTATGCGAAACAGATCAGACCCTTCTCCTTTGAGATGGTGAATCGACCAGGTGGAAAACTGAGGTGGCATCATGTCATTGTTAATCATCAATGCTGCCACATACCACCGCTACGTTGGTCACCTATCCATTCTAAAAGGGCCAAACATTGGAGCGAGTTGGTGTGGGGCCAATAGTCCTCAGAGTAAAACATCATACAGAACAGTCACAGGACCTTGTGCACACTGTCGGTCCCATTGAGGCATCGTCAATAATCTCGAATTCAGACATAATTGCCATCATTATTTTGACAATGTAGCCTTTCTATCAAGAGCCAAAATAAGGAATGAAAAGAACACACTTGGTCTCTGATGGCCACAGTTTTTTTTAAATTGAGACAAGATTTGGGATTTGGTGGAACAGTTGTTGAACCAAATGGTCTTGTCTCCACCGGTAGACTTCATTTCCGAGTAACAGGGCCTCTCAGACTTTGCTCTAACGTTCCACAAAATGTGCCAATATTTGTGGACATTTGCTGCCCTATGCTCCAGAAACCGTTTTATTTGAGCCAATTATTTACGTTGTTTGGAATAAATGGCAATGAATGAATAACAGTGAGACTGACTTCTTCTTTTGCAATCCCAACAGCGGCCTATCCAGCAGCTTATGCTCCCATTAGTCAGGCGTTTCCACAGCAACCTCCCATAATTCCTCAGCAGCAAAGAGAAGGTAAGACAGAAGGAGTCTCTGCCTAATTTTACTTCAATGTACTTGCCACTTCTGAAACAGCGTTGTTCAGAAAGACCTATGAAGGAAGATTCAATGTGTGTATTTTGTCAATGTTGGCGAAAGCGTATGGGAAATTTAAAAGTGACTGTGAGCATCTCATCTCGAAGGGAAACAGGTCTTGAATTATAATAGTGTACTGGGTTAAATCCTAACAGAAATGAAAGCTGTATTTTTTTTTACTGATATGGCCTCACTGTGGCAGTATTTGAGTGATTTTTTTTGGATTATGAATCCTTGTCTTTTTGTTGGAAAATCTACAAGATTATAGGTCAGATGGCATGACAAATCTCTTCTTTCTTGAAGTGACCATAACTCGTCTTTCATGAGTAATCCAGTCAGGCATTAGTCTTTTGGTTTTATCTTACAGCCATCCATCAGGTAAGCTTAAAAAGGAACCATGAGAGATTCTAAATGGGTTGTGTCCAACACAATTGCAAGTTGTCTGTATTATATTCATTGTTTATGAATGGCATTAACTATTTAATATCCACGTCTCTGTTTCTTTGTGAAAGTTGAACTTTTGGGGAAGGTGGAGGGGTGGCTGGAGTAGCAATCCAGAATTTCCAAATCTCTGTTGTGGGACCAAGGTTTCAAATGGCAGATGGTGAAATTGAAATTTAATTTAAAACAAATCTGTAATTAAATCACTTGCCTAATGACAACCATGTAACCACGTTGGAAATAAAAGCTCATATGATTCCCTGATATTCTTTAGTGAAGGAAATCTACCATCTTTACCTGGTCTGGCCTAAATGTGACTCCAGACACACAAATATAGTTGATTCTTAACTGCTGTTTAGGCTGTTAGAGATGGGCAATAAATTTAGCCCTAACCAGCAATGTTCATATCCCTTGAACAAATACAAAACTAAAATACAAAATGCATTGAAAAAAAATTTACTTTCTCCCATTTCTTTCATCTGCCTTGTCATAAAATCTTTCTTCAACCAATAATGTGGCTAGATACATAAGCTGTTCCCATGCCTTTCCCTCTATAAATTGGAGATGGCTAGCAACAGATTCAAGAACAGGTTCTTCCCCACTGTTATTCGACTTCTGAATCGGCCTCGCACATTTTCAACTTAATGTTGATCTTGCTTTTTGTGCACCTTCTTTTTTTGCTGTATTCCTCGCTCTGTTCAATCACCCTATGATCTCTGTGTCTTTGTATGTTCTCATCTGCCTATATTGATACAAAACAAAACTTCTCACTTTACTTCGCTACATGTTACAATAATAAATCAACTCAGAAACCACAAATCTCAGAGCCAGCATTCTTTAATTGAATCTCTTTCTGTGTAGTCTTGCAGAGATCAAGCACTCTCTGTGAATTGAGGAAGTTTGGGAATTTTCTTCTTCATTTAAAGACCTTTCCCTCCCAGCCAGATCTGTGACTCTAGAATTACAAATGTATGGCTTGAATCGAGACAGTTTTCTTCTGAGACTGAAACTGAGAACCTTATTGAATTCTCCACAATCTTTAGAGTAGAGGGACAGTCAGCAATCACAAGTTATAATTCCTGATGAAGGGCTTTTGCCTGAAATATAGATTTTCCTGCTCCTCAGATGCTGCCTGACCTGCTGTGCTTTTCCAGCACCACTCTAATCTCCAGCATCTGCAGTACCCACTTCTGACAAGTTATAATTGTGTCTACTACAAACTTACCCTGCCTTGCTGGAGACTAAAATTCCTCTTCCAAACTTAAATTCCTCTTCCAAACTTAAATTCCTCTCTTAATATCCAATTTACAAACACCCCTCTGTTGCTCTTCCAATGGTGTTAAGGAACTATTCACTAATGTGTATGGGCTCCCTTGACTGCCTGCAGGGATTGGAATGTATTCCAGCCTCTGTTGACATTTGTATCCTTGTCCTGAAACTCGCTTGACCACCTTGTCTCCAAATTTGGCAATGCTCCAAGCCTCAACTTCCCGATGATCAACTTGTGGCCTGATTTGTGTTCTCTTTTATTGAAATAAAATGCGTTTTTGTGAAAAGACACAAAATCACCTGCTTGCTGCTGACAATTGAATCCTGTCTTTCACCCCCTCTTCAGTCCTTAGGTTTATCCATTACTTGAGCCTGTCTCTTTCAAAAAGGCATAAGATATAAGATAGGAATTAGGTAATTCAGTTCATCGAGTCTTCTCAACCATTTAGTGAGATCATGGCTGATCTGATAAGCCTCTTTTCTCCATAACCCCTGATCCCCTCACTGATTAAAAATCTGTCTACCTCAGACTTGGAGAAACTGAATGACAGCCTTCTACGGTAAAGCAGGCAATCTGAGGGAAGAAATTCCTCCTCATTTTTGTGTGAAATGTGCAGCCTCTGCCTCTATTGCCCAGATCTTAAGCATTCCACAGATTCACTCCCGTCTGAGGGAAGAAATTCCTCCTCATCTCTGTGTGAAATGTGTAGCCTCTGCCTCTATTGGGTAAAAAGTGAGGTCTGCAGATGCTGGAGATCACAGTTGAAAATGTGTTGCTGGTTAAAGCACAGCAAGTTAGGCAGCATCCAAGGAATAGGAAATTCGACGTTTCGGGCATAAGCCCAGATCTGAAGACCATCAGACTGGAACCCCACCCTCTATTGTGTTAGCAAGACACATGTCCTTATTGTGCTCTTAATTCTTCACTGACGTTGGTGACTGTTGGCCCCTGTCATAACTTGTAACTTCAGGAGTTAAGGAGCCTTAAAGAATTAACCCATTGTTATCCCTCAGCAGTGTGAGGTTTAAAAAAACATAAGATTTCAATCTTACCATAGACAATGGAACATAAACGTGTAGGTCAAGAGTCCAGATACACAATTCACAAAATGCCTGTGTGTTATTATGGATACTAATGCTGCTACTGATGACCAGTTGGATTGTTCTAATTTAAATAATAATTTGTTGGTTCCCTCGCAAATGGCTGATACTGTCATTTTCAAACGACTTTGGAATGTAAAGCCAGTTTGTAATTGCTATCTCGAACTCAAGCCAGTTGGCAAATTATGAAACAAATGCTTTTCTTTATAGTAAGTATGTTCACAGAGTGTGGTATGACATATGCCTGCTTCCTACCCAGCAATCCCAGCATCCCACAAGTCTCTGTTTATAAGTGCTTTAGGTAGTCAATCACGTGATGCCCTTCACCTGTGCCTTAGTAATGAAATTGACATGATTTAACAAAGGCCTGCATCGCTCTTTTGAAATATCTACCTTGTGTGTAAATCTGTGTGTGAAATTCCTTTCCAACATTCCTATTCTTACCTATCATCAGTTTGAACCCATATCTCTTGTCATGGCTCAGTCTTCAATTGTATTGACATTTTCTGTGCCATTTATTCCCGTGAATAGGATTCAAGCTCGCTTTCTCTGGATTGTTAGTTCGTTTGTCGAAATTTCCATCTTTTTATTATTGCTCCTTCATGGAATGCAATGCCTTTGGTACTTGCTGCCCTTGAACTGAGTGTTTGCTCAGCCATCTCATATGGCATTTGGGATTCAACTGCATTGGCATGGGTCTGGAGTCACATATAGGCCAGACTTGGTAAGGACAGCAGATCTTCCTCTCTGAAGGACATAAGTGAACCAAATGGGTTTTTGTAACAAATCAGTGACAGTTTCACAGTCACCATTACTGAGACCAATTGTTCCATATTTATGAATTAATAGAATTTAAATTCCATCAATTTCCATGGTGAAATTTAAACCTATGTATCCTTTGGGTCATGTATCCTGTGATACTGCAGCTGCATTATTGCGTCTCCCCGCCCCACCCAACTCCATTGGTTTACTGTGTTGCCGAGGAGATCAGCATTCGTTGACAAACATGGTGCAGCCACACATTCCATCCCAAGATGTTCAAACCATTTTGCATCAGGTACATCACATGCTTAGCATCCTTGATTGTTGATTCATCATTGTTGAGGGGAAACAAGGCTACACAGTAATCGCTGGAGAAACTCAGCAGGTCTGGCAGCACCTGTGGAGAGACAAATCAAGGCAATGCTTCATGTCCAATGACTCTTCTTCGATGTTAATCTGATTGAAGATAATACCATCCACAATTTGTAAATAGCAATGTTCTAAGATGGTACAATAGAGTGGTGGGTCTTGAGATAAACCTGTATCATATGAAATGCTCATGATGCTGATGAATTGGACTCACTGGGAAGGCATCCACCAGTAGTTGTTCCCTAGCTTATGCATTTTTCAATGTGTGATGATGTGAAACGTTTTGCTACTGAATGCTTTGGCACTTGAATATTGTAAATATCTGATGGCGCTATTTGATCTCCTTCAGGACCAGAGGGATGCAATCTGTTCATCTACCATCTGCCGCAGGAGTTTGGGGATGCTGAGCTCATGCAGATGTTCATGCCTTTTGGCAACGTGATCTCTGCCAAAGTCTTTGTTGACCGTGCCACCAACCAAAGTAAATGCTTCGGTGAGTGCAATCCTTTCCTGTCCTGGGTGAAGAGGGCTGGGTGGTAGGTGGGTTGGTGGCTGTGGTGAGGTGGACAAATCAGGGTGGTACTTGGGCTGGTTGTTGTCTGAACTGTTGGAGCCAAACCAGTGATGCAGACCTGAGAGATTGTAGTGTGTGCAATCTAGCAGGATTTTCTACTACACCATCTTTAACTAGAGTCTCTCCAGCAGGCAAACTGAGAGTGTTAAGTACGATGACCAGATTTAGGACTTAGGTGTGCATAAGAAAGAGAGTCAAGATACTGATTTATGTAAGGCCACAATCTTCTCATCAGAACTCATCGGAATCTTCAGATGCAATGGCTCATATTTAGATTAATGTGTTCCTTCTCTGAACATTTCTGTGTTGGATGCTGGTAGAAGAAATGGCTTAGTTTGGCAAAGTGAGAGAATTGCAGTTGGTTTACAGACTGCATCTTTAGAGATGAATTAGCATCAGTTGGTATGGTCTCTATGTGTTATCGGGGATTAACATTAGCGCAGGTCTCAGAGGACTGAAATGCAAGGTTGGTAATGCTTAAAGGCTGAAAGGGAGAGGATTAAGACAGAAATAGAAACAGAAAAGACTGGAAATACACAGCACATATTGGACTTGAAGTGTTAACTCTGTTTCTCCCTCTACAGAACCTGCCAGACCTGCTGAGACTCTCCAGCACTTCCTGCTTTTCCCTTAGCTTCCTGGCGTGTGCACAATATTTTGTTTTTGTTTTAGGATTAAAGCAGAGCCTCACTAAGGTATCAATGACAGCAAACAACACAGGAAAGATAAATCCAATGCATTATTTCACCATCACTTGGTGACACAGGTTTAAAAAAGTAATAAGGTCATTTTCTTTCACGCAGTAAGTGATCAGTTTGTGAACTGAGTTTGAGGAGAGCAGGCATAACTCCAGAACGATTTGAGAAAGAATTGATACCAAGAGAGAAGGCAGTGACTTGATTCTAAGTGAATAAACTGAGATGTAATACAAAAAGCAATTTTTTAAGGCAGATAAGCAAATGAGGTCATGGACCTGTTTATAACATTGTGGCTGAAAAATGTGTTGCTGGAAAAGCACAGCAGGTCAGGCATCATCCAAGGAGCAGGAGAATCAGGAATGAAGGGCTTATGCCCGAAACATCGATTCTCCTGTTCCTTGGATGCTGCCCAACCTGCTGCACTTTTCCAGCAACACATTTTTCAGCTCTGATCTCCAGCAACTGCAGACCTCACTTTCTCCTATAGCATTGTGATCCTGATTCTCATACTGCTAGCTGACCCCTAGTTCGATACCCATGGTAATAATTAAAAATCAGCAACATTTTGGAAGGTTTTAGACTTCGGCCCACCTTTGTAAAATTAACACTGATGAGATTTTTTAAAAAACATCTTATTTGAAATGTGTTGTGCATCTATTTGTCATTTAATGATATGGGCAAGTGAGTTGTGAAATTGTGAGGATGCCAGGATTGAGAATGACAGCGTGTATCAGCAAGGTTTGTGTATCACGTGTGCCAAGTGTGAATGAGTAATTTTGCTCACGTTTGCACACACATTAAACTGAAGCACAGTAAAAGTACTTGCACAAAGCCAGTCAAAACATGGTAAACATCTTCGGGAATGAACAAATCATTTCTGGTGTTTTTGAATGTCAGTTTTCCCATAACCATTACAAAAGGCATCCTTTACTAGGGACATGAGATTAAAGTCCAGCCTTCAGTATAAATGATTTCCATCGAGTTTTGTCCCCACTTCTTGCTGGTGTGCTATCCCTTGGGTGCATCAGATCTCTGAGTCATTTAGCCATGCTTGAGATAGTGAGGCTTATAAAACTATGCACCAGGGAAGGCCAACATGGTTTAGCTGAGCCCTGTCCACACAGGAGTACACTCCAGGAAAGAAACTCACAAACTCTAAATGGCTGATTTCTTCCAGTGCAGAGACCATAAGCATATATAATAAAGCAAAGAACTGTGGAAAGCTGAAACCAAACCAGACCGTGTTGGAAAAACTCAGCAGGTCTGGCAGCTTCTGTGGAAAGAGAAACAGAGTTAATGATTCGAGTCCAATAACCGTTCGTTATTAGTGTCTGTTCATTGTCCTATCCTAAATGAGGAGCTTCAACATGACACCTGTGATTATTGAATAAGACACCGAGGAGAAATGTCCCTAAGGACAGGGCAAATGGGGAGTTTACAATTGCAAGGACTAGTCAAGGTGAAGAGTATGGTAAATATATATATATTTAATATATATATATATAGGGAAGCTAGTTGTGCACATGAAGGAGAAAGGAATATGTTGATTAGGTTAGATGGACTTGGGTGGATGAAGGTCAGTGTGAAGCAGAAATAACTGGTTTTGTAGACACAATGTAACTTGCTGTAATATCGCCCTCACTTTCTGGCATACTGGTCCTGAGGTCAGTTTTTGTGCGAATGCTTCTCACCAAGTAGGCATTCAGCTCATGATCAAAGATCAAACTTTTGACTTTCCGTTATGTTTAAATCAATCCCAGGTAGCACAGGTGCATGTATCCCTTCCAGCATTAATAGAACATCCCAAATCCACTGAGATGAAATTATAATGTATGGCACTTGCCTGAAATCTTTTTATAATCAACTAAAATGTAAGCTTAATGAACGCATTGACGACCAGAAAAGGTATGAGGGAATGAGGTTGATTGAAGAAGGGCTTTGATATCATTGTGAAGTGCAACTCACAGGTGGGTGCAACTGAAGAATCACACTGAAGCTTAAATATGAAATGATACAGGGATTATTAACTGAATCAAATTGTTGAACAGTATTAGTGAGGCACTTCCCTTGTACAAATGTCATCAACTAAGCATGAACTATGTGAGCAGCTCACACCACAATAGCTTGGAAACAATGGGAGAAGAAGTGTGTGGAAGTCACAGAGTAATGGGTTGGATAAAACCAAGGTGAGGATATGCCAATGTGGTCAGATGGGGAGATGGTGGCCTGTGTGTGGCACCAATTCAGTGGGCCGAATGGACTGTGAGTGCCTGAATGGTTGTATCAGTTGTGACCCTGTTGGTAGCTCTCTCTGGCTGCGAATCACATTCCAATGCTTGAGCTAAAATCAAGGCTAACTCTCCTGTGGAGAACCTGGCCGTCTGAGTAAGGTTTCTTTGTGTTGGAGGCATTAATCGAGGCCCATCTGCCCATTTCAGCAGTGAATGTAAAGGGACCTGTGGCACCATTTTGAAAGAGAACAGTATTCCTTGTAGCTTGGTCAATATTTACATCTCAGTCAATAAGACAAAAACAGATTATCTAGTAATTATTGTGTCGTTGTTGGCGGGAGTTTATGAAGTACAAATTGCCTGCTGTATTTCTTACATTATATCATTGGCTTCACTTCAAAAAGTAAATCGTTGGCTATAAAGCATATTGAGAACGCAAGCAGGCATGAAAGTGCTCTATAAATGCAAGCATTTCTTTTCTTTTCCTTTATAACAGCTCTATCCAAATCTTGAAATGTAACTCCACATAAAATCATGGTTGAGTGAAAAGATTGTTTTGAGATAAGTTGAGGTTTACCGGGTTTATATGAAAGACAGCAGAGCTACCACCTTCCCTTACATTTCTTCAATTCTTATTATTGTATTTCTGTTTGTGAAGACATTAGGATTCAGAGCTTTGATTGGCATTGCTCTCCTGAGGGTCAACAGTAAATTGCTAGTTTATCTACAAATACTTAGAGGGGGGTATTTGCAATTAAGTGTGATAATTAACAGCTATAGAAAAGGTAGCTGCATTGCTGCATAACAAAGATGGAAAGCAAAGATTTCTGAGTCAGAAATAATGCCTTTCTTGAATAATTATTTTATGTTTTACTTGTAAAAGATATTGAGTTCTGCAATGCAGTAGCATTTTTTTAAATCTTCAGAACCTGTGTTTGACTCCAACACAATAAACACCATATTTTCCAGACTTGCAACCCAATGTCCCAGTTGGTGAAGACTGGCTGATCGTGACAATATTCAGATACCTCAGCATTTTTGGCATGCCTGCCTATTCAGATACACATTAAAGACCCTAGACACTAATGATCAGAGAATTCAGTCTGACAAGCACTCTGTCATGAAGGAACACCTCTAAATTTGACATTTATCCCATTCTAGGATTGTGCTGTTCACTTCAAATTTATTCTGTGTGAAACATCTCTGAGAGGTACAATATACATAGAGCTCTTTCATTGTTAACTACTCAAAGAAGCCAGTGGGCAAAAATGGAGAAGCAGTTGATTTACATCTGATGATGTGGAGTGCCGGTGTTGGACTGGGGTGGACAAAGTCAGAGGTCACATGACACCAGGTTATAGTCCAACAAGTTTACTTGAAATCACAAGCTTTCAGAGTGCATCTGACAAAGGAGCAGTGTTCTGAAAGCTTGTGAATTCAAGTAAACCTGTTGGACGATTACCTGAAGTTGTGTGACTGTGATCTCTGAATGTGTTATGTTCGGCACAGACATGGGTGTTGTCAATGGAAATCTCTCAATCTCCCAATATTAACATTCTGGCAGTTTGGCTTGTTGGGGCAGTGTTCCCAAGCCAGACCATACTATATGAGAGTTAACCCTACTGTGGAAGATTAAATTTAATTTTGAGCCTTAGTGGGTTACCATACACAGTTTTACGCAATAAAAGTTAAAATTAACCTCAGAATCAGAACCGTCCTGGATAATGAAAACCCATTATCTTAGATAAGCTTATAGATACCTACAGTGAGTGAAAGGATGACTTAAGGGTTTGAGGAGTATCAGAAAAGTCCTAAGCAGGAGAAATGGGAAAAATGCCAAACAATCTTCCAATGTGAATAACTGAAGTTGAAGAAGCAAAGAGCTATCTGCGTATTTGTGAAATGATTCACACATGATAGGGTAGATTTTGCAAATACCTGAGAATCTTTAATGAAAGGAGCACAGACCATAAATGAAGGCAATAAAATTTGAGCCACCTGCATGATTTTCTTTAATATTCATTCATAGGGATATTGGCATTACTAGAATTTTAATTCAGTCCATTAAATGTCTGCAGCTAAATGGCTGAAATGTATTCATTGAGATGTTCACCCTCGCCACTGTCATAACTTTGGTGGATGTACATATAAAGGGTCTAAATACAACCTCGCGGATATGTCAGTGGACGTGAAGTTCAAAGAATATTTCTGATGGAAGATTACACAATGATATGTGCAGAACCTTGTAACTGTCAGCATTAGGGAGGTGCATAATAGTTTTATCTTGTGTCTGCTGTACAATGTATTGCTTCAGTCATGGTTAGCTCAGTTGATTGGATGGCTGGTTTGCATTGCAGAGTATGGACTGAATTTCCACATTGGCTGAGGTTACTTTTAAGGACTGTCCTTCTCAACCTCTCCCCTCTCCTGAGGTGTGGTGACCCTCACATTAAACCACCACCAGTCATCTCTTTCTAATGAGAGAAAGAGAGAGCAATCCTACTTGTCTGGTAAAACTATGGTAATTTTACCATTCTACTACTTCAGTAAATCCTGTGTAGAATAGGTGTATTTGTTCTGATGGTGCAATGGGACAATGGGGTATGTCAAAGAACAAGCTTCTGGTCCCAGGCTCCCTTGAGGAAGAGAGATTTTTGATGATGGTGGCTATGTTTATGGCGAATGTCACCACTAGGTGGAATAATAAGTGCACGTGGCCAGCTGACCTCACTGGCCTGGTCTGAGCTGTCCATCTCTTTGGCCATTTTGGGCGTCTGGGCGAGAAGGTGGTTCACTAGTTTCCTGCTGCCAGTTGACATCACAGGACGCATGGGAGCCTGTTTGGCATTATGGACAATCACGTCAGGCAAAGATGTGGCTCTTGGATGCAATTGCAAAGCACAGGAAAAGGAAAGAGCAATAAATACTGGCCTAGCCAGTGACCGACACACATTGCAAAAAGATAAAGCGAAAAAAGACGATGTAGGGGAATGACAGACGGCTAAGTTGGAAATGCAGATCATTGGATTTTGTGCATCTGTCCTGCAGCGGTATTATCCCTACCTCTGGGCTGGAAAGCTTGGGTTCAAGTTCCACCTATTTTAATGGTGTGTCACAACACTTCGGAACAACTTCATTTTAAAACAATAGAGAGCTGGGTTTGCTGCTCGGGTATCCATGGAGACGGAACAGCAACGGCCTCAATGTTTTTAAGAAAGAGATGGACACCACAGGGGTTGGGGTGTACAGTATAGTCATAGAGTCATATGGCACCAAAACAGACCCTTCGGTCCAACTCATCCATGCCAACCACATATCCTAAATTAATCCAGTCCCACTTGCCAGATTTGGTCCACATTCCTCTTCATCCTTCCTATTCATATACCCGTCCACCACTTCCTCTGGCAGCTCATTCCATACACGCACTACCCTCTGTGAAAAAAGTTGCCCCTTAGGTCCCTTTTAAATATTTCCCCTCTCACTCTAAACCTATGCCCTCTAGTTTTAAATTCCCCTACCCCAGGGAAAAGTATTACCATTATATTGTGGTCTGAGCTGATGGAACCTTGGCTAGTCACCCTAACGCTCTACTTGTGATTTTATAAACCCCTATAAGGTCACCCCTCAGCCTCTGACACTCCAGGGAAAATAACTCCAGACTATTCAGACTCTCCCTATAGCTCAAATTCCTGCAATCCTAACAACATCCTTGTAAATCTGTTCTATTGTCTGTCCCTCTAACACCATTTAAACATTTTTCCCTATGCTTTCTTCACGGTGGCATGGTGGCTCAGTACCTCACAGCCCCAGGGTCCTGGGTTCAACACCTGCCTTGGGTGACTGTCTGTGTGGAGTTTGCACATTCTCCCCGTGTCTGTGTGGGTTTCCTCTGGGTGCTCTGGTTTCCTCCCACAATCCAAAGATGTGCAGGTTAGGTGAATTGGCCATGCTAAATTGCACCTGGTTTTAGGTGCATTGGTGAGGGGGGAATGCGTCGGGGTGGGTTGCTCTTCGGAGGGTCGGTGTGGACTTGTTGGGCTGAAGGGCCTGTTTCCATACTGTATGTAATCTAATCTAGTACTGCCCCCTGGTGGATAGTGATTGTTTTCAGCTGGGATTTCTCTTAAACATAGAGAAGGCTGGGCTCTTCTAAACAGGGCTGAAAATGTGTTGCTGGAAAAGCGCAGCAGGTCAGGCAGCATCCAAGGAACAGGAAATTCGACGTTTCGGGCATAAGCCCTTCCTCCTGTTCCTTGGATGCTGCCTGACCTGCTGTGCTTTTCCAGCAACACATTTTCAGCTCTGATACTCCAGCATCTGCAGACCTCACTTTCTCCTCTTCTAAACAGGGAAAGGATACAGAAAAGAAAAGGTGGGAACTGATGTCAGTGCCAAAGTATAAATTTCCAATAAAACCCTTGTGAATTCTTGCAAGTTCAATTCAGTGCATGGATATCAGCCTGTTAAACAATGAATGAGCAAAATGGAAGATAAATAAAACTTCCACACAGACCCAGGTTGTGAGGAACTTATTTGGAGATCAGTGTCTAGAGACTGTAACATGAACTTCACAGAGCACTTGGCATCTCAGTGAGAGAGCTCTAAGCAGGTTCACAATCCCCTCAGTTATCCCCTGACTCCATTGGAAATGAGGGCGCTGGGTCCCTTTAAGCTCAGACCAAATAATTTTGTGCAACAGTTCGGATTAAACGAAACTTGCATTCTGAGAGTGATATTCTTATCGAGCTGCCACTCAAAAGGGCACCGTTAATATGTCTGCCCGCCCAGAGTTGTAACGTGACCTGCTGTTATACGATTTGATCTATAAATGGCAGCTGGGAGCTTGATAATTCATGCAGTTGAGTGCGGAGAGGCACCAGCCAGTTTAAAATGAGCTGTCAGTCACGCTACTTGATATCTCCATATCACTCGATTTCAAATTTCCAGCAGCTCAGACCACAATATAATGGTAATACTTTATTCATGGGGTCAGGTCATGGAAAATGTCACCTCCACTTCAAAACTGAAATATGCATACAGTTCTGAATTAATTCCCTGGTTGCATGAAGTCAGATTGTCTGTCAACCATCAGAGAACAACAGTGTACTCTGGCCTAGTCCTTGAATATTTGGACATTTCTGAATCCCTTTAAAATCCCCATGTATGTTGATAGTTGGAAACACTCCAGTTCATTGTCCTTCAGTTGGCACCAACTGTAACGTCCTCTTACAATACAATGCCTGCACAAAATATTCTTTCTCACTGTTTTACTATCTCTCTTCTTTCTCACACACTTTCACACTCTGTCTCTCTGTCCTTGTCTCTCTGTCTCTGTTGTTTAATGAAAATATTTTCTTTTTTAGAAGGTTAGAAACCCAGTGGTAGTGTTATGGATGTGTATGTTCATGGCTTGAGTTACAATCAGGTACACAATCCTTTTTCTGAGGCCAGTTGTTTTTCGGAATTTGGAATTTTTCTGATTTCGGAATAAATGGCATTTTCACAGTGAAATTACCTAACAGCAGACACATGTGGGAATAGTCTGAGCTCTGAAACACAATTCGGGTGGGTGTGGAGTTGGGTCACATGTTCGCATGCCAAAATGACGCTCTGCACTCCATGAAAAGAGTTTCAGATTTCAGAGCTTTTTGGATTTCGGAATTTCAGATCAAGGATTGTGTACCTGTACTCTGGAGACATGAGCTCGAAACACACCAGAGGCTGGGGAAATTAAAGTCAATTACTCAACCAATCTGGAATAAAGTGCCAACCTTATTGATCAATTCATGAAACTACATGATTGGAGTCAAAACCCTGGTTCACTAATGGTCTTCATTGAAGGAAGTCTATCATTCTTACTAGGTCTGGTTTATACGTGACACCACATCATTGCCAATGTGAGTGATTTTTAACAGCCACAAAGTGTGTTGTACCAGAGTGTGACCATTACTGTGGACGTACCCACACCATAAGGCCGACAGTGAAGGTGCCCTATCACCTTCTCATCGGCAATAAATTTTAACCTTGCCATCGACACTCAACACCCTAACGTCAATTTGTAATATATTGAAAAGGTCCTGATTCAGTTCATCTTCTGTTCAACTCTCTACCATTTTATCTCACTACTTCTCTCTATCCATCCATTTAGATTAGATTCCCTACAGTGTGGAAACAGGCCATTTGGCCCAAGTCCACACTACTCAGAGAGTAGTAAGGGTATGGAATGCTTTGCCTGCAGCGGTAGTCGATTCGCCAACTTTAAGTACATTTAAGTTGTCATTGGACAAGCATATGGACGTACACGTAATAGTGTAGGTTAGATTGGCTTCAGATTGGTATGACAGGTCGGCGCAACGTAGAGGGCCGAAGGGCCTATACTGTGCTGTAATGTTCTATGTTCTATGTTCCTCTGAAGAGTAACCCACCCAGACTCATTTCCCTCTGACAAATGCACCTAACACTATGGGCAATTTAGCATGGCCAATTCACCTGACCCACACGTCTTTGGGCCATGGGAGGAAACCCACACAGACACTGGGAGAATGTGCAAAGTCCACACAGGCTGGAATTGAAACTGGGTCATTGGTGCTGTGAAGCAGCAGTGCTAACCACTATCTTACCAATCTATCTCTCCAACCTTAATTCTCTAAATCTTTAGCTATTTCTCGCTATTTCTTGCCTTCAATTCTCTGGTTTGTCCCATCTAACTTCCTAACCATTTCTTTCTATCAGTCATGTATCTTGTAAAATTTGATCATGCGGTGAAGTCGAGTTCCTTTGTCTAGTCAGAAAACAAAACCACAGTCGCTGGTCTAGTGAGATCCATGCATATCATGATGAGGTTAGCTATACTGACATCAACAAGAGAAAAGAGACTAAGTCGAAAGTGAACATGTGATGAGAGAGGTCCAATACACACTAGAGCTGTATCAAGATGTATATAAAGGAATATTACAGTACATAAGTTCAAGATTTGTGCAAAGATTAAGGGTGGCACGGTGGCACGGTGGTTAGCACTGCTGCCTCACAGCGCCAGGGACCTGGGTTCAATTCTCGCCTCAGGCGACTGACTGTGTGGAGTTTGCACGTTCTCCCCGTGTCTGCGTGGGTTTCCTCCGGGTGCTCCGGTTTCCTCCCACAGTCCAAAGATGTGTGGGTCAGGTGAATTGGCCATGCTAAATTGCCCGTAGTGTTAGGTAAGGGGTATATGTAGGGGTATGGGTGGGTTGCACTTCGGCGGGTCGGTGTGGACTTGTTGGGCCGAAGGGCCTGTTTCCACACTGTAGGGAATCTAATCTAATTTGTAGCTCAGATGCTGGTTGCAGTTGCTGTGGGTATGTTTGCGAACATACCCACAACAAGCAGTACATAAGTAGTAGTGCATAAGTAGTCAGGAAGACTTGGTGTTCCCATGTACCTGCTGCCTTTGTTCTTTTACTTGAACTTGAGTTTAGAAGGTCCAGTTAAAGGAGGCTTTCAGAGAAATTCCTGCAGTGAATTCTTCCCAGAATGCACGTTACTGCTGCTGGTGTATCAGCGGTCAAGGGTGAATATTTAAGGAAGTGGATCGAGTGCCAATTAAAGCAGTTAAGTTTTAGATGGTGGTGAGCTTCTTGAATGTTGTTGGATGTGTAGCCATCCAGGCAAGTGAAGAGTATTTCCTGATGCGCCTTTCCTGTGCCTTGGAGAGACAGTGGTGTAGTAGTCATATCACTGGACGCGTTAATGCACTGTGGTCATGGCTTTAAATCCCAGCAACCACTGGAGTGAAAAGCTAGCCTCAGTTATGGTGACCATGAAAGCATCATTGGTTGATGTAATAATGCTTTTAGTTCACTGTGCCCTTTGGAAAAGGAAACCAGCCATTCTGATCTAGTCTACATATGATGCCAAACCCAGAGCAATGTGGTTGACTCTTTTGAAAATATCTGAAATGTTCAACCAAGCCACACAGTTCAAGGGCAATTAGGGATGGTCAATAAATGCTGAGCTTGCTAGTGATACCTGCATCCCATTAAAGATTTTGTAAAAAGGATTGTAAAAGTTCTGGAAGTGAATGATTCAGCACAGAATACCTGGTCCCTAACCTGCTCTTGTAGCCATAATATTTCAGATTAATTATAGCCTCGAGGGTGTCAATAGACATAGAAAAATGAATCTGCTGAAGATGACTCTGAACCAGCCTGATAGGTCAGAATTACAGAATTGTTGCAATTTGGAAAGTGGCCATTCAGCCCATCTAATTCCTGACCATATTTGTTAATCAAGACCAGCACACTCATTTCGTGAGGTATCTGAATCCAAATAATGACTGGAGAAAGATGACAGAGAATCAATTTTGGACTGTTTCCATCAAGCGGTTACTAACAAAACCGAGTAGTAAAACCTTTTGGAAAATCTAATGGCATTCTGATATTCTCTATAGGTCTGACATAAATTGATTTGATGTGGTAGATGTTGGAGAAGTTGTGGGACAATCTAGGAACAGAGGGCATAATCTCAGACAAAGGGATTGCCCATTTAGGACATAGGGACAGCGTTAGGGTTAGGAAGAATTTCTTTTCTGAAGGTTGTAATCCTGTGGAATTCTTT
This sequence comes from Hemiscyllium ocellatum, assembly GCF_020745735.1. Lineage (NCBI taxonomy): Eukaryota > Metazoa > Chordata > Chondrichthyes > Orectolobiformes > Hemiscylliidae > Hemiscyllium > Hemiscyllium ocellatum. The sequence goes on along the minus strand of NC_083442.1, from coordinate 25,282,285 downwards.
AACATAGCTGGCTGTCGAGGCCGGGTCATGACGTACATTCAAGGCTGAGAAAAACAGATTTTTATTCAGTAAGAAAATGAAGAGTTATGGGAAAAAGACAGGCAAGTGGAGTTTGGGATTAACAGATCAGCCATGATCTCGTTGAATGTTGGAGCAGACATAAAGGGCTGAATGGCCTACTTCTGCTTCTCCGTCTTATCAATAAATCAGTTGTCACATTCACTCAGTAGGAGGCCCCTAACCTCAGACTGAGAAGGTAAGTACTTGAGCATGAACGTAGGAGGCTGTCTCATTGATGACAATGATTAAGGTGGAGAAGTGCTTAAACCTTGTACTTAATTAGAATCTATGCAGTTCACGTCATGAAGATAAAGAATTACTTTAAAAGTCCTAAGACTCCAGCCACATCTCAATCCCAGAGCAGTGGACCCTAAACATCATCTAGAACACCACACAACTCCAATAGTAGTTCAGGCACTGCTACAATGACTGAGGCATAAAGTCTAGCCTGGCATTCAAATGAGGGAGTGCCGCACTGTTGTAAGCACTGTCTGTCAGAAATTGAAACAGAGACCCTATTTATCTGCTCCAATGAACAGAAATGATCTCATACACTGTGACTAGGAACTGCAGGGGATTTTCCCCCAGACCCTGGGCCAGTATTTATTCCACAGATAACATCACAAAAAAACAGATTATTGGGTTACTAAATCATTTGCACAGTTTGGCTGTTTCATTTCCTGCATTTTATGATTAGAAGGGTGACTACAAGATATATATTATTCACTTTGGGATTTCCTGATGGTGTGAAATGTAAATGCAAAAATGTTTTCTTTCTTAAAATGAGATACTGTTCTGTTAAACTAGACTTCAATAGGATGAAGATCAGGTGGGTGTCAAACAGATGAGTGATCATTTTATGTCAGACTGTGGTGAAGATGGGACTTTATCCCATCAATTCTACATTTGCAGCATAACTTAGGTGTGGAACCTTCAAGGATACAAGTATGTTATCCCCATGTTCTAAGGACAGAAAGGGAGGTGTAACAGAAGGATCTTACTAGAGATCCATTCTCAAAGTTTTTTGTTTATGCTGTTGAAATGAGGGACATGTTGTTGAAGTTTAACTCCTTGTACTCATCAGGACCAATGCAAGAGTGCCAAATTTCAAACGATCACAGCAGTTTATACTACAGGAGAAGAGGATTCTGAATGAATGGCAAGTTGACTCCAATTGGCCAAGCTATGAAATAATTGCTGTTTGGAGGACCTTACTGTTAACTTGGCTGCTCCGTATAGCCACCTGCCTTCCAACTATTGTGGTTGCTTAAAATCTGAGATTCTTGCATTTGTCCTGATGAGTAGAAGATGAAAACATTTGGCAACTTATCTCTTGCTTGTCAACAACATTGAAGTTCTGTACCATCAAGTGACTGCTTTCTGCTAACTCGAAGGGAAGCAATGGCATAGCAAGAACATCACTGGCCTACCGTGGTAGATGGAGAAGTTCGAATTTAAATATGTACCTGGGCATGTGAGGTATAGGTGATATGCTGGAAAATTTGCTGGATAGGGCCTCTTTCAGTGCTTTAGACCTCAATGACTCTAATAAATTGAGAATAGCTTTGCGAAGTCAGGAGCTTATTGTGGTGTCTGATTTAAAGGAGTGCAACATAGACATGGAAATCAAACCTGATTCCTCAATCCACCATCTCCTCATTTGAATCTGGAGTCTTCCTGAATTGATCCCACTATCACACTTTATTCATTGTTCTTTTTTACATCTGCTGTACGTTTACCTGTTACTTCACATGAAATAGGATGCTGTACTATTCATTGGACCCCCAATCATAGAATCCCTGTAGTGTGGAAATAGGCCATTTGGCCCATCAAGTTCACACTGACCCACCAAAGAGTAACCCACCCAGATCATTCCCCTACCCTATTACTCTATATTGTTCCACAGGACAATTTGATTCAGAATAGTCAACTGATTAATAATTCCTTCTTCTTTCCTATATCACACCCAGTTGTGCCCCAGTACTTATAAATTAAATTTGATTCCTCACAGTATGGAAACAGGCCCTTCGGCTCAACAGGTCCACACCTACCCTCCTAACCTGCAATCCTCTTCCTGACCTCTCCGCCCCCACCCCACTCCGGCCTATCACCCTCACCTTGACCTCCTTCCACCTATCCCACCTCCATCGCCCCTCCCCCTAGTCCCTCCTCCCTACCTTTTATCTTAGCCTGCTTGGCTCTCTCTCTCTTATTCCTGATGAAGGGCTTATGCTCGAAACGTTGAATTCTCTATTCCTGAGATGCTGCCTGGCCTGCTGTGCTTTGACCAGCAACACATTTGCAGCTGTGATCTCCAGCATCTGCAGACCTCATTTTTTACACCTACCCTCCAAAGAGTAACCCATCCATACCCACTCCCCCACACTACACTTACCCCTGACTAATGCACCTAATTCTATGGGACAATTTAGCATGTCCAATTTACCTGACCTGCACATCTTTGGACTGTGGGAAGAAACCAGAGCACCTGGAGGAAACCCACGCAGACACAGGGAGAATGTGCAAACTCCACTCAGACAGTCGCCCAAGGTGGGAATCGTTCCTGGGTCCCTGGCACTGTGAGGCAGCAGTGCTGACCACTGAGCCACCATGCTGCCCCAAAAAGGAAGCTAATGTATTTACATTGGTCATGCTAGATTTGCAAACCTCTTATCAAAAGGCTTGAATGCCCAACCCAATGCTCCATTCATTTCAATAGTTGGGTTTTTACTAAAGGCCAATTGTGCAGAGGGTTTGACGATATTGTCTGCATCTCAGGTGTAAGGAAGGGAAGGGAAGTGGACAACTCAGAGAGACACCAGTCCTATACCTTCATTGGGCCACACAGAACTGTGCTGGCAACATCCCGTGGAGAAGTTTGGAAGATGTCCCCTCACAGTCACCCAATGTTAAGAAGGATGAAAGATAATCAGGGTATAAGTAATGATTAAACAACATTTACAGCACAGAAACAGGCCATTCAACCCATCTGTTCTGTTCCCTCAGAGCCTTCTGCCACTTCAGATCAGCATTCTATCCTTTTCTCCTTGGTGGAGTTAGCCAGCCCCTCCTTGAGAACATCAGTACTATTTGCCTCACTTATTCCCTGCAATAACAAATTCCACAAAAAGCATCAAAATAAGAACAAAGTACATCTCTATGACTCTATAACTGCGGACGCTGGAAATCTGAAATAAAAACAGTGTTGGAGAAATTCAGCAGATCTGGCAGCGTCTGTGAAGTGAAAAACCATTCACAGATGAAGCCGGACACACCAAGTCTTTCCAGCACTTCCTGTATCTGTTCCACAAAACCACCCACCAGTTAAGGAAGTTCTTTCAGAGTTCCTTATTGGATTTATTTGTTTTATGAGCCCTAGCTCTGAACCACCCCCACCTCCCGACAAGTGGAAACATCTCTATATTGACCCTGGCAAATTCTCCCAACATTTTAAAGACATATATCACCCTCAGACTTTTCTATTTCACAGAGAAAAATACACCAGGCTGTTTAACCCTCATGGTAGATATGAATACTCAGTTCTACTCTCATCCTCGTCAACTCTATTTTTAAACCTTTTCTGTTAGCCTCTTTGTGCAGTGAAAGCTAGAATTGTGCTCGTAATCTCAAGAGTGATCCACCCAAGGTTCTACACAATTAACGCAGAGTTTTGCTGCTTTTCAATACAATTCCTCTAACACAATGAGGGAACAAGGATAAAATAGTTGGTTGTTAAATAAAAGCAGTCCTTCCATTGTGTTTCAAAATCTCACATATGCATGTCATGCTTGCGTTGGTTCAATTATCAAATTCAACACATCGCCACTGAGTAACTAGAGAATCTGACAATGCGCAGTGTACTTTGAAGAACAAGCATTGTGAAAAAAAAGAGAAAGAAAGCTAATTATCCTATTCTGCACCTGATAATTCTCCTCTGTGGAGAAGAACGAGGGGTATGTAAGTACCTTCTCATCTAGGGAGCACAAAATCATTCCCTTCTGTTCTGTTCCTGCAGCATGGTGCTGTCATGTGCTATTTACTTATTTAACTCTTCCCCCATCTTAACACCCCTGAGAAACAGCAATTAGTCTCTAACTGAGGACATGGTCTTCTGCCCCTCGATGGAGAGACTGTAATGCAGTGACGATGCCAACGGACTAGTAAGCCAGGTTGAGGGTCATGCGTTCAAATCAAACTACAGCAACAGATGCAACTGAAATTCCAAATGAAAAAAAAATCAAAAGAACTCTGGATGCTGTAAATCAGAAACAAAACCGGAAGTTCCTGGCAAAGCCCAGCAGGTCTGGCAGCGTCTGTGGAGAGAAATTGGAGTTAACATTTCAAGTCGAGCAACCCTTACTCAGACCCGTTGAGCTTTGCCAGCAATTTCCTTTTTGTTTTCTGAGTTGAACTTCAATTCGATAATAATCTGGATTTGAAAGCCAGTTTCGGTAGTACTGACCATTTAGACTGTTTCTTTTCTTTTCTGGGCTGTTATTAATTCCACTGAGCTGAGTGTCCTGCAGTTAAGAGTCAACGATAATACTGTTGGTTTGGAGTCACATGCAGACGAGACCAGGGAGGGACAATAGAATTCCTTCCTTGAAGAGGCATCAGTGGGCGGCACGGTGGCACAGTGGTTAGCACTGCTGCCTCACAGCGCCAGAGACCCGGGTTCAATTCCCGACTCAGGCGACTGCCTGTGTGGAGTTTGCACATTCTCCATGTGTCTGTGTGGGTTTGCTCCGGTTTCCTCTCACAGTCCAAAGATGTGCAGGTCAGGTGAATTGGCCACGCTAAATTGCCTGTAGTGTTAGGTGTAGGGGTATGGGTGGGTTACGCTTCGGCAGGTCGGTGTGGACTTGTTGGGCCGAAGGGCCTGTTTCCACACTGTAAGTAATCTAATCTAAAATGAATCTTTATCAGCGGGACTAGAATTATATTCAGAGTTTATTAGTCAAATTCATATTTCACTTAGCTGCCATGCTAGGTTTGAATCCATGTTCCATTGGACTGTTAGCCTGGCCCTTTGGTTTACTAGTGCAGTGATATCCCCATAGCTTATTGTCTTAAAAACCCATCTGGCTCACTCATGTCCTTTTAGAGAAGGAAATCTGCTCTCCGTCCCCCTTGTGACCAGACCCACAGTGATGTTGTTGAATCGTAACTGCCCTCTGAAAAAGTTGAGCAAGCCATTCAGTTCAGGGGCAATTAGGGATAGGCAGCAAATGCCAACTTTGCCCCCACCTCCGGAAGAGAAGTAAACAAATAACAGAGCACAGCGGGGCCTTAAAGGATCCAGCCATTATGGACAGCACTCTGCTTGAGCAGCTTCCATCAAGACATCCAGTAGGAAAGGAGGTTCCTCTGTGTAATCGCACATGCCATCTTAAGTAGCATAAAGCTGCCTGCATTAGGAAATGATGTACCCTCTGATGTTGCGTGAGCAACATGATGAGAGACACGCACAAGCCCAAGTGGACAACAAGGTCACTGTTGTTGGGTCATGAGGAGCAGGACAAAAAACAAAGTACACAAAAATAAAACAGGTCAGGTCTTTACATTGAGGATGTGATTGACGTTTGTATCTGAAACCCTGGCCATGTCTCAGGGAGCTCAGAATTCGGCCATAAGTAGATTTCACCATTCTGAAATGTATCTTTTGCTGTTTCCAGGGTTTGTGAGTTTTGACAATCCTACCAGTGCTCAGGCTGCCATTCAGGCTATGAACGGCTTTCAGATTGGGATGAAGAGGCTAAAAGTACAACTGAAACGACCAAAAGACGCTAACCGACCATACTGACCTTCCCACCGCTCCTAAACAGGTAGACATCCCAGCACTGTGTGAGCATGGAACAGCTTGCTGTCAACATGTCAGCACACAGTGCTGCAGTCAAAAGAATATTACCACAAGTTACTCACTCCAGCCATACAGTAATGTGAATGTCACAGTATCACTTGCTTTACAAAAACAAAAATGATCTGGTCATAGTTAAAACAATTAGAAAAGTGTACTTGTTGCATTTTAAGCACGTTGGGATTCAGCCAAAACAAAAAGGGTTACCCTTTGAACATGAAAGATGGGTCAATGTGTCAGGAATAGTAAATGGGAATGATACTTGTGCAGTCGCAGGCAGCTTTAAGTCTGAGTATGTTTTGGTGAAGAGCTTTCTTCGCAAGCAGTTTTTCTCTGTCCTGTGTTGCTCCTTCATCCACACACCAACCTCCTTCCCCACCTTCGAGCAGTAACAGGTTATAACAGCTTTCCCTGTGCCATTGTCAGCTCAGCATTGCCAGCTCCATTGGCCAGAAGTGATCGGGTGACATTGGCTGTGCACGGTCTCACCCAGAAAGTCACGTTAAGGATGTCTGAACGTTTTGCTTTTGCCCATCCTCAAAACCGTTGGCACGGTAACAGAGGAAATTATAATTGAGGCATTTACATTCTTCTCAATTCTCACAGAACAAGTCCCTTTGCTTTTCTCGAAATCAATTGACTTCCGATCCTCCGGAAGGAAAGAGCTTGAAAAATTATGTTTGTAAGATTTTTAAATTTTTAAAGAAATTATTGTGTGTGAGAATATTTTTGTCTCTGTGTTTTTGAAAAAATATATCTGTCTCAGAATTGTAAATGTTTAAAGAAGCATGAAAACATAGAAACAAAGAAAATAGGAGCAGGGGTAGACACTTGGGCCTTTGAGTGTGCACCACCGTTCAATATAATCATGGCTGATCATGTAATCCCAGTCCCACTTTCTCTCCATACCTCTTGATCCTTTTAGCCGTAAGAACCATGCCCAGCTCCCTCTTGAAAATATTCTAATGAACTGACCCCAACAGCTTCCTGTGGGAGAGATTTCCACAGATTCACAACTCTCTGAGTCATCTTAGTCCTGAATGCCATGCCCCTGATTCTTAGACTATGTGTATAATTGTGTGTATGAGAATATTTGTGTCTATGTACATGGGTCATTGCGCATGGGAGTATTTGTGTGGATGCATTCATGGATCTGTGTGTGTGATTATGTGTGTGAGCATGTATATACCTGTGGCAGTATCGGGGCAGAATTTAATGGTAGTGCTCAAGGGAAGCAATGTCCTCCAACAAAAACACAGCAATCCCATTCCCCGATATGTGGGAAAACTAATTTTTTAACTCGTGCTGGGAACTCTGCTGCCAAGGCTCAAGTTCCATGGGAGACATTTAAATGTTCCACTTCCGCCCAAACAAATGTGAGGGTCAATCAGAAACCGATGTCTGTCCATTACCAATGGTGCCCCCAGGAGCAATGGCTGCTGCAGGTAATACACTTTGTCCTTCACCAGGGATCAGTGGAAAAAGGTCAGTGAGGGAGTGATGCAGGGTGGGGTAGCTAGTGGAGGGGTAAGTCAGAGGAAAGAGTGGCAGGGTCAGCAACTCTGATAGGAATCTCCGGTCTTCCTGATGCCAGGTCGGTCGATTATATATCGAGTGCCCTTGACTGATGGACTCTTCCTAAAGACAAGAGACTGCGCAGTCATTCCCCTGCCCATCTCTGGTGGATTAGACCTTTCAGTGAGCATTAATTGGTGACAGGCAGGAAGGCAATCCACTCGTCTTCCTGGGTGCTTACAGCACCCTGGTAGTGTTCCTACCTCTGGGTCCAAGTCCCAATCGCTCTTGAGGTGTGTCATAACATCTCTGAACAGGTGGGTTAGAAATATCTCCACTGGCCTTCCTCCTCCACACTTAGTCAGAGGCAGAGGCAGCAATGAATCCCCACTCTGTACCCTCCCACTTGATGGATCTTAACTCACAAAAGGGCATTAAATTCTACCCTTGGAGTGCATGTGCCTGTGTAGATTCTGGGCACAGCTGGCGGTATAGGAGAATAGATAGTGACTGGTGCTGCATCCCCATGCTGGCAGAGGGGTGCGGGTGTGGGGGAAGGGGGTGCTGTTCCTGGTAGACGTCGAGAGGTGTACAGTGCCCATGAGAGGTGAAAACTTGCTATGTGCAAAGTAACAATGAATACATTAGCACTGTGTGACATGCCAATTGTTGGTTATTTAAACCCTATTTAAGGTTACTTTTTTTTTCCATTAATAGCCTAGTATTCCTGTGGTAGTGCACAGAAAGGGCAAGGCCAGATATAGTTTTTATTCATTCATGGGTGTTGGTAGCTGGGCCAGCATTCATTGCCCACCCCTAGTTGCCCTTGAGAGGATGGTGATGAGCTGCCTTCCTGCATTGCCGCCGTCTATTTGCTGTGGACAGGTCCACAATGCCATTAGGGAAGGAAACCTAGCAACATTAAAGAAACACCGACATACAGGCGTATTTCCCAGTCGGGATGATGTGCAACTTGGCGGGGAACCTGCAGGTGGGTGTTTGGCTATATCTGCAGCCACTGCCCTTCTAGATGGTAGTGGTTGTGGATTTGGAAGGTGCTGTCTAAGGAACTCTTATGAATTTCTGCAGTGCATCTTGTCAGTGCTGCACATTGCTGCTTCTGATCAGAGAGGAAGTGAATGTGATGCCAGTCAAGTGAGCTGCTTTGTCCTGGATGGTGTGAGGTGAATTAGAATTAAAAAGTGAGGGAAATAATTAACCAGGGAGCATAGATAGAATACAATTACCAATTACAATGATACATGCACTTCCAAATTTTATATAAAGCTAAGACTCGATAACACTTATGCATTTAGCAAAATTTAGGAGAATCGGGGAGCAGAGAAAATAGGTTAGAATGTTCAATCCATCCACGGGCTAATGCTCTTAAGTCTGTTTGCACCACTGGCTACTGCCGGAATTTATTTTGATTAAAAAGATCTGGAATTGAAAGCAGCTATAGTGATGGTCACCATCAATAGTTGCGAAGACACTTCTGGTTCACTAATACACCCTCCTGGGTAAAGAAACCTGCTGCCCTCACCCCAAAACAGCTGCAACACCACTCCAGATCCATAGCAATGAGTTGTCTCTCAGTTATCCTTAGGTGCTGGGCAACAAATGCTGGCTTTAGCAGTGAATAAAGCAAATCACAAAACTCAGATGCTGCAATGCCTCTGCTGACAGGAGATGAGAAGTACAGTGTGACACGTTTACATAGCAAATTCCAATATGAATCTGGGCTTTGGACATTGTAACGGAGTGGCAAGTGTGAACTTGAACTCCGCTACTTGTGAATTTGTCAAATCTGTCATTTTTGATAATAAATGGCTAGTTATTGGAAGTTCATTCTAGTGTATTAGTGCAAACATTACTAATGTCTCACAGCATGGCTTCAAAATGTCTTTTGTCTGGGACTGGCGGGGGTTTCTCTGTCTCCTTCACATCAGGTGTTATAAAGATATTTCCTGATTGTCAGAAGCATGCAAGATTTCAAATGAGTATTTGTATTTTTGGAACTGTCATAAGGCAGTGTAACATTTAAAAATAAGCCTATTACTCATTAGCAAAGGGAGATTATTTTGTTTGACTGACAGACGAATCGCACATACCGAGCGTCGTATCCATAGGAAATTACAAGTTGAAGAAATCCCTTTGTCCCATTTGAGAACATCTTTCAGAATACTAAACCCAACCAGCTCCCCCATTGCAAAAGCACACCATGATAAACAGATAGAGCATCGGCTGATGTATCAATGAAGGGAGCCACAGGTTCTGTCGTAATCCACTACAGCATCAGCCGAGATTTATACTCTTAAGTCAGACATGTTCATAGAATCATTGAATCCAAACAGATCAGAAAGAGGCCATTCAGTCCATCAATTCCACACTGACCCTATGAAGAGCATCTCACCCAGAGTCAGACCTCCATCCTGTGCTTATAACCCCACGTTTACAATGGCTAACCCTACACATCCCTGGACACTATGGGCAATTTAGCACAGCCAACCCACCTAACCTTCACATCTTTGGACTGTGGGAGGAAATTCATGCAGATACAGGGAGAATGTACAAAACTTCACACAGACCAATTGCCCGAGGTTGTAATTGAACACGGGTCCCTAGTGCTGTGAGGCAGCAGCGCTAACCACTGAGCCATTATACCACCCTAATTAAACAGGTATTTCAGATCTGGTGCACTGGATGGTGTAAGATTCTTAAGAAACAGTGACAAGATATTCCAGAAAGTGAAAACATTAAATACAGTCAGGATATTGAGCCTGATAAAGTAATTCTCCATCAGTGGAAGTTTTCCATTTTCAGCTTTAGTTAATGAGATTAAAAAGCTAAAGTAGTCCAACCAGACCGGAAAGCTGCTCTCTCATTAGAGAGAGAAAAATGGTTGGTGTTGGTTTAACATGAGGGTCACTCCACCTCAGGCAAGGGGAGAGATTGAGAAGGAGAGTCCTTCATGGTAACTTATGGGAATTGAACCCATATTGTTGGCATCACTGCATCTCCAGCAAGCCAATTGAGCAAGTCAACTCCTTTGTATGAGATTATGTTGTCCCTACTAAGCGTTTCATCAAATTGCAATAGAAACAGAATGCAGGTAATACTCTGACAGCATCTATGGTGAGAAAACAGTTCGTGTTTTAAATCCAGTGACTCTTCATCAGAACCGTTCATCAGGTTCATCATTAGTACAAAAAAAGATCATGAACCCATCAGCGTCACAATGTCTCAATTTTATTAAGAATCACAAGTCCCTGAAATAAATGAATCAGCTTAACCTTTCTTTGTCAGGATGGAACTCCAGCAGATGACGTGGCCAGCCAAATCTACTTTCCTTCCACATTACGGGCAATCTTGAAAACTTACATTCTGTCACACAACACATAATTCAGGGATGCACAGAACCTCAAAACACAACGCTGAGCTCCCAAAATAATCAAGATGATACTGACAGGTTGGTCAGTTAGAAACAACGTGGGCTGGAAAAATGCATCATGCTGGAGAGAATGATGGGGTGCATTGATGACCTGAATATTTAGGAAGGTTTGAAAGGAGTAAAGAGACACCATGAGTATGTAGACAGAAAGCATGGTGGTTAGAATTCTTAGATGCTAGTTAGGGATTCCAGAGAAGATGTGAAATGTTGTGGGGAAGAAGCTTCAGTTAACCATATGCTAGTTATTGTACCAAGTGAGCCCTTTCTCCATAGTTAATGAGAGACTGTACAGAATGGACAATATTAACAGAAATGAGGTCTCTCAGAAAGATAGCCAAGGTAGAGTTCTTGAGAAGATCTGTAGCTTGGGTTATGGATGATGTTGTGGATTCGTTCATTGCGCCAATGTGTTTTTTCTGCAGATAAACACACAGGGTCAGCGAACACACCCGCAAATTCAAAGGTCAAGTAGCCAAATGTGTCCCAAAATGGATAGCCCTCAGGAATCAACAGACAAAACACTATATTTGAAATCTCTTCCCAATGATTGTTAACGAGTCTACTGCGATAACAGGAGAAGCCCTGGCACATGAGTAAAAAGCTGTCGAGTCAGTCTCCACACAGCAGATATCATTCAGCCCATCATGTCTGTGGCAGCTCACAAAATGGTCACTGCACCCAGTGGCGTTGTCTCACCTTCTCCCTGTAACCCACCAGGTCCTTCCTTTTCCAGTCATAATTCCAATTCTCCCTTGAATGTCTCCATAGAACGTGCTTCCACCACGCTCTCCAGCAGCATATTCCGATCCCAACCACTCACTGGGAGAAGCAATTTTTCCTTGTGTCCCCATTGTTTCTTTACCAATGCCTATCCCCTCTCGATGGTTCCATCAATGGGAATGGCTTCTCTCCATTCCATGTAAGCCAGGCCCCATTTGACTTTGAGCATCTCTGTCAAATCTCTGCGCAACCTTTCCGTCTCTAATGAAACGAGTCTCTCTCCAATAACTTCCATCTCCCTAATGAGTAAAGTACATTAAGGGATCAGGTTAACAGGAGCAATGTCAGTTGAAGCTTACGAGATCTGGCAGCCTATTTGACACCCGTGTACTGCCATTCTCTTCAATGAAGTCAAACAGGAGAAATTATACCATTCCACTGTAATACACAAAACAAGTGAGGTCAGCTCAAGCTTGTGTCCAAAATGGGTGGCAAAATATACCCAGGAGAAAGTGAGGACTGCAGATGCTGGAGATCAGAGCTGAAAATGTGTTGCTGGAAAAGCGCAGCAGGTCAGGCAGCATCCAAGGAACAGGAGATTCGACGTTTCGGGCATAATTATGCCCGAAACGTCGAATCTCCTGTTCCTTGGATGCTGCCTGACCTGCTGCACTTTTCCAGCAACACATTTTCGGCTCAGGCAAAATATACCCAGGCAAGAACATGTGTGACTGCGTGTTGTCACTATTGGGTGCCTGTAATGGGATCAGTTAACAAAAGGAAAATAGCAAGAACCAGTCAATCAGGGGCATCCAACCCTCTCACCTTTCCCGATCTGTCGGAGGAACTGGCATCGCACTACCATACAGATTCTGCAACACAATGCACACACTGATGAGAACGGGACTCACCCAGCAGCCGTTTCTGTCGCCGTAACATTGAGGGATAATAATTAAACCCCGGACTGCAGCCCCCAGGCCCCCCCAAACACCAGAGAGTTCTGCTGTCTGGGATATCTGGTGGAAGGCTTGACTTTCTGTTTCTCAAATGCAGTGATTGAGGGGCTTTCTACACATGGAAGTGTTAGAAAAACAAAATCACGAAATAAAGGTAAATCTGCTCTGGACTGAACCACCGAGTTGTTACAGCACAGAAGGAGGCCATGCGGCCTATTGTGCCTGCACCGGCTAGTTCAATGAGCATCAATACCCAACGCCAACCTCCTCCTTTCTCCCCATACACATTACTTCTATCCAACTAATCATCCAATGCTGTCTTGAATGTCTCAATTGGACTTACCTCCCACCACAGTTAGACAATAGACAATAGGTGCAGGAGTAGGCCATTCAGCCCTTCGAGCCAGCACCGCCATTCAATATAATCATGGCTGATCATTCCTAATTCGTATCCTCTTCCTGCCTTATCTCCATAACCCTTGATTCCACTATCTTTGAGAGCTCTATCCAACTCTTTCTTAAATGAATCCAGAGAGTTTCAAGGCGAGTTCATTCATTGAATTGCTACAGTGTGGAAGCAGGCCTTTCAGCCCATCAAATCCAAATCAACCCTCCAAAGAGCGTTCCTTACCCTATATAATTGCATTTTCTCATAGTTAACCCATCTCGCCTGTACGCCATGAAAAATTTAGCTTGGTCAATCCACTTAACCTGTCCATTTTTTGATTCGGGGAGGAAACCCACACAGACATGGGGAGAACATGCAAACTCCACACAGACAGTCACCCGAAGGTGGGATTGAACCCAGGTCTCTGGTGATGTGAGGCAGCAGTGCTAACCACTGGGCCCACTGGACCCCTCTACCCGTTGAGTGAGAGATATTTCCTCACTCCACCCCTGCGTGTTTTGCAGCTCACTTCAAATCAATGCCATCTTGATCTTGTTCCGTCTATGAATGCAAGCATGTACCCACCCAGGTGCCTTTTAAATGTTGCAACGATATGAGCCTCCATCACTTCCTCTGGCAGCTCATTCCATACACACAACACCCTCTGCGTGAAAAAACTGCCCCTTAGGTCTCTTTTATATGTTTCACCTCTCACCTTAAACCTCGAGTTCTGGACTCCTCCACCCTTTTGACTTTGCTCTATTTGCCCGATCCATGCCCCTCATGATTTTATAAACCTCTATAAGGTCATCCCTCAGCCACCGGCGCTCCAGGGAAAATAGCCACAGCCTGTTCAGCCTCACCCTATAGCTCAAATCCTCCAACCCTGGCAACATCCTTGTAAATCTTTTCTGATCCCTTTCAAGTTTCACAACATCCTTCCAATAGGAAGGAGACAAAAATTGCACGCAATATTCCAATAGTGGCCTAACCAATGTCCTGTACAGCTGCATCATGACCTCTTAACTCCTGTACTCAATGCTCTGACCAATAAAGGAAAGCATACCAAATGCCTTCTTCACTATCCTATCAACCTGTTACTCTACTTTCAAGGAGCTACGAACCTGCACTCCAAGGTCTCTTTGTTCAGCAACACTCCCCAAGGACCTTTCTATTGAGTGTATAAGTCCTGCTTTATTATCCAAATGAGACGGGAGGGGAGTATTTTGTTTGGATAATTGATCTGTTAATCAATCCAATATGGGTGGCACGGTGGTTCAGTGATTAGCACTGCTGCCTCACACCACCAGGATCCTAGCTTCGATTCCAGCCTCTGGCATCTGTGTGGAGTTTGCACATTCTCTGTGTGGGTTTCCTCCGGGTGCTCTGGTTTCCTCCCACAATCCAAAGATGTCCAGGTCAGGTGAATTGGCCATACTAAATTGCCCATAGTGTTAGTCAGAGGGAAATGGGTCTGGGTAGGTTCCTCTTCAGGGGGTTTGTGTCGACATGTTGGGCCAAAGGGCCTGTTTCCACACTGGAGGGAATCAAATCTAAACAAGTGTTAATTTGAGCGCCAGTTAGCAAATATTTCTTGGTTATCCGGCAATGTACCTCATAATGCGGTTAAAATGAATGCTGAGTTACCGAATGCCATTTTTATGGGACTTTGAGATCGCATTTGGATAATCCAAAATTCGGATAATTGAGGTTGTACTGTATATGTTAATTATATTATGATGGTAGTCAGTTGGAGGGTGTTACTTCATTAAATACTTATAAAGTAAGAGTGCTGGATTGCTGGCAGAAAGTTTACATAGATAATGCTTCACTCTTTGAGTAAATCTGTTGTCAAGGGAATTATTAGCATTCTTGTCTCACTTGGCATTAGGTAACAGCCTTAATGAACTTCCAGAGGAAGTGATGGATATGGGTACAATTACAACTTTTACAAGACATTTGGATAGATACTTGAATAGGAAAAGTTTGGAGGGACGTGGGTCAGGAGCAAACAGGTGGGGCTAGTTTTTTTGGCAACATATTCAGCATGGACTGGTTGGACCAAAGGGTCTGTTTCAGTGCTGTAATGTAGATGTGCGGTGTTGACCTGGGGTAGACAAAGTTATAGATCAGGCAAAAGTTGAGGACTGCAAATGCTGGAGATGAGAGTCGAGAATGTGGTGCTGGAAAAGCACAGCAGGTCAGGCAGCATCCGAGGAGCAGGAGAATCGACGTTTTGGGCAAAAGCCGTTCATTCAGGAATGAGGCTGGGAGCCTCGGGCGTGGAGAGATAAATGGGAATGGGGTGGGGGTAGGGGGAAGGTAGCTGACAGTGCAATAGGTGGATGGAGGTGGAGCTAAAGGTGATAAATCGGAGGGGAGGGTGGAGTGGATAGTTGGGAAGGAAGATGGACAGGTGGGACAGGCCATGAGGGCGGTGCTGAGCTGGAAGATTGGAACTGAGGTAAGGTGGGGGGAGGGGAAAAGTGGAAACTGGTGAAATCCACATTAATGCCATGGGGTTGGAGGGTCCCAAGGTGGAAGATGAGGCATTCTTCCTCCAGGCATTGGGTGGTAAGGGAGTGGCGATGGAGGAGGCCCAGGACCTGCATGTCTTCGGCAGAGGAGGAGGAGTTGAAGTGTTTGGCCACAGGGCAGTGGGGTTGCTTGGTGCAGGTGTCACACTACACCAGGTTATAGTCCAACAGGTTTGTTTGGAAATACTAGCATTTGGAGCACTGTTCCTTCATCAGGTAGCTATGGAGCAGGATCATAAGACACAGAATTTATAGCAAAAGATCACAGTGTCGTGCATGCAACTGATCCGACATATTGAACAAACCTAAATTGCTGCTAAGTCTTTCATCTTTTAGAATGGGTTGCAGGTTTCAGTTCATTAATATGTAAATCCCAGAACCTCTTTCAAATCACATTCTCAAGATAACTTAAAGTTTCATAAAAAGAAGTGGCACCTCAGCTTAGACAATGCATTAAAGGTGTGAGGTTAGGGTTTGTCTGTATCCCAACCTTGAGTCAGACTGGTTCTATTTCCAGAGTTTATGACTGTATGACAATTAGCTGATTGAAGGCTGCAAAATAGGGAAGACAATTGGCTTTTTGAGTCTGTGGGTACCCCCTGATAGAGTCATAAGGTCATAGAGTAAAGGAGTTATAGGACAAAAGGGAAACTTCCGGCTCATCATGCCATCAAACATTCATCTCGTCTTCTCCCATTTTCCAGCAAGCATTCGGATATGTTACCTAAAAGGTTGTTGCAAAGACCCTTTTGTCTTTGAGTTGTCTTTTCTGGTGGAACCGTTGACAGGTGAGCTTCACTGAGTAGTCAGAAAATCCTCAGTGTGGTTCCCTCACTGTGGTTCCCTCACTGTCAGCAATGAAAGGAACATTGCATCAAAATATGAGCATTGGAGAAAAACAAAAGACAGGAAAATTTTTAAGTTCCTGTAATGAATTTTGTTCCACCTCCCCAGAGGGTAGTTTCCTGTGTTTTTTTTAATTAGAACCATCAAACAACAGGCAGAGAAGGCAGCTAAAACTTGTTGCCCATAAAAACCTGTTAAGGCTGGGGGTTGCATTGGAATCTGAGTTATTAACCGCACCTTGTGGCTGGAGCACAATTTTCCCACCAGTCTTGCTTTTGCGTGTTGGTCTAAGGCCTCAATTAATTGTCAGTGGTAGAGAGTAGACCATCCGGAAGTCTTAACCCAAAGAGGCACTTGTCTTAGATAACAAAAGGTAGTTTACTCCACAGTAGAAAGAGGGGTTGTGATGTAAGTTTTGTCTCTTGCAAGGTTTCTTCACCCTGATGTGGTAATGCCTTTATTAACCCCCATAATGCAAGAGCTAGACATATGTAACATAGTATTGAGGGATCCAACAGAATATTTGTTATAGATCATTGTTACATTCACAGACACAGAAGTCTCTAGGTTAGAACTAAGCTGTTCAGTTACAAAGAGTCACTTTGTTTTCATATTATGTTTTACGTGGCAGGAGTTAAAATGCAACTTAGATCCTCAAACCCTCAGATTACATTCTACAATACAGTAGTGCTATTGTGAGTATGTCTCTGACCATAAAACATGACAAAACTATCAGGAGCAGGTCTGTCTCCATTAGGACCTCGTGCCAGACCATGTGAATCCCCACCCAAAGATTAGTGACATCAGCAGATTGAGTGGATATTAATACAACTTTGGCATAAACCTTCTCAGAACCATAACTTTATACAACAGTGGTCAATTGGTAATTTCAAAATGGAACGTTAGATGTTTATTTGGCAAGTTTGAATAAAATCGGAGTTAAAATACAAATAAGCGGTGACGTAACTGAATGGCAGAACAGGCTTGAGGGATTAAATGGCTTACTCCCTTAAGGCTCCTGTTGTGGATCTCAAGTCACCCCCACCTTTCCTCTTAACTAGGCCATTCCAATTTTTATAAAGTTGTTCCAGGTTTTCCCAAAGAGACTCCATAGCAAGCAGCAGAAGCTGTGACTTCAGATGAAAAAGGTGCCTCCATACCCTGGGCTTACTACAGTCCCAGTGTTTGATGATTAGATTAGCTTACTTACAGTGTGGAAACAGGCCCTTCCATACCAACCCGCCCAAGCGCAACCCACCCAGACCCATTCCCCTACATTTACCCCTTCACCTAACACTATGGGCAATTTAGCATGGCCAATTCACCTAACTTGCACATCTTTGGACTGTGGGAGGAAACCGGAGCACCCGGAGAAAACCCACGCGGGGAGAATGTGCAAACTCCACACCAAGAGTCGCCTGACGTGGGAATTGAACCCGGGTCTCAGGTGCTGTGAGGCAGCAGTGTTAATCACTGTGCCACCATGCTGCCCACAAATGCTTTCCCCGGAAGGTAGAGGAGGGGGGTGTCTCGCTACATTCTCCTTGTTGTCAAGTCAGGTGCAATATTGACCCAGCAGTGAGCTAAACTGAAGGCGGAAGAGCCGTCAGTCCAGCAAGATATCCTCCAAAGCCTTTTGCTCAGATCATCATCTTCATCTTTCAAATGGACCAGACCGTACCCCCTTCAAACAAATCAAGGAGATAGTCTAGACCATAACGTTTTATCTTATTTAGAGGCAAGTGTAAGATGCTATGTTCCAGATGTATTTCAATTGCTTACACTGTTTGGCTTGAAGCAGAACTTTATTCTTACCCAATGGTTAAAATACAAAGTGAAGAAGAATTGATATAATTTTAACTCAATTGGAAAACTTAACAGAATAATTATTTAAATACTAAAAAAAACTGTTCCAATATAGTAACATCCCATAAATGCACCCATGGCAAAGGCAAATTCAGTAAAATAGATTGTCTCACAGGCAATGTTTCTCTAGTCCAGGAGGAAACAACATCAGGAGAAAACTCTGGCAAAGAGAGATAGATATAGAGAGAGAGAGAGAGAGAACTCAAACTTTTAGCAGCAGCTGAGAGAGATGTAACAGCATCCACATCCAAATTCCAACCAACTGCTAAAAGCGAAACTAAAACTCTGGTTCTGTGGGAGACTGACCCCACCCATTCACGCTGCTTCTATTGTTCCAACTTTAAATTTTTAAAAAACCCAAGGCATCACCAGCTGTTTGCTTTATTGGTTTGGAACAGACACTCACCACCTCTGTCTCAACCTCTCTTCATCAAAGAAAGGTCAAAGCACACTTCTTAAAATATAGTGTCATCACAACACCTCTCCTTTGAGGCTCATGTTACCACAGTGACAGGATGAATGAGCTGATTATCAAGTCCCACTACTCCACTACTCACACCATTTGTACATGTGTTGATTCGGTCACCAAAATGCCACGTGGTCCTCTTTTGTACTACAATCCAGAATATAAGTGGATTTGGCGGCTTCTTCAATTAATTTAAAAAAACACTTATTCTGAAACAAAATTTCTTCTTATAAAAATTTCCAAAATTTAATCCAGAATAAGAACCATAGCTCGTTTAACACCATGAACCGACCCCACTCCCCCCGCACACACACACACACACACATCTACACACACACATCCACACTCACGCACACCACGCACACACATCCACACACACACACCACACACACCCACACATCCACACACACACCACACACACATCCATACTCATGCACACCACACCACACACAAACACATCCACACACATCCACACACACATCCACACACACTACACATACATCCACACACACACCACGCACACATCCACACACACACACACCACACGCAAACACACACACACGCACACATATCCACATGCACGCCACACACATCCACACGCACACACCACATAAACACACATCCACACACACCACACACAAAGACACACATACAAACATACACACACATATCCACAAACACACACACATCCACACACACACCACACACAAACACACACACACAAACACATATGCACACACACCCACACACATCCACACACACACCACATACACAAACACACACACATACGCATACACACATCCACAAACACACACACACATCCACATACACACCACACGCTCACACACACAGCCACACACACACCCACACCACATACACACACATCCACACATCCACACACACCACACACAGACACACACAAACACACACATACATATACGCACACACACCACATACACACACATCCACGCAAACACCACACACAAACACACACACACACCACACACACAAACACACACATGTGCACACACACACATACACACACACACACACACACACACACACACACACACACACACACACACACACTTTGTAGAGAGGCTTCTTCTCATGCACAAAAGCAAAAGATAGTCCTGTCGGCCAAGGGTCTGAGGATAAAGCATGAAATTGGATACAGATGCACAGAATACTGGAGAAATGCAGCAAGTCTGACAGCATCTTTGGAGAGAGGGGAAAGGGAGGACTACAGAGTCAGAGTCGAAAACGGTGGCGCTGGAAAAGTACAGCAGGTCAGGCAGCATCCGAGGAACGTCCTGATGAAGGGTTCATGCCCAAAACGTCAACTCTCCTGCTGCATTTTTTCTCAACATCTGTGAAGAGAGAAAAATGAAGTTAACATTTCTGGTCCAGGATGACTTATTCAGAACTTCAGGAGTTCTATTGGACATTTGGTGTCTAATCTGACCCTTTCTCAGAACTTCAGAGGAAGAGTCACACGAGACACAAAACGTGAACTCTGTTTCTCACTCTGCACGAGCTGCCAGACCTGCTGAGCTTCTCCAGCATATCGTGTGTCTGTTTCTGGCCACTGCAGTATTTTGTTTTTGTGTGACAGAATTTGGTGACTGCTCATGGTCCACAGTGTTTCCTATCGACAAAATCAAATTGCTGATCATTGTCAAGGGTGATGGAAGATCTTCAGCTTGGATTGAAAGTAGGCTGGATCTGAATCTTTAGAAAGAGTTCAGCTTTGCAGGATTTATACATTAGCCAGTAGTACTGATATTTAACAGATCCCAGAAACTTGTGCTGAGAGAGGGAGTTGGGAGGAGTATTCCCTACTTAGGTCTGTAAGACAGTGTGTCAGGAAAGGGGTGTTGGTACTGTCTTGGATAGAGACCTCTTCAGAACCAGCATTTATGGACCATAAACCTAAACTCCCTAAAAGCTTTGCTGAACCTCTTTCTAAAAAGTTACTTGACCTTCAGCAAACAGCGGGTGAGCCATATTGTAAGTGTTGCATTAATTTAAGATTAGATTCCACACAGTGTGGAAACAGGCCCTTCAGCCCAACAAGTCCACACTGACCCTCTGAAGAGTAACCCACCCAGACCCATTTCCCTCTGACTAATGCACCTAACACTATGGACAATTTAGCAATCCATCTGACCTGCACATCTTTGGACTGTGGAAGGAAACCCATGCAGACACGGGGAGAATGTGCAACTAAGAAACCATGAAGCAAAATCATTTAAATGTCCAAACGGTTCCATATGATCCAGCTTTGTCACAGTGACCTCGAATACGAATGTGCATTCCCCAACAACTGCACCACACAAAATGTGCATGAGGAGTTTGTGTTTAAAAATGTTTGTGTCGGAACTATGGCAACATCAACCCAGGGGAGCTGAGGCTGCCTTAAGATTCCTCTTTTAACCTCCGGTATTTAGTGCAATTGTGTCTTGCCTGAAATGCTGGCATGCCCCCACTAGATGGTGCTCAGATCACTGCTCTCCCAGATGCAGTGAAATGTTGTCCTGTCCAACCCAACTTCATGATAACAGAGAAACTCCTACCTAGAGACTAAACTGGAGTGTGAGATGCAGGGAATAATGTCTGTGTTCAACAAAACTGTTTGTTTTGTCTTATTTTTCAATGTTTGCTCATTTAAAACCACTGCCAAGGTACGTTTGGTTTCTAATTTATGCATAACCTGTGTTTTTTTTGTTTTCTTGAACACTTGTCCTCATTGAGTTTAAGCATTAGACATCAGGGTAGTGGAGCATTAGTTTATATGTGTGTCAGTATGTATACTGTGTCGATTTACTTGAGGTACTTTCACTTACAGTATCAGGCAGTATAAGTCACTGGGAAATAAAGCAATTCTGGCCATAATTACAAGAACAGGAGAGACAAAGAAAGTTGGTAGTTTCTTTTGTATTCATTGATGGGATAATGGCATCCCTGGCCAGGCCAGCATTTATTGCCCAGAGGACATTTAAGGGTCAACTGCATTGCTGTGGGCTCAGACCTTGCCAGGTAAGGGCATTAGTGAACCAGGTGGGGGTTTTTTAATGACAATCAATTCATGTTTATTGTTAGACTGTTACTTCCAGAGTTTTGATTGGTTTCAAACTCCACCATCTGTCCTGACAGGATTTGAAACCAGGTCTCCAGAACATTACCTGGGTTGCTGGGGTTAATAGTTCGGTGATAATATCACTAGGCCAACACCTCTCCACTCTACAGGGCTCTTCAATTTGATGGTGGCATCTCTAAATGAGTTACTTCAGTCATACAGCCTGAACACTGAATCTTGCTGAATCCTGTTCTCCCAATTCCCCTCTCAATGCTCACTGACATGGGCACCCACATGGCAACACCTGTATTTTAAAATGCCCTCCTTTGATCCTAAACCCTTCAATGGTTTTATGCCTTCTTGTCACCGTCCGCCATTCCAGATTTATTTGTGGATATCTCTGGGTCACTCCAATTGTTTCACATCTCTGATTTCCGTTTTTCCATCCCACACTTTCAGCTGAATCGCTTCATTTCTCTCTCCCATTTTCAAAGCTCCTAAACCTCTTGCTTTTCCCCATTATTAATTTGTTTCTTTATTCGATCAGGGTGTCACTGGCTAGGCAGGACTTATTGCCCATCCCTAAATGCCCAGAGGGCAGTTAAGAGTCAGCCATATTGCTATGGGTCTGGAGTCACATGTAGGTCAGACCAGTTTCCTTCCCTAAGGGGGTTTAGTGAATCAGATGGGTTTTTCCAATAATTGACACTGGATTCATGGTCATCATTAGATTCTTAAATCCCATATTAATTAAGCTTAAATTCCATCTTTTTGCCATGGTGGGTTTCAAACCCAGAGCATTACTTGGGTCTCTGAATTAACAGTCCATGAATAATACCACTAGGCCATCGCCTCCCTAATACAGACCAAGATATTGATTTTTTTATCCTAGTATCACCAATGTGGGGTAACAGCGCGTGTTGTCTACACTATGAGGACAGCAAGCTCTTCCTAACCTCATGATGTTAGCTGGCTCCTGACATTTCAACCAGTGGGAGATAGAAAATATCTGTCAATGATGGTGCTGCAGGAGGGAAAATAGTTAGGTCCAAGAAAGAAGCAGGGCAGTAATGTTTAGATTAGATTCTCTCCAGTGTGGAAACAGGCTCTTCGGCCCAACAAGTCCACATCGACCCTCCGAAGAGTAACCCATCCAGGTCCATTTCCCTCTGACTAATGCACCTAATGCTATGGGCAGTCTAGCATGGCCAATTCACCTAACCTGCACTTTTTTGTACTGTGGGAGGAAACCCACACAGACACAGGGAGAATGAGCAAGCTCCACACAGACAGTTGCCCAAGGCTGGAATCGAACCTGAGACAGCAGTGTTAACCACCAAGCCACTAATCAGAAGTAAATGCCAATTTGTATGTGTTTTGTTCCAAATGGAGCTGAACCTGTTGTAGTAGTTTCCCCAACTCTGAGCTGGAAAGCTTACCTGTTCAAGTCCTACCTGTTCCAAAGGAGGCAGTTTGATTAAAAATATCAACAGGAACCTGATGTGATTGAGTTGATAGGTAGATGTGACTCACATCTGTGCCACAAGAGGGGGCAGTTGTTCCAGTGAAGTCACATAAACTTGACAATGCAAGTTGTCTGTGGAGATTGATGTTTTTAAAAAGGATTATTTTGTCCAGCGCAAAATAGTGTGCAGAAAAATAATGCCCGAGTTCATCAAACTTGAGAGACGATTTGATTTTAAGGATAAAACAATATCAAATCTCCTAACTTGCCAAATCAAAATGGCATCCTGATATACTTTTAAGTTGGATGAATATTTTCATGTCGTGAAGCATAGGAATAAATAAATTTATAACTTTAAAGGAAAACTAAAGTCAGTGTTTCCATGTCAGATTTCGACTCAGCTGATTTGATCTTGAGGCTGCCTGTGGGATCTTGCTGTGCAGCAACATGTCCTACCTCAGAATGGCTATGAGGTGCGTTCATTCCTTTGTCCTCAGGAACAGCACTGCTCTTTCTAAAAGGTACAGAGAGGACCCTTCCATCTTGAAAAAATACCACCTGAGCAGCCAGGAAGATCTTGACGGAGACTATTTGTGGGGGGAAAAGATTCAGATGTCCAGTTATTAACTGAGACAGTTTACCTTCCCTTGAAAAAAAAGGAACAGGAAATGACATCACCCACCTTAAGATACCAAGACTTACAAATAGAGAGACGGGACATACCAACAGCGCTTCACCAGACACTTTCACTAATGATGTTGTCTAGTCATGATGACAAAACATCTGAAAACAAGCCTTCCAGCTCAGCGAGCTAACTTACACACTTATCACCAACCTGAGCTACAAATCTTCTCAAAAATCACTAACTATTAACGTACAAGAATTAAACAAAGTAAGTACAACTAACAATACTATATTTTGCAAAAATGTTCTTCAAGCCCCATTGTTCACTTCACCCCTTATTACATAAACAAAGACTCCCAATGGATTACAACTCCTTTAAGTGTGTTCAGTCACCCTCCTAAACCAAATACTTCCACTTACTTTTTAAAACTTCAATCCCCAGACTAAAACACATTCTTAAAATGAAGAAATCATCAAGTTAGACATTTATGGTCAAACCAGCTAGTATTTAGACTTCACCGTGTGGGTGGCAAGGTGGCACAGTGGTTAGCACTGCTGCCTCATGGTGCCAGAGACCTGGGTTCAATTCCCACCTCAGGCGACTGACTGTGTGGAGTTTGCACATTCTCCCCATGTCTGTGTGGGTTTCCTCCCACAGTCATGAAGATGTGCGGGTCAGGTGAATTGGCCATGCTAAATTGCCCGTAGTGTTAGGTAAGGGGTAAATGTAGGGGCATGGGTGGGTTGCGGGTCGGTGTGGACTTGTTGGGCCGAAGGGCCTGTTTCCACACTGTAAGTAATCTAAAAAACTCCAAAGTTAAAGAGACAGTGACCTATTTTGTTATCTTATTTATAGAAACCTATTTCAAGCTTTGATTGGGACATCATGCCTTCGATTGGTGTATTGAAGGCAGTGCGTTTATCAGCTCATGTAAGAGGATTTTAAAAATCCTTCATTATTGTAAGGTCCCTTTAACATTCCAAATTCCTCTGCATCATTGAAGTTATCTGATTTTTTCATCCCCCCAGTTTATGCGGGGGATAACATCCATTTAATAACAGCATAATGCAACTGACCAAACCTTTGCAGGGTGTGTGCTGTCTCCTATATTTGTTGAAGTTTATAGCAATTTGATGAGTGCAATAATACTTTCTGTCATGAAGCAAAATGTGATTCGGTAAGTTTTCCTTTGTAGCACCACATTCTTGCTCAGAGTGGACATAGGGTGAAATCATAAAATGGGCCAGAGAGTGTTAAAAAGTTGTTTGGGAAACTGTACACTAATGGCGTCACACTGTGATCATTTAATTAACTGGAAGTGAGAGACCGGATGCTCATATGTCCCTTCCATTCTGTACTAAAGCAACTGAATGGAAAGTTACTTTCCAGAGAAACACAGTTGGTATCAAGTCTCACTTATTGTCTTTTTCTCGTGGAGACTTACAGCTCACTCTCAGTCTGACACCAGGCGTAGTGCAGTGTGATTTACAACAAACAGTTCCTGAATTACTTTAGCAACCCTTTCAAGTTTGGAAAGTCACTGCCTAGAAAGCTCTACCAAATAGACCCCAAGTTCATAGACAAAAACAGAAATTGCTGGAAAACTTCAGCAGGTCCGACAGCATCTGTGCAGAGAAATCAGAGTTAGCATTTCCGGTCTGGTGACCCTTCCTCAGAATTCCAGTTCCCCATGTTCTGAGGAAGGCTCGCTCAACCTGAAATGTTAACTGCTTCCTCTCTCTCCACAGATGCTGTCAGACCTGCTGAACGTTTCCAGAAACTTCTGTTTTCTGCTTCTCCTTTACAGCATCAGCAGTTCTTCCAGTTTCCAATCCCAACTTAATAGACTGGTTACAGCTCAGCAGGAGACCTTCATTAGGTTGCTGGCTAAATCTGGAAAACAGCAGCAAAATACAGGAATGAGTGATTAACACGCCTTTAGTGGTAGTTATTGTTCATGCAGACTCAATGGGCCAAAGGGCCTTTTCTACACTGTGTGAATCTATGTCTCTAAATAACCGAAAGAATTGCATTTTTGTGGCACCTTTCACAATCTCAGGCTATTGCAATGCACTGCACATCCAAATTAAGTATTTATCAAGGCAGCCCGGTGACTCAGTGGTTGGCACTTCGACCTCACAGCGTCAGGGACACGAGTTCAATTCCACCCTCAGGCCACTGTCTGTGTGGAGTTTGCACATTCTCCGCATGTCTGCGTGGATTTCTTCCCAGTGCTCTGGTTTCCTCTCACAGTCCAAGGATGTGCAGGTTAGGTGGATTGGCCATGCTAAGTTGTCCCAGAGTGTCCAGGGATGTGTAGGCTAAGTGGATTAACTAAGGGAAATGCAGGATTATAGGGTAGGGTGGGATACTTTTTGGAGGTGCGGTGTGGACTCAATGGGCTGAACAGCCTGCTTCTACGCTGTAGGAACTCAGTGTGATTCAGTGCAGGACACACAATGCCAGCCTTATAGGGACAAACATAGTGAAGTGGTAATGTCACTAAATCCAGAATACCAGATAACACCATCAGGGTCATGGGTGCAGATCCCACCACTGGAATTTAATCTCAATTATATATTCTGGAATTAGGAGTTTTTCTTGGGCACGGTGACCAGACAGCCTTGGATGAGTATTGCAAAAACCCAACAGGTTGACTTTCAAGACGAAAATTTTCTATCCTTTCCTGGTCTGGCCTACATTTGACTCCTGACAGTGTCGAGTTTTAAATGTCATATGAAATGGTACAGCAAGCCACTCAATGCAAGGGATGGGTTAAAATGCTGACTTTGTCCACATGCCAGGAAGGGATAAAGTAAGTGTGTGCTCATGGCAACGTTCCTCCAAACAGCTATCAGATCGTGACCAGACAATTCTGTTTTTATATGGCGCAGTTAGTTGGGATTACGAAAGGGAGAACTCTTCAGTATCTCTCATGTCCACTCAAAACGGGAGGAAGGTAATACACTCAGAGTAAAGTTCAGGCTTAACTTGTGTGCCCAGGTCACTGGGGCAAGATTTGAACCCCCAACCTTCCAAAACAAGAACACTATCAACTGAGCTACAGCTGGGAGGATGGGGGCAAGTTCTCCACAACGGGGTGCATTGGTGATTTAAGTGATGGAGTCAGAAATGGATTTGTTCACTCAGTGACTCAATATTAGCTGTTTTAAACATTCCAAAGTTTGAGTTTGAGAGTCACAGTTTAACCAAAAAAAACAGGAGGGGTGGGGAGTGGTGAACACATGGATGATTATAAAATAGTTTATTAAAAACCAATGGTTTCATAATGATGGTTATAAAGTTGATTATTAAAAACCAACAGTTTAATAATGATGATTTTAATGCAGTTTATTAAACAGTGGCAGTTTAGTAATGATGGCTAAATAGACTGGAAAAAGGTACAACTATGTAGCTGGTAGTGGCAGCTTCCTGCTCTCTATCCAGAATGTTAGGGGACTTTCCCCTTACTCAGTCTTCCTCATTCTTCTCTGGTCCTCCTCACTCTGAGTAAACCAGCCAAATCCCTCACCTCCCCCTGACATTCCTGGGAGCTCCACACCAATCACTTGGTGGATGAGGAGCTAGCTTTCCCAGGAGCGCTGTCCACCTCAAGGCAAACTTGCAGCTTATTTGCACGTGACGCCGTTGTTAGCTTTTGTCCAGAACACTTGTTGAGATTTCCCCCTGGCCATCCACACCCTCTTGCTGCCAAGAAGTGATTTTTTTTTTGATCAAATGAGGAGGAGAGGGAACAGGAGTTACCTGTTATCAAGTGAAACCGTACAATGCCTGGCTATACAAAAATACTAGGAGAAAGTGAGGACTGCAGATGCTGGAGATCAGAGCTTAAAAATGTGTTGCTGGGAAAGCGCAGCATCAAAGGAACAGAAGAATCGACGTTTCTTCCTGCAGAAGGGCTTATGCCCGAAACGTCGATTCCCCTGCTCCTTTGATGCTGCCTGACCTGCTGCGCTTTTCCAGCAACGCAATTATACAAAAATACTCCCAAAAATAACATTTCTTACAACCTACTGCCATGATAAGTGAAAGTGCCAGCAAATGGATTCTTTAAGCTGATCCCTTGTAATCAGATCCAAGTCTGTGCCATTAGATACTTGTGTTTGGATAAGGCAACACTCCAACTGAAGTGTCCCCTCCTTCCCTTTTCTTTTAGTGCAAAGGTCAAATTCTGCCCTGGTAACTATTAAACCACATAATAAGGTGGGAATAAATGGTTTCGTTTTCCCATCGAACACCAAAGAAAAGGTCAAATCAAACTTGTCTCTGGCAGAGAACTGGGGCCACATAGATATCAATGAGTTCTCATGACAATGGAACTAAAACGAGATTCTGTATTTGTTCAGATAATCCAACACAGTCAAAGGTCGTAAGGAATAGGAAGAGGAGTAGGCTGGTTTACCCCTCTGCCATTCAAGAGCAAACATTTTAGCATTATTGCTCAGAAGCCATTGACGATGTTTGTTTTATTGTACCCTTCTTATGCTTTCCTTTCCATACAACCCAATTAACAAAAGGGTTAATGATATATCTATAATGCACACAGGTGATCTCATCTATTGACATTGTTGATTGAAGTTGTGAAGGTGAGACTGAATATGATGCTACACCAGCCCTCCGTAATGACCCAAGCTTCAGTACTTGGATCCATTGCAACAAATTGGCATCCTGGGTTGGGGTTACTATTTGGGCAGTGCATGCTAGGTCTTGACTCCCACTTAAACTGTGGAGAGATGACTGGCTGGCTACAGGTGGCTTATGTTGCTTGTTACAAGCTAGCCGACTGTTAGCTACTGCCTGCAGCAGTCCCGGTAATGCCTGAAGCTGACTGAAGGAGGCTGTTATACTCATGGCTATCCCCTGACCTGACAGGCAGGGACTGGGTCCTGGGATCAGACCTCTCAAAGATACCTGTCAGGACTGTAACAAAGCTTTCAGGTGCCTTTAGTGAGTCGCAATCCAGTGAGTTGTTGTGTGTCCTTTAACTTTTCATAAAATCTGGAAAGGTTCAACACAGTATGAGGCTGTTCAGCCCATCATATATCTGCTAGTTCTAACACCACATCACACTGTCATATGTTACCCATTCCTTCATCTTCTCAATATACTGACCAAATGTCTTCTTGAACATGATGGATTTAGCTTTATTAGGTTAGTGCATTCCTTACATGTGTAACTTTTTCTCTACAAAATAATTGTCTACTGTTCAGCTTTAGTTTTAAGCCTAAATTTACACTTTTAAAAATCATTTAGAGGATGCAATGATCTTTTAAATCAAATAACCCCATTTAACCTGTTGTGTTGCAATGAAATTAATCATTAGTGTTTTAATGTCTCTCTATATTCTATCGACTTTGGAAGTCCAATATCGCCTCTTTTTCCATAATCTCTAATGCCCTTCTGTATGAGGCCTAAGAATAATTACATTCCAAAGTGGCCACTTTTGTGTAAATGATTAATGTCCAGGTGTTTTACCATTCATTTTCTTTAATAGCTGTTAAATTGTGTTATCTTGCATTCGACACTAAGCTAGAATCTGGACAGTGTGGAAGCAAGCTGTTCAGCCCATCAAGTCCATGAGGACCCTCTAAAAAGGATCCCACCCAGATCCATCCCTGGACTATGGGCAATTTAGCATGGCCAAAGCACAACTTTGGGCTGTGGGAGGAAACCAGAGCATCCAGAGGAAATGCATGTAGGATATAGGAACTCCACACAGCCACCCAAGGGTGGAATTGAACCTGGGTCCCCAGTGCTATGAGGCAGCCATGCTAACTTCTGAGCCACCATACCATTCCTAAAGGTTCCTGTAACTTTAATATAATGGCACCAGCTGGTTAAGAGGAGATAGTCCAACATAATGCTGCAAACTTCAGTAAAATTCCTAACCGCATGGAACCTACCGTTCAATAAAATTGAATTGATGTAGCCACTTGAGAGCAGAAACTCTAAATTCAATTAATTCAAATGCGATATTTTCTCCATGATACAGCAGAATGGTTTTCAAATATGAACAGTGTGTTAAATTGATGCTGGTAATCATTGCAGCAGCGCAAGGTAGCTCTCCAATGCTGCACTCAAATACCTATTCTTCACATGAGTGCATTAACTGAGTCTTCACAGTCCATTTGTCCAACACCTTCTAATAAGAGATTCATGAAAAGTAATCAGAAATGGGACACTTGACTGTATTGTGTTTTGCTTCCTTAGACCGAGCACATTCCTTGTGCTATGCATTAGTAGTTAGTCTATGCAGATCATTAATTAAATCTGGGACCTCCCCAGCACACACTAGTCAATGCCAAACCACATAGTGCATTTACTGATGAAGAATTGCATAGGAGCAGGTATTCTCAAAACTAAGCGCCGTTGTCTGAGGAATTGAGTTCAGTCTGGACAAATGGATAGGATCACAGTGCATGTATCTAAATGTCCTGTGCAAAGAGGAACAAAAGGGTGTGATTCCAAGGTCAAGAGGGTTGAAATCTATTAAAAAGAGACAGATTCATTGGACTCAATTTCCCATCCTGAAAATACCTTTGATTTTTTTAAGAAAATAACTGGTTTACGTGGCAAAATCTGTTGCAAAGCATGTAATGCTTTCATGAAAAAAAACCTTTAAGTTTTAAGGTATCCTTCTCCTCATTTGCCAGTGCCAGTGTTCTAAAAATGTTAACCAATTTGTCCCACTCTGCCCAGCAATTTATCCTTTCAAATACATATCCAATTCTCTTGAAATTTATTATTAAATTTGCTTCCACAGGCCATTCAGATAATAATAACTTGCTGTGTAGAAAATAATTCCCATCCTTTCCCCTCTGTCTCTTTTGCCAACTCATTGTAAATCTCTGTGTCCTCTGGTTACCTGTCACTCCTGCAAGCGAAAGCAATTGCTCCCTTTTTTTTCCCAGTCAGACTCCTCACAATTTCAAGCATGCCTCAAGCTTCCCCTCAACATAGTGGTTAGTGCTGCTGCCTCACAGCACCGGGGTCCTGGGTTCAATCCCCACCTTGGGCGACTGCCTGTGTGGAGTTTGTACATTCTCCCCGTGTCTGCGTGGGTTTTCTCTGGGTGTTCCGGCTTCCTCCCACAGTCCAAAGATGTGCAGGCCAGATGAATTGGCCATGCTAAATTGCCCATACTGTTAGCTGGAGAGAAATGGGTCTGGGTGGGTTGCTCTTTGGAGGATGGGTGTGGACTTGTTGGGCTGAAGGACCTGTTTCCATACTGTAGGGAATCTAATCAAAAAGTCTATGCTGCAGAAGAACAATCCCCGTTTCATCACTTTCTTCATATGAGTAAAGTACTCATCCCCATTAGCATCCAGAGGAATGTATTTTACACCTTCTCCAAGGTCCTGAAATCATAGGAACATAGATAATAGGAGCAGTAGCAGGCCATTCAGCCCCTCAAGTCAGCTTCAATATTGAATATGATCTTGGCTGATCATCCAACTCAGTATTCTGTTCCCACTTTCTCCTCAAAGCCATTTGATCCCTTTAGAATTAAGAACTAAATTCCTCAAAATGTATTAGCCAGAACTGGACACAACATTCAAAGTGAGGTTTAAGTGCTGAAGTAATTACTTGGAGATATAAAATGTTGTGGCAATTATGTAAAGCTCTGGTACAGTCCTGAGGGTCAGTCAAGTGTTGAACCCAATGATGTAATAATGCCCTTTGAGCACATTATTAGCTTGTTCTGTTGTGTAAGTTCTGTTGTTGCGCCCTGTTGAATGTCTTTTTTTGTTGTTGAAACAGTTTTGTACAACCAAGATAAAATGCTTTGTTAGAATAGAAAGAAAGACTAGAGAGAAAAGACATTTTTTTAAAAAAATACAAAGTCAAGATAACAGGATTGCTCTACATCTCCAAACATTTTTTCTTCTTTTACAACTAACCACAACCAAACCAGGCAGGGCCTAATCATAGCTCCAGATGACCACAAGTCATTCTCAAACTCTGTGATGTAACCTAGCAACTCTAACAGTCATGGGGGAGACATGTCCCGACCCGTAAGTTGCCCGTTTGCAGTGAAGGTGTCATTTGATGACGTCACGTGACAGACTGTCGCTGCGTTGCATGACGTGGGGTCACGTTTTTTATTTGCAGTTGTGACGTGCGTGAATATTATTGCCCATGGTACCGTTAGTAGTCGTTGTAAGTAAACCTGGAGTGCTGATTGGTCTACCTTGACCAGATCGTGACCTTTGACCTTTTTGCTGTTGTAGTGTGAGTTACGTGTTGTGGTGCCTTCTTACATGTGTAATATATTCTTGAGAAAAAAAATGGATATACAGTTGGCTTTATTCCTGCAATCTCCTTGCTATTTCACCACTGGTTATGAGTATCTATGTGAGCAAGTGATGCCTTTTTCATGTCTCCATTTTTAATGACTATCTACAAAAGTAGTGAAGAAATTCAGGGACCTTTTTCACTTGAGTCATAACAGAGTACCTGATGTTCATGCATTTCCAGTATTATCGCATATCATCCCATTACATCAAAATCCTTTTGAAAAAATGTGACACAAAATTGCCAGTATGCTTCTCTATCACAAAATCCCAGCACAATCCCATCGGATCATCAGAGCATTTTCGCTCCATTTCAAGTCAAAAATGATGCTATTAAGTGAACAATATAAGTCACTAATATATATGTGTGTGTATATATAAAAAATTATCATTACTCAGGGTTTGGGATTTAAGCCATGCTAATGTCCAATCATCTTTGATGTGTCCCTGTACTTCCTATTTCTGTAGTGTTCTTAACCAGATTAAAATGGCGGAGTGGGAAACTTCAAAAAAATTACTCACTGGGAGAAAAGAAAACGCATGTTGTCTGCTTCCATCCTGAGGCTCACTCAAACTTGGGCCTCAGGCAGTGTCAGCCTATTGTCACTGAGATAAAGACACCTATCAATTGACCTGAGACACTCCACACCAAGTCCACAAAGAAACAATTGGGTGGAGGAGTAGGGCGATGAGGAAGAAGAGGCCAGGAGGGATGGAGGGGCTCAGTGAGGAAGAGAAAGAAGGGGATTGAAATAACTCTGCTGATATCCCGTCAGCAAGTCACCCTTTATTTACATAAGGAGAGTCCTTGACACTGATCCAGCTCCCTCAAGTGAAAAGGATATCTGACCCTCCTGTTTATATGGAATCATAGAGATGTACAGCACAGAGACAGACCCTTTGGTCCAACCCGTCCATGCCGACCAGATATCCCAACCCAATCTAGTCCCACCTGCCAGCATCCAGCCCATATCCCTCCAAACTTATCAGCCAGGGGCTCCCTGATTGAAAATTAACAGCACCAATCAGGGAATACATATTCTATGAGGTGTTATGGACTAGGGCAGACCCCCTCAAAACATTTCAATGAGGTAGCCCAGCCCCTAACTTTGCTCATTGTTTTAAGCAGGTCTAAGGTGGATATTCCAGGAGAAATGCTGCTGGTCAAACCACTTAGTTTCAGACAAAACAGATTTTACTTACAAGCTTACCAAATGAAACACAAACAAGAGAGAACAGAATATAAAATAACTTAACCTATCTGAAAACCCAACAAATTTTCCCAGCTTAATGATGCCATTCCAAATGCTTGCAACACTTCAAATAAACACCCCTTTGGCACAAAAGGTAAAATAAAACACAGGGTCTTAAAGGAGAGAAGTCAGAGAGTGTCAGCCTGGACCTGTTTCTTCGGGTCCAGTAGCTTTTACAACTGCTAAAAACCAAACCAGAGAAGAGCTGAGCTGGGGGAACTGACCACTCCTCTTCCAGTGTACAAGCAACATTTTTTAAAACAGAAAAATCCTTTTGCCTGAGGCAGTATCTGTTAGCTATAATCAAATTGGCTCTAAAACCTATCAAAACCTGGACTTTTTGGAGTCTGGTCTTTTATAAACTCACTGAAAAAAAAAAGCCAAGGGTAACCTAACCTTGTTAAAGGACAGAGATCTACTTGCCTGACCTCATTACATTCACAATATAGGCAATGGGAAAGGAGTGCAATTGAGGTGGAGCAACATGCAGCTGGAAAGGAACGTCAGGACTTATTTGCTTCCCTCGGGATTTACATTCAGTGGTAAATTTTTTTTAGCATAAAACCCATAAATCAGTTCAGGTTCTTGATGAATTAGCCTGCCTTTAGACCAGTCCCATCTCTTCCTGGAGTTCACATCTACACTGTAAAAGAATTGTAGAGTTGTAGAGTTTAATGCACAGAAATAAAACCCCTCAGGCACCAAAATGCTTCAATACTTAGAATTTTCTTCCAAAAACCCTAAGACTGACCCTCAATTCTGGCTCGTCTCTCCTTCCATTCAAAATTAAATTGAATAAAGCAAGTTCATCCCCAAATTAGAAATCTACTTAATGTCCTGCTCAAAACATTTAGCAGGAAGTGAAGACTGCAGGTGCTGCAGATCAGAGTCAATGGGTGTGGTGCTGGAAACGCACAGCAGGTCAGACAGCATCGTGCCCGAAACATTGATTCTCCTCTGTTCAAAATGTTTGATTGTTTTTGATTCCTCTCCTAAACATTTCAATATATTTGATCTAAATTGATTTCTCCTGCAAGATCATGCTGTAACATAGCACAGAAATAAAGCTTCTGGTGGGTTATAGTCATCAAAACCATGCAGGAGAAAGTGAGGACTGCAGATGCTGGAGATCAGAGCTGAAAATGTGTTGCTGGAAAAGTGCAGCAGGTCAGGCAGCATCCAAGGAGCAGGAGAATCGACGTTTCGGGCATGAGCCCTTCTTCAGGAATTCCTGAAGAAGGGCTCATGCCCGAAACATCGATTCTCCTGCTCCTTGGATCAAAACTGTGCAGTCATGACTCTTGTGATACAATGGTAGTGTCCCTACCAGGAGACAGGTTCAATACCCACCTACTCTGGACATGTGCAATAACGCCTCTGAAACAGTTGATCAGAAAAGATTAAAAAATTGTGAAGGTGGAAGAAGATGTTGCAATTTTCCTTTGCTTTAACTTGAGACCCTCTTCACAATTGCCCGGGCACGCTACAAAACCTTGTGCCAAGCAATATTCCCACAATAGCGTTCCCCCTTCAACCCGGGAGAGTCCATTAAGCTTAACATAAACTTCAACAAGAGTTGAAGAGTGCAAGGCGTGAGAGCGGCAGGGTTTTAACAGGCCTAGGGTTGCATACTGCATGGCAATTTTGTGTTACCTCATTTACTGTAGCTCATTGTAGCCTCTGCGAAGATCGCAAAGCAAATGAAAAGGGTCCTCCGATGGATATTGGTGTTGCTGTGGGGTTGCCAGTTGTGATTGTGTTTCATTTCTGGTATCAGAAAAAGCTGCAGTGTTTGCGTTCAATGGAGACTAAAATGAGCATGATTGTTATTTCTATCCCAGCATGCATAAGTGCCAGCATATGAACCACTTAATTTGTTCTCTTTTGTTCATTTTAAATTTATTTTTGGTGAAAATTGTTAATTGAAGAATCTTGGATGTCTCTGTAACCCTCAGGTGCAGTGGATCCTTGAGATTGGATGAGTAGCTAAGCTGGTATTCAGTGGCAAAGCCAGACCGGTTGACATTTGAACATTCTATTCCTTCAGATTTTGTCATTTCATTTGCTACATGCGTAGCCCCATGTTAGAATTCACAATGGTCAATCAATGCACATAACAAATATACTGAAGCATTCATACTCCCACTACCCCACCACTCTCGTGGCTTTATTTAGAAACATTCCGGACTGGATCCTAAGAGTGATATTCTGCACAAAGATAATGAAGTAGACACCCATTTAGGCTTTCTGTAACGTCATTCTAGTAAACATTGAGGAATGTGGCACCTTGTTTCCTTGCACTTCAGGGGTACCCGGTTTCTGTGCGCTAATTGGCACAAGACAGGAAGATCTGGCATTGGTCATTTGGCAAGATGACTCCTCTCAGCTGCGTTGGGAAATGATTTGGCATCTGTGCCTTCAAAGAGGCTGTGTAGCAGAGTTGGAAGAGGGAATTAAAATTGACAAGGGCTGCTGCTTCTGAAGGCTAGGCAAAAGTGGGTACTGCAGATGCTGGAGATTAGAGTCAAGATTAGAGTGGTGCTGGAAAAGCACAGCAGGTCAGGCAGCATCTGAGGAGCAAGGAAAAAAATCAATGTTTCAGGCAAAAGCCCTTCATCAGGAATCTGAAGGCTGCCAGTTTGCCACATTGGCATGTCAGTAGATGTCCACACACTTCCTAAAAGCAAATCAGCCAATGCCTCTCATTGTCATGAATTGTATTGGAAGAATGTCACTTATGGGAGAAGAAATGAAGGAAAGGGGAAGGTAGATTTGTAACTGGAACACATCGAGGCCAGCAGAGTCATGTGATAGATATTTCACACCCACGACGCTGTGTGGACTGTGTGCTGTTTGTGTGTTGTAATCTGTCCACTGTAATCACACAAAACTATTTATCAATCCTGCTGGGATGAAATAAATCATAGGGTTGATCACAGAGCTCACAGCAAGATTTGCTCTTTCGGTGGGATTTCTGGTCAGAATGTTCAAAACAATAGCACATTGTACAAGAATTTAGAAAGTGAAAGGGAAGGTGGAATTTTAAGAGTGATTAAATGTGTGGGCCTGTGCCAAAGGTGTGCAGTGCTTGGGATGGGGGGGAGGGGACAGGCTCAGAGAGAATGTTATTCATCACATCAGTTCTTGAAAAATACCGAGAGTGTAATTGGGAAGGGGAACATGATAGATGCAGTAGGATACGAGATTTCTTCAATTGAAAACTGAATAGAAATAGCTATTCTCTGAACATGTACATTCTTGCATTTAAATGTCACCTTCATTATTCAACCATTCCATCATTAGATCTATGAATACCCCAACAGTATTCCAGTCGTCACATATTCATGATTCAATCCCTTACATAAAGCATCTTCTGTCGACTTTTTATTTCTTAAAAATCTGTTGCATCCCATTCAGATTACTTTTCTCAGACATCCTCTAGCGTAAGGCAAAGGTTCTTCAGATATCACAAATGTAGCTCACCGGTTAGCACTCTGACCATTAAGAATGTCATCACTCTTATAAACTTCATTCAAACAGGCAACCTGTTGGGCAGCTCCATTCTTAGTTGTCTCTACGGCTGTAGGAGAGCTCAAGTGTCAGCTCCTACCACTCCCCCCCACCCCGGCTTCCTGATTGCCGTACTTGATGGGAACACAATTACTTTAGCACTCACTTGATGGGAACACAGATACTTCATAACTCATGTTTAAGAAAGCCCAGTTAGCTCAATAAGCTTTTCAGTGAATTATGAGACACAATTATTCAATGCCAGTTATGTTAGAGGTGGTCAGAAAGCATAAGGGGATGTTTCCCTGAGCAGGGGGGCAAGGGAAATGTTAAGGTCACGACGAAATGAGGCTCAGCTGTCCATCCATTGCCCTTTTGGCTGTCATTTTTCACCTAATCTGTTACTGGGGTCAACATAAATGTCCTACCTAAACTTGTGGACCTTGTTCCTGTTAATGCAGATTATTAGAACATAGAACATAGAAAAATACAGCGCAGTACAGGCCCTTTGGACCTAGATGTTGCGCCGATCCAAGCCCACCTAACCTACACTAGCCCACTATCCTCCATATGCCTATCCAATGCCCGTTTAAATGCTCATAAAGAGGGAGAGTCCACCACTGCTACTGGCAGGGCATTCCATGAACTCACGACTCACTGAGTAAAGAATCTCCCCTTAACATTTGTCCTATACCTACCACCCCTTAATTTAAAGCTATGCCCCCTTGTAACAGCTGACTCCATACGTGGAAAAAGGTTCTCATGGCCAACCCTATCTAAACCCCTAATCATCTTGTACACCTCTATCAAGTCACCCCAAACCTTCTTTTCTCCAATGAAAACAGCCCCAAGTGCCTCAGCCTTTCCTCATACGATCTTCCTGCCATACCAGGCAACATCCTGGTAAACCTCCTCTGCACCCGTTCCAGTGCCTCCACATCCTTCCTATAGTATGGCGACCAAAACTGCACACAATACTCCAGATGCGGCCGCACCAGAGTCTTATACAACTGCAACATGACCTCAAGACTCCGGAACTTGATTCCTCTACCAATAAAAGCCAGTACGCCATATGCCTTCTTCACAGCACTATTTACCTGGGTGGCAACTTTCAGAGATCTGTGTTCAGAGATCTCAGAGATTCAGAGATTATTGTCATGAGTGAAACCAGTGATATGACAGGGATGGTTGTCTGCCTGTTGTCTAACTGTGTTGAAACAATGCAAGTGCCACAGAACTCAGCCACAGTCATTTTCAAAGGGATCAGCTACTGGCAGAGAAAATCAGGCAGTTTGGTGAATTTTGCTTTTCTTCCGAGGTTGAAGGTCATGTCAGGCACCAGTTGAGATTCCCAAAATCCAATCCCAGCAGGTGAGGAATCTTACTGGGGCTGCAGTTTGGTAAAGTGTCATAATAGGTCAAAATTGGCTTTGAGAACCGAAACGTTACACAGAAACGAAATGCCATTCAGCCCATCTAATCTATTGCATCAGACTCTGTTCATGATGGAATTTTAAGGTACATAGAGTCATAGAGCCACACAGCACCGAAACAGACCCTTCAGCCCAATACATGTATGCTGACCAAGTTTCCGAAACTTGAACTAGTCCCATATCTCTCCAAACCTTACCAAGTACCTGTCCAAATATCTTTTAAATGTTGGAATTATACCCGCCTCTGCCACTTCCTCTGGCAGCTTGTTCCAGATACGCACGACCCTTTGTATGAAGCAGTTGCCCTTCATGTCTCTTCTAAATCTTTTCTTTCTCACCTTTAACCTATGCTGTCCAGTTTTGAACTCCCCTACGCTGGGGAAAAGAGCTCGGCCATCCACTCTATCTATGCCCCCCATGATTGTTTAAACCTCTCTATAGTTGCCCCCAAGCCTTCTATGATCCAGGGAAAAGCATCCCGACCTATCCAGTCTCTTCTCATAACTTGAAAATCAATTATCCCTTACTTCACAGAACACTGATTTTCATCCACAATTTCCTTAATTATAAAGTAAATAAAGAAACACTGTAAATTTCTCTACTCCCCTTCTCAGTAACGTCTCAAAGGCCAGTTTGACCTCAAAACAACTCTTTCTGAGGAAATGTTTATTTTAAAAAACCCTTAACCTGTGGGGAGAGGAAAGGTTTCTCTATCTTTTATTTTCTTTAACTTTGTGAAACTTGTGAGTCATTGTATGCCCTAGCTCCCTGAGTTTTAACAAAATTCTGAAATCGTTCTCGGGAACTTGAGGATTTCTGGTAGTTATTGAAAGGTTTAGTTACACATTAAACACCTTTTTGTCTTTAGTTTGTTTTGTTTACCCTCTCAGAACTCTGCCAACAAAGATTATGTTTTGCCACGAATCCATCATGAACTCATTGTTTATCCCAATGTCCGGCTTGGTGTTTGAAGTATCCCATTCCTTTAGATTTTGCAGTCCTCTCATAGATCAAAGGAATTAGCTTGGAGTCACCTGTGATTATATTTAAATGCTTGCTATGAATCATGTATAGTCACAGCATGACATCCTAACTCAATGGATTGAGTCGAGGAGTTGGGAGGTCATGTTACAGCTGTACAGGAACTTTGGTTAGGCTACTTTTGGAATACTGCATTCAATTCTGGTCCCCTGCTATAGCAAAGATGTTGTTAAACTTCGAAGGGAGCAGAAAAGATTTACAGGGATGTTGCTGGGGCTATTTTCGCTGGAGCATTAGAGATTGATGGTTGACCTTTTGAGGTTTATAAAATCATGAGGGGGCCGGGATATGGGGACTTGCCGAGATCTTTTTCCAAAGGTAGGGGAGTCCAAAACTCGAGGACATAGGTTTAAGGTGAGAGGGGAAAGATTTAAAAGGGACCTAAGGGGCAACTTTGCCACGATGAGGGTGGTACATGTATGGAATGAACTGCCAGAAGAAGTAATAGAGGCTGTTACAATTACAATATTTAAAAGGCATCAGAATGAGTATATGAATAGGAAGGGTTCAGGAGGTTATTGGCCAAGTGCTGGCAAATGGAAAGAGACTAATTTAGAATATCTCGCTGGCATGGACGAGGTGCATCAAAGGGTCTGTTTCCGTGCTGTACAATTCGATGACTCTATACAACATCTCAGTACCAACAAGGAAACTGATATACTGGAGTGGCAGTATTTGTTCTTGATTTTGCTGTTGGCCAGGGTCAAATAAAGGGTTCTCCGTGTTGTGTCTGAGTTAGAAAGATTTACTACATACACTACGAGCAAAAGAAAAAGGGAAAAGTCCCATTTTTCTTTCACAGAAAGTCCTTCCATTTCTGACCTTCACCAATCGTTAATGAGGCATTTAACACTGTAGGGAGATGGATAGGTTTTGGGGAAAATTCATGATGGTACATTTAGAGCATTCATTTTGAATAATTGTAGGGTCTGGCTTTGCCACTGAATTGTTTGATATTGCCAGTTACTGTTTTCCTGTTTTATTAATTCACCGTATTTCTCTTTTCTGTCCATCTCTCTTTCTCTGTCTCTGTCTCTGTCTCTCTCTCTCTCTCTTTCTCTCTCAGGATGGAAGCATCACCGCATTCAGTGATTCTTTGTCACAATTACAGTCTGAAAACTCTGACTCTTTTATTTTGCTCTGTATCACTGTGGAAGACGACAGAATAGATTTCAAAAGGGGGCGACACTTCAGGAGCAACTGGGGGGGTGGGGGGGAGGGGGTGGGGGGGGGGGGGGGGGGGAATCCAAAAACGGAAGAAAGTTGGATGGAAACAAAAAAAAACAAAAACACAAAAAAAAGACGACAAAAAAAATCATATTCGCACTGGAACTATGATGAGGACGTTGTGACACACCACGACTGAATTAATCCACAAGTACTGAATAACTGTTTTTCAGAGGATTAAATGGTAAATACTGACTTTTAAGAAAAAAAAACCAAAGCCAGCTGGAAGAGTTTGTGTGCCTACAGCCAACACAAAACATCCTTGCTTCTGAAACTGGAAGAATATCACGGAATAAAGGGACATTTCGAAAGCTGGCACAGGGATATAAAAGTTCTACTACTGTAAAGTCATATCATTCCTTAGATGATTAGGGACCAAAGGACCAAACTTTTTTTAAATCTTATCTTATAGTTGTAAGTAAAAACAAAAAAGATCATAACATTTCATGGTGATTTAGGGAAAACGTACTTGCTTACAAGAAACGGCTTCATAGGATTTAAGAGTCATTTTAGAAACACTTAAGTAATTTGGGAGGAACTCAGACAGTGGAGAGACAATCGATTCTGCAAATATATGGGAGCGGAACATTCATTTTATATTACTGAAGAGCTGGCTCATGAGCTATGTCCTTATATACAGTAGCTGATGAGATATTGAAACTATCACCATTAAAGCACTAGCGGTTACTTGTAACATATAGAAACGCTGCTGTTGCTGTTCCCAGGTATTTATTTCAAACTATAAATACTAAATCTATTCATATTAAATCAGCTGAATGTTGACTGACATTTCGTTTCTCAGGCAATGAAGTGATTGTGTTGCTCTGGAGTTATATGACCTTGTTACCACTGTTGCTAGGACCAAACTTGAGGTGACGTTCTCGCACACCATAAAAGGTGTACAAGTGAACTTGTTTTTTACAGCATCATCCATTGTTAAGGTGCCCTTAGCACATAACTAAAGGGTAATGAAAGTGGAATGCTGGTTTCGGTGATCGGTTTGAGGAGGATGAAGTTTCAGCTTGTATAATTAAGTTA
Organism: Hemiscyllium ocellatum; assembly: GCF_020745735.1. Classification (NCBI taxonomy): domain Eukaryota; kingdom Metazoa; phylum Chordata; class Chondrichthyes; order Orectolobiformes; family Hemiscylliidae; genus Hemiscyllium; species Hemiscyllium ocellatum. The sequence continues at coordinate 25,240,637 of NC_083442.1, read as the reverse complement.
GCAATTCTCCCTGTACTGCTCATTTCTTTTGCCTGCCTTTAAGATAATAGCTAACCAGTAATGATGAATGAAGTAATTCTGTGCTTTGCATGCATTGCCAATGAGTCCTGGCATATTGGTATAGTTCTCCAAACATGGCTTGACAGTACAATTCAGTCTACTCTCCAGCGTTTGTTAAGTGTCTCCCAAGATATACACCTCATGATGGGCTATAGATGGCCCTACACTTCTCCCTGATTCATATCCATTGACCTGACAGTCCACTTATCAAATTGGTGATCACATTGTGTATTACATCTTAAATAGGACAGATATATCTTTAAATATTAAAAAAACTTCAAAACAAATTGTTGAACTAGTTGAATTAGCCAACTTCAACATTTATCCCATTTCTATTATCTTTATTTAATCAGGAAGGATAAAATTGAGGCCCCTACAAAGTTCAGGATAGAGAGCAACTCAGATAATTGCTGTTCCTTTTTTGATCTTAAGCTGAGAAATTCTATTCTTATTCCTTTCATGGGATGTGGCTTTGATGACCTGACCAACATTTATCTCTTGATTCCCTTTGGAAGAGTAGTGGCAAGAGTAGGGTTAGAGAGGAAAGATTTAAAAGGCTCTTAAGGGGTAACTTTTTCACACAGAGGGTGATGCGTGTATGGAATGAGCTGCCAGAGAAAGTGCTGGAGGCTAGTACAATTACAGCATTTAAAAGGCATCTGGATGGGTATATGAATAAGGAGGGTTATAGAGGGATATGGGGCATGTGCTGGCAAATGGGACTAGATTGATTTAGGATATCTGGTCGGCATGGATGAGTTTGACTAAAGAGTCTGTTTCCATGCTGGACAGCTCTATGACTCTATGACCTGCTTGAGTGCTGCCCTGTGTAAGGTAACGGAGTGGCCTATCATCACGTACATAAATGTTTCAAAATAAGGTCTCTACATAGGGACAAACCAGATGCCAACACTTTGAGTCATAGAGTCAGAGAGGTATGGATCCTTTGCTCCAACTCATCCATGCTGACCAGGCATCCCAACCCAACCTCGTGCCATGTTCCAAAATTCACTACACTTCGCTGCAGATACTTTGAGGCAAGCGTGTACAGAGTGCACACATGCTCGGGTCAGTTTCAGTGCTTACCTTTCCATTTTGTTTCCTTTGTTCGTTCAGGGAATGTGGGCCTTGCTGGCTAAGCGCACAGGGAAATTTTGCATCCTGCAGCATATCTGCTAAGGGTATCAGATTCGCCCACAGCGGCCTTCCAAGATCCAACGTCATTCAGCATGGAAACAGATCCTTCAGCCCAACCCATCCATGGGGAGCAGGATTCCTAAACTGAGCGAGTCCAGTTTTCCTTCATTTGCCCCATAACCCTCTAACCTCTCCTATTCATTTACCTGTCCAAATGGTCTTTGCAATGTTGTAATTGTACCAGCCTCTATCACCTCCTCTGGCAGTTTGTACCATACACGCACCACCCTCTGTGTGAAAAAATTGGCTCTCAGGTCCCTTTTAAATCTGTCCTCTCTCACCTTAAACTTATGCCCTCTAGTTTTGGACTCCCCTAACCCAGGGAAAAGGCCTTGGTGATTCAGTTTAGCAGATTATAATGAACTGATATTCTGATGTCTTATTATCATGTCTGTTTGGAACCATTTCAGTGGAATGGACGAAGCAATTCTTTATTGTCTCTGATTGTATCCACATCAGTTGTCGTTAGAATATGGTCAGCACTGTTCATCTCATGATTAATGGCTCCAGCGTTACCACGTAGATGCTCATCCCTTTTAACAAGACAGAAAGTCACTCCCAACAAAGTTAGTCAATGACAAGAAAAATGCATCAATTATTAAGGCAGTAAATCTGCAGGTGCGGTCTCATCAATGCCCTGAGATATAGCAAGACACAAAAAACTGCAGAAGCTGGGATCCAACTTAGACAAGCAGGAAGCTGGAAGAAGACGGCAAGTCCAGGCAGCATCAGGAGATGGAAAAGTCGACGTTTTGGGTGTAACCCTTCTTCAGGCTTGCTGCAGTATCAGTTTAATTCCCCTGATCAAACCCTCCCTTGCCTGACAACAATGCATAAACATAACAGATAGGTGAACATCTAACAGTACAGATAAGTAATTTCAGTACACTTCAGTATCAAAAATCAAAATTAATTTTTAAATCCTCGTCTTGCTTCAGTTTTTTTCTAATTTATGAAAAAGGACATACAACTCTGGCAAGTTAAAAGTGCCATTGTTAGAGAAATTTATGGATTACAAAGTTAAATATTCTTATATACAAACAGCAAATTGTCTAATTGTATTACCACCTTGTGCCTGAAGGCATTTACGTTTTGTGTCATTTTGTAAGTTCTTGTGCCAATTGAAAGAAGGGGAATGTAATTCTTCCCAGCTTGGGACATGAACACATGCTGTTTGTTAACTTAGAAACGCCCCTAAGGTTAATGTTTACCTTTCACTGAGGACTACAATTCAAATACAATTGGACATATCTACCATTAGCCACCTATGCTATTCTTGGCATATTACTGGTGTAGGTGGGTACCAATAAGATGCTCCATGAGCAAAGCCCCTTTAAATATGTTGGGTTTTGATGTTGCATTATGATGCAAGAAGAATTTACACAGAACTCACCTTTCATTAGATCCCACTTGGAGAATCACTGGAGAAACTCAGCAGGTCTGGCAACATTCGTGAAAGAAGAAGGGACCCGATACGTCAATTTGGATTGCTCTCCAAGGATGCTGCCAGACCTGCTGAGCTTTTTCAGCACTTTCTGTTTTGGTTTCTGATGTTCCAGAATTATTCAGTCATCGCTAACATTAAAATAGGAAATACAAGACAAAAGAACTGCAGATGTTGGAAATATTAAAATAGGAAGCCTTGAGGAATTCACACACCCCATTTACTTATGTAGTAAAGGAAAACCATTCCTTCTTAATTGATTTAAGGCAGCAGCTGTCTTTGGATTGAAACCATTTCGCACATTACTTGCTGTGAGATTGTGACATAGCCCTGGGTAACTCAAGCCTTGCTGAAGAGCATTCACTAACTTCTTACATTATTGCCAACTGAAAGTAGTGGTCAATTGAGAAGGACCAACTGGTCCATTAAGTCTGTTCCACACTCATGATGGTCAGAAAACCCTACCTAGCCTCCCACCAATCCCCAAAGTCTCAAACTGCCATGGTGGGACCTGAAATCAGGTTCTGAGGATTACCAGTAACAGATCGGCTAGACGATATAATGTGTCAAAACGCACTAACAAAATTACGGGCCTTCTAATTGTAATATAGAAGTTCTGGTTGAGCGCTCAGTAGTGTCCTTTCTTCTGAGTCAGAAGCTCTGGATTCAAGGTCTACTCCAGGCCTCAATGTTCAAGGAGGGTGTGATGATAACACAACCAGATCCTTCCAACATATCATTGGTAGCCGATAAGAGAGGGTCATCCTCATTCCTGGTCATCCATGTGATGGAAAGAACTATGGAGTTTTACCAGAGCTCTGGCACTACAGTGTGTATGTTGTCATATGACCTGAACTCGGAGTGAACTATGACACAATGTCATCAATGATAACACGACAAAATGCAAGACTGGTTTGATCATTTCATCAATTCAAGCTTCCCTGACTTTTAATACTAATGAATTGATACATTGCCTGAGAAACAAATGATTTACATTGTAGGACCTTATTTTAATCATTTTTCTATTCTGAAGAGAGACAGTAAACAGCAGTAACATGTAAAAAGAAGTCAGCAATTAACAAAGAGGAATAACATATCTTACATTACCACAGATTATTGTAAATGCCTTTGCTTCTGCTCAGCACAGACTTTACATTCATGAAAGTCAGCCAGAATAAAAGGTGATCTCACTCGCATTAAGCCAGCGGTAAAGAAAATGCATAACAGATAAGAGCTTTTAATTAATGAATTCCTCTAATTACAGGTACTGCAAACTAGCTACTGAGATCTTGCTGCACTTGTATATATACGAAAGCATATTTTTTTCCTTTCTTTAACAATGGTTTTCTTTATAATTCACAGAAGAAAAACAAAGAATTTAAGATTTTCAGTGTTTTACCATGAGGAATAATATTAAATGAAATGAAAAAAAAGTCCAGGCCACCGCGGATATTTGTATGGTCTGTCTATTTAAGATCCAATATTTAAATAATTTATTATTTGCTATTTATGATCAGGTTTAAAGTATTCTGGGTGTAATTTGTTATCATTGTTGCTTCTTGAATTTTAATAATTTAATTGTCACAACTGCTGGTATTTATTTTTTGGGGGGGAAATGGCGAGATTTTCTCTACTCCCCCCCACCCTCCCTCCCTATTTTCTTTCTTGCCAGAGATGTAATTTAAATTAGAGATTGTATACACAAGCAGAACATGCCCTGTAATTCTGACAATTCAATGTAGTGTAAAAATGCAGTAGTTCTGTAGTTAATGCTATTCTGCTTCGACTGAAATAAAGCACAGTCCAGTGGAAAGCTTCACTTCTGTGTTGTGTTTCATTATTCAAAGATGTTATAAAAGGTCTTTGTCAGTCAGTACATGCTGATTGACCACCCTGAAGATTAAGAAGAACTGTGGATGCTGTCAATCGGAAACGAAAACAGAAATTGCTGCAGGTCTGGCATCATCTGTGAAGAGAAATCAGAGTTCATTGTGTGACCCTTGCTCATAACTTTCCTGGAGATTAAGATATTAACTGTGCATTTCTGTTACAGTGTGTTCCTAAAATCTCTACAGTGTGGAAGTAGGCAATTTGGCCTATTGAGTCCGCACCTACTCTCCGAAGGGCATTCCACCCAGATCCATTCGCTTAACCATATCCCTGTTGTCCTGCATTTCCCACAGCTAACCCACGCATCCTGCACATCCCTGGACACTGTCAGCAACTGAGCATGGTCAGTCCACCTAACCTGCACCTCTTTGAACTGAGAGAGGAAACCAGAGAACCAAAGGAAACCCACACAGACACAGGGAGAATGTGCAAACTCCACACAGGTAGTCGCCCGAGGGTGGAATCAAACATGGGTCCCTGGTGCTGTGAGGTAGTAGTGCTAACCATATTAGACCAACGTGGAAGCAAACCATCCACGTGTAAGAGCTCTCCCAGATCTCTGCTTCTCCTTCAATTATGACCCTTTGCTTATCCCCTATTGTAAGCACATCACCACTCATGGTCATAGCATGGGCTACTTGGGCCCTATGCAGCACTGTTCATTACATATTGTCAATTCGAAAAAGATCCATTTATGTCTACTCTTTTTATCCTCTCAACCAACAAATTTACTCCCTGTTTTAAAATGCTGCATCCTTCAATATAAAGTTTTATTAGTCGCCATAACACAGGAAGAGGCCATTCAGCCCCTCAAATCTGTTCTGCCATTCATTGAGATCTGTGGCCTAACTCCGTATACTTTCCATTTGCCCATATCCTTGAAAACAAAAAAGTAAGAACAGAAAATTATCTGTCTCCGGTTTAAAGTTAATAACTGATCTAGGATCCGTTGCCATTTGTGGACAAGATTCCAAACATCTACCACCCTCTTTGTGTGTAGAAGTGCATCCTAACGTTTCTCCTGAATGGTCCGGTCCTAATTTTCAGGCAATGCTCCCAGTTGTTGATCTTCACCTACCCTGTCGCTTCCTGTTGAAGTCTGCAAGATAGTAATCAGAACATCCATTAACCACCTAAATTCTAGAGAAAACAGGCCTAATTTTTATAATGTTTCCTCATAGCTTAACCCGTAACGTCCAAGTATCATTCTTATAAACCTACATCATATTCCTCCAAGGCCCATATATCCGTCATCTGGTGTGGTGTCCAAATCTGCTTACTATACTCCAAGTGGGGTTTAATGTTTAATATGGCACCTCATCAAACACCTCTTGGAACCTAGGTATCCACAGAGTGTGTTAACTGACTGGCCAAACATGATTTCCCTTTCACAAAACCATGTTGACTCTGTCCCAGTTAGCTTCAACGTACCCAGGTTAAAACTTTTTAAATATTGGCATCTAAATTTTCCCCAGGGCAGGTGTGAACTAACGGGCAGGTAGTTTCCTGTCTCCCCTTTTTTTGAATGAAGGAGTTACATTTACTATCTTCCCATTGAATGGGACCATCCCTGAATCAATGGAGTTTTGGAAAATGAGAAGCAATGTATCAACTATCTCACTAATTACAACCTGAAGACGAAGTCTGTCAGGACCTGAGCATTTGTCTGCTCTGGTGGGGATCAGACCCACTCAAAATATTTTAATAAGATAGCCCAGACCCCAAGTTGTTCTCATTGTAAATATAGGTGTGAAGTACTGTGTTCCAGATGTAATAAACTACTTGATGTTAAGCAAAAAGCAAATTAAATACTATAGTTAAAAAACAAAAGAGGAATGCATTGGAACTATTGGAAAATATTCCAACTATTGGAAAACTTAACCGAATACAGTACCTATTACTAATTAATTGTTTCAATTTAGTAACATCACATAAACACACCTCTTGGCAAAAAGACAAATTCAGACTGAGATTTTTCCATGCAGTTCTCCAATCCAGGAGGAAGAAATATCAAGAGAAAATCCAGAGATTGTAGCAATCAAGAGACATTCACTGAAGCGTCGAACTCTATTGAGACCACAAACAGCTTCTGCTGCTAAAGTTAAAATATCATAAGAAGGTCTGGTCTGTGAGACAGCTGGCCACATGCTGTCTGCTTCCTTTGGTCCAACTTTAAACAGAAACACCTCACAAGTTGTTTACTGAAGTTGTCTTCAGGAGCTAGTTCAACACCTCTACCTTACAACAAATAACCTCTTGCTCAATATCATTTGCTCCGATGATGATGCTTTTCCTTAGTTCCTCACTCTATACAACTTCCTGATTTATCACCGTTACTGGGATGTTAGCTCCAATCTCTAGTGAAGACTGATGCAAAATGCCAATTCAATTCACCTTTATTTTACATTATTAATCCACTAAACTCACATTCTACAGGACCAACACTTACTTCTTCTTTAAATATTTATCAAAACTCTTAGTATTTGTTTTTGTTGTAACATGAGATTTCAAACCATGGATGGCCCAGTGACTGTAGAACAATAATTCCTTTTACTACTGGCATCAGATCACAAACAAGAAGGGAGATTAATGATAAAGAAGGGACTACTTATACTAAGTGCATTGAATGATTGTGTGTGTTATATTGCAGTGAGTTATTCCTTTTTTGTTTGCCCTTTCCATTGATCCACTCTCTGCCAACGCCAGACTTTCTTTCCAATGAGAGTCCGTTGAACTGCTCCAGCTGCCCTCCGTAACTGTCATCACCTACTGGTGGAATTCCTGGAGGACTGTTTAGCTCACTTGTATTTTTTCCCCTCATATGTTTTAACTTAGCTGCCTTGCTGAGTGCCCTCAGGCACCATCGCTACCTGTGTATGGTCTAATTACACTGGCTTTTTCTCATACTTATTAATTTTTTTTGTGTATTACTTGCTTTTTTAAAAGCATTCTGTTCAGACCTACCGCCTGTCTTTGCCCAATTATGTTCTTTTTCTCTTAGTTTGAAACTACCTGTAACATTTCTAAAGATCCATCCCTTAGAATATCCAACTCCATGTTCTCTTTAGCCCATTTTTGAAGTTGAATCTTCCGCATCCTGTTCTTCATAGCTCTATCAGATATATCCTGTTCCCCAATAGCTTTCTTGAGATGATTCACACTGCAACACAACTAATAATTTTGTTTTTTTTTCCAAATAAGATGAGAAACTACAGAGAGTTGTGAACACATTCCAATACATCACACAAGCCAACCTTCCATCCACTGACTCCATCTATATTTCTCACTGCCTTAGGAAGGCATCCAACATCATCAATACAACCACCCCCCACCCCAGCTATAATCTCCACAGTGGCACAGTGGTTAGCACTGCTGCCTCACAGCGCCAGAGACCTGGGTTCAATTCCCGCCTCAGGTGACTGACTGTGTGGAGTTTGCACATTCTCCCCGTGTCTGCGTGGGTTTCCTCCGGGTGCTTCGGTTTCCTCCCACAGTCCAAAGATGTGCAGGTCAGGTGAATTGGCCATGCTAAATTGCCCGTAGCGTTAGGTATCAGAGATAAATGTAGGGGTATGGGTGGGTTGCGCTTCAGTGGGTCAGTGTGGACTTGTTGGGCCGAAGGGCCTGTTTCCACACTGTAAGTAATCTAATCTAATCTAAATATACAAAAGCTTAAATATATGCAGCAACAGATTTAAGAACAGCTTCTTCCCCACTGTTATTAGACTGCTGAAGGGACCTCTCAAATTTCAAATCTAAGGTTGATTTTGCTTTTTGTAAGACCATAAGACCGTAAGACATAGGAGTGGAAGTAAGGCCATTCGGCCCATCGAGTCCACTCCGCCACTCAACCATGGCTGATGGGCATTTCAACTCCACTTACCCACATTCTCCCCGTAGCCCTTAATTCCTCGAGACATCAAGAATCTATCAATCTCGGCCTTGAAGACATTTAGCATCCCAGCCTCCACTGCACTCTGCGGCAATGAATTCCACAGGCCCACCACTCTCTGGCTGAAGAAATGTCTCCGCATTTCTGTTCTGAATTGACCCCCTCTAATTTTAAGGCTGTGTCCACGGGTCCTAGTCTCCTCGCCTAACGGAGAAAACTTCCTAGCGTCCACCCTTTCCAAGCCATGTATTATCTTGTAAGTTTCTATTAAGTCTCCCCTTAATTTTCTAAACTCCAATGAATACAATCCCAGGATCCTCAGCCGTTCCTCGTATGTTAGACCAACCATTCCAGGGATCATCCGTGTGAATCTCCGCTGGATACGTTCCAGTGCCAGTATGTCCTTCCAGAGGTGTGGGGACCAAAACTGGACACAGTACTCCAAATGGGGCCTAACCAGAGCTTTATAAAGTCTCAGTAGCACAACGGTGCTTTAATATTCCAACCCTCCTGAGATAAGTGACAACATTGCATTCGTTTTCTTAATCACGGACTCAACCTGCATGTTTACCTTTAGAGAATCCTCGACTAGCACTCCCAGATCCCTTTGCACTTTGGCTTTACGAATTTTCTCACTGTTTAGAAAGTAGTCTATGCTTTTATTCTTTTTGCCAAAGTGCAAGACCTCGCATTTGCTCACGTTGAATTCCATCAGCCATTTCCTGGACCACTCTCCCAAACTGTCTAGATCCTTCTGCAGCCTCCCCACTTCCTCAGTACTACCTGCCTGTCCACCTAACTTCGTACACCTTCAATGTAACCATAACTGAATATGCTTTGCGCTCTTCAAACACCCTACGATCTGTATGCCCTTATTTGTTATGATTTGCCTGTACTGCATGCAAAACAAAACTTTTCACTGCACTTAGGTGTATGTGACAATGTTAAATCAAATCAAATCAAGTCACACTTGTTGCTATTTCATAAATTGCCTGAGTTGTCCTTGATTTCCCATACTGTAGCATGATGTTACCCACACACTGTGGCACTAATGCCCGATCTGAGCTGCAAGCAGTTTTCTTCCTTCTAGCTTTCCCACCTTGCAAAGTGTACCCATCATTTTTATTCATTTCCCCTAACAGACCATGCATGCTCAAATATAGCAGAAAACCATTGAGTCCAATCAGAAGAGGCTCTTCCTCAACATATAGTTTATTGCATGTCATTAACCCAGTATTCTGATTACAATCAGAACAGATTTAACCAACAATAAGCGATTTTACAATTGACCACTTCCCAATTGCTGATGTTTTCAGCCAAGATCCTAAGTCTAGTGACAAAGAAAACTGCAGATGCTGGAATCCAAAGTAGACAAGCAGGAAGCTGGAAGAACACAGCAAGCCAGGCAGCATCAGGAGGTGGAGAGTGTCCTGAAGGCACCATTGCAGAAAACCAAGAAGAAATCTACTTACAAGTCCCAAAGGTACTTTGACAGTGATTAAGGAAAGATAAACGTATAAGGTAGTGAGGGGTAGGTAGACAGTCATAGGGGTTGTGCATGAGGCAGTTGAGAGGGCTAGCCAGCTGTAGTGCCAGATAGGTAAGATGTATGGGGCTACAGCAAAGTGGATGGATGGACAACTTTGGGTGTTGGATCCAGGGTTTTGGTTCCTTCACAGTTGGGTCAAAAGGTGTTGTTATTGATGTGAATGTTGGATCTGTCAGATTCAGGTCAGGGTGGAGTCAACACATTTCAGTCAGGAGTATTTGGTTTTAGATCGGGCAAGTTTGGGAGGTCTGTGCTTATCGTGGCTGGCAAGGTCAGGTTGCGGAGTGTTGGTTATTGTAGAATTGGGAGTTCAGTCCAATCGATACCAGAGACACAAGTAGTTTGTAATCCTCTTCATTTTTGTTGGGGAGCTTAAGTCATTCAAAACATTCTCTGACTCCAAGTTCTAAGAACTTAAGGGTTTTTTTAAAGACTTCCAGATGCTGGGTAATTGCTCATTGGAAGATTCAATTTCTCTGGCAATTCCCACAGAGTCAGCTGCACCATGGATTCTTCATGGTACCATTGCACAATTCCAGGCTAAGATTCTCCAAAGACTTTCTGGTCATTGGGATATCTAGATTTTAGTCACTATAACTGCAAGGGAAACTTGGATGTTCAATCTTAATCCTTCAAGGTGCAAATCTATGTATCCCCACCAACTCCATGCAATTTTGTTACATTTTGTTTATAAGAGGTCAGCACAACATTGAGGGCAGAAGGTCCTGTACTGTGCTGTATTGTTCTATATTGCTCAGTGATTAATGTATCCTTCCACATCAACCCTTAGCAACAGCTATCACTCTCAAAGTGGCTTGGTGTCAAATTCTGTATGTATCCAAAAATCTGCAGATTAGGTGAATTGGCCAAGCAAAATTGCCCAAAGTATTAGGTACATTAGTCAGGGATAAACATAGGGTAGGGGAATGAGTCTGGGTGGGTTACTCTTCAGAGGGTTGGTATGGACTTGTTGGGCTGAAGGGCCTGTTTCCATACTGTAGTGAATCTAATCTAATCTAACCTCTCCACCTCCTGATGCTGCCTGGCTCACTGTGTTCCTAATACTACAGCAATGCAACTCCCAGTCCACCAAAATGGTTTGTTATTTTACTCATCTCAAGGGGCAACACAGTGGCTTCATGGGCAGCACTGTTGCCTCACAGTGCCAGGGGCCTGCGTTCGATCCTAGCCTTGAGTTGCTCTCTGTGTAGAGTTTTCACATTCTCCCCGTGTCTGTGTGGGTTTCCTCTGGGTGCTCCAGTTTCCTCCCACTGTCCAAATTGCCCATTGTATCCAGGGATATGCAGGTCTGAACGGGGAGCAGACTTTAAAAACTCCGAGCCCCAGAAGAAAGGCATCTTTGTAATTCTCCTTCTCAAAGAGCAGTGGAGAGGGATCTTTAAATATTTTTAGGACAGAGATGGACAGGTTCTCGATTGAGAAGGGAGTCCATAAATAATTGGGAAGTAGTTGGGAATGTCAAGTTGAGGTCACAATCAGATCAACCATGATCTTATGGACTAATGAAGCAGGGCAGGTGGGCCAAATGAGGTTAGAGTGGTGCTGGAAAAGCACAGCAGGTCAGGCAGCATCTGAGAAGCAGGAAAATCGATGTTTTGGGCAAAAGCCCTTCATCAGGAACAGGGCCGTATGGCCTATCCTGGAATGAGTTCATATGTTCCTGTGTAACTAAACCAATTAAAAGACCACATTTCCAGTCAAAATTGTGCAAAATATTTATTTTTCGTACACATAATTTAATGAAACTGATGATATTTTCTTGTCAAACATACACAATACAGTCATACAAAAAAAGCACGATTATATGTATATTTAAAGATATATAAAACACCATTACAGCACTGATGCATCATGGAGAACAAACGGACGTCTTTCTTATCCTGGCTTTAAAAAAAGCTTTTTCTGCTGAAAATATTTATAAAGACTCCTTGCAAAAGCCAGGATAGGAAGATTGGGAATGATTGTGATAGGTCTCAAGTCTGTGGGGGAATCCTTTGGAATTTTTCTTAATCATCCCTCCAGGACTCAGCTTGTGTAAATCTGAGTTCCAATCACACGCATGATTTCCTTCTGGATTTTGGGATCCTGAGTGTTGATATTGGCATCACCAACTTGCCCATCTTCATACCTGCAAGGAACAATAACGTGAGCCTCAAAACTGTTGTCATGAAAAATGATACTTATTTAAAGAAGCAATTCATGTTAAAAGGAAATGTTGGAACCACAAACTCTGTAGATTGTGTGAGGCACCTCTAATCTGAGCTACTCAGGAGTTAAAGCATTTGCTTTAAATTGAATTGACACAGAACCTCATACCAATGTCTTCATTGCTGATAGCCCTTTAAGACTAAGGAGCACATTTTAAGATGAGGGGGGAGAGACCTAAAACAGACATGGGGCGACTCTTTTTTACGCAGAGGTTGGTTCACATGTGGAATGAACTTCCTGAGGAAGTGGCGGATGTGGGTGCAATCATACTGTTTAAAAGACATTTGGATAACCACATGAATAGGCCTGGAAGACTGGAGCAGCTGAAAGCCAAAGTGGAATGGGCTGGGAGCCATTCCAGGGAAAAAATGGTCTAGCCTATTCAGCCCATCCCCATAACTCAAACCCTCCAGTCCCGGCAACATCCATTTAAATGTTTTCTGCACCCTCTCAAGGTCAACAACATCCTTCCTAGAGAAGGGCAATCAGAACTGAACACAGTTTTCTAACAGTGGCCTCACCAATGTCCTGTACAGCTGCAACATGACACCCCAACTCCTATACTCAATGTTCTGACCAATGAAGGCAAGCGTGCCAAATACCTTCTTCACCACCCTGTCTACCTGTAACTCCACTTTCAAAGAACTATGTCTCTTTGTTCAGCAATGCTGTAATGAGGAAGGATAAGGCAGGATATAGATGAGTTGGAAAGTCGAGCAGACAAATGACAGATGGAGTCAAGATTTGAGTAGTGCTGGAAAAGCGCAGAAGGTCAGGCAGCATCCGAGGAGCAGGAAAATCAACATTTTGATCAAAAGCCCTTCATCAGGAATCTGATGATTCATGTTAAAAGGGAATGATGATTCCTGATGAAGATCTTTTGCTTGAAATGTTGATTTTCCTGCTCCTTGGATGCTGCCAGACCTGCTGTGCTTTTCCAACACTACTCAAATGTTAACTCTGATATCCAGCATCTGCAGTACTCACTTCTGCCTAAATGGCTGATGGAGTTTAAATCCGAACAAGTGTAAGTTGATATGTTTAGGAGGTCAAATGCAACAGCAGTCATACAGTACATGGCAGGACCCTTAGGAGCATTGATATACAGGGAGACATAGAACATAGAACATAGAAAAATACAGTGCAGTACAGGCCCTTCGGCCCTCGATGTTGCGCCAATCCAAGCCCACCAAACCTACACTAGCCCACTTTCCTCCATATACCTATCCAATGCCCATTTAAATGCCCATAAAGAGGGAGAGTCCACCACTGCTACTGGCAGGGCATTCCATGAACTCACGACCAGCTGAGTAAAGAATCTACCCCTAACATCTGTCCTATACCTACCACCCCTGAATTTAAAACTATGCCCCCTCGTAATATCTGACTCCATACGTGGAAAAAGGTTCTCATGGTCAACCCTATCTAAACCCCTAATCATCTTGTACACCTCTATCAAGTCACCCCTAAACCTTCTTTTCTCCAATGAAAACAGCCCCAAGTGCCTCAGCCTTTCCTCATACGATCTTCCTACCATACCTTGGTATATAGAGACCTTGGAGTCAAAGTCCAAAGCTCCCTGAAAGTACAACACAAGTGGATAAGGTGGTCAAAAACAAGGTGGGTGTTATGCTTGCCTTCATCAGGCGGGACATTCAATATAAATGTTGACAAGCCATGTTGCAGCTGTATAAGCCTTTAGTTAAGCCACATTTGGAATGCTGTGTCCAGTTCTGGTTGCCACACTATAAGAAGCATGTGAAGACTTTGAGAAGGTGCAAAAGTGGTTTACCAGGATATTGCCTGGATTGGAGTGTATTCGCCATAGGGAGAGGTTGGACAAATTTGGATTATTTTTGCTAGAGCACTGGAGGCTGAGGAGGCGAACTGATAGAAGTGTCTAAAATTATAGGAGGCATGGATAGGGTGAAAAGTCAGAATCTTTTGCCCATCAATATCAAATACTGAGGGGCATGGGTTTAAGGTGAGAGGGGGAAAGTTTAAAGATGTGTTGTGTGAGGGCAAGTTTGTTACAACCACATCCCTAGAAATACCAGGCTATTTAGAATCTATTTGTCAACCTGCAATTTCAATTCATAACCTCAAAACTGCTCATTCCAAACAGCAATGTCTAGGTTGATGTATCCATCAGGCATGTGGATGCACCAAGGACATGGCATCAGGTTAGTTTAGATGGCAGTGCAGAAATGTGATATCTTCTTTGACACCATTCATTACTCATTAATACTCATTCAACACTAGACCTCGGGGACTAAGGGGACAATGGACCAGTTGACGTAACATGAGTCAGAATCCTGAAATTAGGCCAAACACAATGAGATGATCACGATTATATTGCTGATCCTACTCACACGAAAAAGAAGCGAGTGCAGACATGATCAGACACAGGGCAGACCCAGATGTTCCCATGTTTCTGGAGATCTTTTGAAGTTATAACTAAGAAAGAAAACAAGAAAGGAAACATTATCAAGGATCTGGTTAAAAGGAAGAATGTTTTCAGTCTCATTGACAATTTGTTTCAGTGCAAGTTCTTTGGCAAACTCAAGTTCAAAATAGTGGAGGTTTCTGGAAAGTACAAACTGATGACCATTTTTCAAATAGTTAGGCTTCTACTGATTGGTATTATGAATAAAATGTCAAGGATTGGCCTAAATGTTCAGCACCATTTATGTCTCCTCAGATACTGAAACAGTCTATGTCGATATGCAGCAAGACCTGGATAGCATTCAGACTTGGGCTCCTACAAGGCAAATTAAATTCATCATATACAAGTGTCAAGCAATGACCACCTCCAATAAGAAAGATTCTAACCAGCTTACTATCACTGAACACCCATTATAAATTTCCTGTGAGTTAACAATGCCCAATTGCCTATTTATAACATGAATACTTGGGTATCGTGGTAGATCTCTATATTTGAGGCGTGTACTTCGTGCCGGTTTATCGAGAGTGACAGTCAAACAAAGTTTGCTGTACTAACTTTCTCACCTATCACTGCTGTCCTCACTAAAGCATTGTCCCTCAAAGCATTAACTTCAAAATTGTCATCTTCATCAGTTCTGCATGACTCTATATCCTCCAGCCCGACATCCCAGTTTGTCTCTTTCGTTCATCACTAGAGCCCCATAGCCTCCTCTTACTTGTGAACCTTTCGTAGCTCTGCACTCACAACTTCCTTTAGCAAAGATGTTCAGCCTTCTTGTATCCTCTTGAAAAGCTTCTTCAAAAAAAATCTGCCTCTTCTACCTTATGTCCTTCAGTCAATTCTCCCGTATCAATGATAACTCTTAAAGGAGACCCGTTCTCCTCACAGCTCCCATTCTGATGTGAAGCTCCATGAGATATATGTGCAGGTTGTCCTCTTCTTTGGTTCTTCTATAGCTTTATGTGAACTATAACTATTTGCCAGTAAACTCTTATTCACATACTCATCAGAAACCTGGAACATTCTGAAAGGGGCACTCTTGCTCAACTTAACAAATTGCAAAATGATAAAAATGACAATACCAAGCCAACCATTTCAATAAAACATATTTAAAGCATTTTTTTTTAAACTTTGGACTACATTCAATCTAGTCAAAAATGAGAAGGTCATTTACTAGTAGCTGATTCTAACAACTAACTTGAGGCAAAGTGGCGACAAATGTCATTGGATGTGTAGTTGAAAGATAGAATATGTGAACAGAAGTACGCCATTTTGCCCATTGAGCTTGCTCTGCCATCCAATATGATCATCCAACCTCAGTCCCCTGTTCCCACTTTCACCCTTCGATTCCTTTAGCACTAAGAAATACATCTAACTCCCTCTTACAAACATTTAATATTTTGGCCTTAACTACATTCAGTGTCAGACAATTCCACAAAAGACCAAGAGGAGATCTGATGTTAACCTTCAAAATCATGAAGGGCTGGATGGCGTAGGTAAGGAGAAACTATTCCCATTCATAAGTAAGTAAGAGGTCACAGATTTAAAGTAACAAATGCGAGATAAGAAAGAAATACCTTTTCACATAGTGAATAGTTAGGGTATGATATGCACTGCCTGGCAGAGGCAGATTCAATTGAGACTTTCAAGATGGCATTAAATGACCATTTAGGTGGAAATAATGTGCAAGGATATGTGGAAAAGACAGGAGAAGGAGACTAAGTCATGATATTCATTTGGAGAGCCAATACAGACAAAATGGGCTGAATGATCCCTTTCTGCAGCATGACCATTCCATGATTCATCTGAAATTATAATTTTAAAAAATTAAAAATAAAAATAAATTAGGTAAAAGCCCTTCTGGTTCATTAATATCCTTTAGGGAAAGAAACTGCCATCCTTATCTGGTCTGGCCTACATGTGACTCCACACCCACAGCATGTGTTTGACTCTCAATTGCCCTCAGGACAATAAATGCTGGCCTAGCTAGAGGCACACACATCCCGTGCATCAATCATAAAACATGTAAATATTTGAAAATGGACTGTACCAAGCAGGCAGCCGATCATGCAATTGCTCTCTGCTGTGGTTGAAGTTGAACTTGTGGAATAAGTAAGGAAGTTTTACAATGGTAACTGCTCTTGATTCCTAAAACATTATGTCAGCTGTGAAATTGTGGGTAAACATATCGAACAGAGATAACAAATTTGAGTGATTTGGCAAATGTCAGAACGCAAGCTTAAAAGGAGGAGCCTTGTTCACCCTCCTCAAGAGAGAACCAAGTGGGTAGCAGAATGACTTCACTCATCACCCTGGGGGCTCGAGGCCGGCTCATTGTCTGTGTTCATTGATAGCTCTTGTCAGTGATGGTCCTACCTTGTCTTCTCTTTTCAGGAAGTGGCTGAAGAAACTAGCTCCAAGTCTACTTCAGCCAAAGCAAGAATTGAAATCTGCTGTTGACATTATTTGGAACCACAGGCTGACCATCTAATCTAACTGGCCCCAGCAATTATTTCACAAATAGGAAAAAAGAGAGCTCTGGTGATAATCTCTTGACATGGCAACATACTGCCGACACTGTGTGAAGGAATCACCGGAGGAGACCATTGAGCCCATCACATCTATACTGTACCTCCAAAGAAGAAATTTACTGAGTGCCACTCCTCTGCCTTCTCCTCAAAGTATTGAACATTCTTCCTTTTCAGATCATAACCCGAGTTCCTCGAACTGTCTCAATTCAATCGGCCTCCACTACAGTGTTAGGCAGCGTGTCTAGACCCCAAGCGTCCACTACATGAAAAAGGCTTTCCTTATGTTGTCATTACCTCTTTTGCCTCATGTCCGCACCCTCTTGTTTTTGATGCTTCCATTAGTGGGAAAACCATCTACTCTACCAGCACCCCTCTTGATTTTGAACACCTTTATCAAATCTCCTTCAACCTCCTCTTCTCTGAAGAGAAACAGCCCCAACATCTCCAATCTCTCCACATAACTGAAGTTCCTAATCCCTGGAACCATTGCTGTGAATCCTTTCTGCACTCAAATACAAACAGCAATGGCCATTACTTAGATTTTTAGATTACTTACAGTGTGGAAACAGGCCCTTTGGCCCAACAAGTCCACACCGACCCGCCGAAGCGCAACCCACCCATACCCCTACATATACCCCTTACCTAACACTAAGGGCAATTTAGCATGGCCAATTCACCTGACCCGCACATCTTTGGACTGTGGGAGGAAACCGGAGCACCCGGAGGAAACCCACGCAGACACGGGGAGAACGTGCAAACTCCACACAGTCAGTCGCCTGAGGCGGGAATCGAACCCAGGTCCCTGGCGCTGTGAGGCAGCAGTGCTAACCACTGTGCCACCGTGCCACCGTTTCACTGGACACAATACTCCAGTTCAGACTGAGCTTATGTTTTATAGAAATGCAACTAGCTTTTGTACTCTGTGCCTCTGTTAATGAAACCTTGGAGGTTGCATGTTAGGAAGTAAAGATGATTTATACCTTCACAAAGTGCTATACAGTTTAGGTTTCGACTCTGTAGAAATCTGGACTGAATCGGTCTCGTCTGTAGGAGGAACATGAAAATATTAGTCAAGTAAAAACAGAAGAAATAATTGAAACTGTGTGCACTGGGTGATTTTCAGTCTTTTCATTTCACTATTATTGTTGTTGGATGCTGGAGTAATGAATGAATTCTCATTTTATTTGTTACCCTTCTTCTGCCCTTGTACTAAGTGGAGGCCAGTTAAGAATCAACCACATTGCTGTGGGTCTGGAGCCACTTGTTGGCCAGACCAGGTAAGGACAATAGATTTCCTTTCCTAATGGACATTAATGAACCAAGTGGGTTATTAGTTTCATGGTCACCATTACTATAACTAGATTAGATGACTTACAGTGTGGAAACCGGCCCTTCGGCCCAACAAGTCCACACCGACCCTCTGAAGAGCAACCGACCCAGACCCATTCCCCTACATTTACCCCTTCACCTAACACTACAGGCAATTTAGCACGGCCAATTCACCTAACCTGCACATTTTTGGGCTGTGGGAGGAAACCAGAATACCTGGAGGAAACCCACGCTGACACAGGGAGAATGTACAAACTCCACACAGATAGTTGCCTGAGGTGGGAATTGAACCCGGGACTCTGGCGCTGTGAGGCAGCAGTGCTAACCACTGTGCCACTGTGCCACCCATGAGATTTATTAATTTAACAAAACTTCCAGCAGCTGCCAAGATTTGAACCTATGTCCCCAGAATATTCATCTGAATTCTAACAAGACTACTACATCAATGTCTCGCCCTTTAAAAGACAGTGTGTCACTGCTATCTTAATACTGCAGGAACATTGCTTCATCCTCCAATCTCTCCACTGCATATGTTGTTATGTTTCTAGTTAATTGACAATGAGGGAGAGGAAAATGACAAGCTGCTCCAATGAGACGATCCCCCACTCGGTCAGCTGGAGAGGTTGTGACTGGACACTTTCCTATTCCTATCCAAAATCCAGGCCTGGAAGAGGCAAAACAAACCATGGAGATCAATCCGAGGTCTGGAAGATGCCACAAACAGTGGAAACCAGGAGATGAAGGAAGCTGTGTAACTTTGTCCAGTCTGTTACCCTCCTCGCAACACTTCGAATGCATACACTCGGGTGACAAAGTGTAGACAGGAAAGCCAGCACTGGAAGTTCTAGCATAACTGATCTGCGAGCCCAGTCAGACCACATGTGGAAGGTCTCTGCACTGATCTACTGCAAACCCTTCAAAGTGAGACTGTAATGTTTAGCTTTCTTATTTTTTTAACTTATACTATGAATAACTGGAAGGTAATGTAACTTTTTTGTTTACTTTATTTCTCTATTTTGTACCTAAGATTTGGATCGAGGTACTTTGTACCGAAGATGGCATCATGTCAACTTTTCACTGTACTCCTGTACTTCTGTATTTGAGTACACTTGACAATAAACCTAATTCTAAAATTCTGAATTCCTTGCTTTATGAAGGAATGAGTTATTGATGGTAACCCCATAGCCACTTTAAGCCTTGATCTGAATAGACAGGCCTTGACACACCAAGTTTTTCAGAACCCCATGAAGGATTCTGACAGACATGACCTGACAGCATACCCAGCCAAGTAGTGCACAGGGAGTCAGAGAATGCTGTACTGAATTAGGCTACGCAGGCACCTACACTTCCTCCCAGAGCACGGTCTGCTCAGTCCTCCAATGAGGGGAACAGATGCCATTGTAGCTGCTGAGTTCAGACGTCAAGTTTTCAAGAACTCCTCAGAACACCTCAGAAAAAGGATCTTCAAGTCAATAGGTCTGCAACAACAACTGACTGCTCTTGCTTTTATCGTTATCCATCCCTACTTTTACTCTTTGTATTTTAGCAGACAGCTGTCGCTTTTTTTCATTTTGTAATTTTCAACAGTCATTGCAAAATAGGTTAGATTAGATTCCCTACAGTGTAGAAACAGGCCCTTCTGCCCAACAAGTCCACACCGACCCGCTGAAGAGTAGCCCACCCAGATCCATTTCCCTCTGAATGATGCACCTAACACTATGGGCAATTTAGAATGGCCAATGTACCTGACCTGCACATCTTTGACCTGTGGGAGGAAACCAGAGCACCTGGAGGAAACCCACGCAGACACGGGGAGAATGTGCAAACTCCACACAGACAGTTGCCTGAGACTGGAATTGAACGTGAGACCCTGGTGCTGTGAGGCAGCAGTGCGAACCACTGAGCCACCGTGCCGCCCCTAAACTAACCTTTGAACTTGTTCCAGATTACAGCTCTTTCAATTGGAACACACCAGCAAGAAAAAGCTAAAGGATGCTTCTTTCCTGAAGAAGGGTTATACCTGAAATGCTGACCTCCATCTGCTGCCTGCCTTGCTGGGTTCTTCCAGCCTCCTGCTTGTCTACAATGGATACTACAGCAGCAGTACAAAGTGGCAGATCACTGACCACTCTACGAACATGCCTGGTGTGGTCACAACAGTGAGATAGCCGATAAGTCTCAGTCCAGAAAACTTTAATCTTGTAGCTGACCCTACTGCCTGAGGCAATAAGTCGGCAGTCGAGAGTGTAGTGCTGAAAGGACTTCCTGATGAAGGGCTTGTGCCCAAACTGTCGAATTTCCTGCTCCTCGGATGCTATCCGACTAGCTGTGTTTTTCCAGCACCACACACTCGACTCTGATCTCCAGCATTGCTGTCCTCACTTTCTCGCAATAGAGCAGCAGCCTTAGAGATTCAAAGCAAATACGCAGCTGAACATCAGATCTGAGCCCCAGATTCTAGACCACAGAATCAGATGATGCTGACCTGCTTAGATCCCAAGCCGACTTCCCGTGACTTCCACTCAATCACCCACCTGGATAAGAAGCCTGATGCAAGTTGGTTAATGGACAGTTGCAGAGTTTTGCAGACAGACTCCTTTCTTGCAGAGACCAACAAGGAAATTGGGTACTAATACCTGGGGAATTGTGTTCATCCGGTTATAACGGAGTACCAGTTCATCCTTTGATGGCATGCGATGCTGTCCTTTGCCCATTCCTAGAAAGTAAGCCACAGTTTACTACATTTCTTTTCCAACAGAAAATAAAATGGTTATCAATCTCAGCAAACAGATAAAGGAAATGGCAGCAAAATGCAGTGGGATACAGGCTCTGATTGGGTAGGGATTGTGCACAGATGCTATCCACTTCCTTGTTTTAATGCAGCCTTTGAAAGAAGCATACTAAGTCTGCTTCTGTGCAGGACTCATGTTTGGAATACTGCTGCTCAGAAAACACACTTCAAAGTGTCTATATACATATTGGTTTTGAATCTATTAACCCACATGGATACACAAATTCACCAGTAGCTGGTTTGTTGTGACCTTCTGTTTTTAACGAGACGTAATATTAAAAAAAACAGGAGGACCTTGAGTAGTGTTAGGACGGGCTACCGTCCCCGTGTTCGTTTGAAGGAGAGAAACACTGGATCTGATTCAAAATATAAGCTGGTTTAATGAGAGAGAGCCATACAAAATACAGTGAGATTTGCTGCTCACTGGAGAAAGCGCCTTCTGATCTATTGTTCTCTTTGTCTAGCCTTTTAGCCCCTCGCATCCCAGTGTTACATCCTTATTTGGTAGGATACGGTATACTCTTATGGGATTGGTCCCAAGCTGATAACATTCTGTTACCTCAGTATGAGCTACGTGCAATCTAACACGGTTCCAATGTCCTGTTATCTGTTCACCCTCCCTGGGGCCTCTTTATGCCATCAGCTTTTCAGTCTGTTCTTAGTGTAACATAATGGCTTACTGTTGTCTAGTGAAGCTAACAATTTCCAGACTTGCTAATACTACCTTACGTGAGCACTACCTAACAATAAAGTTTCTTAACACAACCTAACCTTAATAATGCTTCCTAACAGTAGTAAGGTGAATATTTAGACTCTTAACTCTTTATTTGATTAAAACATGTTTGCCTCACATCCCAAACTCTATTCAATTGCCTTTGATCAATACTCCTCAAATGTATTAGTTAATTGGGTTAATAGCACTAACATTCTAGTGTTCAATAAATAAACAAAGCCAGAAAAGTGAACACTTTATGACTATTTCCAAAGAAAGAAAGACAGGTTACACAAGGTTTTCACTTTGCGCTCATCAGGACAAATGCAAGAACGGAAAATTTCAATGATCGCAATAATTTATACTGCAGGAGAAAATGGTGCTGTCTGATTGGCAATTCAACCAAAGATCGACAAAAATGTTGCAATGATGAAACCAATGAGGAATTACAGTCTCCCAAGACCCTGGGCAATTTAAAAACAAAAGGAAAGATTTAAATATATTTTTATTGACTGCCACACACTAAATTTGTCAGTTTGTTTGCAACCTAATTTCCGTTTGTTTGTTGATCATGTTGCTCAGTAACATGATGCCTCATTGGATGGATGCCTCACCAATTGGAATACAGAGTAGGCAAGGTCTGGATTCAGTTACTGGTCTGAGCTGAGGTGACTGGTCTTGACCTCAGTGACAGTGGTAGTAGTACAGTTTATCTACAGTTTGGTCAGCCTTAGAAAACAGGGTAGATGTTCAGCCCACAGTCCCCATTCTTAATCAGCAGCAGGTTTTTTTTTGTGGGATATTAGACTGGAGACAATAACCAAAAGGCAGTAAGTACAGTTGAAATTTCCATTGCTTTTACATTGCCAAAGAATTTAAGTTATATTTATGATGGGGGTCCATTTCTGAACAATGTTTTAAGGCTAGAAAGTACTGTGAAACTAATGTACAAACATTTTTAATCCATTCCCCAGCTCTTTAAGATATGTAAATCTACTTATATTGAATGGTTTAATGTTTTCATTGAAACAAGTGGAGAAATGCCTTGTAAACATATTAAGCTATTATGTACTAATGTAGTCACTAATATAAACTATATTTCATTAGCTTGTGTGGTTGTGTGCTCTGCCACTTGGATAATAAGAACTAGGAGCAGGAGTAGGCCCTTCTGCCCATTGAGCCTGCTCCATCATTCAAGAAGATCATGGCTGACAGAATTGTACCCTACTTGCCTGCTTGTCCCCTATGACCCTTGATTCCCTTCCCAATCAAAGCATTGAACTCAGCCTAAATGGGAGACATCTCATGTTGGCATGGGACCACCTGAACATTCACCCAGGAGAGGTCAAAGCTCAGTCAAGCCCCCTCAGAATCTTACATGCTTCAACAAGCCTCTCATTCTTCTGAAACCTATTGAGCATAGGCAAACTGCTCACCATTTTCTCAAATGCCAAACCACTCATTCCAAGAATCAGTCCAGTGAGATTTCACTAAACTGCTTTCAATGCAATTGTACTTTTCCTTAAATACAGTAAAGGGCAGTAAAACTGTTCACTTTTTTTTATTCAATCACTGATGTGGGTGTCACTGGTTAGACCAGCATTTATTGTCCCTAATTGCCCAGAGGGCAGTTCAGAGTCAACCACATTGCCATGTGTCTGGAGTCAGAAGTAGCCCAGACCGGGTGAGATAATAAATTCCTTCCCTAAAGGGCATTAGTGAACCAGATGGGTTTTTCAAACAACCAACAATGTATTCATGATTCATCATTAGACTCTGAAGTCCAGATATTTTGTTGAATTAAAATTCCACCATCTGCCATGGCAGGATTTGAATCCAGGTCGCCAGAATGTTACCTGGGTCTTTGGATTAACAACGTAGTGATAATACCACTAGGCCATTGTTGGGAAAGCACATCTGCTTCACTAATGACTTTTAGGGAAGGAGATGCCATCTTTACCTGCTCAGGCCGACACGTGATTCCAGACCCAAAGCAATGTAGTTGACTCTTAACTTCTTCTGGGGCAATTAAGGACAGGAAATAAATCTGGCCTAGTATGAATCTCATGAATTAATAGAAGGAAAAAAAATCTATTGTTTAGCAATGTTTAACCACTGTACCAAGCTGATGTACTGATCCCAAATGGAATCCACTCAGAACCTCAATACAATTGAGGCATGGTAGCTCAGTGGTTAGCACTGCTGCCTCACAGCACCAGGGACCCAGGTTCAATTCCCGCCTCAGGCAACTGTCTGTGTGCACATTCTCCCCGTGTCTGCGTGGGTTTCCTCCGGGTGCTCTGGTTTCCTTCCACAGGCCAAAAATGTGCAGGTCAGGTAAATTGGCCATGCTAAATTGCCCATAATGTTAGGTGCTTAGTCAGGGGTGAATGTAGGGGAATAGGTTGCTCTTTGGAGGGTCGAGTGGACTTGTTCGGCCAAAGGGCCTGTTTCCACACTGTAGTGAATCTAATCTAAAACAATTTATGTCCTAATCGAGAACAATGAAGCTAACTTTTCATTTATGTTGATTATCCCCGTTTGGAATAAACCCACATCAGTTTTTGCAGTGGGGTAAATCAAAATGATTGACCATTTGTAAAAGAAGCGGAAGAACTATATTTAAGAACTGGTGACGGATTAAACTTGATCTAGAGCAGCTGAAGGGAGGTGCAGAGAAGAGTCACTTACCTGAGTATCCAAAAGAAATGCTGGAGATTGGGCTCAGATAGATTCCTTTGCCATAGGCTGCACCGTGCAGCTTGTAAGAGACAGCAGTGTGATCGTTACGACTATAGGTGAGCAAATACTTGGACTGTAATCAAAGGCTTAAGTATATCATAACATTTGCACGGACAGCAAGCTGCATGGAATATGAATGGTATACCTTGTACTCTAAAGTAAATGGAGCTTTGACCAAAAAGAAAGTACTCAGGAGGGAGAACTGTTAACGGTAATTAACCTCTGTTATTTACAATTGGGAAACTTCGTTATTCTCTTCTATGGCTTCCCCTTTGTCCTGATAATCTTTCTATGATTGTTTGGAAGAAAGATATAGTTAATTGTATCAGCAGTTTGTATATTAGGACTTTGAGCTATCATTCTGATGTTAGAAACTGGAGTCTCAAGGCTCCTTATCCTCCCCTCCCTCTTGCCGAGTACTGGTGTGCCATTAAGCCCAGAGCCTCGCAGCAACACTCTGTGTGTATGAGGTTCTGTTCCCTCTTCCTTTTGGCTCACCACAGCCTTTCCCGCTTCACTTTACTCCTTAAAACCTCATTCTTTGACCAGTCAGTTGGTCACCTCCATCAAGGCTTCTTCCAATTTCTGCTCCACACATTCAATCACTGGTATCAGTTTTTATCGGGTGGGTAGAGTGGGTGTTGAGTGGAGTTGGTGATGAGAGAAGGGTCATCAAGCAGGAGATGCTGTCATCTCAGCCTGGTACGGATGCGCTTCCTGACAGCTGGCATCAATACGAGAATACAGCAAGCTCGAGGTCCAGGCTATTTCACGTCCCTCCTAATTAGTGTGTGGATCTCAGAGGAGAGAGGGAGCACCTGTGAAAGGTAGCTAGCCTGAGGCTGGGGAGAAACATACAAAGGAGAACAGCATTCAATCAAAGGTAGTGCTCGTGGAGTCGAGAGTGTGGTGCTGGAAAAGGTCAGGCAGCATCTGAGGAGCAGGACGTTTCAGGCATAAGCCCTTCATCATGCTTGTGACCAATACCCCTGCTAGATGGAGAACATACCACCACACATACAAAAATCACAACATCTAATCTGAAATCCTGCATAGGTGCAGGAAAAAAGGGATGGGGGGTGGGGGGTGTGTGTGGAGAATGTACAAGTGACATTTATGGACCCACCAGCCTCTTAACAGGAAATAAGGGGGTCAGTTGGCTCAATTGACTTGACGGCTGGTTTGCGATATCGTGATGCCATCTATTTGGGTTCAATTCCCAGTTGTGGTTACCATGAAGGACCCACCTTCTCACTTTTGCCCCTTTGCCTGAGCTGCGGTCACCCTCAGGTTAAACTCAAAACCAGCCGTCTCTCTCTGATGAGAGGGAAGCTATTGGGACTATGGTGACTTTAAACAGTAAGTACAGCAACACATGACAATACAGTTTAGATAATTGCTGCCTTAACACTTCAATTGGTAGGTACCAGTGGCACAACAAGTTGAAACCCACTGTTGCTTATCCTTAATTTGAGACTGTAGCCTTGCAGCCTGCTTCCCTAGTGAGGTGGTGCTGTCCTGGGGACAGCCAGCTCCTCAGTTACAGTCAGTTTGCAGTGAAACATATGTCACAGAAGTTAGAATTCTGCAGTAGAAATATTCTCCAGTGTCACTGGAGTCACTGTGCAAATGTGTGAAATTATGCATGCGCAGTTGGTTCTAAGGTGCCCATTTTGAATGCATTGGGAGCACATCCCCCATTATTCAAAAGCAATATGGCACCAGAGTTGACATTTGGCTGCCTAGATTCATCTCAGATTAGGTTCACACAGCACAAGGTTAAAGTCCACTAGGTTTAGTTGAAAGTACAGGCTTTTAGAACGCTGCTCCTTCATCAGGTAACTAATGGGATACAAGTTACCTGACAAAAGAGTAGTGCTCCAAAAGCTGTTGGACTATAACCTGGTGTCATGTGATTTTTAACTTTGCCCACCCCAGCCCAACACTGGCACCCCCACATCATTGAATTTTGTTCTAAGAGTAGCTTTTAGAGGAAACATGGCCACAGTTTGCGTTTAATAACGTAGAGTATTATTCCAAAGCAGCGACAAATTAAAAATAATTGTTTGTTGGCAGGGGCAGATCGCTTAGAAGCTATTTGAAGGTGCCAAAAGTACAGATAATCCAATTCTCTCTCTGCAATAACCAATACCCAATAACAGTGCTATACCCATGCAAAACACACACTGACAGAGCTGGACAGGGTCAACAGGGAAAGGCTGCAATGACAATAGTATCAGATGTCAGGCCAGTTCGCTGTCCTATTATACCCTATGGTTAGCCCCTCACTGTCATTTTAACATGGTCATCTTAGAGGTTTATAGTGTAGAATTCAGCCCATCACCTCTGTATCAGTTCTCTGAAAACTACCATTCTCTTTCACCACATCATTTCATTTCTTAAGTTTATTTTTCAAATATCTACCAATTTTTTTTTATAAAACTTATAATGGATCCTACCTCGACTGTTCCTGGGTGTACACCCCACTCCCTAAATACTCTCTTTGTTAAAAATAAAATTCCTCTGACTGACTAACCTCACCCTTTCATGCTTTTGGCTATTTTAAAATAATTGTCAGTTCAGTTAATGAGTGGAAATAAACTAACTCGTCAACATCCTTAATAATTTTAAACATCTTGGTCAGATCTGTTCTTACCCTTTCTTTCCCCCATCTTCTCTTTTATAATGGAAACCTGGTTTTACCCACATGAATCTCATCTGCAATCTCTCCATCTTTTGAATGCAGGCTAATAAACTGAGAGAAAGTTCTTGCGATAGTAAGAATATAATTAATCTTCTTTTGTACCATTCACAAGGGAATACTTACTTGTAATTTTGTATAAGAAGCATTGACGAGGCCATTTCTCAGAATAGAATGCCAGTTCTCAATGTGCGATCCACTGTTACAGGATAAAAGAGAGAAACAACGTTAAGCACAAATTCATTACACAGTAAAGCCATTCAATCTTCAACACTATTACTGATTGATAGGATTAATTATGTTTGTCTTTACATCTTGAAGGAAGCAAACGCACAGCTTTCTCTAGAACAGTAATCCTGACCAGTGGCATAGCAAACGGCTTTTGAAGAGTAAACTGGTGACAGTCTTGTCTTTGAGTCAGCAGGTTACAGGTCCTCTCTAGCATTTGTGCACACATACTGGGGTTTGCATGCTAATGGAAGAGAGCAGTATTGGCAGGTCTGCCATAGATTGGCTTGTCATGGCCTTATTACCCTATTCACATGGATCTGAAATATTCCCTAAAGAGGAGAAAATTTGATGCATCTTCTGTTCATCCTGCAAACTACCAAAAACAAATTAATGCAGAGCATTGACTGAGTGCATTTGGCCCTTTGGGTTGGTTTAATCCACCTTAACAGCCTCCTTTATTCATCCAACTTTATCAATTTATCATTCTATTCCTTCCCTTCAATACACCTACCTCTGACATCTCCCCTAAACCTTGCTCCAATCACCTTAAAATTTTGCCCTCTCATGATAGCCATTTCTGCCCTGGGAAAAAGTCCCTGGCTATCCATTCTATCCATGCCTCTTATTATCTTGTACACCTCTATCACTTCTCATCCTTCTTCACTCCAATGAGAAAAGCCCAAGCTCCCTCAACCCTTATTCATAAGACATGCCCTCCAATCCAGACAACATCCTGGTAAAACTCCTCTGCACCCTCTCTAAAGCTTCCACATCCTTCCTATAGTGAGGTGACCAAAACTGAACACAATATTTCACGTGTGGTCACCCCAGAGCTGCAGCATAACCTCACGGCTCTTAAGTTCAATTGTCCAGCTCATGAAAGCCAACACACCATATGCCTTCTTAACAATCCTATTGACTTGGTTGGCAACTTTGAGGGATCGACGGATGTGGACCTCAACATCCCTCTGTTCCTCCACACTTCCAAGAATCCTGCCTGTAATCCCCATTCAAATTTGACCTTCCAAAATGAATCACTTCACATTTTTCCAGGTTGAACACCAACAGCCACTTCTAAGCCCAGCTCTGCATCCTACAATGTCCCATTGCAACCTTCAACAACCCCCCACACTATCCATAACACCACAAACCTTCGTGTCATCAGAGAACTTACTAATCCACCCTTCCACTTGCTCATCCAAGACATTTATAAGAATCACAAAGAGCAGAGGTCCCAGAACAGATCCCTGTGGTCATTGAGTACAGGCTGAATATTTCCATTCAGTTCCAGCTTCAGTCTTCTATCAGTCAATTCTGTATCCAGACAGCCAAATTTCCCTGTATCCCATGCTTCCTTATTTTCTGATTGAGCCTATCATGGGGAACCTTATCAAGCACCTTGCTAAAATCCATGTACTACATCCACTGCTCTACCTTCATCAATGTGTTTTGTCACATCCTTAAAGAACTCAATAAGGCTTGTGAGGCATGACCTGCCATTCACAAAGCCATGCTCACTATCTCTGATCAAATAATGCTTTTCCAAATAATCATAAATCTTGTCTCTCAGAGTCCTCACCAATAATTTGTCCACCATCATCGTAAGACAAACTGGTCTGTAATTCCCAGGATTAACCCTATTCCCTTTCTTGAACAAGGCAATAACATTTACCACCCTCCAATCATCTGGCACTACTCCAGTGGATAATGAGGACACAAAGATCATCGCTAGAACACAGCAATCTCTTCTCTCACTTCCCAGAGTATCTCGTCTGGCCCAGGGGGCTTATCTATCCTCATGTTTTCAAGATTTCCGGCACATTCTCCTTCTTAACATCAGCCAGTTCAAGCATACCAGCCTGTTTCACACTGTCCTCACAACTAACAAGCTCCATCTCACCAGTGAACACTGAAGCCAAGTATTCATTTAAGACGTCCCCTACCTCCTCCTACTCCAGGCACAAGTTCCCTCCACTATCTCTGATCAGTCCGACCCTCACTCTGGTCATCCTCTTGATCCTCACATAAGTGTAGACCATCTTAGGGTTTTCCTCAATCCTACCTGCCAAGGCCTTTTCATGCCTCCTTCTAGCTCTCCTCAGTCCATTTTTCATTTCCTTCCTGGCTACCTTGTACCCCTGTCTGATCCTTGCTTCTCAACCTTAAGTACGCTTCTTTCTTCCTCTTGACTAGGTGTTCCACATCCTTTGTCACCCAACATTCCTTCATCCTACCATCCCTTCCTTGCCTCAGTGGGACACACCTATCCAGCACTCACAGCAAGTGCTCTGTAAACAACCTTCACATTTCTGTCACGCATTTCCCTTAGAATATCTGTTCCCAATTTATAGAACATAGAACATAGAACAGTACAGCACAGAACAGGCCCTTCAGCCCACGATGTTGTGCCAACCACTGATCCTCATGTATGCACCCTCAAATGTCTGTGACCATATGCATGTCCAGGAGTCTCTTAAATGTCCCCAATGACCCTGCCTCCACAACTGCTGCTGGCAACACATTCCATGCTCTCACAACTCTCTGTGTAAAGAACCCGCCTCTGACATCCCCTCTACACTTTCCTCCAACCAGCTTAAAACTATGACCCCTCATGTTGGTCATTTCTGCCCTGGGAAATAGTCTATGGCTATCGACTCTATCTATGCCTCTCATTATCTTGTATACCTCAATTAGGTCCCCTCTTCTCCTCCTTTTCTCCAATGGAAAAAGTCCTAGCTCGGTCAACCTCTCCTCATAAGATAAGCCCTCCAGTCCAGGCAGCATCCTGGTAAACCTCCTCTGAAGCCTCTCCAAAGCATACACATCTTTCATATAATAGGGCGTCCAGAACTGGACGCAATATTCCAAGTGCGGTCTAATCAAAGTTTTATAGAGCTGCAACAAGATCTCACAACTCTTAAACTCAATCCTCCTGTTAATGAAAGCCAAAACACCATATGCTTTCTTAACAACCCTGCCCACTTGGATGGCCATTTTAAGGGATCTATGTATCTGCACCCCAAGATCCCTCTGTTCCTCCACACTGCCAAGAATCCTATCCTTAATCCTGTACTCAGCTTTCAACTTCGACCTTCCAAAATGCATCACCTTGCATTTATCCAAGTTGAACTCCATCTGCCACCTCTGAGCCCATCTCTGCATCCTATGCTCCACAGTTCCTGCGTAATAGCATTGGAATTCCCCCATCCCCAATTAAATACTTTCCTATACCATCTGTTCCTATCCTTGTCCATGATTGTAGTAAATGTCAGGGATTTGTGATCACAATCACTGAAATGCTCTCCCACTGAGAGATCTGACACCTGACCTGGTTCGTTGCCGAGCACCAAATCAAATATGGTCTCCCTCTAGTTGGCCTATTTGCATATTAAGTCAAGCATTCTTCCCGGACGCACCTGATAAAATCTGCTCCATCCAAACTATTTGCACAAAGGAGATTCCAATCAATATTAGGGAAGTTAAAATCACCCATGACAACAACCCTGTTACTTCTGCACCTTTCCAAAATCTGCCTCCCAATCTGTTCCTCTATGTCTCTGTTGCTAGTGGGGGGTCTACAGAAAACTCCCAATAAAGTGACTGCTCCTTTCCTGTTTTCTCACTTCCACCCATACTGTAGACAAACCCTCCTCGATGTCCTCCCTGTCTGCAGCTGTGATACTGTCCCTGATTAGCAATGACACTCCCCCCAACTCTTTTACCTCCCTTCCTATTCATTTTGAACATCTAAACCCCAGAACATCCAACAATCATTCCTGCCTCTATGATATCCAAGTCTCCGTAATGGTCACAACATCATAGCTCCAAGTACTGATCCATGCTCTAAGTTCATCACCCTTATTCCTGATGCTTCATGCACTAAAATAGACACATTTCAACCCATCACACTGACTGCAACTTTGCCCTATCAAACAATCTATCCTTCCTCACAGATTGTCTGCACGCTGTATCTGCCTGTTCACCAGCTACCCTATTCTCTGATCCCTAGCTCCGGTTCCAACCCCCCCTGTCAAACTAGTTTAAACCCTCCCAAAGAGCTCTAACAATCATCCCACCCAGGATATTGGTGCCCCTCCAGTTCAGGTGCAGCCCGTCTGCAGCCACATGTTCCGGTGCCCTCTGTCTGTTCCTAGCCTCACTAGCCCATGGCACCAGTAGTCCTGAGATTACTACTCTGCTTGTCCTGCCTTTTAGCTTCCAACCTAACTCCCTATAATCACTTTTCAGGTCCTCATCCCTTTTCCTAGCTGTGTCATTGGTACCAATGTGTACCACGGCTGCTCACCCTCCACCTAAAGTATCCTTACATTACTATACAACATCGACCATTTGGACCATTATGTCTGCACTTGTTCTGTGAAATGGCTGTCCAATTCGACTGACAACCATCTTCTCAGCCCTGTTTTTTTTTCTCTCTGCTTTTTGTGTTTCCACCTGATTCGCTTTTGAAATTTTTAAGACTGACTCTGTTTCTGTCAAGGGAGTAGGAGAAAGTAGGACTGCAGATGCTGGAGAGTCAGTCAAAAAGTGTGGTGCTGGAAAAGCACAAAGGGCCGGCAGCATCCAAGGAGCAGGAGAGTTGATGTTTCGGGCATAAGTCCTTCATCAGGAATGTCTGTTTCTGTCACCCAACCTTTGCAACATATCAAAGGGTAATGCGCAGGGGAATGTGATACCATGGCATCAGCAAGACATCTGGTAAAGAGTTGGCAATGGCCAAATGTTTACTCAAAGCTTTTATTTATATTTTGGGTTCCCGTCTGTGAAGGTACTCACTGGAAAGCGAAGGTGCTGCCGTAGAGCTTTTTGGCAGTACGAAAACGTGCTTCCTTGGCTGGGGGGCTGCTCAACAGGAGGAACTGGTGCGAGGTGTGCATGAATTTCAACTGCTGTGAAAAGAAAGACATGGCAGTTTCACAAAGTCACAACATTGGAGACAACCTGAGCTGAGCTCCTAACCCCCTGGTTCCGTCACTGCGTGCCACCGATTGATGAGGTGTCACTGCACAAAGGGCTCTCTGACGGGAGAAAGAGTCCAACTGTTCCAAGCCCCTGCTGCCTCCCCTGAAGGGACTCTCTCTCTATGCTGGTGTGTCTCTCTCTGTCATCTTGGAGACTACCCGGAATGGAAAGGTCAGAGAGAGGAGAAAATGTCCTGTGAGGAGCTGCCATTTACATTCAAGCATCTTCCACTGGAGCTAACTGGGTACTAGTTGAGAGCAGGAACTTGTGCTGATTTTTCTTCCTCCAGCCTAACCCAGTGACTGCTTTGCTGACTCACTCATTCCCTGGAGTCAATATGGGACCTCCTATCCTGTATTGTTTTGCACTAGGGGGTTGCATCTGGACCAGAAACTCCCAGTTCAAGTCCCACCTCAGCATTTGATGGCAATTTATAATGTGACTAAACCCATGTAAAACTGTCAGCGTATGCTTACGGCAGACAGTGAGAACAAAAGAATTGTTTTGTCTGCAGAGTATATAGTTGGCAGGTTCCTGCTCTGTGCAAGTGCTATCTGGCCTGAGGGTTTATCATAAACAATATGATCGAACAGGCAAGTATAAGAGTTTTTAAAATGTGAATATCATTCATTCACCAACAAACCATCCATGTTGTCAGCGTATATGTTTTCTTCTCCTCATTATTTTATGGATTTAACATCCTAGAATTTAACATCAGATGCAGACTTGGCTGAAACAATTGGCCACAATGTGGCAGTCTCAACTCGGAGGTTTCACTCAGAATTGACTCCGCACCTAAGCCCCACCAGCACATCCCTCCCTGTAACTACAAAGCGTGATGACATGGCCAAAATATCATGAGATTTAATTATACCTTTGAGGCTTCAGAATTTTTGGAGAAAGTGATGACTGCAGATGCTGGAGATCAGTCGAGAGTGTGGTGCTGGAAATGCACAGCAGGTCAGGCAGCATCCAAGGAGCAGGAGAATCAATGTTTCAGGCATAGGCCCTTCATTCCTGATGAGGCATTGATTCTCCTGCTCCTCAGATGCTGCCTGACCTACTGTGCTTTTCCAGCACCACACGCTTCAGCATTTTTATGGCACTGGGGTGCAAGGGAAAGCGGGGAAGGGTATGGCCAAGCAGCTTCACAATGGGAGTTCACAAACACATACCGCACTCTTGAAATCTTTCTAAGTGACTTCACTGGGGTCCAGTAGTTTGGGTGGGGGGGAGGGGGTTGGCATAAAGATGGCACAGTGCTGTCCATCTGAGCCAGCCAAGGAAATAGCAACAGCTTCTGATTCACGAGGAATTCTTCTGGCATAAACTACCACTTGGCGACTGTTAACTTTTTTTCTGACTGATTCTCAATAAGAGGCAAAACAGGGACCGAATCAATAGCTAATACATGCCTTCCTGTAAAACAACGTCATTTTTTTTGTTTGAAACGTTTGACGACATTTAACCTTGGCAGCAATTTATTTGACGTTGCCCATCACTCTTCAGGTGAGAATAATGTCCAAATTCCAGATCCCACCCTGATGACACAGTTTAGCTTTAGTTTCAATCAAATGAAGGGCTGAGCTGTGTGCGAAATTGTAATGGCATGCTAACCTTAAAGGCTGTGCTGCTTTTCATCTTAGCACTCGCTCAGGTTAACAGAGAAGCCAAAAGAAAGGACAAGATTTAATCTCTATGACAGTTAAGGAGTTGACTTATTTTGAAACAATTATTTGCTTCACTCCTGGTTCATAGCACAATCGCAGTGTTGCCATTCAGCTCCCTGGATGCATAAGGAGAAGAGGCGGGGCTTAAATGTAGCCTCTGCATCTCGCCTCTGGATTGGGAGTGAGTAAAAGGGAGATATGGCTATCACATTCAGGTAGATGAAGTTGTAGTGGTAATGTCGGTGGTCTAGCAATCTAAGGCTAATGTCTGCGGATTGAAAACAGAAAACGCTGGAGAAACTCAACTTCAGTGGCAGCATCTATAGAGACTGAAACAGAGCTAATCCTTTCCATCCAATGGGATTTTTTTGGAATGGAACAGTCATAGTGGACTGGTAATATTAACTCTTTCTTTCTCTTTAGATGCTGCCAGACCTGCTGAGTTTCTCCAGTGTTCTCTCTGCTTGATTCAGATTTCATCGTCTGGGAACATGGGCTCAACTCAACATGGAAGCAGGTGGATTCAAATTCAATTACAAATCATAAAATCTAGAATCACAAGCTAGCCTCATGAGTAGTGATCACGAAACAGTCCACTTTTGATGCAAAACACACATTGGAATCATCGATGCACTTTAGGGGAGGAACTCTACCACTCTTACTTGGTCTGGCCTACACATTACTTCGATGCACTACAAATGTGATTGACTCTCAACTGCCCTCAGAAATTGTTGAGCAAGCCACTCAGTTCAAGGGGATGTACAACAAATGCAGGCCTTACCAGCAATATCTACGCCTCGTGAAAAAAAATTTTTAAAAATCAATTCCCTGACATCTGCTACAACATCCAATGCTTTTTTTTCCCATTGGCAGTGCCAAGAGATGCACACAATGCCCAGCTGCAAGAATTCCATAGTGTTTTCCCAAGAACCTAGCTTTTATTTCAAGAAGCTGATGGATAGAGTTATGAGTCATAGAGTCATCAGTCTATGCCAAACATAATCCCAAACTAAACTAGTCCCACCTGCCTGCACTTAGTCATAGAGATGTACAGCATGGAAACAGACCCTTCAGTCCAACCCGTCCATGCTGACCAGATATCCCAACCCAATCTAGTGCCACCTGCCAGCACCCGGCCCATATCCCTCCAAACCCTTCCTATTCATTTACCCATCTAAATGTCTTTTAAATGTTGAAATTGTACCAGCCTCCACCACTTCCTCTGGCAGTTCATTCCATATACGTATCACCCTCTGAGCGAAAACATTGCCCTGTAGGTCTCTTGTATATCTTTCCCCTCTCACCCTAAACCTATGCCCTCTAGTTCCAAATGTTTCTCACTCATGTACTTACCTAAACGTTTTTTAAATGTGTAACTGTATCCAAACCCACCAGTTGCTCTGGAAACTTCATTCCACGTGTGAACCAGTCTCTGTTTAAAATAAAATTGCCTCTCATGTCTTTTTAAAATCTTCCTCCTTTTGTCTTAAAAGTACTCCCACAATCTTGAAATACTCCACCCGAGGGAAAAGACAGTTGCCATTCCCTTTATCTATCCCCCTCATGGTTTTAACCATCTCTATAAGGTCACCCCTCAACCTCCTACACTCCAGTGAAAAATGTCCCGGCCTATCCAGCCTCTCCTTATAACTTAAACCCTTGATTGTCAGAAAGTTGTTTGATACAGCAGATCATTGTAAGCCCCGAGATACAGTTTACTTTCATTCACTAAGCACTGAGGCACAAAAGCTACTTGTGTACTAACTTATAATGTCCCCTATTGACGTCCAAAATAGGCCACTAGGAAAACCTGAATTTATCAACGTCTGCAACACTGGAAATATGTAGGAGTCACACTGGTGAACAGCAAATGGTGCTCTCCAACATAAACCTAAAGCACAAAGGGAAATCGGGACTGGTATATCTGGAGAATTATACTTAATGATAAGGTCCTGGGGAGTGTTGCTGAACAAAGAGACTTTGGAGTGCAGTTTCATAGTGCCTTGAAAGTAGAGTCGCAGGTAGATAGGATAGTGAAGAAGGCATTTGGTATGCTTGCCTTTATTGGTCAGAGCATTGAGTACAGGAGTTGGGAGGTCATGTTGCGGCTGTACAGGACTTTGGTTAGACCATTTTTGGAATATTGTGTGCAGTTCTAGTCTCCCTCCTATCGGAAAGATGTTGTGAAACTTGAAAGGGTTCAGAAAAGATTTACAAGGATGTTGCCAGGGTTGGAGGATTTGGTGATAGGGCGAGGCTGAATAGGCTGGAGCTGTTTTCCCTGGAGTGTCAGAGGCTGAGGGAGGGATGACCTTATAGAGGTATAATGGAATGGGTGGGTTGCGCTTCGGCAGGTCGGTGTGGACTTGTTGGGCTGAAGGGCCTGTTTCCACACTGTAAGTAATCTAACCTATCTATAAAATCATGAGGAGCATGATTAGGATAAATAGCCAAGGTCTTTTCCCTGGGGTGGGGGAGTCCAGAATTAGACGGCATAGGGTGAGAGGGGAAAGATTTAAAAGGGACCCAAGGGGCAACTTCTTCATGCAGTGGGTGGTACACGTGTATAGAATGTGTGTATGGAATGAGCTGCCAGAGGAAGTCGTAGAGGCTGGTACAATTGCAACATTTAAAAGGCATCTGGTTAGGTGTATGAATAGGAAGAGTTTGGACCGATATGGGCCAAGTGCTGGCAAATGGGACTAGATTAATTTAGGATATCTGGTCGGCATGGACGAGTTGGATCAAAGGGTCTGTTTCCGTGCTGTACATCTCTATGGCCTTATGGCTGCATGATTGTAAAGGGATATCACAGCTGCTGACCATTCCAGTCTTTGCCTGATGCTCAAGTCACTGATTGACAAGCAGTCTAGAAGCCAAGCGAATGTCCTGGGAACATGGATTTGGATCACACCTTAGCAGTTAGTGAAATTTGAATGCAATAGAAATCTTGAATAAAATAAAACAATAGCCAAATGGCAACTATGCAACCACATTGATTATCATAAAAAAACCATCACTAATGTCCTTTAGGGAATGGAATTTGTTGTCCTTAGATGGCCTGGTTTACATGGTCCTGCATATTTCCAGTGGTGCTGCTCCTAGGCCAAATCACATATTCTTGGTGGCCTATCTTGGGATGTCAACAGGGGACATTAGGCGTTGGTACACAAATCATTTCAGTGCCTCAGTATTTGCTGAATTAAAAACTATCCACAGAGAATTGGCGTTGATTTGGACTGCACTCTGAGCAATTAGGGATGGGCAATAAACACTGCCCTAGCCAGTGACCCCCACATCCTGTGAACAAACAAAAATACTTACAGTCAGTTCTGCTATGACGTGGAAATTCTATTCTCATGCAATCCCGTGATATAAGACAATTGTGCAATAGCAGCACCAGTTAAACTAGTGGGGCCGGAATTGTGTTATAACCAATAAATAATACAGAGGAACCTCGATTGTCTGGCATTCGATTTACTGAATTTCAGATTATCTGGACAAGATCGCAAATCCCGACACTTGGCTAATTATGTTATCTGACGTTATCTTATGTTAATTATGTTATCTTAACTCCCACCCATGTGCTTCGGACAATTGAGGTTCCTCTGAACATGTTTTAAAAGTTCGCACTTTAGAAATGGTGCCCCAATTCAACACTCGCGTTACAGTGAATTCGCATTAACGAATCGTGCATTATGGCAGAGAGACCTACAACGAGATTGACAAATGCACAACGGAACAGGAACTCTTTGTAGTTCACAGTTGACTGGCCATGGGACCACTCGTCACAGAAACTTTTGCCAGTCACTTTGCGGCAGGAAAATGCCCTCCGCCCCTGCTCCGGATCCTCATGACCCCTTCCACCCACTTAGCAACTCAAGAGCAGGCTGCTAAAATAAGGCTGAATCCTTTAACATGTGTACTTTGTCCAACAATTATACAATTGGCCTCACACATACCAATACCAATCTGATGAAATGCAAACCACAAACCACAGGCTGAACAGTCTGGGGCTTTTCTTCACTGGAGCATCAGGGGCTGGGGGGGAGACCTCGTGGAGGTTTATAACATCATGAGGGGCATGGATACGGTAAATTGACAAGGTTGCTTCACGCAGGGTACAGGGAATCCAAACTAAAGGGCATAGGTTGAATGTGAGA
Organism: Hemiscyllium ocellatum; assembly: GCF_020745735.1. Taxonomy (NCBI): domain Eukaryota; kingdom Metazoa; phylum Chordata; class Chondrichthyes; order Orectolobiformes; family Hemiscylliidae; genus Hemiscyllium; species Hemiscyllium ocellatum. The sequence goes on along the minus strand of NC_083442.1, from coordinate 25,202,077 downwards.
GGGGAAGGATTTAAAAGGAACTTTTTCACACCGAGGATGGTGTTTATATGGAATGAGTGCCAGAGCAAGTCGTAGAGGCTGGTATAATTATATTTAAAAGGCACCTGGATGGTATATGAATAGGAAGGGTTTAGAGAGATATGGGGCAAGTGCTGACAAGTGGGACTAGATCAGTTTAGATTATCTGGACGGCATGGGTGAGTTGGACTGAAGGGTCAGTTTCTGTGCTGTACATCTCTATGACTCTATTAACTGTCTCCCTCTTCACCAAAGTTGCCTGATGTGCTCAGTACTTCCACTGGTTTTACAATATTCCAAACTGGCAATGTTTGCAGCATTTTGTTTTAGCCCAGAATACGGCATGCCCTTTAAATGATGCTGCGTGAGGAGTACAATGGTAAATTCCGCCCACATAACAGAATGAAACCACTTACTCTGCTGAGTGGTAGTTTCACGATGTGAGACCTGTTGCTGGAGATAATCCTAGAAAATAAACACAGAACATTGCATTATTAAGTTCCATTTAGTTCTCCACCCTACCATGCCCCTGACAAATTCCTCCTTCATCCATCCCAATATCTGAAAGGAATAGGATTCATGATTGATTGTCAGAAATGATCTGTTGAAAACCGTGTTGTCATTGCGAAGAGTAGGGTTACACATCCTTACTGATAATTCTGTCCCCTGCAATGGGTCTCAGTCCTTTTTCTGAGGAAAAAAAAATGTCATTTATATGGAGTCATCTTGGTCTCAGGATGCTCCAATGTGCCTGAACCCCACAATGGAGGTGTAGATGCTATTGGCCAATTCATTTCTCAACTTAAAGTATCTTTGTCTAATGTTGCAATTCCACTGAAAGACACATAAAGCAGTCAAAATGACAATGGGAAGGGGTCAAAACTAACTGAGTTATGAGATGATGTGGTGTTCGAGGTTTGGTCAGCTGACTAGTCTGTAGGAACCTTGTACATAAACTGTCAAAATTACAGAAGCTGAGGAGGTGGGGGCTCTAAGGATAAATTGGGCTACTCGAGACCAAATTCAAATCCTTTACCACCAACCAGAAGCAGCACAATCAGTGTCCAGAGGTGGAGGGTTGTTTTTTTGGACTGGTGGCCTATGACCAGCCGTGTTCCACAGGGATTGGTACTGGGTCCACTTTTGTTTGTCATTTAAATAAATGATTTAAGGGAGAACAAGGCAAGCATGGTAAGCAAGTTTTCCAGATGAAACCAAAGTTGATGGTATTGTGACAGTGAAGAATGTATCTAGGACAAAGAGATCTTGATCAATTGGGTCAATGGGCTGAGGAGAGGCAGAAGGAGTTTAATTTGGATAAGTGTGAGGCATTGCATTTTATTGAAACAAACAAGGGCAGGACTTATACAATTAATGGTAGGGGATTGGGTGGCTTTGTAGAACACAGAGACCTAAGGGGTACAGATAATTAATTCTTCGAAATTTGGGCAGCACACTGGCTCAGTGGTTAGCACTGTTCGATTCCAGCCTCAGGCAACTGTCTGCATTGGCTTCCTCTGGGTGCTCCGGTTTCCTCCCACAATCCAAAGATGTGCAGGTCAGGTGAATTGGCCATGCTAACTTGCCCATAGTGATAGGTGCATTAGTAGGGAGTAGGTGAGTGGGTCTGGATGGGTTACTCTTCAGAGGGTCAGTTTGGGCTTGTTGGGCCGACGTGCCTGTTTCCGCACTGTAGGGAATCTAATCTAAATTTGCTTGTCAGGTAGACAGTGTGGTTAAGAAGGCATTTACCACACTTGCCTCCATTGCTCAGACGTTTGCATTGGGACATCATGTTGAGTTTGTACAGGTGTTGGTGAGGCCCCTTTTGGAGTACGTGTGCAGCTTTGGTTGCGTTGTTATAGGAAGGACATTATTAAACTGGACAGGGTTCAGAAAAGAATTACCAGCAAGTTGCCAAGAATTGAGGGTTTGAGTTACAAAAATGGGCAGGATTGCCTGGGACTTTTTTCACTGGAGCGTAGGAGATTGAGAGGTCACCTTACAGAAATTCATAAAACCAGGAGGGGCACAGATAAGCTGAACATCTGAGGTCTTTTTCCATAACGTGAGGGAGTTCAAAACTAGGGGACATATTTTTAAGGTGAGAGGAGAAAGGTTGAAAAAAGATGTGAGGGGCAACATTTTTACCCAGTGAGTGGATGGCACGTCGAATGAACTGCCAGAGTAAGTGATGGATGCAGGCACTGTTACAACATTTAAAAGACATTCAGATAAGTGCTTGAATAGGAAACATTCGGAGGTAAATGGTTCAGATACACGCAGGCAGGACTAGTTTAGTTTGGGAACACGGTCGATATGGACTAGCTGGGCCGAAGGGTCTGTGTCCACGCGCTATGACTGTATGACTGCCATTAGATGTCATGCACTGCAGCAGACAGTCATGCTCCCAGAATGGAGTATGAAGATTAATTGTCCTATTTGGTGTTCAAAAGGAGATTGGCAATCATAGGGAAACACTGGCCAGCAGCTTGGATGGTCACAGTACCCAAATTTCCTCTTTAAGCAGCTTATCTGGCCTGTGACCCCTCCCCCCATACCCGCTTCCCCCCCAACCCCCCCACATTCTGCTCACTAACCTGTGTTACTGGCACCCTCTTAAGTAGCACCTCATGTTAAAGTTCTCAACCTTGCGTTTGAATCCCTCTATGGCGTCATTATTCTGCAGTGATTGGAACCAATGGGATCTTATTGACTACGAGGTCCTTGATTGGCACAGCCTAACCACCCCAATCAGGAAAGCCCTGGCTGACTAACATAACCAGGAGAATGGTTTAGAATCTCCTCAGTTCGGGGGACTGACTCTGAGCTAGCTGGTCACAGCCAGTGTACTGTGCAGAAGTAACTAAAGGGTGATTTGGTGATGGATACTGGCCTCTGTGCAGCTATTCCCTATCAACTCTTTGAGACCTCTGCAATCCTCCAATGGTGGCCTCTTGCGCATTCCACTTCATGACTGTTCCACGACTGGTGACTGTGATTGAGTCCCCAGCCCTTAAACACTGGGATTACCTCCCTAGCCCTCTCTTTGCTTTCCCAATCCATAGCTCTTCCTGAAAGGTATCTCTTTGACCAATCTCTTGCTCAGCTGACTTTATACCTTCAGAGGTTGTTTGGTATAATGCTTGTTCAATAATGCTCCAGTGAAGCACCTTTGGACATCTCAGTCATTTATAGATGCTATGTAAATAGAAGTTGTTGTTGTAAATGGATGGGAAATGATGTTGTGGTGTCCGGCTACTCTTTACTGCAATCACTGATTATCGAAAGTTATCATTATCGCCACTGTATTACTATTTTGTGATTATCATTGTTTAAAGATCATGTGAGATGTTCCAATCAGATAAATTTCAGTACAAATATCATTACCATAAAAGGGAGGTAATGGTGTTCTCACTGGGTGGTTAATCCAGAGACCCAAGTAATGTTTTGGGAACCCAGGTTTGAGTCCCACCACATCAGATGGTGAAACTTGAATTCAATCAAAACAAAATCTGGAATTAAGTGTCTCTCATGAATCAATTGTTGGAAAAACCCATCTTGTTCACTAATACCCTTTCAGGAAGGAAACTGCCATCCTTACCTAGTCTGGTCTACATGTGACTCCAGACCCACTGCAATGACTGCCCTCTGGGCAATTAGAGCTGGGCAATAAATGATGGTCTATCCAGTGATGCCATTATCCCATGAATGAATATAAAATAAAATCACAGTTCACCCACCCCAGCTAAAAACTCGGCTGGGGGATGACCCCACGTTCGTTGCCCTGTAGCATGTTTCACACCAGGCACCAGGCTTTAAAGCAAGACTGTAACCCTTTCTCAGCAGGAAGTCCTGGCTGAGAGAGCTGCTGGCCAATCAGAAGGCGAGAAGCATAACTGTAACTCATCATATAACTGGATACATTTCCCTTTCATTTATCTTGGAATTATTATGTCTGGCAAGCACATTGATTCAGGCTTGTTGTCTTCACTTATCTCCCCATTCACAAATGGATGGCATCTTTTCTATCCCAAACGATGCTTGCTAAGTAAGACAAGGTCACAGTGTCTGCCATATCAAAAAACACACACACACACACACACACATACACCATGCACGTGCACACACAAACACACACTACACTGAAGTACCATTGTAGCAATGGGTGAGCCAGTGGATCCAACTTGTCCATTTGTTTCTTGATCTCCAGGTACGACCCCTAGAAGAGACATGACAAGTTGTTAACCTTACAGGGAAACAATGCACTTTATCCTCAATGTCAGAAGGAAGTCAAGTCAGGAATTCAGATTCTGGATTAGTGGTGCTGAAAAAGCATAGCAGTTCAGGCAGCATCCGAGGAGCAGGAAAATCGACGTTTCGGTTAAAAGCCCTTCATCAGGAATACTTTTGCCCGAAACATCGATTTCACTGCACCTCGGATGCTGCCTGAACTGCTGTACTTTTCCAGCACCATTAATCCATAATCTGGTTTCCAGCATCCACGGTCATTGTTTTTACCAAGTCAGGAATTCAGAAGAGAGATGAGAATGGCAAACCCTCCCCAGTGCATCCATTAAAATCCAACCTACATTCTTCCGACATGCTATGCAGCTTTTTAAAGACTGCCTTTCACATTTTGCCTCCACTCTTATGGACTCCCTTACCAGTCCTAAATATATCTTTTGCAATTTTAATTCTCTATCCCCATGTCCTGAAGTACCTTGAATTAATGCCCCATTAGGATCCTGTTCCATTTAGTAACTTAGGAATTGCTAAGGTAACCTACAAGTCATATCCTTTTGGTGTTGGGAAGTCCAAGTCTCCAGTGGCTCCATGTAAGTTAGTGGCTACATGCTAGGGCTCAGCCTTGTGTCTCCATTTTGCCCCATCCCGTGAATGAATATAAAATTCATGGGTGTGAATATTCATTGTGTACATCAATAACTAAAATTAGCCTCAAACATTAAGGTGCAGCTCAGTGGAATAAAATTCAGAATAATCTGTTTCCTGCTGTGCAGATGAAGCAAAAGATTACAGATAAAAAGGCCAAGCACAACCATTTATGTGTGACTTGCATATGTCCCATCACCACGTGAGCATTTTTAAAATCCCTCTTAAGAAAAGTGTTAAAGAGAACCCCAACGCATTCTATTCTTAGATTTAAAACAAGAGGATAATTAGGAAGGAAGTGGGACCACTCAAGCATAAAGGAGCGTACTTGCGATTGGAGGTAGAGATCCTAAATAAGTATTTTGTGTTGGTATTCACCCAGGAGAAGGATATGGGGTTTAGTGAAATTTGTGTGGAGCATGCTAATATGCTAAGGCATTTTGACATCAAGAAATACATGGTATTGGGTCTCATGAAGAGCATTAAGATGGGTATGTCCACAGGGCCAGATGGCATCTACCTCAGGTTATTGAGAGAGGCAAGAGAGAAGACTGCTGGTGCCTTGACCAAGATCTTTGTATCCTCAATAGCTACTGGAGAGGTCCCAGAGGACTGGTGAGTAGCTAAGTTTGTTCCTCTGTTCAAGAAGGAAAATAGGGATAATCCAGGAAAGTACAGAATGGTGAGTTTCACACCCGTGGTTGGGAAGCTATTGGAGATAATTCTTCAGGATAGGATGTACGCGCATTTGGAAAAGTATGGCCTAATCAGGGACAGTCAGCATGTGGAGGCCAGGTCATGTCTTGAATTTTTCGAGGAGGTGATGAAAATGATCGGTGAGGGTAGAGCAACGAATGTGGTCAATGTGGATTTTAGTGAGACTTTCGACCAGGTCCCTCATGGTAGGCTCATCCAGAATATTGAGATGCATGGGATCCATAGTGACTTGGCTGCATGGATTCAGAATTGGTTTGCCCATAGAAGGCAGAAGGTGGTGGTGGAAGGGGTACTTCAGGCTGGAGAACCATGACTAGTGTTATTCCACTGGGATCTGTCCTGGGACCTCTGCTGTTTGTGATATATGCAAACGACTTGGATGAAAATGTGGGTTAATGGGCTAGTAAATTTGCAGACAATATAAAGATAGGTAGAGTTATGAACAGAGTAGAAGGTTATCAAAGATGCAGGAGGATATAGCTCAGTTGCAGATATAGGTGGATAAATGGCAGATAGAGGTTAATCCCAGTAAGTGTGAGGTGCTGCACTTTGGGAGATCAAATATTAAGTAAAAGTATACCGTTACTGACAGGACCCTAAACAGCATTGACGTACAGAGGGTTCTTGGGGCTCAAGTCCATAGCTCCCTGAAAATGGCCATGTAAGTAGATAGGATGGTAAAGAAGGCATGTGGCATGCTTGCCTTTATTGATCGGGGAATTGAGTACAAGAGTCAGGATGTCATGTTGCAGCTTTATAAGACTTTGGTTAGGCCATACTTAGCATATTGCATTCATTCCTTGTCACCAGATTACAGGAAGGATGTGGAGGCTGTGGGGAGGTGCAGGAGACGTTTAGCACAATGCTACCTGGATTAGAGGGCATGAGTTATAAGGAGAGGCTGGAAAAACTCAGGTTGTTTTCTCTGGAGCAGCGGATGCTGAGGGGACACTTGAAAGGAATCTATAAAATTACGAGGTGTATAAATAGGGTTGACGATCAGAATCTTTTTCCCAGAGTTGAAGTGTCTAAAACTAGGGGGCATACATTTCAGATGAGAGGGGGAAGTTCAATGGTGATGTGAGGGGCAAGTTTTCTACAGAGAGTGGTAGGAGTGTGGAATGCGCTGGTGGAGGCAGTTGGTGGTGGAGGCAGATATGACAGGAGTATTGAAGGGATTTTTAGATAAGCACATGAATATACAAGGAATGGAGGGATATGGAGCAAGGGCAGGCAGAAGGGATTAGTTTAATTCGGCATTATGTTTAGCATAACATCATGGGCCATGGGGCTCATTCCTGTGTTGTACTATTCTATGTAATAGGATGTGGCAATAAGGAGTAGACCATTTCATTTCATTCAAATTTCTACACAAAATAACATAAGGCTTGCATGATTGGATATTTTCCTGACCACTAGATGTCTCAATGTACTTTCTAGCCAATGAAGCACTTTTATTCGAAATGTAGGCACTGTTGTAATGTGGGGAATAATGCATGAAAGATAAGGGACGAAATTGGAAGGTAATTTGCACTCAGCAACCTCCTACAGACAGTAATGTGACAGTGACCAGATAATCTGGCTTTTGTTTGCAATGCTGATTGAGGGTATTGCCCAGGATACCAAAGATAACTCCCCCACTCTTCTTCAAGACAAGGGCAAATGGGACCTTTCACATCCACCAGAGCAGGCAGGAAGGGTCTTGGCTTGCCTAAGCCTCAGAACAATGCAATACTCACTCAGTACTACACTGAAGTGCTAGCTTTGACTTCCGTGATTAAGTCTGGGAGCAGGGCTCAAATCGTGAGTCTTGTAAAGAGAAATTAGGAGCAGGAGTAGGCCATTCGACCCTTCAAGCCTGCTCTCCCATACAACGTGATCATAGCAGATCATTCAACTCAGTCGGATGATCTGTTCCACATTCTCCTCATACCCTTTGACCCCCTCCAGCCCTTAGAACCACATCTAAACCCTTCTTGGAAACATTCAGTAATTTAGTCTCAACTGCTTTCTAAAGAAGGGTCACCTCCTGATGCTGCCTGGCTTGCTGTGTTCTTCCAGCCTCCTACTTGTCCCTTGGATTCCAGCACCTGCTTTTTTTTTTGTCTCAACTGCATTCTGTGGCAGAGAATTCCACAGTCTCCCCATTTCTCTGGGTGAAGAAATTTCACCTCATCTCAGTCCTAAATGGCCTGCCCGGTGTTCATGGATGGTATTTCTGGGCATCCTGGCTACATCCTTCCTGCACTTACTCTGCCCAGTCCTGATAGAATTTTATCGGCTTCTATAAGATAGCTCATCATTCTTCTGAACTCCAGTGAATAAAACCATTACTGATCTGCTTCCTATTTCCATCCTGCCATCCCAGGAATCAGACTGGCAAAGCAGTCAATGCAAGTGTATCTCTATCCATTGTGGTTAAGTTGGTACCTTTCTTGCACTTAGAAGGGACATTGCTGTAATGGTAATGCCATAGGGTAGTAATCCAGAGGCCAGGTTAATGCTCACAAGAGATGGGTTCAAATCAATTGAGAATTGAAGGCTGGTTTCAGTGATGGTGACCATGGAACTAGCATCAATTGTCGTAAAAACTTATCTCATCCACCACAATCCTTTAGGGAAGGAAATCTGCCATCCAGCCCAGGTCTGGCCTCCTTGTGACTCTATACAGCAATGTGGGTGACTCTTAATTGAACTTTGAAATGCGCGAGAGATACACAGTATGAAAGAAGAAGATTAAGAAACTCCCATCTCTGACTCAGCAGGCAATAGAATTCGGTTGCGGTCCTGGATTAAGACTTTTGTTGTGGTACAGTGTTAAAGCAATGTGATTGAGGGCATGTGTGTGTACCTGCTCAGTATGAAAGACGAACAGGGACATGTCCTCAACTGATATCACCATAAATGAGTCCTTCATCACTGCCTGTGGGACCTGGTGCGCTTTCTATATAAGGTAATGTTTCTTTACATAAATCACAGCATTTCGAAGAGTTGTATTTTAGGATTTGTAAATTTCTATGTATATACAGCTCCTTTCTTATGCTTTCAATTTTTTCTGCATATACATGTGCTTTAAGTGTGGGGAAGACAGATGTAAATTGAAGCATACAAGAGGGCATTAGATGAGTATTTGGATAAAAGTAATTGCTGCCTCAAAACGTCAGGGACCTGGGTTCGATTCCAGCCTCAGGCACCTGTCTGTGTGGAGTTTGCACATTCTCTCCGTGTCTGCGTGGGTTTCTTCCGGGTGCTCTGGTTTCCTCTCACAGTCCAAAGCTGTGCAGGTCAGGTGGATTGGCCGAGAGAAATTGCCTGTATTGTCCAGAGATAGTCAAGCGAGGTGGGAAATGCAGGGTTACACGGATAGGGTGGAGGAGTGGGTCTGAGTGGGATGCTCTTTGGATGGTCGGTTTGGACCAAATGGCCTGCTTCCATACCATTAATCCATGGCAGTACAGACTCAATGTGTCAAAGGACCTCTTCTGTACCATACAGTTCTGTAAAGGATGCAGGTAGTATGAACCAAAGGACATTTGTCTGTTCTGTAAGACTGCTGTGATCCTGTGAAGTACAATCACATCATTTACTTTCATGCTAAACAAAATTGGTCCTCTCTTATTGGACATTTATAGAGGCTGCTGGCAAACCTTTTGGTGTGAAAGGACCCACTTTCCCTCGGCACACCTTCGCTAGTCAGCAGGCATTGGGTTGAGATCCAGGAAACCAGTGTTTGAGGGGTTTCTCTTCATCATTTGCATGAAGTAAACTGGGAGAAACTAGTAAATGTTGGCATTGAAATACTGAAATAAAAGATTGTTTTTAAATGGCTTAGGGTGGAATCTTTCCAGCCCCTGAATGAATCACAGAATTCCTACAATATGGAAGGAAGCCATTTGGCCCATCGAGTTGCACCGACCCTCTGAAGAACATCTCACCCAAGCCCCCTACTCTATTCCTGTCACCCCACATTTACCATGGCTGACCCACCTAGCTTGCACAACCCCGGATACTATGGGCAACTTAGCATGGCCAGTCCACTTAACCTGTGCAGCTTTGGACTGTGGGAGGAACACCTGAAAGAAGCTCTACACAGTCACCAAAAGCAGGAATCAAACCTGGGTCCCTGGCACCGTGAGGCAGCAGTGCTAACCACTGAGCCACCAATGGTGCAGGCATCGGTAAGAAAATTGGGAGATTGGCCAAGCCTCCCACCATCGAGAGTAAGAAGTTCCATTTTCCAACCAAGCGTTAACCCAGTAAGGTGCAATTCTCATCAATGAGCAGAGAGAGGCATGGTCTTACGTCCATCAACATCTTCACCATTAGGCAGCTTCCCATTATCCCAAATGCTGAATAAAAACTGAATGGAGACAAGTTCCCAACATCAAAGTAATGCAGCGAGATAACCTGGTGACTCCAGCTCACCACTCACTCCTCTGAAACACCCATGAGGCACCATCATCTCGGGGCACTTTCCAGGAGTAGGGGCCATATGCGCCACACCCAGCAGGGCCAAGTGACGAAGCAGGGGTGCAAATTGCCCTTGGGCTGATGGCCTGGACAAACAAAACAAGCTGTGAAGGGCAGCTGTGGACTGCCATCGCTTGGCCAACTTGGCCGTAAAGATGGCGCAGTGATCAGTGAGGGCCTGGCAATACTGCCACCTGTGGAGAGAGGAAGAACAGCAGGGACATGGTGTACAGTCAACGCGACAAGTTTGGGAAAACTGTGCAAGAGACCACAGTTATTAGGACTAGTTATATTCCCCTTCTATTTACAGTCAGAGGACCGAGTTTCAGGTTTCCCCATTACTCTCTCATCAGTACTTGACTGACAAGGGATGCAGAAAGATGCATAAAGTTGGCTACTACACACTTCATGTCTCACAGCAACTCTTTGTTTTCTTGTCTGCTATTTTAACGCTTCTCATTGCTTCACAGGTTTTGTTCCTCCTCCTTCACTTATTTAATTTGACAGTGTCTGCTTCTTCTGTAGAGCTGTTAAAAGCTGCAGATGTCTGCCTCAATTTTGCTAACAATCATTCAAGTCGACCTTTAACCAAGATTCAAGCATTTCCAGATATTGTAAATCTCAGGTGTGTGGGTGTTTCCTGACAGCGATATGTCTTACTCTGTCTCTCAGGCAAGAGGCAAGTAAAGCTTCATAAAAAGCTTAGTTTTCAAAGAGTCCCCTTCATGAAGTTCATTCAAATCAACTGAAACACCTTCAGATATGCAGGTAATGGGGCAGTACTGTGTAATTTACTTAAAATGCATGTTCTCAGAGGATTTTACTGAACAAGATCTTGGAGTGGACGTTCATAGTTCCTAGAAAGGGGAGCCGCAGGTAGAGAGGGTAGTGAAGAAGGCGTTTGGTATGCTTGCCTTTCTTGGTCAATGCATTGTGTATAGGAGGTCATGTTGCGGCTCTAACATTGGGTAGGCCACTTTTGAATTACTGTGTTCAATTCTGGTCTCCCTGCTACAGGAACGATGTTGCTAAGCTTGAAAAGGTTCCGAAAAGATTGACAAGAATGTTGCCAGGGTTGGAGGGTTTGAGATATAGGGAAAGGCTGAATAGACTGGGACTATTTTCCCTGGACAGTGGAATGCTGAGGCATGACCTTATAAAATCATCATTATAAAAGCATCGACAGGGTGAATAGCCAAGATTTTCTTTTCCAAAGGTAGGGGGAGTTTGAAGTGAGAGGGGCAAGATTTAAAAAGGACCTAAGGAGCAACTTCTTCAGGCAGAAGGTGGTGTTTGTATGGAATGAGCTGCCAGAGGAAGTGGTGGAGGCTGGTACAAATACAACATTTAAAAGGCATTTGGATGGTATATGAATAGGAAAAGTTTTGATGGATGTGGAGCAAATGCTGGCAAATCAGATTAGATTAATGTAGAATATCTAGTCAGCCAAATCCAGCAAAATACTCATCAAATAAATAAATCAGTCCTGATTGACAGTCAATTTGGAGCTGAATTTTTTTTGTTTCCTGAATTTTGTATTAACAAAGGGCCCACAAATCTGGTAATTGGAGGTTATTCAGCAAACTAACAACAAAAATGTTCTTGTATTAGTTTGGAAGTCTGCAGGCAGAGCTAATGGTTTGTAGTGATTACATAATAAAAATCATGATATCATTACATGAGAATTAAGTAATTTGTAACCAGTGATTTTGGGAGCATTATTTTACTCAGAAGTTTGTGAACCTTTGCGATTCTGTGTCACTGAGGGCTGTGGAGACTCCGTCTTTGAGTATGTTTAAGATGGAGATTAATAGATTTTGGTACAGAGGTGTGTGCACAGCTATTGGGATGGGGTGATTAAAAGGCACTGAAGTGTTTTATTGACCATGGTCATACAGAATGGCAGGGCAGCCTCGAGGCTGAATGGACTACACCTGCTCCTATATACCTGTCGTTTTGGAAACCATAGGCTTTTCATTAACATTGGTTTCACTCACAGCTTGGATTGTTTTTAAATTGGATGGCAAGTCTGAAATTAAGTTGAAATGTTTAGTTGTTCTTGGAACAATCAATACCATACATTCTCTTCTTGGTAAAATCTCGACCTGCCAATCAAGCAAGCCACTTTGGCCTGGATGGTGCTGAGCTTCTTGAATATTGTTGGAGCTGTGCCCATCCAGGCAAGTGGGGAATATTCCAACATACTCTTGACTTGCGCTTTGCAGATGGTGGACAGGCTTTGGGGCAATCAAGAGGTGAATTACCCACTGAGAGTTTTTGGATCTTTCTTGAACAGTGATGCCCAGAATCCCCATTGGAATAAAGATATTGGTGAGAAGATCATTTATGGCCCGTCCCTAATTACCCTTGAGTTAAGCAACTTGTTAGGCAACTTTAGAGGACAGTTAAAAGTTGACTACAATGCATGGGAACAGTGCATGGGAACGTTGCTAGGGAACAAAGCTGAAGTAGTTATGATGTCATTGGGTTAACAATACAAAGGCTGAAGCTATTGCTCTGGGAATGTAGGTTCAAACCTGACCACAACAAATGATGAAATTTAAATTCAATTAATAGCTATTAAAAGTGGCACAGTGGCTCAGTGGTTAACACTGTTGCCTCATAGTACCAGGGATTTGGGTTCAATTCCAGCCTTAGGCAACTGTCTGTGAGGAGTATACACATTCTCCCTGTGTCTGCGTGGGTTTCCTCTGAGTGCTTCTGTTATTTCTGATAGTACATAGATGTGCAGGTTAGGTGGATTGGCCATGCTAAGTTACCCCATAGCATCCAGGGATGTATAGGCATGGGAGATATAGGGTTATGGGACAGGGGGATGCTCTTTGGAAGGTCAATGTGGACTTGATGGGCCAAATAGCCTACTTCCAAGCTATAGCGATTCCGTGATTATTTGAAAACTAGTCTCAGTAATGATACCCATGAAACTCTCACTGATTTTTGATGTAACCCATCTGGTTTGCTAATGTCCTTTAGGGTTGGAAATCAGCCATCCTTACCTGATCAGGCCCACATGCAATTCCAGATCCACAGGCATTGTAGTCAACCTTGAACTGTCCTCCAAAGTTGCCTAACAAGTTGCTTAACTCAAGGGTAATTAGGGATGGACCATAAATGATCTTCTCACCAATATCTTTATTCCAATGGGGATTCAGGGCATCACTGTTCAAGAGAGATCCAAAAACCCTCAGCGGGTAATTCACCTCTTGATTGCCTGTCCACCATCTGCAAAGCGCAAGTCAAGAGTATGTTGGAATATTCCCCACTTGCCTGGATGGGCACAGCTCCAACAATACTCAAGAAGCTCAGCACCATCCAGGCCAAAGTGGCTTGCTTGATTGGCAGGTCGAGATTTTACCAAGAAGAGAATGAATGGTATTGATTGTTCCAAAAACAACTAAACATTTCAACTTAATTTCAGACTTGCCATCCAATTTAAAAACAATCCAAGCTGTGAGTGAAACCAATGTTAATGAAAAGCCTATGGTTTCCAAAGCGACAGGTATATAGGAGCAGGTGTAGTCCATTCAGCCTCGAGGCTACCCTGCCATTCTGTACGATCATGGTCAATAAAACACTTCAGTGCTTTTTAATCACCCCATCCCAATAGCTGTGCACACACCTCTGTACCAAAATCTATTAATCTCCATCTTAAACATACTCAAAGACGGAGTCTCCACAGCCCTCAGTGACACAGAATCACAAAGGTTCACAAACTTCTGAGTAAAATAATTTCTCCTCATTTCATAAGGACGAGGAGCAAGAGTAGGCAATTCAGGCCCTTGATATTGTTCCAGCATTCAATACAATCATGACTTATCTCATCTTGGTCTCAACTCCACTCTCCTGCCCACCTTCCATGCCCTTGAACCCATTACTCACTAAAATTCTGTCTATCTCCCACTTAAATTGTCTCTGGGTAGTAAAAGCCACTGTTTCAAAGCCCTTTAAAAGAAATAGTTTCTTGTCATCTCAGTTTTAAATCTGCCACTCTCAGTCGAAAATGATGACCTCTTGTTCTAGATTGCTCCACAAGGGTTAACACCCACGCCATGCTACTTTGTCAATCTGTACATCTCCTTTTGCAGCCTGTACACCTCCATCCAAATCTCCACTCATCCTTCTGAACGTTCGCGAGTATTAGCCTCAACTGCACATTCCCTCCTCAGAAGACAAGCCTTTTACCTCAGGAATTTAATCTTTGGACAAATTGGAATCTCATATCTCAGAGTCATCACCTTTACTTTTAAACTGCAGCCCTTGCCTTGAGACTGCCCAACCAGGGGTGACATCTTATCTACATCAACCATGTCTATAGCTTTAAATATTTTGTGGGTTTCAATGATTATAGCTCTAATCCACATTAAAGATCTGTCCCATTGAGTAGTAGAGGATCCATTTTCATTGTGTTGCATTTCATTTGGTAAATATCTAATACTTGCAAGGAAGAAATTATAACAAGATAGAGCGTAGACACAGAAAATGAGCATTGTTGACCTACCTGCGTCATTTCTCTGATGGACATTACACTATCCAATGCTTTCTGTAGCCTCTCATAGTTCTTCTTCTGTAAGTGGGCAACAGGAAAATAGTGAGATATAGTTCATGGTGTGGATAACAGTGTAATTATGACAGCAATTCACAACATCTTCAAGCTGCCAACATTAACAAAGCTGAGGCCAAAATTGCCTTGGCAAAGTCTCACAGTTAAAGTCCAAGCAGTTGAGAGGTGCACATTGAAAATATAATTGATACATTAACAGGAAACATTAAGGTAGAGTTGCCCTAACGTCACCAGACCACTCTCTCAACAGAGAGAGACAACTGGTGGTGTCTTAGACTGAGAATCACCATATCTCAAAGAAGGGGAGAGATTACAAAGAAGAGCCTTTCATGGTAACCTCAGCCAGTACAGGAATTGAACCCATGCTGTTGGTATGAACTGCATTTCAATGCCAGCCATCCAATCCACTGAGCTAACCAACCCTTAAAGAAAACAAGGTTTGGAGGTCAAAGTTCAGAAAGACACATGACCTCATGAAACTCTTCACTGATCATCTCTAAACATTTAAATAATCTTATGTATAATTCTTCCAACTTATCACACTAAGTCATGGATTCACTAGAGCTTTGTCCATATTTACCGAAGGTCCAAATGAAGAAGTTATCAGCAAAAATGCCTGTTGATGGCTAAATAAAAACTCTGAAATGGTGACTTATAAACTAAACAAAGAATTAACATTAATAAAGTCACAAGTGCTCAGTTAACATTTGAACAAAGATTGGCAGTTAACTGTCAGCCATCATAAACTGGCGCATTCAACATACCAATGCCCCTATCAATTAGAGCCAATCAATCTGCAGATTCTTTTCGTATGGTGATTTCCCATTGCAGTATGGCTGTGAGTAACTGAGAGGAGAGTTTACACACAAGTACCTAGGCTGAAGAGCAGGGTTAAAAAAAATCTCTTAAATAATTGGATAAAAATGAAATAAAACAATACATTAAAATGTTTCTTTGATAATACAGCGCTTTGTCTAAAACATTCATCATTCATCAGAAGTCATAAGAAATCCAATTGTAATGGGAAATCACCATTCGAGAAGCCACTGCTGATTGGCCGGCTCTGATTGAGAGGGGCATTGTTATGTCAAAAGCACTGGTTACATGATGACTGACAATTAACTGCCAATGTTTGTTCAAATGTTAAACCAGGCAGATTTACTCATCCCCCTGAGGAATGACACAGTGAATGGTTATCACTTGATGAGTTCATCTGAAACAAGTGCAGCATGTGGTCTTGTTCTTTCTGAGTGTGAAGAATAGGGCCAGTTATATTAGTGTATCTCGGTATGTGGAGGTAAGTCATGCTGTGAACCCAACTAACAAACCTAAATTCTTAGCACACTCACAATCACGTTTAATGTTGGACACTGTGTTTTGATTTCTGCAAGCACAGGCTCGTGGGACATGGTCAGGACCCTGCTTGTTACAAACGCAAAAAGGGCTATGATTATTGTGATGATCCACCAGTCCTTCCAAATTACAAAAACTGACCCACTGGCATCACACTGAGATTGACATTCATCTACCACAGTATTTATCTGTGTGATGAGTAGTGTGTCTCTTTAGCTTGATGGTGGCATTCCTGTTAGTGACCAACATGACATAGTGTTGCTATTGCATAGCTAGCACAGAAACAGTTAGCTTTACCTGTTGTTCAATCTTTGAGATGCCTCATTCTTCCACTCTGAAGTAGATGGGCACATTTCAGGAACAAGCATGACCTTAGGCCTGCTCATTCTCTGTGGCAACACATCTGCCCATCAAAGCAGAAAGTGAGGACTGCAGATGCTAGAGATCAGAGTCGAGAGTATGGTTCCGGAAAAGCACAGCAGGTCAGGCAGCATGATGAAGGGCTTTTTGCCCAAACTGTCAATTCTCCTGCTCCTCAGATACTGCCTGATCTGTTGTGCATTTCCAACACCACACTTGCCTCTGCCCATCAAGGTCCACTTGCCAACCATACGAACACTCTTCTCATTCAGTAGTAATGTTTCCGTTTATGTTGCCTCTTCTCTCGGTGAGATGCTTTAACAAAATCTGTCTTTTTTCAGGAACGTATTAAAGTGCCATATCTTATAGTTTAATTGTACAATTTAAAGCTATGCCTTATTAAAAAGCCAACTCTTGTAAAGCCTAGAAAGGAAGAGTTAGGAGCAGGAATAGCTTTTCAAACTTGATCTGCCATCAATAAGACCATAGCCAATCAGATTGTGATCTTAACTCCACTTACTAACTTGTTACTTGTAAAACTTGCACTTGATTTAAATGTCTGTCTTTTCTTGAATACATTCAATAGTTCAGCTTGCACAGTTATCTTTGGATAGCGAATTTGAAAAATTCACAAACTTCAGAGATGAAATTCCTCCTCATCCACCATAAACATATCAGCCCACGATCAAATGGTGAAGACTGCTGCAGTGGGCTGCTCCTCAGATGCTGCCTGACCTGCTGTGCTTTTCCAGCACCGCACTTTCCACTCCTCTCAATGGGCTGCTCCTATAGCTAGTGGTCTGAATTATGACACCCCTTGTTTTTTGCACCGTACCTCCTGGTTCTAGATTCCATCAGAGGGAAACGTTCCCAGTATCTATCCTGTCATGCCCCTCAGAAACCTCCATGTTTCAACAAAATCTCCTTCCATTCTTATAAACTCAAATGAGTATTGGCTCAAATTGCTCCTCCTTCCTTCAGAATACAAGACCTTCAAACTAGGAATCAATCTGGTGAATCTTTTTTGAATTGCCTCCAGTGCCAGAGTAACCCAGTGGAGAGAATGTCTCACACAGTAACATCAAGTCTGGAAAGTCATAGCAAGACCTCCTTACGTTTATACCTCATTCTTCTTAAAACAAAGGCCAATATTCGACTTGCCATCCAAATTACCTGCTATCACTAAATTGGGTTCTATGAAAAAGGTCCTTTTTTTAAATATTTAGGCCACATGGAGGCTATGCAGAACTTTAATAAAACACTAATTAGACCTCAGCTGGAGTATTTGTACAGTTATGGGTGGCACATTAGAGTAAGGATAGGAACACACTAGAGATTTACAGGAATGGTTCCAGCTTTATCAGCTTCAGTTATGAGGATAAATTGGAGCAATTGGGATTATTATCATTGGAGAGGAGAAGATTAAGAGGAGATTTGATGGAAGATTTGAAAAACACAGGGGGTGTGGACAGAGCAGATAGGGAGAAACTGTTCCTACTCATAACAGAAGGGGGCAGCTTTGAAATAATTCGCCAAAGAAGCATATGTGATGAGGATAAAATATGTTTTCACCCAGTGAGTCGTTAGAGTCTGGGATGCACTGCTTGGAGGCAGGTTAAGTTGAGGTACTTAAGAGAATATCGGATAATGATTTGAAGAGAAACAATTTGTAAGGTTATGGGAGAAAGATTGGAGAATTACACTAAGTCATAATGCTCATTTGAACAGTCAGTGCCATTGCAATGAATGGGATGACCCTTTTCTACACTGCTTCAAACCTGTAATTAGAAACATAGAATTCCAACAGTGAGGAAGCAGGTCATTAGGTCACACCAACACATGCCCTCCACACCCACCCTATTCCTGTAACTCCCCATTAGCCCCATGGCTAGTCCACCTAGCCTGCACATCCTTGGACACTATGGGCAATTGAGCATAGCCAATCCCACCGTAACCTGCATATCTTTGGTCTGTGGGAGGAAACTAGAGCAACCAGAGGAAAACCACACACGTGGATTTGAACCTGGGTCCCTGGTGCTATAAGGGACCAGTAGTGAACCACTGAGCCACCATGCCACCCCAACATCAATCCAATAGTGGTGGGAAATAGAGAAAAACATGCTGGGTTGACAGAATGAAACAAATGATCAAAGAGATCTTTCTGGAACGGGCACAATTCTAAAGACTCCAACCTATAGCAAGAGAAGGATCAACAGAAGTGAAAAAAATGAGAAGGATTCACCCAATTGCATAGGATCAGCAGCAATTATGGGGTTCCAGCCTGGCGTTGAGCTTTTCTGTTTAGTAAGAGCTCACCTTGGGGTTGAACGCAAGGGTTTTGGGATCACTCGGGTCCACAACAGAAGGGTAAGGCTCAAAAATAATGCTCTTCCTTGGAGACTCCAGAGCAGCTCGACACATTGCGACCAATAGGTCCACCACCTAGAGTAAACAAAACCTTTGTTATTGCCTGAACTCAGCATTAAGCAAGGCATAAGGGGTGCCCCTATCCCATACTAAAGGCGATATGTAAAGAATGTAGGGTCTCAGCCTCCACCACTAACTCCAGTCACTCACCACCCACTCTGTTAAAAAACTCCCCTTTAATCTTTCTGCCACTCAGTTTGAACCTATGACCCTTGGTTTTTGAACTCTCTGCCAAGGGAAACAGGCTTCTTCTATCTACTGTATCTCTCAACCCCTCACAGCATTGTATACCTCAACCATGTCACCCCTCAGCCTTCTCTGTTCCATGGAAAATAACCCCAACCTCTCCAATCTCTCTTTGTAGCTACAATTCTCCAGTCCTGGCAACATGCCAGTAAATCGTCTTTGCACTCTCCCCAGAACAATTATTTCCTGCCTGTGATGTGATGACCAGAACTGCACACAATACTCCAATTGTGGCCTCACCATATTACCTCTACTACTTACTGGGCCACTGCTAGTAATGTACATTCCAAAATTGAGAATGGTCAAGGCCACAGCTAAGTAAAGGCAAGTTAGGAGTTACGAGGCTCGAACTATAGGGATGTGTAGCCACAAGGGCAGGTTGATAGCTTTCACCCCATTTCCCATGGCCAGCTCGCGCAATCAGACAAGTACTTTCGAGGCAGCAATTCCCTCAAAGATCACCCGCAATCCCAAAAGGCTTTGTTTTCCACTGATCCAGCATGATGAATTCCCTGCCCACTGCTGAATATATCCCTGAAGTAATATGGTGAGGCCCATGCTGGGCATTAACTGGCACCTCAGTTGGCAGTACCAGGACCCCCCAGACCTAATAAGGACAAAGGTGGGAAAACAGGAATGTCCCATCCCACCACCTCCCCACCCAATTAAATGCTGCCCCCAACTAATGTTGCTTTAGGACTACTCACTTAATTCCACATCAAATCCAAAAACACCCCAACCCCATCCATGCCAACTTCTCATAATTCTAGTATGCTTAACAAGGAAATACAATTTAAAATGAATCCTTTCAAGGCCTGAAGTCAGTTGACTCTGCAAAATGTTTCTGGCTTGGATTCCAAACCTTTCTCTTCAGTCCCACGAGCCTGGCCTTCTGTGCAGCCTCTGTAACCACCAGCCCCAAGTCAAGTTCTGAGGAGTCATAGAGTCATAGAGATGTACAGCATGGAAACAGTCCCTTCGGCCCAATCCGTCCATGCTGACCAGATATCCCAACCCAATCTAGTCCCACCTGCCAGCATCCGGCCCATATCCCTCCAAACCCTTCCTATTCATATACCCATCCAGATGTCTTTTAAATGTTGCAATTGTACTAGCCTCCACCACTTCCTCTGGCAGCTCATTCCATATACATACCACCCTCTGCGTGAAAAAGTTGCCCCTTAGATCTCTTTTATATCTTTCCCCTCTCACCCTAAACCTATGCCATCTAGTTCTGGACTCCCCACCCCCAGGGAAAAGACTTTGCTTATTTATCCTATCCATGCCCCTCATAATTTTGCAAACCTCTACAAGGTCACCCCTCAGCCTCCAACGCTCCAGGGAAAACAGCCACAGCCTGTTCAGACTCTCCCTGTAGCTCAGATCCTCCAACCCTGGCAACATCCTTGTAAATCTTTTCTGAACGCTTTCAAGTTTCACAATATCTTTCCGATAGGAAGGAGACCAGAATTGCACGCAATACTCCAACAGTGGCCTAACCAATGTCCCGTACAGCCGCAACATGACCTCCCAACTCCTGTATTTAATACTCCGACCAATAACGGAAAGCATACCAAACGCCTTCTTCACTATCCTATTTACGTGCGACTCCACTATCCAGGAGCTATGAACCTGCACTCCAAGGTCTCTTTGTTCAGCAACACTCCCGAGGACCTTACCATTAAGTGTATAAGTCCTGCTAAGATTTGCTTTCCCAAAATGCAGCACCTCTCATTTAGCTGAATTAAACTCCACCTGCCACTTCTCAGCCCATTGGCCCATTTGGTCAAGATACTGTTGTAATCTGAGGTAACCCTTTTTGCTGTCCACTACACCTCCAATTTAGGTGTCATCTGCAAACTTACTAACTGTACCTCTTATGCTCACATCCAAATCATTGATGTAAATGACAAAAAGTAGAGGGCCCAGCATCGATCCTTGTGGCACTTCACTGGTCACAGGCCTCCAGTCTGAAAAACAACCCTCCACCACGCACAAAGCCATGTTGACTATCCTGAATCAGTCCTTTCATTTCCAAATACATGTACATCCTGTCCCTCAGGATTCCCTCCAACAACTTGCCCACCACTGAGGTCATGCTCACTGGTCTATAGCTCCCTGGCTTGTCCTTACCACCCTTCTTAAACAGTGGCACCACGTTTGCCACCCTCCAGTCTTGTGGCACTGCACCTGTGACTATCGATGATACAAATATCTCAGCCAGAGGCCCAATAATCACTTCTCTAGCTTCCCACAGAGTTCTCGGGTACACCTGATCAGGTCCTGGGGATTTATCCACCTTTAACCATTTCAAAACATCCAGCACTTCCTCCTCTGTAATCTGGACATTTTACAGGATGTCACCATCTATTTCCCTACAGTCTATATCTTCCATATCCTTTTCCACAGTAAATACTGATGCAAAATATTCATTTAGTATCTCCTCCATTTTCTGTGGCTCCACACAAAGGCCGCCTTGCTGATCTTTGAGGGGCCCTACTCTCTCCCTAGTTACCCTTTTGTCCTTAATATATTTATAAAAACGCTTTGGATTCTCCTTAATTCTATTTGCCAAAGCTATCTCATGTCCCCGTTTTGCCCTCCTGATTTCCCTCTTAAGTATACTCCTACTTCCTTTATACTCTTCGAAGGATTCACTCAATCTATCCTGTCTATACTTTACATATGCTTCCTTCTTTTTCTTAATCAAACCCTCAATTTCTTTAGTCATCCAACATTCCCTATACCTACCAGCCTTTCTTTTCACCCTGACAGGAAAAAATTTCTCTGTATTCTTGCTATCTCATTTCTGAAGGCTTCCCATTTTCTAGCCATCCCTTTACCTGCGAACATCTGCCTCCAAACAGCTTTTGAAAGTTCTTGCCTAATACCGTCAAAATTGGCCTTTCTCCAATTTAGAACTTCAACTTTTAGATCTGGTCTATCCTTTTCCGTCACTATTTTAAAACGAATAGAATTATGGTCACTGGCCCCAAAGTGCTCCCCCACTGACACCTCAATCACCTGCCCTGCCTTATTTCCCAAGAGTAGGCCAAGTTTTGCACCTTCTCTAGTAGGTACATCCACATACTGAATCAGAAAATTGTCTTGTACACATTTAATAAATTCCTCTCCATCTAAACCCTTAACACTATGGCAGTCCCAGTCAATGTTTGGAAAGTTAAAATCCCCTACCATAACCACCCTATTATTCTTACAGATAGCTGAGATCTCCTTACAAGTTTGTTTCTCAACTTCCCTCTGACTATTGGGAGGTCTATAGTACAATCCCAATAAGGTGATCATCCCTTTCTTATTTCTCAGTTCCACCCAAATAACATCCCTTGATATATTTCCAGGAATATCCTCCCTTAGCACAGCTGTAATGCTATCCCTTATCAAAAATAGCACTCCCCCTCCTCTTTTGCCTCCCTTTCTATCCTTCCTGTAGCATTTGTATCCTGGAACATTCAGCTGCCAGTCCTGCCCATCCCTGAGCCATGTTTCCGTAATTGCTATGATATCTCAGTCCCATGTTCCTAATCATGCCCTGAGTTCATCTGCCTTCCCTGTTAGGCCCCTTTCATTGAAATAAATGCAGTTTAATTTATTAGTCCTACCTGGTCCCTGCCTGCCTTGACCGTTGAGTCATATTGGACTCAAAACGCTAACCCTTTTTTCTCTCTCCACGGATGCTGTCAGACCAGCTGAGTTTCTCCAGAATTCTCTGTGTTAATCATTCCACCATTGGTGGCCGCAACCTCTGTCGTCCAGGCTTCAGGAATTGTCTCCCTACACCTCTCTGCCTCCCATCTCACATTCTTCAGGTGTGACATGTAAAAGCCACATCTATGTCCAAAGGTCTTGTAATCTGATCAAATCGTTCACGTGGCTTAGTATCATACCTTGTTTTTTTTTAAATATTCCTGTGTTGCATCCTGAGATATTAAAGTCCTCAAGCAAATATGAGTTGTTGTTGTTGTTAAGTTGATTAGCTTCAGGCAAATCCTGTCTTACTTACCTCTGCTCCAGTGGCAACTTCTTCCGCTGCTCCAGACATCACTCCCAATGTGTAGAATGAGAAAACACATAGTTCCCGAGTACAAACTGCAGGCTGGGCGAGAGTGAAGTAAAGAATGAAAATTGTCAAGCCTCTGAAATTCAAGCAGCAGGTGACACAAGCATCAGGACCTCATGCACTTATATCTCAGCCAGGTTTAATGTTAGTATCCTAACACCAGGAGGTTGAGAGTTCAACTCCCACCCCAGAGACTCCCTGACAAAATCTAGGCTGACCCTCCCAATGCAGTACTGAAGGAATGCTGCACTGTTTGCCCTCTCTGAGTGAAAGACTGTTTCTCCAAAGAACAAGAACACTATTCAGTTTTCGGACCAAGATCATCTCCAAGTATGCAACTGAAAATGTTTATTTGATCACTAACACCATGATATTTGTAGAACTTGCCATGTACTAACCATGTGCTTCCTACATGACAATAGTGACCACACTCCAAAACTGAAAAAAGAAGGCCTTATGCACGAAACGTCGAATTTCCTGTTCCTTGGATGCTGCCTGACCTGTTGCGCTTTTCCAGCAACACATTTTCAGCTCACACTCCAAAACTAGTCAAGAGTCATAGAGTCATACAGCACAGAAACAGACCCTTTGGTCCAACCAGCCCATGCCGACTATAATCCCAAACTAAACTAGTCCCACTTGCCTGCGCTTGGCCCATATCCCTCCAAACATTTTCTATTCATGTATTTATGTCTTTTAAGCATAATAACTGTACCCACTTCCTCTGGAAGTTCATTCCACACACAAACTACTTTTGCGCAAAAATGTTGCCCCTCACGCCCTTTTTAAATCTTTCTCCACTCACCTTAAAAATATTCCCCCGAGTCTTGAAATTACCCACCCTGAGGAAAAGACCCTTGCTATTCACCATGTCTATGCCCCTCATGATTTTATAAACCTCTGTGAGGTCACCCCTCAATCTCCTATCCTCCAGGAAACATACATCTCATCCTATCCAGCCTCCCCTTATAACTCAAACCCTGCACTCCCATCAACATTGTGATCCCTCTCTGGCTTAATGATATCCTTCCTATAACAGGGCGACCAAAATTGGACACATTACTCCAGAAGAGGCCTCATCAACATTTTTACAACTTCAACATGGCCTCCTAATACCCTATAATCAATGGTCTGACCAATGAAGGCAAGTGTGCTAAATGCCTTCTGAACCACCTTGTTTCCACATGGTACAACCTTCAAAGAGTTATGTACCTGGACCACTCTCATGTCTTAATGTTGTGAGAGGTTCTCTATAAATGCAAAGTCTTTTGTTTAACACAATTTGTCCAGATCAAATGCCTGACATTTATGTTTCCTAAGGTCTTCAGAAGTAACGGACTGAGGTACAGATGGCTGGGATGAACCAATTGCTAGATTATTGTCATGATTTTAATAACATCAAGAAAAGTAGATGCAGGAAGATTGGCTTCTGACGAAGTTCAGCTGGTTATTTGAGTGAGCATTGAGAAGGAACTGCCAGGAAAGGAGTTCATGAATACAGAAAACTCTTGAAGTCAATTGAAAATTTCAGGACCAAGCTGGATAGACCTTTTCTTGGTCCTGTTTCTAAGACATGCAAATCAGAACATATAAATCAGCGAGATCAACATTCAGTTTAAAATTTGAGAGGTTCATTCAGAAGTTTAATAACAGTGGGGTAGAACCTGTTTGTAGACAATAGACAATAGGTGCAGAAGTAGGCCATTCGGCCCTTCGAACCAGCACCATCAGTCATTATGATCATGGCTGATCATCCACAATCAGTATCCTGTTCCTGCCTTATCCCCATAACCCTTGATTCCACTATCTTTAAGAGATCTATCCATCTCTTTCTTGAAAATATCCAGTGACATGGTCTCCACTGCCTTCTGGGGCAGAGCATTCCATTTATCCACCACTCTCTGGGTGAAGAAGTTTCTCCTCAACTCTGTTCTCAGAGTATACAAACTTTTAAGTAGAGAAATACTTTGGAAATGAAAGAAATCGAAAAAAGCTTAAATCTGACAACATTTCCTGCATCCGATTCCTGAGTTTTGGCCAGTGTTTTCCTGGAGTAATCTCTGAAATGATGACCTCCCATTCATTTTATCCTCCCCTGTTAAAAGACAAATGGCAAATATTCATAGAACATAGAACTTAGAAAAATACAACGCAGTACAGGCCCTTCAGCCCTCAATGTTGCGCCGATCCAAGCCCACCTAACCTACACTAGCCCACTTTCCTCCATATGCCTATCCAATGCCCGTTTAAATGCCCATAAAGAGGGAGAGTCCACCACTGCTACTGGCAGGGCATTCCATGAACTCACGACTCGCTGAGTAAAGAATCTACCCCTAACATCTGTCCTATACCTACCACCCCTTAATTTAAAGCTATGCCCCCTCGTAAAAGCTGACTCCATTCAATGCAGCAATGTCATTCTTTGACCTGGTAACCCAGCCAAGATTACAAAGTTGCTGCATGGGAATATTGGTCACTGTTCCATGATCCCATTCTGTGTCCACTGAAGTAAATGACATTCCAAGACATGTTCCCCTGACTGCAAAGATGATACAGTTGTGCTTACCTTCAACATTGACCCGTTCTGGAAGACATGCTGCTCGTCACACACAACACAGTATTCATTCAGAGTGGGAATCCTCTGCTCTGCATACTTCATGGTCTAGAACAGTGAGAAACACATGAATATGTCTACAGTTAAGTGTGTTTAGGCTTTGTGAGCTTGTCATTCCTTTGAAAGAGAATTATGACCTGGATTCCATGTGTGTGTGTGTTTCATAGCTGCAGGACAGTGTGGAGATATACATGTGGAAGGAGAATAGGATAATAGGCCATTCAGCTAATTATATTTGGGTTTGGCTTTGAGAGAGTTATTCAGTTAATTCCACCACCAACGCTCTTTTCCCACAGCCCTGATAAGTTTACCATTGTATGTGTATCCAATTCCCTTTCGTAGTTTTCCGTACAATACTAAAAACATTGACGATCACTTCTGGTTACATTCCAGCATCGGTTGAGCTGAAGCACTAAACAAGTGATTCATAGCTAAAGCGACATGACAGCTGAGTTCCAATGTGACCTCAGGCCATCGATCACTCAAGGCATTCTTGTAAATTGGTCAAACTTTCTTGGGATTTGAACAGTTGGCTGCACAGGGAACAGTACAGAGACATGAAATTAGTCCCAATTAAATCCGACGTGCGTTTGGCAGAGCAGGGAGCGCCACAGGCAATAGTTAGCAGGAGGAGCCATTCTCTGGACCTTGTTTCTCACGTCATGTGCAATGGGAAGGTGGATAAGACACCCAAACTGGGCTAAAAGGGAAGAATTTTGTCCCCATTGACATTTAAAAGGGCGGATGTTACATGGGGAAGTGCTTCGATCTGTAAATGTCACAACATGTTTTCAGTATTTTCTCTTCAAATGCATTAAAGAAACAGTGACACACACACAGTGTTGAGAATAATCCTTTCTCCTAATGCACTAAAACTTAAACAACAGCGTCTGAAATATCTCCACAGAGACTGGTATCCCGTCATCAAGTCACCCCTTATTTACCCATGCATAGCACTGACACTGGTCCGGCTTCCCCAGAGCTGGCTCTCAGCATGAGCAGAACCCCCGACTCTCCTGTTTATATCGGTCAGTCAGGGCCCCCTGATTGAACCAAGTTAACAGCCCCAGTCAGGGAACTCCTATTCTATGAGGTCCACCTGGCTGACCTGGTGACAATTACTGTATCTACCATACAGTTAATGCACACTATACCTACCATACAGTTAATGCACACTATACCTACCATACAGTTAAGGCAGATACATGCTAGAGCAGCATTATCAAGTTCTAAATATAAAGCTAACTATAGTTTGGTCTGAAGAACAACTGTGATATTTAGTTTGATAACTCCTGAACTTTCATTGAGTAGAATTGAAGTTATGTATAAGAATTACTGAATGTTAAGTGCAATTGTAAATCTCAATCTCCCAGTCAAATGGCTGGTTTTCCCTTTTTTGTCTGTAATGTGTGGTTCAATGCCACACAATGAGTTTGAGTTCAAGACAGATTATTTGAGGAGAGGATAAAGTCAAGAAATGTCTTCAGAATTAGGCTTTCAAATGCTATTTGTTACAC
This sequence comes from Hemiscyllium ocellatum, assembly GCF_020745735.1. Classification (NCBI taxonomy): domain Eukaryota; kingdom Metazoa; phylum Chordata; class Chondrichthyes; order Orectolobiformes; family Hemiscylliidae; genus Hemiscyllium; species Hemiscyllium ocellatum. The sequence goes on along the minus strand of NC_083442.1, from coordinate 25,174,802 downwards.
ATTAGTAGTAAATATTATCATCCATGGTAATCATAGGTATACCAGGTCTTGATTTATCATGAGGAGAAAGTGAGGTCTGCAGATACTGGAGATCAGAGCTGAAAATGTGTTGCTGGAAAAGCGCAGCAGGTCAGGCAGCATCCAAGGAACAGGAGATTCGACGTTTCGGGCATAAGCCCTTCTTCAGGAATGGTCGGCCGGGGCAGTCAGGTTTGTGGATTTTGGGCAGGAGGTAGAAACGGGCGGTGCAGGGTTGTGGGACTATGAGGTTGGAGGCGGTGGATGGGAGATTCCCTGAGGTGATGAGGTTATGTATGGTCTGGGAGATGATGGTTTGGTGGTGGGAGGTGGGGTCATGGTCAAGGGGGCAGTAGGAGGAGGTGTCAGCGAGCTGGCGTTTAGCGTCAGCGGTGTAAAGGTCGGTGCGCCAAACTACTACCATGCTTTCCTTGTCTGCTGGTTTGATGGTAAGGTTGGGGTTGGAGCGGAGGGAGTGGAGGGCTGCACGTTCCGAGGGTGAGAGGTTGGAGTGGGTGAGAGGGGTGGACAGGTTGAGGCGATTAATGTCACGGCGGCAGTCGGCTATAAAGAGATCGAGGGCGGGTAAGAGGCCAGCACGTGGTGTCCAGGCGGATGGGGTGTGTTGGAGGCGGGAGAAGGGGTCGTCAGAGGGTGGGCGAGAATCTTGGTTGAAGAAGTAGGCACGGAGGCGAAGGCGGCGGAAGAATTGTTCATTGTCTCGCCGCGTGTTGAACTCGTTAATCCGAGAGCGTAGGGGAATGAAGGTGAGGCCTCTGCTGAGGACTTGATTTATCATGATACTGGTTAAGGACTAATCTATCTTCTCCTTGTGTCCATGTCAATGTGTTTTCAACTTGCCTTGTAGAACATTCAAACTCCACCCAGACTGTGCTATTTATACTCCATGATATGCAACATCATCTCGAGGTTGCTCCAGGGTCCTGAAACCATAGCACAACATTTTATTGAGAGTGTTTTCTATCTATAACGAGCACCATCTAGAGTGTGGCAGGAGAAGCTTGTGCTAAGTGCAACATCTTTGCATGTCCAAAGTCAAAGGCATAAATTGCACAGTCACCACATTGCAACCGACACCTTGAACTTGTGACAATATAAACTTCACAGCTTTAATAACTATGCATTGATTGAATGAACCAACAAAAGATAAACTGTTACACACAGAAAGAATCAGCAAATATCTCTGTCTGGAGTAAGCGGTTTCTAGAGAGGAAAGGATCAAAGACAAGCTGTAACATTGAGACTGAAAGCAATGAGCCATGTCTTGGCATGTTTACAGAAACAAAATTGCTTAATAAACTGGATGTGGTATTACCACAAAGGACAAGGATTTCCCTGTAGAAGAATTTATAGAGTTAATTGCAGGGAAGACTGAGTTTTAAACCGACAGCTAACTCCAAATGTAAAAGGAACAGAGGAGCTACTTCTGATAAGTAGGTAAGCTACAGATGTGAGGTCCTCAGGAAAATAATAAATATTGGAAATGAAAGAAGCCATTGAATTATCAATAATGTCACACCACAAACTTGAAAAAATGAAAATTGCACAAGAATCCAACACCAAAACTAGTCAATAGCAGAACTTCGAAGAACACTACATAAAGATGCTTCTAGAGACAGACACTGCTTGTAAAGTCTTGGCCAGATTCCATCATTAATTGAGAAATAGCCAAGTTGGGTCATGAAACTTAACTTACTTACATGAGGGGGTCTTATTTAGGTAGCTACATGCAATAAAAATTAAATTATTGCTTCAATATTTGATTGTCTATGAGATTTCTTAATATGTAGCTGAATTAAATGTAACTTGTGCTGATTTACCCACAACAAACTCACTGTATTCTTGAGGATTTTACTACTTTGATTTTTGAATTGTTTTCTTTGTGGCCAAGAGTCCTTCCTTTCCTCATAACAGTCTCAAAATGCGGACACAGCTTCCTCATAAGATGCCCAAAGAACAGTCATCTTGACTAGGATATTTCACAAAGTCAGACTGGAATGGAGACGGTTGGGTAATTTCTCCAGCAGTCATGCCTAAAGACCATATTATTATAAAGAACTGTTCTAATCAGAGGGACAGAGTCAGAAGTCACATGACACCAGGTAATGGTTCAACAGGTTTATTTGAGATCATGAACTTTCAGAGCACTGCCCCTCTGTGACAAAGGAGCAGCACTCATAAAACTTGTGATTTCAAATAAACTTGTTGGACTATAACCTGATGTCGTGTGACTTTTGACTTTGTCCACTCCTGTCCAACACTGGCATCCCTACACCATGACTAAACAGAGGGGTTTAGCAGTCCCCATTAAACTTCATTGGGTAATAGGGAGAGCAAATGGGATGTTGACCTTTATTTCAAAGGGAATGGAGTATAGAAATAGGGAGAAAGTCTATGAAGAGTTTATGGTTGACAGTCAATTCTCTGCTCTTTGGATGCTGCCTGACCAGCTGTGTTTTTCTAGCACCACACTGCCAGCTATAGAATTAGGGAGGTTTTGTTAAAACTATACAAGACACTAGTCAAACCACAGCTGGATACAATGGACGGTTTTAGGTCCTTTATCTAAGGAAAAATATCCTGGCACTAGTGGGAATCCGGAGAATGTTCACCAGTCTGATATCAAGTATGGAGGGACAGTCCTATGAGGCGAAGTTGAGTAGTTTGAGCTGATATTCATTGGAAATTAGAAGAATTCAAGGTGGCCTTATTGAAACATCCAAAATTCTGAGGGGGCTTGAAAGGGTAGATGCGGAAAGTTTGTTTCCCTTTGTCAGACAATCTAGGTGAAGAAGGCATAAAGTCTGAATAAGGAGTCATATATTTAAGACAGAGATGTGGAGATATTTTTTCGCTGAAGCTAGTGAATCTGTGCAACTCTTTACCATAGTGGACTCTTGAAGCTGAGCCATTAACTAAATTCAAGGCTGAGATAGACAGATCTTTAATCAGGGAATCAATAAGGGAATTACGTGTTAAACAGAAAAGACAGGAGAGTGGAGTATTCATTCATGGGATGAGTGCATTACTGGCTAAGTCAGCATTTATTGCCCATCCCTAATTGCCCAGAGGGCAGTTAAGAGTCAGCCACATTGCTGTGGATCTGGAGCCACATGTAGGCCAGATCAGGTAAGGATGACAGTCTCCTTTGCTAATGGACTTAGTGAGCCAGAATGGTTTTTCCTGACAATTGGCAATGGATTGTTGAGAATTATCAAATCAGCCATGACTTTATTGATAGACAGAGAAGACTTGATAGGTTGAAAGGCCCACTTCTGCTCCTAGATCCTTATGAACTGGGATTTATTTGAAATACAAGTATTCCCCACTTTTTAAAAGTTCGCTTTACGCCAAGTCACTTTTACAAAAGACTTACTTTCAACCCTGTGTTCACTAACCAAAAGAGGATCTTCACTTTTACAAAAAAGTGTGCTCAGTGAGAATGGCGTCACCAAGTGCCTTCCCCGGAAACTACACTCAGCATCAAGCCACCACAGCTTTGACCTGTGTCTGTGAGCATTTGTGCTTTATCTCCATTTATTTTGAACCTCTGTTGGCAAGATGTATCCTAAGGTATCCTGTATCTTCCACTACCCCAACCTCCAATGCCCTTTACTATATGTTTGTGTTATTTTAGATTTTACGTGTTATTTGGTATGATTTGATAGATTTTTTTGGGGTCTGGGAACACGGAAAGATTTTTGCAATATAAACTAACGGTAATTGTTCTTTCGCTTTACACCATTTCGGCTTACAAACGTTCTACTTTCAGATAGAGGGGGACACCTGTACATAATTTTGTATTAGGTAATTGTCCTCCATTAACTAAATTCAAGGCTGAGATAGACAGATCTTTAATCAGGGAATCAACTTTCTGCAACTTTTTCCTTTTTTAATTAATTTAGAATAATTTCCCTACAGTCCAACAAGTCCACACCGACCCTCCAAAGAGTTATCCACCCAGACACATTCTACTACCTCATATTTACCCCTGACTAATGCACCTAACGCTATGGGCAATTTCGCATGGCCAATTCACCTGACGTGCACATCTTTGGATTGTGGGAGGAAACCGGAGCACCCGGAGGAAACCCATGCAGAGATGGGGACAACGTGCAAACTCCACACAGCCAGGCACCCGAGGTGGGAATTGAACCTGGGTCCCTGACGCTGTGTAGCAGCAGTGCTAACCACTGAGTCACTGTTCTGCCCCTAAAATCGGAAGACTTTGTCATAATTTTGATCATGAGCTCTGTTTGTAGTACATAAAGACTCTTTTAAACAGACGTAATTTGCTCAGTAAATAGACAGCTTGTTCTAAGTCCTGCCCTGCCTCAGTTTAACTGGCTGAGAGACGGCTCAACAGATTGACACTTCATTTGCAATTATAATTTATGTTTGGAGCTCCATTATTATTACACATAGGTTTCCTCTTAATTCTGTTTCATAGCATTCATGAACAGATGTCTTCATAAGGCATTGAGGAGGTAGACGAAATCCACGGAAAGGAGAATAACTTGGGAAGATGGGATTCGATGCAAGGGTTTGAAGGAGAAGGAGCTGACAGGAAAGAAGTATCCATAAAGCTGAGATAGATAAATTCTTGGACAGTAGAAGGACCAAAGGTTACGGGGAAAGTGCAGAAAAATGGGCCTGAGGAACGTCAGTTCAGTCATGATCTTACTGAATAGCAGAGCAGGCTTTAGAGACTTCATCTTATTTCTTATGGTCTTATTATAATTGGCTAACGTTTTTGAAAAGAAATCATTCATTTGTTGTCATTATTGACTATTAGTGCCACAATTTTCTCAGAGTTTACCTGTACAAGAAAGCCATACTCTAATGTTGGAATGTTCTTGCAGTGGCTCCCAGCCTGTGGATAAATAGATAAAATTTGTAACAGATTCAGCAAATGAAGTAATTTATGTTTTATAAATTAACCATAAATGCAACAATTGGATGTGGGCATCACCAACAACGCCAGTATCAGTTTTGCATTCACAGAACATGGGCATTGCTGACTGGGCTAACATTTATTGCCCATCCCTAATCGCCAACCACATTGCTGTGGGTCTGGGGTCACATGTAGGTCAGACCAGGTAAGAACACCACAAAAAGGTCATCAGTGAAGTTTCGCAATAATTGGCAAGAGTTTTATGGTCATCATTAACCTCTTAATTCCAGATTTCTATCATGTTGGGATTTGAAGCCAGGTCTCTAGAACATTATCACTAGAATGAAAGTAAGCAGTAATGCCACTAGGCTATCACCTCCTCAACCCAGAGAGTTACTGAGCCATTTCAGAGGGCAGTTAAGAGTCAACTACATTGCCTGGAGTTACACGTAGGCCAGACCAGGGTCAGGACAAGCAGATTTTACCAAGGATCAATAGTGAAACAGGTAGTTTGTTTTTTCAACAGTCAATGATAGTTGTTATGGTGACCATTCCTGAGACTTGTGTTCAATTTCAGAATTATTCATCAAATTCAAATTGCATAAACTGCCATGATGGGATTTGAACCCACAGTATGAGGCTATTGGATTTCTAATCCAGTGACATCGCTGCTATGTCACTGTAATCCCATTTGCCTCAGCTCAGAAAATTCTGACTCAGTACAACAGCCTGCTCTGAAGAAGAGTTCCATAGGACTCTAATGTTATCTCTGATTCTCTCTCCACAGATGCTGGCAGACCTGCTGAGCTGCTTTAGCATCTCTGGGTTTGTTTCAGATTTACTTTTGCTTTTTTTTTTAAATTGGATTCTTGCTGAACTGTAAAATAAGTTATAAGCTCACAGACACACAGAAATGCATTTTGACCATGCGCAATTCTCCTTTGGCGTATCACAACTGTTTTCCACAGTGATGGAACAGAGCAAGGAGAATCCAAGTATTTAAGATTAGATTCGCTACAGTGTGGAAACAGGCCATTTGGCCCAACAAGTCCACACTGACCCTCTGAAGAGTAACCCACCCAAGCCCAATTCCCTCTGACTAACGCACCTAGCACTATGGGGCAATTTAGCATGGCCAATCCACCTAACAGGCACTTCTTTGGACTGTGGGAGAAAACCCGACCACCTGAAGGAAACCTGCATAGACACAGGGAGGATGTGCAAACTCCACACAGACAGTCACCTCAGACTGGGTCCTCGTGCTGTGAGGCAGCAGTGCTAACCACTGAGCCACCACACCACTCAGCTATTCTACTGGGAGAATATAGTGAGAATTGTGGAATATAATTCATTGTTGAATGATTTATCATTGTTGGTCACTGTCACTCTGAACAATCTGTACTGAGACATAATCATCATTTGGGAGTGCCTTTCACCTTAAAATGAACACAATTCAAATGGTTTAGCATTGTTTGTCATAAACTGTGAAAAGCTTTGAGTTATCCAGGTTGTATAAATGCATTGCCCATCTACTTAAACGAGCCAGCAGTTGTAGATAATTTATACATTGGCTGGAGAGCTGGCTTGTGATGCAGAATGATGTCAACAGTATAGGCTCAAATCCTGAGGTTACCATGAAAATCCCACCTTCTCAACCTCTCCCCTTGCCTTAAGCACATTGACCCTCAGTTTAAACTCATCATCAGTCATCTCTCTTCTGATGATACTGTAGCTTTCAGAGGTGCGTTTTGTCCTGGTTTCTTGTAGAAAGAGATTGGGGGCCAGAAAACGAGCAGTCTATGAGAAGGTAACCAATTTGTGAGGCCTTGGGTGAATTTTTCAAAGTTGGAACAATAGAAGCAGCCTGAATGGGTGTGGTCGAGCTCTCACAGATCCAGGATTTTTAGCTTGAGCTCTCAGCAGTTGCTATTGGGGACCTTGCAGAAGTGAAAGCTAATTTTTTCCCTCTCTCATTTACAACCAAATCTATGCCTGTTATGGGAATTGCACGTGAGATAATCTGGTTCCTGAATGTGTCTTTTTGCCAAGGGGTTATGGGATGTTACTATATTGGAACAGTTAATTAGTCACAGTTACCAAATTTTCCAACAGTGCTAAGTTATCCCAAATTCCTCTTTCTTTCATTCTGGATGGATGCATGAATGGGCAGGGAGAAAAGGGATACAGACCCTTAGGAAACAGGCAACAGGTTTAGAGGGTGTAGGGCCTGTTTCTGCACTGTAATTTTCTTAGTTCTTTGTTCATTGTATTTTAACTATAGTGGATGAATAAAATGTGTTTTACTTTAAATCTGGTAGTTTGACCAATTGAAATGCAACATCTCACATTTACCTTTAAAATAAGAAAACATTACGGTATAGGCTACCTCTTTAAATATATTTTGAGGTGGTTTGCTCTGCTCCATAACACTCTCTAATGAGACGGCAGCCCTATACTCCTCTTGAGCTGTGGTAACTTCATTTTGACTTTACATTACAGAGGTGGTGAGGGAGGGTTGGGGGGGAACTTGCCTGATTAGCCGAGGGGATTCCAAGGAGTTCCACTTTGGGCGATTTCATGGTGCAAGAGATGGAACGATTAATGATGCGATTGACTCGGAGATCTGGCACCCCGAGTTTGCTCTTCAGCATGGAGTCCTGAATGAGGGGAAAACTTGGAGATCTGGAACAAGAGGTGGAGAGATTGTTTAATCAGTTGGCAGGAAGATACAAACACTGAGCTGCCGGTACAGGCACAATGGCCCGAATGACCTTTTTCTGCATCATTTTGTCACCAGAGGATAAGATCTACATTTCGCTTTTCATTGGCAATTGCGAACTAGCTGTCCATGGCGTTAATCACCCATCAATGACCCAATCAGCAATGGCAATATTTTATGCTCCGACAGAAGGAAGTCACCAGTTCAGTATTAGTAGGATTTTCACCAAATTGTTTTTTAGTATGGAACAGACTCTATCATTTCTTTTTGAGTCTCTTCCCATATCTAGAATTGCATGGGACAGAGGCAGCAATGGTTATTTCTGACACTCATTTTACTTAGACCAGGCCGTCAACTACCATCAGAGACCATCGTGGGAAAGGTGCCACACCAGACTGAGTATAGCTGACTAGAAGACATTCCCAGCCCTACCACTAATATGTTGGCAGGACTTGCACATTAATGATTGGGATCTGTCATGAATGCACCTCTCGCCTCCATCAAATCCTAGATTGAGTCTCGAACCACAGGCCACCGGCTGAGAAGAAAGGATTCTACCCAAGAAGAACTCTTCCTACTTTTCCATTCTCTTACGGGATGTCAGCAAGTCTGGCTGGGTCAGCATTTATTGGCAACACTTACCTATGTTAATTAATGGAATCGTATATTTTTAAATACCCGATTGCAGGTAGCCACCCTTCAGAGATTTTCCTGGAAACTCCCAGGATTAAAGATTAGGGCCCTAGAAGCTGTTGCAAGCAGAGAAATCAACACTTAATTTGTTTTTTTAAAGTCCATTTTCTTCAAACACTTTCCTACGTTAGTCCTAAATACATTTGGAGATTGGGAAAAAGGTAAGATATCTCAGTGGCTAGGCAGCCAAGTGATGACACTTCGAAGCATTTATGGTTGGTCACCTTTCTCTATCGAGAATCACACGATGCTGCCCTTAACACTATCATTTTTGCACCTAGCCCGCGATTCCCCTTACTTTGGGATTGACGAGAAGATGCTGAGCCCAGATCGGAATTTCTTCACTCGACTGCTCGACTTGAACCAGCTCTGCCTCTTCTCTTGTTGGCGTTTCAGGAAATCGTTGCTTAGGTGCTTCCACTGTTGAGATGTGAACATTCCTAAGATTCTGAAAAAAGGACCAACAAAGGACACTGACTGACTTCGCACAAACATCTCACGGTCATCTTCATTCCCAACAAATGGTTAAGACTTTTTCTAGGGAGTTGCGCCTACTCCATCACCTGCATCCTTTGGTCAGGACCTGAACAAGGAATTGTCCATCTCATGTAGAAGTCGTAACTGGACTTTTGTCCCAAAAATCGAGTCGGAAAGTGTGGTGCTGGAAAAGCACAGCCAGTCAGGCAGTATCCAAGGAGCAGGAGAGTCAACATTTCAAGCACACGTTCTTCATCAGGAAGGAGTTTATGCTCGAAATGTTGACTCTCCTGTTCCCAGATGCTGCCTGACCAACTGCGTGTCTCTAATACCACGTGTTTTGACTCTGATCTCCAGCATTTCCAATCCTCACTTTCTCCTTTGGTCCAAAAAATTCTTACTTGCTTAGCTTAGTTTTGGGCTGAAAATGTGTTGCTGGAAAAGCACAGCAGGTCAGGCAGCATCCAAGGAACAGGGGATTCGACGTTTCGGGCATGAGCCCTTCATCAGGGCTTATGCCCGATACGTCGAATCTCCTGTTCCTTGGATGCTGCCTGACCTGCTGCGCTTTTCCAGCAACACATTTTCAGCTCTGATACTCCAGCATCTGCAGACCTCACTTTCTCACTGAAAATGTGTTGCTGGAAAAGCGCGCAGGAGAGTCGACATTTCGGGCCTTCTTCAGGAATGAGGAAAGTGTGTCCAGCAGGCCAAGATAAAAGGTAGGGAGGAGGGACTTGGGGGAGGGGCGTTGGGAATGTGATAGGTGGAAGGAAGTCAAGGTGAGGGTGATAGGCCGGAGTGGGGGTGGGGGCGAAGAGGTCAGGAAGAAGATTGCAGGTTAGGAAGGCGGTGCTGAGTTCGAGGGATTTGACTGAGACAAGGTTGCGGGAGGGGAAATGAGGAAACTGGAGAAATCTGAGTTCATCCCTTGTGGTTAAGGGTCCCTAGGCGGAAGATGAGGCGCTCTTCCTCCAGCCGTCATGTTGCTATGGTCCAACCAACCAACCCAACCATCCCGTGGCTCAACACTTCAACTCCCCTTCCCACTCCACCAAGGACATACAGGTCCTTGGACTCCTCCATCGCCAGAACATAGCAACACGACGGCTGGAGGAAGAGCGCCTCAGCTTCCGCCTAGGAACCCTCTAACCACAAGGGATGAACTCAGATTTCTCCAGTTTCCTCATTTCCCCTCCCTCCACCTTGTCTCAGTCTAATCCCTCAAACTCATCACCGCCTTCCTAACCTGCAATCTTCTTCCTGACCTCTTCGCCCCCACCCCCACTCCGGCCTATCACCCTCACCTTGACCTCCTTCCACCTATCACATTTCCAACGCCCTTCCCCCAAGTCCCTCCTCCCTACCTTTTATCTTAGCCTGCTGGACACACATTCCTCATTCCTGAAGAAGGGCTCATGCCCAAAACGTCGACTCTCCTGCTCCTTGGATGCTGCCTGACCTGCTGTGCTTTTCCAGCAACACATGTTCAGCTCTGATCTCCAGCATTTGCAGTCCTCACTTTCTCCTATCTTAGTTTTGGGAGCTGGGTTGATATAAAAAATACAAATTTAAGGTCTAACAAGTCAGATTTCACTCTGGGATTTGACTTGTCCGATATAATATCAGCTGGGATTGCAATAATGGCGAGCTCCCATACTGCCCCCACCTTGTTCTTGTCTTCCCTCACAAACAGGAAAATTATGGGAGTCATAGAAGGAGGCCCTTATGTGGCAATTCATTTCCATTCAAGGACTTCAATAGGCTTAAGGGAGTGCTGGCTGTTACTAAGGCGTTGGCTATCCTTTGCTCTAAGACCACATTGCATAGCATCAGCAATTAGGCCATTCGGCCCATCAAATATGCTGCCCCATTCAATCATGGCTGATAAGTTTTCCAATCCCATTTTCCCATTTTCTGCCCATAACCTTCGATCCCCTTGGCAATCAAACATTTCTCTCTCTCTGTTTCAAATATACTCAATGACCTGGCCTCCACAGCCTTCTGAGACAATGAGTTCCACAGATTCACCACTCTCTTGCTGAAGAAGTTTCTCCTTATCTCCTTGCTAATGGGTCTTCTCTTTATTATGTCGGGGGCAGCATGAGGGGTGTGACAGGAAGACAATGGGCTGCCAATCACTTTCATTTACATGGCCCCTCCTGTTCAAATCAGCTGTTTGGTAACCATAAAATTGACCTCACTTTGTATTGTGCACATGTTTTACATGCCCTGCCAGATCTCTCATGGTCGTGCTTGATGAGATTCAAGTTACGCAGTTTTATAAATAGAGGATTGGAATTAATGACAATGTGATGGGAATGTTTTTACAGATCAGTTTGACACCTACAGAAAATGCAGATCATTTGCAAGACTTTGATTGTCTTTTGAGATATATAGTTATACATATAATCCCTGTGCAATTACTTGTAATCATGATTTTAAAAGATAACATTCTGATATAAAGAGAGTTTTTTATATTGAGATAATGCTTTTCACAGCCTCAGGATATCACAAAGCACTTTACAGGCAATGAAGTGTTGTCACGGTTGCAAATAAGACAGCGCAAAAGCTATTGGACTCAGCAAGATCCCATGAAGTGATGATCACCGATTTTTGTGAAATTAGTTTGGACCCGTGTACTCACTTCTTCAGTTGAAGTCCAAGGCCAAACCCTTCTTTATTGGATGGCTGGAAAACATCTACCGATGGCTCTGTCAGGCAATTAAAACAGGGTCACTGTGAGAGTCTCAATGACAATAGCTACTAGGTCAAAAAATTACAATCAACACTTTACAGGTGACCACCATTGCACTATAGACACACAGAGACACTCCTACACACACACACACACACACACACAGACACACATATACACAGACACTCACACACACTCCCACACTCTCACAGACATCCTCTCAGAGACTTAGACCACTTCACACTCACGCACACACATATACACTCTGTCTCACAGACACTCACAACGCCCCACCCCAGACACTCACACACTTCCACACTCATACGTGCACCCCCTCACAGACCTAAGACACTCTACACTCACTACACACATATACACTCTCTCTCACACTCACAACCCTCAACCCAGACAGACACACACAGAGACGGACACAGAGACCCACATGCACACATATTTTGTAGGGTGAATTTGTATTTGCAGGGTTACATTGTACTGCATGAATTCATATAAAATTCTGTTATCTCACTTTTTAGATTAGAATCAATCTAAACATCATGGCATAGACAGAGAACACAGGGGGCCAACACCTTAAACATATTGTCGAGCTAACACCAACTGTTATAGCTAATCTGAGAATGCAACTTATTAAAAAAAGGTTTTGTGATTTACAAATGAAAGAAGTGAAACTATCATGGTATTCAAACAGACGAAAGACTCAACAGACAATCAAGGTATTTTTCAATGTGTAATTTCAGTTACATCACACTGTCAATTTTTGCTATAAATTCCGTGCCTTACAATTGTGTCCTCCATAACCACCTGATGAAGGACCAGTGCACCAAAAGCTAGTGCTTCCAATTAAACCTGTTGGACTATAACCCGGTGTTGTGTGATTTTTAACTTTGAACACTCTTTAAATTCACCAGAATTTAACATTGAACAACGGAGAGGTGGGAAGAAGCAAGGCTTGCCACTCCAAGAAACATTTTTGCTGCAAAGCTCTTCAAAGAACCTCACAGAAGTGAATTAATTAAAAAATATGGGGAACGTGGCAGCCATTTTGTGCACAGCAAAATCTCACAACTAATTATGAGGAGGAAAGGCTGGTCAAAACATGAGGAGACCCCCATCCCTTCCCTTCAGTTAACACCACAAAAACATTATTGGTGCTCCATATTATTAGATTGGAAAGAAACTCTCAAATGAATATTTTATCGAAGAGACAGATCTTCCATCTTCTGCACTGGAGTATCAACATGGATGACAGGATCTAGTCCTCACTGGGAACTTGAATCCACACAATTTTGGTTTGAATCGAAAAAAGTAGAGTTCTGAAATGACAGCAGAAAATGCTGGAAAATATTTTACAGATCATCCGAGGGGACGAAACAGGATTAGCTTTGAGGCAATAAATGCTGACTCACAGATAGTAATGCAGAGGCCTAGATTACATATCGAGGACACAGGTTCAAAGCCCATTGCAGCAGTTATGGGGGAATGTAAATATAATGAATCGATCAAACTGGAATTGAAAGCTAAGTTCTTCAAAGGTGACCATGAAACTTTATCTGTTCCCCATCAGGAAAGGAAGTCTGCCATCCTTACCCAGTCTGACCTACCCGTGACTCCAGGCCCACTGCAAAGTAGTTAGCTCTTAACCACCCTCTTCGCGAGCCATCCAGGTCAAGGGCAATTAGGGATGGAGGAACTAATGTTGGCTTTGCCAGCAACACCCACATCCCATGAAAGAATAACCTTTTCGAAAGAAAATGTCAGTCGCCTTTAAAGACTTGGTCTTGTAAATCAGATAATATAAAGAGGAGTTAAAGATTGCAGTATTATCTTGCTCAGAAAATCTCACAATGTGTCTTAGTGCAAATAGCAGTAAAGGAAGCTTCATTCTTTTATGTCATAGAGGCATACAGCCATTATCAGCCACAAATAAAACTGATCTTGCTAACACTGATGTCGCCCAGGGCATGTCCTGTGCATGTAATCTGTATGCTTCTACCTAAGTGTTTTTGATCTTTACATGCTTGCTTGCTATGATCTGCCCGTACTGTTCATAAACAAAGCTTTGCACTATACTCAGGCACACTTGACGATAAATCAATCAATCACTGATCTACAGCACAGATGAAGACTCTTGGGCCCATCAAGTCCATGCTGGTCAGAAGCCAATCTCAGCAAAGTTTCAACTACATGGACAATGTTTGGTTCCACTCAACTGACAGATTTTGGGGATATGGAGCAATGGGCATAAACCTGAGATATGTTAAAGTGATGAATAATTCCACAGCGAATGACACATCTGTGAAACAACTTGCGATCACTTTGCATGGCAAATAAATTGCATTAAAGTAAATTACTGGAATGTATTTATGCACATATAGGAAAAGATATTTTACCTAAGAAATGAACCAGCCCTTAATAGCTCAACAGATAAAGCATAAAACAGATTTTATAATTAGCAACATATAATTTACTCAATGTCGTATTATCATCTGCAAAGGATAGAGACAGAGAGAAACTAATTGCTGCTGATTTGCAGTATTTACATGTTATCAAGTTATGTAGGGGTTGTTAACAAGGTCAGCATCTCCAATTGCCCTTGAACTCATCCATTACAGAAGGCAACAATGAATTCAAAAGTAACATTGACCTGGAGGCACATGTGAATCAGACCAATTTATTTTGGGACCTTTCCTTTCCAAAAGCATTAGTGAATAGGTGTGTTTTACAACAATAAATGTATGTAAATATAGTATTGTATGTGTAAGAGAGGTTTTTGGTCTATTTGGATAGAGTCAAACTCCAATGCTTGCGTTGTTCCGATGATATGCAATTGTACAAAGCCGAACTGTGTTTGCGACTATGTATATACACAAAGATAATTTTTTATGAATAAAGTATATGTTTGAAACTTTTAAAAAATTAAATGATGGCTAGGACCATGTGCTGAGGGATGCACTAAAGCGTGGGGAAGCTGCTGCCAAGGCGCAGTGGGGAAGGCGCATTGTCTGAGGGCTTTCTGCCAAAGGTAAATTCGGGTCCATTCAGTTATCAGACCCATCTCATGCATCAAATGCATGTAAATATAGTCTGGTTCAAGTCAGAGACACCTTTGGTTTGTTAGGATAGAATCAAGCTCCAATGTTTGATTGTTTCCTTGATATGCTACTGTACAGAACCGAACTGCATTTGTGACTTTGTGTGTGTGTGTGTATATATATATATATATATATATATAATATATATATATAATGAATTTTTTTATGAATAAAGTACATTTTTTAAATAAAAAACAAAATGATAGATGCCATTACTGAGACTGCTTTCATATTCCAGATTTGTTAATCTGAATTGAAATGCTACCAGTTACTGTAATGCAATTTGAGCTCATGTCCATTGGACTGAGCCTTTGGTGCTATTAAGAGCACTCGTATTACCACTACATCACCATCTCCCCACAGAGTGCTTTGTCCTATGTGCTTTATTAGGGCCAGTGATTTGCCTACAAGGCAATGGTCTAGTGATTTTATCACAAGAATATTAATCCAGAAACTCAGTTAATGCTTGGAGACCTGGGTTCGAATCCCACCATGGTCGAATCTGAATTCAATAAATAATCTGGAACTAAGGGTCTAATGGTGACCATGAATTGATTGTCAGAAAAATCCATCTGGTTCACTGATGCCCTCTCGGAAGGAGACTGCCATCCTTACTGGATCTGGCCTACATGTGACTCCTGACGCACAGCAATTTGTGTGACTCCTCTGGGCAATTAGGGATGGGTGATAAATGCTGGCCTAGCCAAAAAGGCCCACAACCCGTAAGCGAATAACAAAAAGTCAGTGAGTCAACTATAGAATTCAGTCGAGAAAATTTCAAGGAAAAGTGTTTAGTAAAATTCACACTCGTTACTTACCAGGTCCATCCAGGTACTGAGACAGAGAAAATCTCAGCCTGAGTATCATTGGCTCAATCCTTGCCACCTTCCAGGCTGTTGCTATCTCCTCCTGTTGACAAATTACAATTGGTTACACACAGCAAAACATTGTTCGATTAGTTCTCACTTAATATCTGATCCTGAAACCACCAAGAACTATAGTGGACTATTTTATTACTGTGGAATTCAAGCAAAATGCCTGCACTTAGACAGACCTTAATGGACATTGTTGCTTAGCAACCTAAAAACATAAAGTACATACCACATAAAGATCATTAGACCCCAGACACCAGCTCCATCCATTGGGACATAGAAAAGGGTATCGCATCACAGGCTCTGCTCATGTATTTAATCTATAAATGGCTGAAGCAGTTGGAGGAAAATCTCGCTGCTGCCGAATTTTGTTGATCGAAGATTATCAAGCTGTTTGGTTTTTCTTCTCTGTCCCTTGGAAGCTACTCTGGTATTGTTTGATAAATGCAGAGAAGTTGAGGTTTTGCTGTTTAGGATTCGGTAAGAAGGGACACCCTGGTGGGTCTGTGTGGCAATGGTTATTTTTGGTTCTACAGTTTCTGTTCAAAGTTCCTTTGAACCTGGAGATGAAGATTATGTTAAAACTGACTACTGAATATACAACTTGAACTGCCTGAGACCTACTGAAGTGAAGACCATTATTAAGTTCACATCAGGGCTGCCTTTATTTTTGACTTCTTCCTTCACTGCTCTCTATTTCACTGCATTTCTTAATGTGCATTTCCTTTTCTATTTTATTAGCATGGGGCTTTGATAGAATTATAACGAATCTGGGCTTGAGTACTTGAAATTTTGTCTGTGTCTTATTCAATATAATCTGTTATAGATTGGATCTCAAACAACAATAAGATGGAGTACTGGAAGGAGATAGAATGCTTAACGGCATAGTGAAAAGATAACAAGCCCTCCATCAACATCAGCAAAGTGAAGGTCATTGATTTCAGGAAGCAGAGTGGAGAACAAACCCCTATCTGCATTAGTGATGCTGAGGAGGAAATGTCTGAGAGCACCAAGTTCCGATGCACATCTTTGGGCTGTGGGAGGAAACCAGAGAACCCGACGGAAACCCATACAGACAATCACCCAAGGCTGGAATCAAACCCAGGTCCCTGGTGCCCTGAGGCAGTAGTGCTAACCATGCTGCTCATAAATATAATGTCACTCTTAACCTTAGCCACAACCACCTGATGAAGGAGCAGCGCTCCGAAAGCTAGTGCTTCCAATTATAACCTGGTGGACTATAACCTGGTGTTGTGTGATTTTTAACTTTGTACACCCCAGTCCAACACTGGCTCTTCCAAATCGTGACTCTTAACCTCGCCAGCAATCCATTCAGTTACATCAAACCCCTACAGAGAAAAGCTCTGACACTAACACTAAATAGACAGCACCGTGGGCAATTGATGCGCATTCAGCATTGCTATTATCAACCTGAGAACAAATTAGAAATGAATTGCATCTTTTTCATCAGCCACATAAAATCTTTGCTGGGGTTAATGGATGTTTAATCTGTTGCAGGTGAGATTTTTTTGGTTTGCTGTTTGGGAGTTAGAATGTGAATAAAGCTAGAAAGAGAACTTTCCTTTGGCATCATTCCTAGTGTCTCCCATAACTTCTTTCCACATGCAGCAGACATGATTGCAGTAGATGGGGAGGTGACAGCCTAGCGGTATTGTTGGTAGCTTGTTAATCTAGAGACCCTGGGAATAATCTGAAGACCCAGGTTCAAATCCTGCCATGGCAGATGGCGGAATTTGAATTCAATAAAAATCTAGAATTTGGAGTCAAATGATGACCATGAATTCATTGATGATTGTTGGGAAAAATCCATCTGGTTCACTAATACCCTTTAGGGAAGGAAATCTGTCATCCCTACCTGGTCTGGCCAACATGTGACTCCAGACCTACAATGTGGTTGACTCTTACCTGTCCTCTGTGCAATTAGGGATGTGCAAAAAATGACCACATTCCATGAATGAGTAAAGAAAAATGTTACAATGGCTTAGGAAGCATGAATTTCTGCTGATTTCTACCTGCAACTTGGATGGACAATAGGTGACGGACAATAGTGGTTCATGTACTACCTGAAATTGCACCATCCTTTCTTAACTTGGAACCAGAGAGATGTACAGCACAGAACAAGAACCTTTGGTCCAACTCGTCCATGCCAACCAGATATCCTATATTCATCAAGTCCCATTTGCCAACATTTAACCCATAACGCTCTAAACTCTTTCCTCTTCGTATACCCACCCAGGTGCTTTTTAAATGCTGTCATTGTACCAGCCTCCAACACTTCCTCTGGCAGGTCATTCCATACACATACCACCGTCTGTGTGAAAAAGTTGCCCCTTAGGCCCCTTTTAAATTGTTTCCCTCTCACTCTAAACCTATGCCCTCCCTGAGGGGATTAGACCTTGGCTATCCACCCTAACCATGCCCCTCATGGCTTTATAAACCTTGTAAGGTCATCTCTCAGCCTCCAACTCTCCAGTGGAGACAGCCCCAGACTATTCAGCCTCTCCCTTTCGCTCAAATCCTCTAACACCAGCAACAACTGAAATGTCTTTTTCTGCTGGTTAGCGCACAAATTAAATTAAACTCCACGAATTCCAACCACTGGCTGGGCAGAGGCTGAGTAGTTCTTGAATCAACAAGTCGGCACAGGACCACAGTCAATTCAAGGAGAGCCAAAAGAAAAAGCCCGGAGGCAGAGTTAGCTTCACTGAAATAAGTGAACAATAGTAATCTTCTGAAATGAAGATATATACAGTGAGTCCCCAACCAGTAAGACACTAGCTAACTGAGACCATGCAATTATTAGACATGAAAATATAACCCTTGGGATCTGCCTTCGAGTTTCATTGAGAAATGGATTTCTGTGTTTTATTTTTGTAGAAAAATGCTTCTCCTTCCTCTCAGCTGGAGCTGATTCCACTGTGGTTGTGTGTATGACCTGGTTGGAGATATAGCATCTGTTGTCAGACCTGCAGCAGCCTAAACGAATACAACATATGGCACAATGCATGCTTCAGTTCCCATTCGCATTCCTTCCTCTCTGTTCCTCCCTCCACCAGATCGAGTGAGCTATCCACTCATGAATAAACGGCCACGGAGTGCTAATTTCTACTTGAATGACTATAATCGACACAAAGCCTGTACCTTAGGACTGATGCATCGTTCAATGCAAAGCAAACTAACCATTCACGGTGAAGTCCTGCAATGAACAGGGACAAAATAAAATCTCATCCTCTTCCCAAGCAAGCTGCTGATTGCATGGGATTGCAATTGTTTCTTTCATTGACAGTACGTTATTTATAATTCCTTTCCTAACTAACTCTATTCACTCCAATTGTTTTTTTTCCTCTAGGAACTGTCTGTCACAATTAATATATTTCAGTGATGGTCACTTACAGAGTCACAGAGTCATACAGCATAGAAACAAACCCTGTGGTCCAACTCATCCATACTGACCAAGTTTCCCAAACTAAAGTTGTTCCACTTACTTGCATTTGACCCATATCTGTCTAAACCTTTCCTATTCATGTCCCTATCCAAATGTTGTAACTGTTCCTCTATCCTACTTCCTCTGTCAGTTTGTTCCACATATGAGCCACTCCCTGTGTGAAAAAGTTGCCCTTCCGTTCCCTTTTAAATATTTCCCCTCTCACCTTAAACGTATGCCCCCTAGTTTTGAGACAGCAAGGATAACACATGCTGGAAATCAGAGTCCATCAGATTTGGAGCTGGAAAAGCATTGGAGAAGCAGGAAAGTCAATGTTGCGGGTTAGGGCCTGGTTTGGAACACCCCACCCTCGGCAAGGATCCTTGTTGCTCACCTTATCTATGCCCATCATGATTTTATAAACCAGTTATAAGGTCACCTCTCAGCCTCCCATGCTCAGTGAAAAAAGTCCCAGCCTATCCCACTTCTCCTTAAAATTCAAACTCTCCATTGCAGCAACATCCTGGTGAATTGTGTCCGAATTTTCTCCAATTTAATAACATCCTTAGTATGGCAGGGAAACCGGAACTGTCCATCTTGCTCCAAAAGTGGCCTCACTAACGTTCTGTACAACTTCGACATGACATCTCAATTCAGTGATCTGAGCAGTGAAGACAAGTGTGTTAAAGGCCTTTTTTTAGCAACCTGTCTACCAAAAAATGCAAATTTCAAAATACCATGCATCCAAACACCTAGGTCTCTCTGTTGACTATTTGACCATCTTTGCTCTGGATGGTGCCCATAAAGGTGCCAATTTATGTGGTCCCCGAAGACTTAGCTGGATTAATGGGTTTTCTTCAATTTATTGATGGGGTGCGGGTGTCATGGGTCAGCTTTTATTGCCCATCCCTAACTATGAGTAAATCATTATGCTGTGGGTCTGGAGTGGAAGGATGGGCAATTTCCTTACCTAAAAAGGGGGCACTGGTGGACTAGATGGATTTTTACAGCAATTGACAGTGGTTATTGTTAGACTAGTTTTTCATTCCAATTATTGCATTCCAAATTTCTGACATGGCAAGGTTTGAACTCGATGATGCCGCAGAACATTAGGCCAGGACTGTGGATTAAGAGGCCAATGACATTACCACGATGCCACCATCCACCCCAAGACATTTGACCAGGTGGAAAAGAGGAGTTGTTGCATGGTCCCTCAGCAATGCTAGAAAGTAGGTGGAGGCCATTTGGCTCCACCGTAGACAAAGTAGCCCACTTGATTGGCATCACATCCACTCCTTCCACCACTGAATCTCAGTAGCAGCATTGCATACGATATATCTTCAAGATGCACTGCAGAAATTCACCAAAATTCCTTAGCATCTTCCAAATTTATGACCACTTCCATTTAGAAGAACAAGGGCAGCAGATATCTGGGAACACCACCCCCTGCAAATTCTCTTCTGAGCCATTCACCATCCTGACTTGGAAATATATTGCTGTTTCTTCAGCATCTCTGGGTCAAGCTTCTGGGATTCTTTCCCTAGGGGCATTGCGGGTCAACTGTAGTGGTGCGAGAAGGCAACTCATCACCACCTTCTCAAGGGCAACTAGGGATGGGCAATAGATGCAGCCAGTTACATCCATGTCCCATGAATGAGTAATGAAAATAAAAATCATATACTTGCCAAGTGAGAAGGAGCTAATCCTACCTTTCAGCTTTTGATCTGTTGCTCTGGAAGTTGGTGGCATCTCAACTACCTGTTCAATTTTTTTTTAAATACAATGAAAGATGCTGAGGTTTGCAATAGCCCTTTGTGAGTATGTGTGCATACTATGCAAAATAATCTGTAATGTGCCACATCCAAGAAATAATGCTTGAATGCAGCTTCTTTCAAAAATAAGCCACACTTTCTGACAACAATGTGTCTGCACTGGAGCAGAATGAGGCCATTTGGCCCATTGAATCTGCTCCACCATGAGATCATAGCCGACATGCTTCTCAGACCCACTCTCCTGCCTTTTCCCTTTAATAATCAACAACCGCTCTCTGTCCTAAATACACTCAATTACGCTCACATTGTCAATAATATCTCTCATAAGTGTAGTTACAAATATTTACAAGTGCCAAGTAAGGACAATATTGTAATGAAGCAATCTATCAGGCCACAGAAATAAACTACAAAAGAGAATTTTAAAATTTAAAAAAATGGGCTTAATACCGTGCACAATGGAAATAATCAGTGACACTTATAACTAATGAATGATATTTGTGATAGTATTATTTTACAATAGGAGTTTAAAAGATTAGAAGGGGATCTTTATCAAATGGGTCAATGGGGTGAAAAAAATGGCAGATGGATTTAATTTGGATAAATGCGAGGTATTGCATTTTAGTACAACAAACAATGGCTCGAGTTTATACAATTAGGAATTAATTAATGGTAGGGCCTTGGGTAGTGTTGTAAAACAGAGTGACCTAGGGGTGCAGGTACATAATTCTTTGAAGTTCGCATCACATATAGACAGGGTGGTTAAAAAGGTGTTGTCATGCTTGCCTTCATTGTTCAGTCCTTTGAGTGCTTTTCTGATTGGTGACTTGTGGTGTGCCTCAGGGGTCAGTGTTGGGACCACAATTATTCACAGTTTACAAAGATGATTTGGAGTTGGTGACCATGTGTAGTGTGTCAAAGGTTGTAGATGACACTAAGATGAGTGGCAGAGCAAAGTGTGGAGAGGACTGCGAAACTTTGCAGAGCGACATAGTTTAAGTGAGTGGGCAAATGTCTGGCAGCTGGAGTACAATGTTAATAAATGTGAAGTCATCCATTTTGGTAGGAAAAACAGTAAAAATGATTATTACTTGATTTGTAAAACATTGCAGCATGATGCTATGCAGAGGGACCTGAGTGTCCTTGTGCATGAATCACAGAAGGTTGGTCTGCAGGTATAGTAGGTCATCACAAAGGCAAATACAATTTTGTCCTTCATTGTGAGTTTAAAAGCAGGGAGGTTATGTTGCAGCTGTACAGGGTGCTGGTGAGGAGTTTTGGTCTCCTTACTTGAGAAAGGATGTACAAGTACTAGATGGGGTACAGAGGAGGTACACGAGGTTGATTCTGGAGTTGAAGGGGTTTGCTTATGAGGAGAGACTGAGTAGACTGGGATTATATTCATTGGAATTTCGAAGAATGAGGGGGGCTCTTTCAGAAATATATGAAATAATGATGGGAAAAGATGTGATAGAGGTAGAGAGGATATTTCCATTGGGGGGTGAAACGAAGATAAAATTAGGGGCAGCAGATTTAAAAATGAAGTGAGGAGGAACTTCTTCACCCAAAGGGTTGTGCATCGATGGAATTCCCTGCCCAGTGAAGTCATTGAGGCTTCCTCAATAAATGCTTTCAAAGCTCAGATAAATAATTTTTTTGAACAGTAAAGGAATTAAGGGTTATGGTGAGAGGGTGGGTGTGTGGAGCTGAGACCACAAAAAGATCAGTCATGGTCTTATTGAATGGTGGAGCAAGCTCAAGGGGCCAGATGGCCTACTCCTGCTCTTAGTTCCTATGCTCTTATAGGAGTTGGGGAATCACATTGAAGTTGTACAGGACATTGGTGAGGCCTCTTCTGGAACACAATGTCCCGTTCTGGTGGCTCAGTTATTGGAAGGATATTATTACACTGGAGAGAGCTCAGAAGAGACTTTTCAGGATGTTGCCGGGTATGCAAGATTTGAGTTACAAAGAAAGGCTGGTTAACGGGACTTTTTTCACCGGAGCACTGGTTGAAAGTTGATCTGATAGAAGTTTATAAAATAATGGGAGGTATAGATAGAGTTAATGGTAGTTAGCTTTTCCCTGTAAAAGGGGATTTCAAGACTGGGGGCACATTTTTAAGGTGAGAGGAGAGACATTTAAAAAGACGTAAGAGGCAATTTTTTTTTACACAGAGGGTGGTACGTTTGAAATGAATTTCCTGAGGATGTGGTGGATGTAGGTACAATTACAATGTTGAAAAGAAATTTGGATAAACACATGAATAGGAAAGGTTTGGGCTAGGAGCAGGCAGGTGGGACTAGTTTAGTTTGGGATTATGGTTGGACAAAATGGTCTGTTTCCATGCTGTATAACTCTATGAGCTGAAAATGTGTTGCTGGAAAAGCGCAGCAGGTCAGCCAGCATCCAAGGAACAGGAAATTCGACGTTTCGGGCATAAGCCCTTCATCAGGAATTCCTGTCGAATTTCCTGTTCCTTGGATGCTGCCTGACCTGCTGCGCTTTTCCAGCAACACATTTTCAGCTCTGATCTCCAGCATCTGCAGACCTCACTTTCTCCTGTCTAACTCTATGACTTTTGGAGAGAAAACATCACAGGCAGCAGATGTAATATCTCCAAGATGTGACCTCTAAATGCAGGAGTTTTAACGTGGGCCACTGGAATTACATTTTGCTTTCAGAAATGTTCACTCCCCATTTTGGGATTTTATTTATTACTCTTTATGACTGTAAATTTAGACCATACAAAGCAAAAGGAAGAATATGCAGCAATTGACGCTGGACTTACATCAAGAAAGCTCATATTAATGTGCAGGTCCACATCCACATCATCAATCGTCCCATATTCCCTGCAGGAAGAAATATTTTAAAGTAATAAATCACAGCTCATCAGAAACATCAAGGTTTTCGGACTATTCAGTTATGGTCTGCAAAATACACAGAGGGAACATTGGAACGGGAAAAGGTCATTCACCCTTTCAAGCCTGTCCTGCTGTTGAATAAGATCAAGACCAATCTCTCTCCATTAACTCCGTTCATTTTGGCTTCATTTCCTTTTGGGCCTTGGTCCAGCAAAAATCTCGTCCTTAAAATCTATTAACTGAACTAGCATCCACTGCATTTTGTAAGAAATAAACCCACAACTTGACCACCCCATCATCTAATAGCAGAACCTCCAGGGGAAATACTTGGAGTCTTCCAGTCTCCTTCAAAGTTCCCAGTTTGGAATTATAGGAAATCCTTATTTAAAATGGAATCTTTACAGTAGGTAAGCAGGCCCTTTTGCCCTCTTTGCCCCTCCAAAGAGAACCCCACCCAGACCCATATCCTGTATTTTCCATGGCTAATCCACCTAGCCTGCACATCCTTGGACAGTATGGGTAATTTTCCATGGCTAATCCACCTAACCTGCACATCTTTGGACAGTATAGGTAATTTTCCATGGCTAATCCACCTAACCTGCACACCTTTGGACAGTATGGGTAATTTTCCATGACCAATCCACCTAACCTGCACATCTTTGGACAGTATAGGTAATTTTCCATGACCAATCCACCTAACCTGCACATCCTTGGACAGTATGGGTAATTTTCCATGGCCAATCCACTTAACCTGCACATCCTTGGACTATGAGAGGAATCCAGAGCACCCAAGGGAAACCCACACATTCGCAAGGAGAACATGAGAACCCACACAGACAGTCATTCAATGTTGGAATTAAACCCAGGTCCCTGGCACCATGAGGCAGAAGTGCTAATCACTGTGGATCAACAATTCAGTGCAAATCATTCAGTGCTGCTGTCAAAGGGCTTGGTGCTCAACAGTTATATTATTGGACTAATATGGACAGAGTGCGTAATTGTAGAAATAGGAGCTCAATCCCATAATGCAGGAATTTGATGTTATATTGTATGTGT
Source organism: Hemiscyllium ocellatum (assembly GCF_020745735.1). Classification (NCBI taxonomy): domain Eukaryota; kingdom Metazoa; phylum Chordata; class Chondrichthyes; order Orectolobiformes; family Hemiscylliidae; genus Hemiscyllium; species Hemiscyllium ocellatum. Next base: position 25,150,166 of record NC_083442.1, on the reverse strand, counting down.
GTATATATTTTTTAAAAGTCTAGATATGAAAGCAGATTTCAGTACAGGAAATCCTGAAGCTTATGGGTTGTCATTAAATCCCAACAAGTTCACTAATGTCCTTTGGGAGGACCATCTACTGAGCTGACCCGGTCTAGTTTCACACCAGCATATTCAACACTCACGTTCCCTTTGCAGTCACCAATGGAGCCATTTAGTTATAACAAAGCACAATGGTTCATGTTACAAAGAGAAATTGCATAAGCTGGGGTTGTTTCCCTTCAAGTAGTGGAGGCAGGGGTGGGGGGCATGATTAAGTTTATCCGGGGCATAGAGACAGAATGAAACATTTCCCCTTTGTGGAGGGATGGATGGCTGGGGACATCGATTTAAGGCTAGGGGCAGAAGGTTTAGAGGCAATATGAGGACAAAGGGTGGTAAAGGCAGAAACGCTCATAACGTTTAAGATGTATTTAGATGTGCAGTTGCAATGCCAACAGATTCAAGAATAGATCCTTCCCTGTTGTTAGATCACAGAACTTTACAACGCAGTACAGGCCCTTTAGCCCTCAATGTGGCACTGACCTGTGGAACCAATCTGAAGCCTATCTATTCTACACTATTCCATTTTCATCCAAATGTTTATCCAATGAACCAATCTTATCAGACTTATGAACGGTGCTCTCATATATTCGAGTTGATATTTCACTGCTCCTTCTCTTTAGCTGTAACACTATACTCTGCATTCGGTTCTTAGACACTGATGTATGATTTATCTGGTTAGCACACTAAACAATACTTCTCACTATATTTCAGTACACGTGACAAGAATACATCAAATCAAATCTCTTGTAATAAATACACATGCCAATCAATAAATCAAAACCTTTGATTTAATAAATTAATTGTCATATGTATTTATTTAGTAAAAGTGAATACAAGGCATACTAGGCTATGAGCCAACTACTGGAAAATGGAATTAGAGTAGGTCGGTGGTTGTTTGTGACCAGTATAGAATTTATGGGCAGAAGGGCCTTTTCCTGTGCTACAGATCTCTATGATGATAATGTCCACCACAGCTAATGAAAGGGAATGAAGGAGGCATTCCAAAGAAGAGTCATGACAGACTCAAAGCATTAACTGCAAGAACCGTTCTGAGGAAGGGTCAATAGACCCAAAACATTAACTTTGATTTCTCTTCACAGATGCTGCCAGACCTGTTCAGCTTTTCCAGCAACTTCTGTTTTTGTTTCAAAACATTAACTCCGTATCTCCTATCACAGATGCTACCAGATTTAAAATTCCCATAGTGTGGAAGCAGGCCATTTGGCCCATCAAATCCACACCTACCCTCCGAAGGTCACCCCATCCTATCCCTGTAATTCCTGTGGTCAATCCACCAAACCTGCACATCTTTGGGCTGTGGGAGGAAACCAGAGCGCCCAGAGGAAACCCACACAGACACGGGGAGAACGTGCACACAGACCGGTGCCTGAGGGTAGAATCGAACCCAGTTCCCTGACGCTGTGAGGCAGCAGTGCTAACCACTGTGCCTCCATGCTACCCCCACTGGGCTTCCCCAGCACTTTTTGCTTTTGTTTCAGATTTCCAGCATATTTTTATCATCCAACATATAAGACTCTGGTGCGGCCACATCTGGAGTATTGTGTGCAGTTTTGGTCACCATACTATAGGAAGGATGTGGAGGCACTGGAACGGGTGCAGAGGAGGTTTACCAGGATGTTGCCTGGTATGTTAGGAAGATCACGAGGAAAGGCTGAGGCACTTGGGGCTGTTTTCATGGGAGAAAAGAAGGTTTAGGGGTGACTTCATAGAGGTGTACAAGATAATTAGGGGTTTAGATAGGGTTGACCATGAGAACCTTTTTCCACGTATGGAGTCAGCTATTACGAGGGGGCATAGCTTTAAATTAAGGGGTGGTAGGTATAGGACAGATGTTAGGGGTAGATTCTTTACTCAGCAAGTCGTGAGTTCATGGAATGCCCTGTCAGTAATAGTGGTGGACCCTCCCTCTTTATGGGCATTTAAACGGGCATTGGATAGGCATATGGAGGATAGTGGGCTAGTGTAGGTTAGGTGGGCTTGGGTCGGCACAACATCGAGGGCCAAAGGGCCTGTACTGCGCTGTATTTTTCTATGTTTTTTCTAAACGTTGACTTTGACTCAAGTACCAAGAATGACTGAAGTGACAAAGGTGAGTGTGAATAGCTCAAGGAGTAAAACAAATAGGATATCCAAGTAAATCACAGAGGCAAAACATAGTCATTTATTCTTGGGGTCTTTTATGAAATATATAATATTTTTCTTTCAATAGTCACTATATCAGGCTGAAAGAACACCAGTGAAAGTCACAGATTTAAATTGAATTCAGCTTTTATGAGGCTTGTTCTTTCTGCTCCTATATATTATCATAACGTTGGATATGAGTGGGGATTCCCTGGTAAATTCGTGACCACCAATTCTTCTTTTCGGCATTAGTCTAGGCTACTGTAACCACAAGGGGAAAGATGTCCACACCGTACCTTAGGCTCAATCTCGAACAGTAAATATATTTATCCCTTGTGTCTTATTAGACACACAACAGGCCTCACCAATCAACTGATTCAGATGTTTTCATCATCAGTCCCTGGATTTTAGCTTCACGTTCCCTCTCAAACCAGAAGTGGTTGAAATCAATGGGAAGGCAAGTGATATGGATGCCATAGAAAGTCTGCAGAGACACAGCTTAAGCAAGTCGACAAAAATGAGGCAGATGGAATATACTGTGGGGAAATGTGAGGTCCCATACTTTGGCAGGAAGATTGAGGAGCTAAATATTATTTCAATGGAAACTGCAGAAAAATCTGTAAATCAATTTTGCAGATGACACTATTTTATCGGGTTCTTTTGCATCAGGTTTATAGGAAGGTAAAGGAATACCAGGTCTTACTTGCATTATTCACTCAGCCCAGCATGATGTCTACAGGTATTTTTCCAAGGTCCTAAGATTATGAGCTACTGAACAGGAGTAACAAGAGGAGACAAGGGTCAGGATTAAGGTCCAAAGGAGGCCTTTGAGGTCATGGAATTCCTACACTGTAGCGAGACACCATTCAGCCCCATCGAGACTGCGCTGACCTTCTGAAGAGCACCCCACCCAGACCCAGCCCTCCTACCCTACCCCCCTATTTACCATGGCGAATCCTATACATCCTTGAACACTATGGGAAATTTCCATAATGCTGTGGGAGGAAACCGGAGCACCCGGAGGAAACCCGCACAGACACAGGGAGAACATGCAAACTCCACACAGACAGTTGCCCAAGGTTGGAATTGAACCCAGGACCTTGCTACTGTGAGGCAGCAGTGCTAAACACTGCACCATTGTGCCGCCCATTAGTCAATGGAAGGGAGTGTAAAATGGAGAACCAAGTAGTAATTTGTTTGGCACTAGAGAGAGCTGAACATGCAGGGTTGTAGGGACAGAGGAGGGGAATGGGACTGAATGATTGCTTGACCAGCAAGCTAGCATGGATTCAATGGGACGAATGGCTTCGTTCAGTGTTACATTGACTCTTCAATGATTGTGAACTATGAGGTTCGAACTGAACAACTTTTCTTTAGCACATAATTAATACCAGGAACACTCAGCCCCATTACACAACATTATCCTTAAAGGGCCCCTGACTAGTCAAGCGCAAAATCCATTTGAAAGATAACCTATTAAAGTTACGTTCGCATGTCGTAGTGATGCACTACAGGTTTTGCATCTCACAAAACAGTGTCGTAAAGCAAATGCCATCAAACATCAATAATTTAGTTGGAACAGACAAGTTTGTATAAAGTGGCACTTGTATAACTGGGTATTGGGGGTCTGTTTGGACAGGGCAGGTCTAAGTTAGTATCCAAGTTTTCACGGCCATTCAGGCTCCTCAGTCGCCCATCAGGCTAAACCCTGCGTAGGTGCAGAGTGATCCATCTTTGGACAGAGGGAAATCTTGCAGGCCTGGTCCCACACTGCAGTACTAATTGGAAAGCAGCTATTACAGAGCACTGAGAGGAAATACATCTCAGACTACTCCATCCTTCTGCTAAATGGACTGAAGCGTGGAAATAAAGAACAAGGGAGAGAAAACAATTAAGCTAAAAAGACCTAAGTAAGGTTTTCTTTCAAAATCAAGAAGAGTTTTTAGCTTTTATCCCCTGAAGAGCCTCATAAAATTACAACCAAAATGCCAGACTGAGGGAAAAAAAAGCACAGTAAAAATGATCAGTTCTGCAACACTTGAAAATCAGGATGTTAAACACTCACCTGACAGAGACAGAATTTTCTCCATAAATTTCTTTCACCGCTTCAATGTCTGCATCGAGCTGTGGGTGTCGGTATAGATCAGCTGCACAGCTCCCCTATAAAAACAGACACACGCTGTAATATATTGTCAGGCTTGTTTGAGAAAGAGCTGTCACCACACAGGCACTGCTGATGTTTGGGTCTTACTAGGATTCAGGCCAGCTCAGTCGTCTTCTCTCCCCTCACAGTCTGAGTCTTGTTTTTATTGTCTCCTTTGGTGTCTCTCTCTCTCTCTCTCTCTCTCTCTCTCTCTCCCCGACTTGGTCTTTTTGCTTGTCTCCCTCATTTGTTTCCCTGTGTGAGCTTCAGTAATGAGTGGTGTTTGAATCCAGTTTTATAGGGGGAAAGTCCATTGACATGAATTTTTATAGCGCCCATGTCGTCGTGCTGGGAGGTTCAGTGGGTGGAGCATCATCATACAACAAAAGCACCATGAGTCACTCAATGGGACAGATTAAATTGCATCAAAAGCTTTCTCTGCTGCAGCGAGAATCTTCCCCCTTTGTTCCTCTGAGAAAAGTTACATTAACTTGAGAAACTGGCACAATTTCACAATGCAGCATTTTTACAATGAGTGGCTAGCATATTAAAGTCTTCCAAGACATGATTTTGCCTTTAGATTTTAGTTTGACCAAAAACAGAACTTAAAACACCAAAGCAAGCCATTCAGCCCATACACACCACGCGAATGACCTCCCAAACCAATTCAACCGATGTTTCTATTCTGTTTCTCTCTTTGTGCTTATATTGATTCCCCTTAGGTTTTCTCCTTCATTTCTCTAGGACTTATACAGCTAATGGGATGGCCCTGGGGACTGTTGCTGAACCCTTGGGGTGCAGGTGTTTAGCTCCCTGAAAGTGGAGTCGCAGATAGTCAGTGTGGCGAAGACGGCATTTGGTACACTTGCCTTTACTGGTCTGTGCAGGAGTTGGGACGTCATATTGCAGCTGTACGGGACATTGGTGAGGCCACTTTTAAAATAATACTGACAGTTTCCAGTAGCCCCTTCTATAAGAATGATGTTGCTAAACTTGAGAGGGTTCAGAAAAGATTTACAAAGATGTTACCAGGACTGGAGAGTTGGAGCTATTGGGAGAGGCTGAATAGGCTGGGGCTGGTTTTCCCTGGAGCGTCAGAGGCTGAGAGGTGACATTTTAGGTCATTACAAAAGCATGAGGGGCATAGATAGAGTGAATAGCCAATGTCTTTCCCCTGGGGCGGAAGAGTCCAAAACCAGAAGGCATAGGTTTAAGGTGAGAGGGGAAAGGTTTAAGAATGGACTGAAGGGTTATTTTTCATGCAGAGGATGGTACACATATGGAATGAGCTGCCAGAGGAAGTGGTGGAGGTGATTACAATTACAACATTTAAAAGATGGGTATATGCATAGTTTAGAGAGATATGAACCAAGTGTTGGCAAATGGGACAAGGTCAGATTGTTATATCCAGTCCACATGGATGATTCGGACTGAAGGGTCTGTTTCTTTGCTGTATGACTCTATGACTCTGCCCAAAGGAGCGCTCCTGATCCACTATGCCACAAATCAGCACGGAGACTGGTCCAGAATCCATCTGAGCTGAAACAGGAAGGGAACCTTGAAATGACTCCACAGAGGCCGGTATCCCATCACCGAGTCACCTTTTGTTTACACATGCACAGTACTTGACACTGATCCAGCTCCCTCTGAGCCAGGTCTCAGGTTGGACATAGATGTACATAGGAATGTCAGAGGGTAACAGCCAGAGTTCTCTGATTGGACCAGGTTATCAGCCTCAATCTGAGAAGTCATATTCTGTAATATCTATCTGACTGACCTCAGTGCAAACCCAATGCTTTTGCCACTGACTTAATGCAGACCGGCCATCCCGTCAATTGACCCCACCAATTGGCCTACATTCATCAAGGAATTTGAGTTGCTGTGGCACCATTTGCATACAGTCTGGAACCATTGATACTGATGGGCAAGGTACCAGCTTTCTCCTTTAATCTAGCTGCTTGCCTTTAGCGTTATGCCTGAAGGATTCACGGATTAACTCATAACCTGGGTTGCTGCATTATGAATGCACCTTCCTTGGTTATCAAGTCCCAGAATTGGACTTGACCCAAGGGCTTCTGTTTCAGGAGTAAGGACGCTACCTATTTAATCACAAGATCAGGCACAAAGGACCAAACAGCCTTCTCCTGCTCTTAGTTTATGGTTCTTTTTCCCCCATGTTACTCCTTCAGTATATCCTGACTAATTCCATCAATCTCTCTACCTCATGAGTCAAGAGTGTGGTGCTGGAAAAGCACAGCAGGTCAGGCAGCATCCGAGAAGCAGGAAAGTCAATGCTTCGAACAAAAGCATCTAACTCATGTCACAGCCTCATTCTAACCACTCTTAACAGGGAGGTAATAGCCTAGTGGCATTATCACTGGACTGTAGATCCAGGTAATGGTCTGGGGACGGAGGTTCAAATCCTGCCACAGTAGATGGTGGGATTTGAATTTAATAAATATCTGGAATTAAGAAACTAATGATGACTGTGAGTCCATGGCCAATTGTCAGGAAAAGCCAATCTGATGACTTTTAGGGAAGGAAAACCACCATCTTTATCTTGTCTGGTCTTCATGTGACTCTAGATCCACAACAATGTGGTTGAGTCTTAAATGCCCTCTGGGCAATAAATGTCACCTCACCAGTGACGCCCTCATCCCATGAACAAGTACACTTTCTTGTTGGATTTATTAGACACCATCTTATATCGAGAACCTCCTGATTTTAGACTGACCCTCAGCTGAAAGCACCTTCTCTCCAAAAACTCTCCATTGTTTTAAATTTCCCTGCTAGGTCAAGAGTTTTCAGGTTTGTCATTGCTGGAGAAATTTTGGGATTGCAATGCTGCTCTGTTTGTCACCAGTGCGACAACTGAATGCTGCTCGGTTTGTGAAATCTTCTCCTAGGTCGTGTGTGTAAAATACCGTGGAATCATGCAGTATAGAAGAGACCCTTCAGCCCATCAAATCTGTGCCGCCAAAAGTACACTAATCACATATTTCCTGCACCAGGCCCATAGCCTTCGATGTCATGCCACCTCAAGTGCTCATCTGCGTATTTTTTAAAAGGTTATGAGGTTAGCCACCTCAACTACCCTCCTAGGCAGGGTATTCCAGAACCCCACCATCCTCTAGGTGAAAAGAAATTTCCTCCAGTCCCCCCTAAACCTCCAACCTTTCACTTTAAATGTGTACCCCTTTTAATTGACCCTTTAAATATGTCAATGAATCAACTACTCATGTACAAATACATTGTTGTTCATTGGATCCAAACTGGGGTTAAAAAAGGTTAAACTTCAAGTTGCAAAGATTAGATTTGTATTGCCATGAATATAAAGGGTGACAATGGAGTGATCCAATGAAACATTTAAAATGGGAACTGGAAAGAGACTACTTCCTCTGGCGAGAGAGTCCAGGAAAGGGATCAGCAAAACCATAAAAACCAGATCTGCAACATTCAGAGAATTACTAGGAGACAGCATTTCTTCAATCATGGGGCTTTGGAAATCTGCAATTCCATCCTCCAAAACAGCTCAGACCCGAGATTTACACAGCTAGCACAGACATATCACATTTAGGCTCTATCCTTGATCTGATTAAACGACAGACCAGGGTTGAGGGGCTGAATGGCCTATTCCTGGTTTTCTGATAGTTTAGACGGTAAATGGACACCGACTGCTGAGTTACTGAGCTGAACTGACCAGGGAGGCTTCAAGCCTCTATACTTATATAGGCTGGGTTGCTAGAAGTCCCTTATAACTGCCTTAGAGAAACAAAATGTGCTCATTTCTGCTTCAAATCATTAATCTCTTATTGGTAAGTGTGGGCATGTTGGGCGAGATTCAGAGATAAGCTGCAAGTCGCACCAGATTAGATTACTCCTTTTTTTAGATTACTTACAGTGTGGAAACAGGCCCTTCGGCCCAACAAGTCCACACCGACCCGCCGAAGCGCAACCCACCCATACCCCTACATTTACCACTTACCTAACACTACGGGCAATTTAGCATGGCCAATTCACCTGACCCGCACATCTTTGGACTGTGGGAGGAAACCGGAGCACCCGGAGGAAAGGGCCACAAATTATTACCCATCCCTCGTTACCCTTGCAAAGTGCTGGTCTCCTCACAGCTAAGACTTGCTTCTAGAGATAACAAATTCTGATAGAATCACGTCGTAGTTGCAAGACATTGGTGAGGCCACATTTGGAGTATTGTGTGCAGTTCTGGTCACCTTACTAAAGAAAGGATAGGAAACTGGAAAGCGTGCAGAGAAAGATTTAGGAGAGTGTTACCTGGACTGGAAGGTTTGAGTTATAAGGGGATGTTGGATAGGCTGGGATGTTTTTCCCCTGGAGCATAGGAGACTGACGGATGACCTTAGAGACATTTATAAAGCATAGATAAACAGCTTTTCTCCATTTTAGGGGAGACTAAAACTAGAGGGCATAGGTTTAAGGTGAGAGGAGAGAGATACAAAAGTATCCAGGAGACAATTTGTTTTCACACCGGGGGTCTGGAATGGGCTGCCAGAGTTAGTAGTGGAGGCGAGTACGATTTTGTCATTTAAGAAACATTTAGACAGGTACATGGATGGGATTGGTTTGGAGGGATATGGGCCAAATGCAGGGTAATGGGACTAGGTTAATTGTGAAAACTGGACAGCATGAACAAGTTGGGCTGAAGGGCCTGTTTCCATGCTGTAAACCTCTCTGTCTCTGTGACAAAGGTTAGACGTTTGAAGGATGTCAATGAACAGTGCTAGTGTGGTGGCACATTAACTTAAGCCTCCACGTCCTGTGGTCAAGAACAAAGTGTGTCTTCAGGAGTTTGACAAAGGTGCAAGAGTCATCCACGGGTTTCCTTTGTGTGCTTGGATGGGTTGCCTCTCTGCATTGTTGAAGAAGCAGCTACCACTAATGCAGACTCCAGCAAGGAGAGAGAAACGATGGGGACAACAGAAATGCCATTGCCAGAATGGAACTGGCGCACAAGTGAAAGCTGAAATGCAAGGAAAACAGTGGGTCTGTGTTTGAATTTTTTTCAAAAAGCCAATTTTGGCACTGCTATTATGAAGAGGATGGTGATTCGGTATTGGACTCTAACATTAAGGAAAATCAAATTCTTCTGCATTTGTTTTTCTCAATAATTTATATTCTATCACCGTCATTTTGGACTCTGAGTTCACCAGAGCAAACCATTATAGTTGGTCTGTGACAATGTTGTGGCTTTAAGAGGTGTTATTTATCCTTTTTTTTAAGAGAGGTTGTAAGGCAGAGATACTGAGTGATCTACCAGAACCACAAGATTTAACAGCTTGTGATTTCTTAGATTTTTTTTGTAAGTTGGAGCAATAGAAGCAGCCTGGATGGGTGAGTCAACTCTCAGAGACCAGGCTCTCTATATTCTTTTTAGTTTTCAGGTTGAGCTTTAAGCAGTTGCTGTTGTGGCCTTGAAGAAGCAGAAGCAACCTTTCTCTCTCTCAGTTACAACTAGAAGTTGGTAGTTTCTCTCAGCTGCTGGGTTACCAGAGACAACTCTTGTTTTCTGAATCTACCTTTTTGCCAAAGGGGGTGATTATAGGATGTTATCACATTGGAACAGTTAATTACTAATAGTTACTGTATTTATTGCTCTGTTAAGTTTTCCAACAGCTTTAAGATATTCTAAATTCCTCATTCTTTTGTTGTATTTTAACTGTGATGTTTAAATAAATTGTGTCTTGCTTAACATCGAGTAGAAATAAGAAAAAGTTAGGACTAGACTACCTTCTCAAAATATTTGGAGGGAGTGTTGTCTGGTCCTTAACAAGTCGAACACTTCAATAATCTATATAACAGCACTGAATCAATAAAGGAACCGCTGTAGCCATTTCTACACAGGACGCCAGAAGAATATAAAAGGTTAAGTGTGCTAGTAAATGTACTAAATGTAATAAGTGTGAAGCCCATACTGTGCACTCTAAGTTCAATAATTTTAACACATTTCTTGTTAATCATCTGTAGAATAAAACACTAGAAGACAAAAGAAATTATTGCCTGCAAGAGAAGTGAGATTATAAATTGGAAGCTGATAGCTCAGACAGACATGGGTCTTAATTTTTTTATCACTCCTGGGATGTGGGTGTCGCTGACTGCCCAGTTTGTATTGCCCATCCCTAGGTGCCCCTTGAGAAGATGGTGGTGACCTGCCTTCTTGAACCGCTGCAATCCATGTGTTATGGGTCGACCCACAATGCCCTTAGTTAGGGAATTTCAGAATTTTGACCCAGTGACAATGAAGGAACGACAATATATTTCCAAGTCAGGATGGTGAGTGGCTTGGAGAGCAACTTACAGATGGTGATGTTCATGTGTCCTTCCTGTGTCCTTCTAGATGGAAGTGGTCATGGCTCTGGAAGGTGCTATCTGAGGATCTTTGGTGAACTTTTGCAGTGCACCTTGTAGATATCACACACTGCTGCTGCTGAGCGTCAGTTGTAGAAGGAATGGGTGCTTGTAGATGTGGTGCCAATCAAGTGGGCTGCTTTGTCCTGGATGGTGTCAAGCTTCTTGAGTAATTATTGGAGCTCCACCCATCCAGGCAAGTGGGGAGTATTCCAGTATATATAAGTGGGTGATAATATGCTAGGCTGGAGTTGTCCTGCTTTTTGTGTGCAGGACATCCCTTGGCCACTTTATAAGTTGCCATGGTGACGCTAGTGTTATAGCTGTGCTGGAACGGTTTGGCTAAGGGCATGGCAAATTCTGGAGTACAAGTCTTCATTACCATGACCAGAATGTTTTCAGCCCCATAATCTGTTGAGTATCCAGTACCCGCACTGCTTGTGATGTCAGCTAGAGTGAACTGAATTGGCTAAAGGTGGCCGATGGGTTGTACTTGGCACTCAGTAGGACATTTAGACCATAAGACCATAAGACACAGGAGTGGAAGTAAGGCCATTTGGCCCATCGAGTCCGCTCCGCCATTCAATCATGGCTGATGGGCTTTTCAACTCCACTTACCAGCATTCTCCCCGTAGCCCTTAATTCCTCGTGACATCAAGAATCTATCAATTTACTACAGGTTTCTGTGATTTTAATATTTTTCTATATTTTTATTTTGTTATTAAAATTGCAAACTAAAATTCATACAATTTTGGGTTGCCCTTCTATAGGGAGGATGTTGTTAAACTTGAGAGGGTGCAGAAAAGATTTACAAGGATGTTGCCAGGACTGGGATATTACAGAGGGAGTGCTCTGTATAGGCTTGGGCTATTTTTTTTCCCTGGAGCATTTGAAGCTGAGGGATGACCTTGCAGAGGTTTACAAAATCATGGGGGGCAGGGATAGGGTGAATAGCCAAGTTCTTTTTCCTAGGGAGGAGAATCCTAGGGCCGCACGGTGGCACAGTGGTTAGCACTGCTGCCTCACAGCACCGGAGACCCGGGTTCAATTCCTGACTCGGGCGACTGACTGTGTGGAGTTTGCACGTTCTCCCCGTGTCTGCGTGGGTTTCCTCCGGGTGCTCCGGTTTCCTCCCACAGTCCAAAGATGTGCGGGTCAGGTGAATTGGCCATGCTAAATTGCCCCTAGTGTTAGGTAATGGGTAAATGTAGGGGTATGGGTGGGTTGCGCTTCGGCGGGTCGGTGTGGACTTGTTGGGCCGAAGGGCCTGTTTCCACACTGTAAGTAATCTAATCAAAAAAAAAACTAGAGGGCTTTGGTTTAAGGTGAGAGGGGAAAGGTTTAAAAGGGATCTAAGAGGGGGTAAGCTTTTCATACGGAGGGTGGTGCATGTGTGGAACGAGCTGCTGGACGAAGGTGGTGGAGTCTGGAACAAGTACAGCATTTAAAAGGCATCTGGATGGTTATATGAATGGGAAGGGTTTAGAGGGATATGCACCAAATGAGACTAGATTAGTTAAGGATATCTGACCAGCATGACTGAGTTGGACCAAAGGGTCCATTCCCATACCGTACAGCTCTATGACTCTACTGGAGTACCACTTTTGATGGAAGTTTGAACTAACAGCGCATTTATAATAGATGGGGACATTGGAATGCATAGTAGAAAATGTTAACAAAAAAAAAACAGAACAGGTTCAAGATTTTACAACCAATGTGTGTTTTGCATACAAAAGTAAGTTTTTTTTTCATGTAGTTGGAATCTAAATTGACCAAATGGTTGTTTCAAAGTTGAGTGACTGTCACAGCCTGTCACTCTGTTTAAATAAATTTGCTTCGATTTGTATCATGATCTGTTCAACACTTGCTCTTTAATAAGTGACTCAGATTACATTTGGATCCCTTATGCATTTGTGTTGTGAGTGCTTTGTTCTGAAGCACACAGTCACAGGATGTATATACGGTAACAAAGAGGGAGAATCCAGTAGGGATCTTTCTGGCATTTCAAGTTGTATTAGAACAGAGAGTCTGTCTGAAACCTATAAATATTCTGTTTGACAACAATGTTCAACAAATATCCTTTTACACATTATTTAAACCCAATGCTGCATTAAGTGCTACAGTGAAAAATACATCACTCAGAAACAGCACATAGCACGTCCCAGGCTGTGTGAATTAAACAGAATGTGAAGTCACATTGAATTTTTAATTAAACAATATTAAAAGTTTATGCATCAAATCCTGTTGTGACCTTTCAAGGGGCTGAGAACATTCTTAAGAGATTCAATTCTAGATCAAATCATCTGGTGCCACATTGATTTACTCAGCCACCACATCTGACAGTAATTTTTTTTTCCAATTGCTTCCTTTCACCAATTATTAATCACAGTATATTTATGATAAAGGCTTATTTCAGCTCAAACTATCTCTCAGTAAATAAAAGTTGATCTTTAAGAGGATTCCAACAGCATAAAGTCATTCATTCAGTCAACAGCAGTTTTACAATAAACAAAGTTTTGAACGTTCCCACTAACAGAAAGCTTTAATGTGATCTGTCCTACCTGTTGGGTTGATATTTCTGACTGGGCCATCTCATGTATCTATTGGAAAGGAAGCACTGTATTATTTTTAAGCAATGGCTGTCCAGTACTTTAATAACAAATCATCAATGCTCAGATGAATATGGGAATGGGTGTTTACAAGGGCGAAAGGGTATCTTCTTGTTAACAGACTTTTAGTTAACAAAATTACCCCAAATCATGGATTTGGCATTTAAGCATTGCAGAGGAAGGTACACATCTGGTCCTACTCTGTATTCAGTGACCTTCCTTACTCTGTTAACCTGTGCAGCAACTCATAAGTGAACCTATTAGATCTCCCATGGCATTGTTCGTGCTAAAATGACTATGTGCTTTCTCATAAAAGGACTGTCAAACCTCACAATAGAGTCATAGAGTCACAGAGATGGAAACAGATCCTTTGGTCCAACTCATCCATGCCAAACAGATATCCTAAATTAATCTTGTCCCATTTGCCAGTATTTGGCCCATATCTGTCTAAACCCTTTCTATGCATATACCTAGATGCCTTTTGGATGTTGTAATTATACCAGCCTCCACACTTCCTCTGGCAGCTCATTCCATGCACGCACCACCCTCTGTGTGAAAAAGTTGCCCCTTAGGCCCCTTTTAAATTTTACCCCTCTCACCTTAAACCTATGCCCTCTAGTTTTGGACTCTCAGACGCTGGGGCAAAGACTTTGGCTATTCAATCTATTTATGTCCCTTATGATTTTATAAACCACTATATGGTGACCTGTTAGCCTCTGACCCTCCAGGAAAAACAGGCCAACCTATTCAGCTTCTCCCTGTAGCTCAAACTCTGCAACCCTGGCAACATCCTTGACAAACTGTATCATTCTAAATTTCAACAATATCTAATACGACTCCTCCATTTGAACCCACAAAAATCCAATCATTGCTGCAGACCTGGGGCCAGCCAGAGGGTGATTGCAATGAGGAGAAGGAAGATTGCGAGTGAGTTTAATTGACTTGTACTTGTAATCTGTACAAGATCTGTATGGTCTGGATAGTATGAAATGAATAATATTTTAGCTTGATTACTTTTTCCCATCCTGTTGTTAACTTGAAGAGTATGGATCGGATTTGAAACTGCATGGTGTTCTTTACCTTTGTTCATTCTGCAATTCCCCATTAATTTGTTTCAAGTGGGAAATCCCAGAAAAATGTAAAATGTGTCACTACTCAGCTCCAACTTATTGAAAAGAGAGACGCATTAAGAGAGATTTTTGTCTTACACTCATTGTGGACGCATTTCAGTACCTGCCTGATGGCAGGCTCGTTCCAACAATTGCTTGATCAAATCAAACCTGTTCTTCCGACTGACTGTTTCTAACAGGCAGAGTGCAGACCATATGCAAGCAAAACCCAAAACAGAACAAACCATCTACTGATGCGATTCCACAATTGGGTGACACTTGCTGAATGGTGCCAAGCGTGCCGACAGCGAGACCAACAAACAATTTAACATCGACCATCAATCGCAATGTGGCTCATTAACATTTTGCTAGGATGGATACACATTTCTTATGGAGAAATATTCCCAGCAAACAATCCCTGCACCTTTATATGAATTATGTTTTTTTGATATGGCAGTACCTCAGACTTTCCAATGAATCCACACCCTTTCCTCTTGTAATACAAGTTGCTGTGACCATTTAAAATTTGACATCTTGGCATTTTTAAAATTTATTCATTTTATGGATGTGAGTGTCAGTGGCTGGGCCCAGTATTTATTGCCCATCCCTTGTTGCTTCTGGAGAAGCTGGTGTTGAATTACTGCAGTCCACCTGCTGTAGGTTGACCCACAATGCCATTAGGGAGGAAATTCTAGGATTTTGACCCAGCGAAGGAATGGCGAAATATTTCCAAGTCAGGATAATGAGTGGCTTGGAGGGGAACTCAAAAGGTAGTGATGTTCCCATATATCTGCTGCCCTTGTCTTTCTTCATAGAAGTGGTCGTGGGTTTGGAAGGTGCTGTTGAAGAATCGTTGGTGAATGTCTGCAGTGCATCTTGTAGATATAACAACTGCTGCTACTGAGCATCGGTGGTGGAGGGAGTAGATGCTTGTGGATGAGGTGCCAATCAAGTGGCTGCTTTGTCCTAGATGGTGTCAAGCTTCTCGAGTGTTATTGGGGCTGTACATATCCAGGAGACAGTGAGGACTGCAGATGCTGGAGATCAGAACTGAAAATGTGTTGCTGGAAAAGCGCAGCAGGTCAAGCAGCATCCAAGGAGCAGGAGAGTCGACGTTTCGGGCATGAGCCCTTCTTCAGGAATCCTGAAGAAGGGCTCATGCCCGAAACGCCGACTTTCCTGCTCCTTGGATGCTGCCTGACCTGCTGTGCTTTTCCAGCAACATATTTTCAGTGCTGTACATATCCAGACATTTGGGGAGTATTCCATTGCACTCCTGACTTGTGCCTTATAGATGGTGAACAGACTTTCAGGAACCAGGAGGTGTGTTACTCACTGCAGTATTCCTAGTCTCTGACCTGCTCTGTAATCACCGCACCTACAATACCCATTGATTCCAGTTTTGCTCAGACTCCTTGATAGAGTCATAGAGATGTACAGCACAGAAACAGTCCAACTTCTTCATGCTGACCAAACATCCCAACCTAATCTAGTCCCATTTGCCAACCCTTAGCCCATACCCCCTAAATCCATTATATTCCTACACCCATCCAGATGCTTTTCAAATGTTGTAATTGTACCAGCCTCCACTACTTAGTCAGGCAGCTCATTCCATTCAACACCATCCTCTGTGTGAAAAAGTTACCCCTTAGGACCATTTTAAATTTTTCCTCTCTCACTGAAAACCTATGCCCTCTAGTTCTGGACTCTCCCACCCCGGGGAAAATACCTTGTCTATTCACCCTAACCATGCCCCTCATGATTTTATCAACCTTTCTAAGGTCACCCCTCAACCTCCGACGCTTAATGCCACATTTGGTCGAATGCAGCCTTGATGTCAAGGGCTGACACTCTCACCTCCTCTCTAGAATTTAGCTCTTTTATCCAGTTTTGAACTAAGGCTGGAATGAGGTCAGGAGCTGAGTGGCCCTGGCAGAATCCAAACTGGACGTCACTGAGCAGTTATTGCTGAGCAGGTGCAGCATTATAGCACTGTTGATGGCAACTCCCATTACGTTCCTGATGATTGAGATGATGGGAAGGTAATTGACTAGGTTGGATTTGTCCTGCTTTTTATGCGCAGGACCTACCTGGGCAATTTCCCACATTGTTGGGTGGAACCAATCATGGAACTGTACTGGAACAGCTTGGCTAGGGGAGCAGCAACTTCCAGAACACAGGTCTTCAGCACTATGGATGGAATATTGTCAGGGCCTGTCTCCTCTGCAGTATCCAGTGCCTCCATTTCTTAATATCACATGGAGTGAACAGAATTGGCTGAAGACTGGTCTCCATAATGCTGGGGATCACTGGAGGAGGCCGAGATGGATCAACCTCTCGGCCCTTTTGGCTGAAGGTTGCTGTGAAAGTTTCAGCCTTATCTTTTGCCTTGGTGTGTTGGATTCTTCCATCATTGAGGATGGGGATAATTATGCAACCTCCTCCTGTAATGAGTTGCTTAATTGTCCATCGTGTCTGGATGTGACAGGACTGCAGAGCTTAGATCTGATCCATTGGTTGTGGGGTCACTTAGCTCTGTCTATCACTTGCTGCTTATGTTTTTTGGCATGTAAGTAGTCCTGTTTGGTAACCTCACCAGGTTGGCAACTTATCTTCAGGTATGTCAGGTGCTGTTCTTTCCAAGCCCTCCTGCACGATCCATTGAACCAGGGTTGATCCCCTGGTTTGATGGTAATGGTTGAGTGAGGAATATGCTGGGCTGTGAGGTGACAGATTGTGCTGGAGTACAATTCTGCTGCTGTTGATGGCCCACAGCGTCTCATAGATGCCTAGTCTTGAGTTGTTAGATCAGTTCAAAGTCTGTCCCATTTAGCGTGATGATAGTGCCACACAACATGATGGAGGGTATTCTCAATGTGAAGGCGGGACTTCGTCTCCACAAGGACTGTGCGGTGGTCTCGCTTACCAATACTGTCATGGACAGATACAGCTGCAGTTAGTTCCCTTATCACCTACTGCAGACCCAGTCTGGCAGCTACATCCTTCAGGACCTAACCAGTGTGATCAGTAGTACTTCTGCCAAGCTACTCATGGTGGTGGGTGCTGAAATCCCCCCACCCAGAGTACTTTTTGCCATCCTCAGTGCTTCCTCCAAGTATTGTTCAACATGAAGGAGTACTGATTCATCAGCTGTGTGAGGACAGCTGGGGTAATCAGCAGGAGGTTTCACAGAGATGTACAGCACGGAAACAGACCCTTTTGTCCAATGCCTCCATGCTGATCAGATATCCTAAATTAATCTAGTCCCACTTGGCCCATATCCCTCTAAACCCTTCCTGTTCATATACCTGTCAGATACATTTTAAATGTTTTAATTGCACCAGGCTCCACCACTTCCTCTGGCAGCTCATTCCATACAAGTACCACCCTCTGCATGGAAAAGTTGTCCCTTTTATATCTTTCCCCTCTCTCACCCTAAACCTATGCCCTCTAGTTCTGGACTCCCCCACCCCGCAATAGACCTTGTGTATTTACCCTTTCCACACCGCTCATGACTTTATAAAGTCACCCCTCAGCCTCCGATGCTCAAGGGAAAACAGCCCCAACCTATTAATCCTCTCACTATCACTCAAACCTTCCAACCCTGGTAACATCCCTGTAAATCTTTTCTGAACCCTTCCAAGTTTCACGGCATCCTTCCTATAGGAGGAAGACCAGAATTTCAAACAATATTCCAAAAGTGCCTAATCAACGTCCTGTACAGTCACAACATGACCTCCCAACCCCTATACTCAATGATCTGACCAATACCTTGCCCATGTTATATCTGAAGCCATGAGACTTCATGGGGAAAGGAGTCAATGTTGAGGGCTCCCAGAAAAACTCTCTCCCAAATGTCTCCCAACTGGCCAGCACCTCTGTTGGGTCGGTCCTGTAAGTGGGAAAGGACATATCCAGGGATGGTGATGGTGGTGTCTGGGACATGGTCTGTAAGGTATGATTTTATGATTTGACAATATCAGGCTGTTGCTTGACAAGTCTCTGAGACAGCTCTCCCAATTTTGGCATGAGCTTCCAGATGTTAGTAAGGAGGACTTTGCAGGGTCAACAGGGCTGTTTCTACCATAGTCTTTCCGATGCCTGCGTCAATGTCTGGTAATCCACCCAGTTTCATTTGTTTGAGAGTTTGGAGTGATTGGTGCAAGTGAATGGCTTGCTGGGCCATTTCAGAGAGCTCCTGAGAATCAACCACATTGCTGTGGGTCTGGAGTCACATGTAGACCAGGCCAGGTGAGGATGGCACTTTCCTTCCTGAAAGGACATTTGTGAACCAGATGGGTTTCACGCTTATCAGTAGATCCTGAATTCCAGATTTTTATTTTTTAAACAATATTGGATTTAAATTCCACCATGGCAGGATTCAAACCTGGCTTCCCAGAACATTATCTGTGTCCCGGCATTAATAGTCTAGTGATAATACTTCAAGGCCATCATCTCCCTGCCTTTACCCTAATCAGTGCAAGATGAAAGCCCTCAGTGACCTGTCTCTCTTTTCAACAATATCAATGTTACATTGTGCACCTCTCTACTCCTTTCTATCTAATCTTAACTTCTCCACCATAAGCTGACTTTTATATTCTGAAGTATCCAAACAAACTGACCAAGGCGTAGATTGCTCATGACATTAACATGAACTAATTTGTTCTTCAAACACATACACTGATCTCCCTGTGGTATAAATGTGCAAGAGGGACCTGAAACCTGAGATGTAGTGAATCAGAGCAGTGGATCTATATCCTATCACCTTGGTGATTGTTCGTACTTCTGCAATGCTGTGATTCCAGCACTGAGCTCATCCAGAAGTTTGTTTTGAGAATTGTGATGATGCTGTCCCTTTAACATGGTTATGTTGTCCTTCGTGTTTTTCTCAAGATGGGTCGTAAAGAGGTCTGGAAGCGGCTACTTGAAAACAATGCCAGGGGAGTGGCCAGTTCAGGAATTTCTTTCTAGTTTGATTGGTTTCAGCAGGCAGAGGCTGCTGGGGATCTAGAGAAGCAGCTACAGTAAAAAAAATTCCATGCTTCAACAGATGTTTCTTGCTGATTTTTCTCTCTGCAGTCTCTCCTGCCTGGAGGAAGTTGTGTTTGATCGACTTTTTGCCAAAGGATTAGATTAGATTACTTACAGTGTGGAAACAGGCCCTTCGGCCCAACAAGTCCACACAGACCCACCATGCACCCATACCGCTACTTTTACCCCTTACCTAATACCAAAGGCAATTTAGCATGGCCAATTCACCTAACCTGCACATCTTTGGACTGTGGGAGAAAATCGGAGGAAACTCACACAGACACAGGGAGAACGTGCAAACTCCACACAGTCAGTCACCTGAGGTGGGAATTGAACCCGGGTCTCTGGCAGCAGTGCTAACCACTGTGCCACCGTGCCGCCCACAATCTGTGTTACTGTGTTATGGGATGTTGCAGGGATTGGAACAGCTCCTTTGTTAAGTTGCGGTAGAGTCGGTTGGGTTATGAAATGTTAAGTTATTCTGAACTCTGTTTTCTTTTGTTCGTGTTTCATCTGTAGTGTGTAAATAAATTCTGTTTTGCTTGAAGTCGAGTGGTTTGACCAGCTGCATTACTCCTGGAATACCCACTTCACATCTGCCTTTAAAATAAGGAGAAGTTACGGCTACTTTCTCAAAAAGGTTTGAAGGGGTCTGGCCTGGGCCATAACAGAATACAGTGTGAGACTGTGACTGATGTGAAATAATCAGATTTGATTGCTAATATCTCACTTCCTACATTATAATAAGCAATTTTATAAATTTTGACCACTTCAGAAGCTGGTGAGTGAAACCACCTATGGCTGAGGAGATGGAGGAGTGCAGGATAAGAAGTGAACTCCACACGGCTAATGGACTAGAAAGGCACTTCTCCATTGGACTCAACTGAAAAATGGCAGACACATTCCAGTGGGAGGCAGCAGCGCCACCAGAGAAGGTGGTCATTCCATGAAGTTCAGGCAACCTGGAGCCTCAGGAGAAAAATTTGAAAAAACTTAATACTCTTGAGGTTGAGGGTCAGAGGGAAAAACCCTGCAAGGGAGGTCACTGAGGCTCCCTGGATCTGTCTTTCAAAAGCCGTGGCCTGCTCTTCCATCCAACGTTGCTCTGGGAATCCATTGGAAGGATGCCTTTATTTAGTTTGAAGATTCCCATAGACATTGCCGTTGCTATCAACAATATTAAATTAACATTAATTTGGTTTTGAACAATATAAATTAGCATCCAGTCTCACCATCACCCAGATTACGCCAATCCAATCCACCTTTTTCGAATGTTAATGCCATCCCCCAAATCATCCACCGCCAACAAAATGCCTCCTGGCAGTCAGTAAATGTCTGGCCTGTGATTCTGCTCTTAGCCACATCACATGTAGGGTGCAGTGGTACTGTCCCTACCCCTGGACCGGGAGGCATGATTCAAGTCCCAACTGCTCCAGAGGTGTGTCATAAACCTCTGAACAGGTTGGTTAGGCAAACAATAAGCAATGAAGCAAACCAAGTCTCTTCCGTCTGAATAAAAGACCAGCCTACCACAGTCGATTGCCTTTTTAAAAAACAAACCCATCTTTTCACTGATGTCCTTTTAGAAAGAAACATGCTGTCCTTAATCTGATAGTGACTCCAGACCCACAGCAATGCAGGTTACTCCTAACTGCCCTCTAGACAATTAGTGCCAGGCAATAAACATCCAGTGATGCCCGTACACTGTGTCTGAAAAAAAAATTGACAATTGCCCATTGGTTTTCCCAACTTCTAATCTAATGAAATGTTCAAGGATAATCTCCAGGTATTCCCTCCTTCTCTTATGCCATGCATTATTCCAGACTGAAAGGTTGACCTCAGCCAGCAGTGGGCTGAAGCAAAAGGGACAGATGTTTTAGCATGACTGTGGGGAGCAACAACCAGGTTTTTGCTTGGGGATTATTCATTGAGTATCACAGAGTCTGTACAGTGTGGAAGCAGGCTATTCAGTCCATTGAGTCCACACCAAACTTCTGAACAGCATCCCACCAAGACCCAATTCCTACCCTCTTCCTGTAACTCTGCATTTTCCCACCTAACCACCAAATCCATGGACAAATGGGAATTCAGCACAGCCAATCCAGCTAACACGCACATCTTTGGCAACAAAAGCACAAATTGCTGGAAAAGCTCGGCAGGTCTGGCGACAACTGAGGAGAGAGATCAGAGTTCATGTTTTGAAGTAAGTGACCCAATTTTGGACAGCTGGAGGAAACCAGAGAACCCAGAGGAACACGAACACACACACACACACACACACACACACACAGTCATTCACCTGAGGGCAGCATCAAACCCAGGTCCCTGGCACTGTGAGGCAGCAGTGCCAACCACTGAGCCACCATGCCTCCCTGGTCAAGTCTTGGGCCTTAAACACACTTTCTGTTGCTCAATGACAAAGAGGGCTGAAGCAGTAGCATTCTGCAAAGTCTGTTCAAATAATCCAATCTCCTTTGCTATCTTTTACAAAGATGTCTCAAAAAGCTCATTTATTATTTCCCTTCCCCAGAGACCAGATTTAATTTAAAATGATAGCATCTTATGATAATAATCAAATCTTACCCTTCATCCAATCATTTCCCTTGATAACTTGATCACTGTAACAATTAGATATTTTTTTCCCAATTTATTTATGGATACCACTGCAATCGTAAAAACAAAAACAAAAACCTACAAACGCAAAATGAAAGCAGAACTTTTTAGAAATAGTTAACAGGTCAGTGGAATGAGGAACAGTTAACATCCCGTTACTGATAACCAGTCTTCAGATCTTTAATGGACTTTTGATAAACAGTCAGGGTAGTGCGTTCAGTCAGTTATGTAACGTATGGTAATATCAGGAAAGACAAAACTCAGGACTGAATCTTGGGGCTTTATTGACAAAGTGTCAGTTGTCATAGAGTCACAGATGTACAGCACGGAAACAGACCCTTTGGTCCAACTCGTCCATGCCGACTAGATATCCCAACCCAATCTAGTCCCACTTGCCAGCACCTGGCCTCTTTCCCTTCCTATTCATATGCCCATCCTAATGCCTTTTAAATGTTGCAATTGTACCAACCTCCACCACTTCCTTTGGCAGCTCATTCCATACATGTACCACCTTCTGCACAAAAATGTTGCCCCTTAGGTCTCTTTGATAGCTTTCCCCTCTCACCCTCAACCTATGCCCCCAAGTTCTGGACTCCCCCCACCCCAGGAAAGAGACTTTGTTTACTTATCCTATCCATGTCCCTCATGACATTATAAACCTCTATAAGGTCACCCCTCAGCCTCCGACACTCCAGGGAAAACAGCCCCAGCCTATTCAGTCTCTCCCTAAAGCTCAAATCCTCCAACCCTGGCAACATCCTTGTAAAGCTGAAAATGTGTTGCTGA
Organism: Hemiscyllium ocellatum; assembly: GCF_020745735.1. Lineage (NCBI taxonomy): Eukaryota > Metazoa > Chordata > Chondrichthyes > Orectolobiformes > Hemiscylliidae > Hemiscyllium > Hemiscyllium ocellatum. The sequence continues at coordinate 25,127,265 of NC_083442.1, read as the reverse complement.
AAAAGCGCAGCAGGTCAGGCAGCATCCAGGGAACAGGAGATTCGACATTTCAGGCATAAGCCCTTCTTCAGGAATCTTTGTTGTGTTTTTTAGAGAGTTCATCACTGTGAGGCCAAGAGAAAATTCACACCATACCTCACAGTCATAGAGCCAGAGAGTTGTAAAGCACAGAAACAGACCCTTCGGTCTAACTTGTCCAATGCCGACCAGATATCCTAAATTAACCAAATTTACCAGCATTTGATCCATATCCCTATAAGGAGAAAGTGAGGACTGTAGATGCTGGAGAGTCAGAGTCGAAAAGTGTGGTGCTGGAAAAGCACAGCAGTTCAGGCAGTATCCGAGGAGCAGGAGAGTCAGCATTTCATTCATAAGCCCTTTATCAGGGTTAATGTAAGGGCTTATGCCTAAAATATTGTCTCTCCAACTTTTGCGTGAAAAAAATTACCCCTTAGGTCCCTTTTAAATCTTTCTCCTCTCACCTTAAACCCATGACCTCGAGTTTTGAACTCCCCCATTCTGGGGAAAGATCTTGTCCATTCACCCTATACATGCCCCTCATGATTTTATAAACCTCTATAAGGTCACCTCTTAGCCTCTGATGCTCCAGGGAAAACAGCCCCAGCCTGTTCAGCCTCTCCCTATAGCTCAAACCCTCCAACCCTGGCAGCATTCTTGTAAATCTTTTCTGCACCCTTTCAAGTTTCACAGCATCCTTCTTTAGCAGGGAGACCAGAATTATATACTGTATTCCAAAAGTCTGACCAAAAACTAACTACGTACCCCACCCCTATGCTACCCAATTCCAGCTCCATCTCAACACGAACCATTCCTAGAACAATTCACCACTGCCAGGATATCCCAGAATGCCTTGGTATCATCTTTAAAAGGCTGCCATGCTGCCAAGCAAGCATTACTAGTCCGGAGCTGCCTCGCTTGTTCCTAACATTTTTCCCTGTATATGGCAGCCATCGGAAAATGGGTGGCCCACGTTGCAACAGGCGCCTAGAGGATGAGGCGCTGTAGAAATAGGATATCCTCTTGCACCAAAGGCCAGAAAACAGACCAGGGTGGTAAAAACAATGACTGCAGATGCTGGAAACCAGATTCTGGATCAGTGGTGCTGGAAGAGCACAGCAGTTCAGGCAGCATCCAAGCAGCAGCAAAATTGACGTTTCAGGCAAAAGCCCTTCATCAGGAATAAAGGCAGAGAGCCTGAAGCGTGGAGAGATAAGCTCGAGGAGAGTGGGGGTAGGGAGAAAGTAGCATAGAGTACAAGAGATGAGTGGGGGAGGGGATGAAGGTGACAGGTCAGGGAGGAGAGGGTGGAGTGGATAGGTGGAAAAGGAGATAGGCAGGTAGGACAAGTCCAGACAAGTCATGGGGACAGTGCTGACCATGTCAGCCGAGTCTGAGATTGCCACCTGGGTCAGTGCATCTTCAGCCAATGGAAAAATTTCCCAGGTTAGAATCATAGAATGGCTATAGTATGGAAACAGGCCATTTGACTCAACAAGTGCACACCAACCCACCAAGGAGTATCCCCCCCGCAGGCTCATTCTCCTACTTGACATTTCCTGTGACTAATGCAACTAATCTATACACTCCTGAACACTATGGGCTATTTAGGATGACCAATCCACTCTGACCTGCACATCTTTGGACCGTGGGAGGAAACTGGAGCACCTGGAGGAAATCCATGCAGACACGGGAAGAATATGCAAACTCCACACAGACAGTCGCCCAAGGCTGAAATCAAACCTGGGTCCCTGGTACTGTAAAGCAGCTGTGCTAACCACTGAGCCACCGTACCGCTTCTGTAGGAAGAAGGCTCTTTGCCACGCCACCAACGTCGGTGTCACCACCCCCCGTCTCAGGTGCCTCACACTCACTCTTTCTCTCTGCTCTCTCTCGCGCATTCCCGCACCCCCCCCTCTCGCCAGGGCACAGACCGTCTACCACTCTCAGTTGTTACCTGCAACATCTTCCATCACATCCAGTGTGACCCATCCCAATTCACAACTACACTAACCCTGAATCAGTGGGAAGCCAGAAGATTGGGAAGCATTTTAAAACCAGCAGAGGATGAGTATAAAAGTCATAAAGAGGGAGAAGGTGAAATATGAGAGTAAGCAAGCTAGTAATATGAAAAAAGATTGCAAGAGTTTTTTGTAAATGTCTACAAGGTAAGAGAGAAATGCAATAAATAGTGGACATTGAGTCAATGGAAAAATTAGGCTGGAGAAATAGCAATGTGGAACAAAAAAATGATGGAGGAACTGAATAGGTACATTGGAGGACACTAGCAGTCGAGAGTATGCTGCTGGGAAAGCACATTTGTCAGGCAGCATCCAAGGAGCAGTAGAATTGATGTTTCAGGCATAAGCCCTTCATCAGGAAAGGCTGAGTCCTGATGAAAGGCTTATGTCCAAAGCGTTGATTCCCCTGCTCCTCCTCAGATGCTGTGCTTCCCCACCAACACACTCTCGACTCTGATCTCCAGCATGTGCAGTCCTCACTTTCTCCCAGAAGGTAGCAGCAGCATACCAGAACTTCAAGAGAGTCGGGGGCAAAAGTGTGTGTAGTGGCCATCATGAAGAAAAAGGTGTTGGGGAAGCTGGAAGTTCTGAAGATGGATAAATCATTCGGACCAGATGGACTGCAAGCCGGAGTTCTGAAGGAGATAACTGACATTGGTGGTGGTCTTTCAGGAATCAATACAGTCAGGAAGGATGCCAGAAGACTAGAACGTAGCTGATGTAACACTTCTGTTTAAGAAGGGAGAGGCGCAGAAGACTGGAAACTGCCAGTCAATTAGCCTGAACTCTGTTATTGGTAAGATTTTAGAAACCATTCTTTGAGGAGGTACTGAGCAATTGGACAACGCTGAAGGAGTCTATGATCAATTTGGATATCCAGAGGGTTTTTGACAAGGCGCTGTAGGGGAAGTTACTGACTAAAATAAGAGCCCATGCCGTCAATGACTACTTTGTTCATAGTGTTTGATAATATGAGAAACTAATCGATAATATGGGAAACTAAATATTAATGAGGTGAGGTACTATTAGTCAGATCATTATAAGAAATAATTCCCTGAATAAACAGTTCACCACTGCCTTGTGACCCACCATAAAATATGCAGTAAATTGTTCTCATTGTCCAGGTAGGCCTCAGACTTCTCTTACAATTCAACACACAATTTTGCCACAGCCCACTTTATTCAGGCCCCTACAAGTTTCTGTCCCCAGACTGAAGGCGTAAGTCTGTGATATTACAAATAGTTAGTGTTACAAATCAACTTCACAATAACCGACTCAAGTTTTGTGGTGAATGCAACACAGGCTAAATTATAGTAAACCACAGACCGCATTAGTTGTGGGTCCTGAAGGGGCATTTAACTTGAATGGTTAACTCTGATTCTCACTCCGACCTGACCCTGACAGTGTCCAGCATTTTCTGTTTTTAATTTCCCATTGCAACAGACTCCTTCTGACTTGTTCCTGTGTCCTGTTAACTCCTCCATTCTGAAACCCAGCAGAGTTGAACTACATTGGATCTGGCTGTATCCCAAGGGCTGGTGAAGAGTGCCAAAGTGCATTTATTTTGCAAGTGGGAGTGTAGCAACCTCCAAACAAAAGGCTTTCAATGTAATTCTAAAGGCCATGCATCTCAAAGCACATACAGCCACGTGTGAAGCATGCAGTATTGTGTTTCCTAGAAAGCCTGAATGCCTTTTAACAAAAGAACACATCAAATAAGCTGTAAATATGGATTTTAATTGATCACCTATATTGTAGTGTCTGCTTTTTAAGATTGCAGCAATGAAAAGTACTTCTACTCTAATTGTTTTTCCATGCCACTGTGGATCTGGGCTAAGTAGTAATACTTGAAGTAATGAAACATTTTTAAGTGAGAAAAGCTTTTAAAAGTCCCAATAGAATTCTCACAGAGGCTTAACAACCTCAGTCAGAGAGAGTAACCGATGTTAAGTCCGTGAACAATGTAAGCCTTAATGCAATTCCTAACACTACACTGACCAAATCAAACGTGTTTCTGGTCAAGTGAGCTCGAAAATCTCACCTTTCTAAATGAAGTCCCTTTGGTATCTTCATTGGCAATGCTCATCTATCTTAATTTACATTCTAGCTTTTGCACAGAGCAAACATTCGGTGGAGCTGCCAGAAAGTTTGATGGTTAGATTAGATTTCCCACAGTGTGGAAACAAGCCCTTCAGCCCAATAAGTCCACACCGACCCTCCAAAGAGTAACCCACCCTGTCCCATTTTCCTCTGATTAATGCACCTAATTTAGCACGGCCAGTTCACCTGACCTGCACATCTTTGGACTGTGGGAGGAAACCGGAGCACCCGGAGGAAACCCACACATACACAGTGAGAATGTGCAAACTCCACACAGTCGCCTGAGGCCAGAATCGAACCCGGGAACCTGGCGCTGTGAGGCAGCAGTACTAACCACTGAGCAACCATGCCGCCCAATTTGCAAATGCCCAAAATGAACCAGTTTTAACAGCCATGGCTAGATTTGAATGCTTGTGAAATTTATGTAATTTGAGATTTGCGTTGTCCAATTTCATGTCAAGATCTAGCAAAGACCTTGTTGGCCTGTGCTAACTTCTCCAGTCAATACCGATCATGAAGGAAGAGACTTTCATTAATTCTAACGCAGAGTCAAAGCATGATGTTGGAATACTGCACGGAGAGATCCATCTTGCATTAACTTTGTGTTGTGATTAAGTTTGAGATTAAAGAGGCCAAAAAAGTCAAGGAAAATAAATGCCATGGTTTTGTGATATACCCATTTTTAGCTGTGGGTGCAATGTTGATCTTGCAGCCGCTCCTGAGATTGCACGCTTAGTTAAAGATTTATTATATTTTATTATAGTCTTTACAGTTTAATAGGAAGGTTTGGAGGGATATGGGCTGGGGGCAGGCAAGTGGAGCTCGTTTCGTTTGGGATTATGTTCACCATGGACTGGTTGAACCGAAGGGTCTGTTTCTGTGCCATACGACTCTATGACTCGATAATTGGCAGCACATGAATATTCCCTGGGGTGGGGGGGATCCAGAACTAGAGGGGCATAGGTTTTAAGGTGAGAGGGGAAAGATCTAAAAGTGACCTAAGTGGCAACTTTTTCATGCAGAGGGTGGTGCGTGTATGGAATGAGCTGCCAGAGGAAGCGGTGGAGGCTGGTACAATTACAACATTTAAAAGGCATCTGGATGGGTACATGAATAGGAAGGGTTTGGAGGGATATGGGCCAAGTGCTGGCAAATAGGACAAGATTAATTTAGGATATCTGGTCGGCATGGACAAGTTAGAGCTAAGGATCTGTTTCTGTGCTGCACATCTCTGTGAGTCTATAAGTCTAACTGTGGTTCAGGAAGACACCTCACAACCACCTCTCAATGGCAAATGGACAACACTGATGCTCATATTTCACAACAAATGTTTAAAAATGTAGACATAGCTATGAGGCCTGTATGTTCAAATGAAGTACTGAAGGGAGAGCTGATTTACTGCCAGCTCTGTTTTAGAAAGGCTCATTCTATAGCACGGATCAGAACCTTAGTGCAAAAACATGGTGGACAACTTTCTCAATGGGTTAAAATGGGTCAAGGGACTTTACAAAATCTGAACCGGTCTTGCAAGAAGATAAAGTTTGAAAATAAAGAAAGATAAAGTTTGGCATTTTTCTGCCAAATCTTCCTACTCATTAGAGTGATTTCTGTATCACTTATTAACCTTGCCTTGTTGAGATGTTAGCCCTATAGTAATGAGCGACAAGAGCTTGGGGAGAAAAGAGCGCCATTAAGAACATCCCTTCATTTGGAGAAAGGAACAGAAAGTTATCATTTTAAGATGAGATGAATTAGCTCCGCCAATTTTCATTCCCCATCTCTAAATACCCCTGAAATGTTGGTGGGGGTCTGCCTTTTTGAATTTTTTTTGGAGTGTAGGGATGCTCAGTAAGGTATTCAGAAAGGAGTCACCGAATTTTGAGTGAGAGGAATTTCCCGTAGATTATAAATACCAGAATGGACTAATTGGGATGAATATATTCATAGCACAGAAACAGACCAATGTCATATCTCAATTGCATTTATCACAGCCATCAAGGCAATCGGTTTGATCCTTGTCAATTGTTAAAGCTATCTCTATAGAACTCCAGAAATGTTCTCCCTATTGTATTTTCTGTTACTGCATTGGACAAAATTTGATTGAAGTAACAATTTGCATTAGGATGATATTTCTTCCTCTGTTTATAGGCCTGAGGCAAGTTGACAGCTTTATTTAAACTCTATCAGTAGTCATGGAACAATACTGATATTTACAGGCTAAAATAGTTTTTAGCTGAAAATGTGTTGCTGGTTAAAGCACAGCAGGTTAGGCAGCATCCAAGGAACAGGAAATGCGACGTTTCGGGCCGGAGCCCTTCATCAGGAATGAATAGTTTATACTCCAGTTTTAGTTTCACTGATATTACTAAAGAGTGAGTAAAGAGGCAACAGCTATGGGAATTCTTTTCTGTAACAATTTTATTCACCAATCTGTAAAATTATATATCCTCAGGATACATTCCTGGTACCAAAGATGGCACCTTGTGTAATGACATTATACGCCTTTCACTGTACTCCTGTACTTTCATATATAAGTACACAAGACAATAAAATCAAACTGAAGCAAATGAATCTGAAGATTAAAATTCAGCAATTTGAGCCCTACTCTTGTTCAACCACAGCACTGGACTGAGCTGTTGATGCCGCAACTTGCTTTTAATCAGGGCAATTGTCTTCAAAATAGGGCGAACAGAAAAAAAAGGGGGTTCTGTCAAAACTGGCAGCAACACATTGGCTGAAATCCATATTGACCCACAAATGGTATCTCTTGATTCATTCAAAAGTACCCCAGCTTGGATTCTAAACCAGGGCTTCTCAATCTGCTTTCATCCATTCAATATTAATATATTTTATATATCTTTTGAAAAGAAATGGATACTTCTGTTTGAAAATTCTATGCTCCGACACCAATACTTTTAATGTTCAACAGTCAACTATTTTTCACAATCATAGAATCCCTACAGTGTGGAAGCAGGCCATTCGGTCCAATGAGTCCACACCAACCATCTGAAGGGTGTCAAACCCAGACTCATCCACCTATGCTGTCCCTGAAACCTTGCATTTCCCATTGGTAACCCACCTAGCTCACACATCCCTGGACACGATGAGCAATTTAGTACAGCCAATCCACCTAACCTGGACTGTGGGAGGAAGCCACAGCAAATCCGCACAGACACAGGGAGAGTGTGCAAACACCACACAGACAGTTACACAAGGTTGGAATTGAACCCAGGTCTTTAGCACAGTGAGGGAGCAGTTCTAACCACTGAGCCACTGGTGATGAATCTCAATGCCCTTCATCTTTTCTATATTTAATTTTGTTTGAAAAATCAGTTATTAATCTTTAAATCAGTACGGAGGTGGAGTGCACCCATGGCTGAACACAAAGAAAGCTATCTAATGATCTTACTATCTCTGAAATACAGATTTCCCCTTTCCCAATGTTAATTTGGATTGGCTGCTAAGCCAAAAGATCTCCATGCATCCAGCAACATTTATGTCACCATATAGGATAAAAAGCTGAAAATTTGTTGCTGGAAAAGCGCAGCAGGTCAGGCAGCATCCAAGGAACAGGATGGATGCTGCCTGACCTGCTGCGCTTTTCCAGCAACACATTTTCAGCTCTGATCTCCAGCATCTGTAGACCTCACTTTCTCCATGTAGGATAAAAAGTCAATTTTCATAGATAACAAACCTGGAAGTAAAATGGCTTAATTTACATTTACATCTTACAAATTTTAAAGACAACAAAATAAAAATGGACACATACACATTAGAAGTCAAAATATAAGCAAACAGGTTTTTAAAATGAATTGAGGCAAAAACTATGAATATTTCATAATATAGAATATAATCTTTATCCAAATCTAAAATTATGTTTTCTGGGCTTAAGGGGGTCTCCAATAATCATTATAGCTTAATAGACTTAGAAGCTCAATTACACCTCATTAACAAGTCGTAACTTAACCGGAAAAGGTTAATGGCGATCTGACAAAGAAAACAGGAAGTTCTAGTCAGTTCAGGTGATTTCTAAATTGTGTGGGGCATCTCAACAGCATGATTACAGTCATAGAGTCAAAGAGATGTACAGCACAGAAACAGACCCTTCCGTCCAACCCGTCCATGCCGACCAGGGGATATCCCAAATCCATTCTAGTCCCACCTATGAGCACCTGGCCCATATCCCTCCAAACCCTTCCTATTCATATACCCATCCAAATGCCTCTTAAATGTTGCAATTGTACCAGCCTCCACCACTTCCTCTGGCAGTTCATTCCATACACATACCATCCTCTGCGTGAAAAATGTTGCCCCTTAGGTCTCTTTTATATCTTTCCCCTCTCACCCTAAACCTGTGCCCACCAGTTCTGGACTCCCCACCCCAGGGAAAATACCTTGCCTATTTACCATATTCATGCCCCTCATGATTTTATAAACCTCTATAAGGGCATCCCTCAGCCTCTGACGCTCCAGTGAAAACAGCTCCAGCCTAGGTCAGGTGAATTGGCCATGCTAAATTGCCCGTAGTATTAGGTGCATTAGTCAGAGGGAAATGGGTCTGGGTGGGTTACTCTTTGGAAGGTCAGTGTGGACTGGTTGGACCGAAGGGCCTGTTTCCACACTGTAGGGAATCTAATCTAATCTATTCAGCCTCTCAAATCCTGTAGCTCAAATCCTCCAACCCTGGCAATATCCTTGTAAATCTTTTCTGAACCCTTTCAAGATTCTGATAGGGAGGAGACCAGAATTGCATGCAATATTCCAAAAATGGCCGAACCAATGTCCTATACAGCTGCAACTCTTATACTCAATACTCTGACCAATGAAGGAAAGCATACCAAACACCTTCTTCACTACCCTATCTACCTTCAACTCTACTTTCAATGAGTAAGAACCTGCACTGGTAGGTCTCTTTGTTCAGCAACACTCCCTAGGATCTTAATAGTAAGTGTATAAGTCCTGTTTAGGCTTGTTTTCCCAAAATGCAGCATCTCACATTTATCTCAATTAAACTCCATCTGCCACTTCTCAGCCCGTTGGCCCATCTTGATTAGATTAGATTCCCTCCAGTGTGGAAACAGGCCCTTCGGCCCAACAAGTCCTCACCGACCGTCCGATAAACAACCCACCCAGACCCATTCGCCTACATTTACCCCTTCACCTAACAAATCCAAGATGGAGGATGGGAAAAATTTCTGGCTGTAAGAGATGCTCCTTTTATTTTGAGGTATTTTAGGTACTAGAGGTGATTTCCTCGAATTCCAGGAGCAGCAACTACTCTTTTATACGCTGTTCCATTGTTTTGGAACTTCGGGGGAAAAAAAGTCGAAACAACAGCAGTTTTAAAAGGGAGAACAACAGACAAAGGAAGCACATGGTGAGGACAGTGCAGGAGAGAGAGAGAGAGAGGGAGAGAGAGAGAGAGAGAGAGAACCTGCACAGTTACTGCCTTTGCTGTTTGAATTCGTGTATCGCTGGACATCGGAGTGCATCTGGGAAAATTAACAAACAGTGAAATTCACAACTAATCTTGGAGGAACTGTTAGCGAAGTTCACAGCACAGAATCAGATAAGTTAAGTGTTGTTTTAAGTCTGTCCAAGAGAAAGGCTGCAGTAGTGAGTATAGTGGATTCTTTCTTGATTATATGTTTTTGGAGATAAGTCTCTTGATTAAACTTAAAATATAAGCCATAGCTATTAATTTAACCTGGGACAGTGTTTATAGAGGAATAAGACGGTGTTATTTTCTGGATCTGTAGATTGTGAAGGAGCAAAAATGGCCTTTGCAGTGATATGTACTTCTTGTCAGATGTGGGAGTTCAAAGAGAGTTTAAGAGTTACTACGGATTATATTTGCCATAAATGCTGTTGGATGTGAATCTTATCAGATCGAGTGGATTGGTTGGAGAGACAGATAGAAGCGATGGGGAATTTACAACAGCAACACTATGTGATGGATGGCAGTTATAGGAAGGGGGGAAAGTCTCAGATACAGTCACATAGATGGGTTAACTCCATGAAGGGTGAGAGAGGTCGGCACCTAGGGCAGGAGTCTTTTGTGGATATACCCATTTCAAACAGGTATGCTGTTTTTGAAAATGTAGGGGGTGATGGATTCTCAGGGGAACGTAGCACAAACAGCCAAGTTTCTGGTATTGAGACTGGCTCTAATGCAACAAGGGGCACGTCGGCTTCTAAGAGATCAATTGTGTTAGGGGATTCTGTAGTCAGAGGAACAGACAGATGTTTCTGTGGCCAGCAGAGAAAAAAACAGAATGGTGTGTTGTTTCCCTGGTGCCAGGATCAAGGATGTCTCAGAGAGGATGCAGAATGTTCTCATGGGGGAGAGGGACCAATAGGAGGTCATTGTCCACATTGGAATCAATGACTTTGGAAGGGAAAAGGTTGAGACTCTGAAGGGAGATTACAGAGAGTTGTGGAGAAATTTAAAAAGAAGGTCCTCAAGGGTAGTAATATCTGGCCATGAGATCTAACCTTGCTAATCAATCTCCCGTAGCCAACCTTGCTGAACACCTTACTGAAGTCCACATAGATCATGTCTACTGCTCTGCCCTCATCAATCCTCTTACTTCTTCAAAAAATTCAATCAAGTTCGTGAGACATGATTTCCCACGCACAAAGCCACACCAACTATTCCTAATCAGTCCTAGGCTTTCCACATACATGCACATCCTGTCCATCAGGACTCCCTCCAAAAATATGCACCACTGACGTCAGGCTCACCTGGCTTGGCCTTACCACCCTTCTTAAACAGTGGCACAATGTTAGTTTTCTAGCACCTCACCTGTGACTATCAATGATACACATAGCTCAGCAAGAGGGCCAGCAATCACTTCTCTAGCTTTCCACAGAGTTCTAGGGTATACCTGATCAGTTCTGGGGATTTATCCACTTTTAGGCATTTCAAGACATCCAGCACTCCTCTGTAATACCGATATTTTTCAAGATTTCATCATCTATTTCCCTATGTTCTATATCTTCCATGTCCTTTTCCACAGTAAATACTGATGCACAATACTCATTTAGTATCTCCACCATCTCCTGCTGCTCCACACAAAGGCCGCCTTGCTGAACTTTTAGCGGCCCAGTTCTCTTCTGTCCTTCATAAATTTGAAAAAAAACTCTTTGGGTTCTCCTTAACTCTATTTGCCAAAGTTATCTCATGTCCCCTTTCTGCCCTCCTGATTTCCCTCCTAAATATACTCCTACTGCCTTTATACTCTAAGGATTCACTTGATCTATCCTGTCTATACCTGACATATGCTTCCTTCTCTTCCTTAACCAAACCCTCAATTTCTTTAGTCATCCAACATTCCCTATACCTACCAGCCTTTCCTTTCACCCTGACAGGAATATACTGTCTCTGAACTCTCACTATCTCAGTTCTGAAGGTTTCCCATTTTTCAGCCATCTGTTTACCTGCGAACATCCTCCCCCACTCAGCTTTTGAAAGTTCTTGCCTAATACCGTCAAAATTGGCCTTCCTCCAATTTAGAACTTCAACTTTTAGATCTGGTCTATCCTTTTCCATCACTATTTAAAAACTAATAGAATTATGGTCATTGGCCCCAAAGTGCTCCCCCACTGACACCTCAGTCACCTGCCCTGCCTTATTTCCCAAGAGTAGGTCAAGTTTTGCACCTTCTCTAGTAGGTACATTCACATATTGAATCAGAAAAGTTCTTGTACACACTTATCAAATTTCTCTCTATCTTAACACTATGGCAGTCCCAGTCTATGTTAAGAAAGTTAAAATCCCCAATCATAACCACCCTATTATTCTTACAGATAATTGTTTGAAAAATGGGGTAAAACTACGGATACTAACCTCACTTAATGTCAATCATTGCCATCACTTCACAGGATAACGGCAGTGAATGCTGATGGTTTTGCCATAACTGGCATTGTAAAATTGGCATTAGTTCAATTCAATTCTGATAAAAAAGATGCCTGTAGCTTATGGAAAATGTGATGGTTGTTCAGTTTGGTTTGGTAGGATGGTACCAGTATTGATACTCACTATTACAGAAGCTAATGGTGGCGTGAGAAATGTCACAGGAAGCCATTTTGGAACTGTGCACATTCTCAAGATTGTCTTGGTATGAATTTTTGAACAAACTGTTCAGATGGGTCTCCACCCACCTGGAGAGCAGGTGAGACTTGAACCTAAGCGTCCCGGGTCAGAAGTAGGACTCTATTACTGCCCCACAAGATATCAAGAATTTATATTGTAGTTCTTGTAAGTCAAACATCTCAGTCCCAGAGCATCACTGCATGAATTCCCTCAGGACAGATATTTTCAGCATAAGCACCTCTGGAGCAGGTGGGACTTGCAGCTGCATCTCCTGGCCTAGAGGTATGGTCACCATAAGAGGCCAAGAATACAGTCAATTCTGCTATAACGCAGTAGTTCCGTTCTCATGCAATCCCAACTTATCAGAAAATCATGCAATAGCAGCACCATTTAAACTATTGGAGCTGGAATCGCATTATAACCAATACACACTTTAAAACTTCAAGCTTTAGAAACAGTGATCCCAACTTGTCAGTTATGTTATAGTGAACATGTTAACGAAATGTGTGTTACAGCAGAACAACCTGTATTGTTGTGTACTTGGACTCAGATGTAAGATAACAGATTGGGGAGATGTTATCCTTGCTCACAAATTATCTTCTCCCTAAGAGATGATGAAAATGATTAAATCTGTCTACATTTTATAGAAATATTGATTGGTGATGCATTCATATGGATAAAGTGCAGCCTCACCAGAACTGAACAAACTGAAGAGCTAACAGGAGCTAGCTAACTAATGAGTCTGTGGCAGTGGCCAGCAGAAACAAGGGTGAGGTCTGGCATGTAAAAATGATTTATTTGCAAAGATCTAATGGCTGAACTTGATCCTAACTAGTAGTAAATCAAGCCACCACCGTCATATTTAGAACAGTCAAGTTCAGAATTGTGCCAAAAACATGAGGGTGGATATCAGGGATTGATTACGCTGACTGAACACCATTCGCAATATACTAATAAACCATTGACGCCTTGACATTTTGGCATAAGTCAGTCATGTGCTGCAATAGTTCTGAAAGACTCCTAAGCATATCATGGAGTTTTGACCAGAATTTTTTATTCCACTTGCTTCCAATTTTCTTTAAGTTCAGTCGTAAAATCTGCCCTTTCTACCTGACATTATAACCACCATTTCAGAGCAGACCTCGTGAAACCTAAGCTGTAGTTGTTGAGTTCAACACAAAATCAATCAGTTGTCTTTTGTGCAACCCTGGTTTCAACTCTACTTAATGGAAATCAGACTCCCTTCTGTACGTGTCAAGCTACAACACAAAGAAATACCTACTGCAGTAAACACAGCTCTTCTGGTGATCCATGGTCCAGCAGGTGGGACTTGAACCTGTGTCTCCTGACCTAGAGGTATAGACACTTCATCACTGGTCATCAATTGAAACATTGTGAACAATGTTCAAGCCTTGGTTATGAGGAGAGAGTTTGGGAAGACTAATTTTTCTGGAGATTCATGTCACTATTTTACAAGAGATTTACAAAGTTCTGTCTAGTTATTTGATTGTTGGTATTTCTGTGTTTGTGTTAATGTTCCTTGTGCCATGTTTGGACCATGAAACTTTAAGATACCTTTGCTTAAGTAAACCAAATGAAGCAAAATCTAACCAGCCAAATAAATTCACAGCTTCCGTTTTCTCAGAAGTCTGGTCTTGACACAAGAATCTGAAGCAAAATCATGTTTGTTTCTTTGTCAAAAGTATGTAAGCATAATGATTAAATTCACATTTTGAAACTGCGAGGGAGCTGCAATACAGAAAGAAAAGGCCATTCAGCTTGTTAACTTTCCTCACTCTATTTTCCAAGTGCAATGACCATAATCGTAGGCTCCCCATGTTTAAAGGTAAGATTTCTGCATCCCCACCTCAAATCAAACCAATGCCTTGTAGACCGAAGCTCTTTTCATTAAATCACTTCATCATTTTTCTTCTCTGACAATATGCTTTCCATACTGACAGAGTGCCAAAATGCCCCACATACCAAATATTCAATTGGACTATGGCATTGCCAATCTTCAACCTCTATCTAACCTTCATTCCTTCCCCAAGCCCTTGTTTTATTCCAGTTGCCTCTTTGTACTCTCTGGAATTCACTTCACCAGCCAATCTGTCCCTTCCACTTTGTCTCTACCTTTAAAACTTCCTCAAAATCCGTCTCTTTAACTACCTCTCCTCACTTAAACCATCTCAACTTTAATGTCTGCTTTCCATGATCACTATTAATGACTGGTTTTGGGACATTGTATACTTTAAATTGTTAAAATTGACAAGCAGTTGGCTTTGGAGTCACAGAAATTGCACAGCTTATGAGGAAGCTATTCGCCTACCTTGTTTTTAGCTGTTTGAGAGAGAAACAAATTAGTACTATGACCCCAATATTTCCCCAAAGCCCTACAAATTGTTCATTTTAGGATATGTCCAATTTCTTTCTGAAAATTGTTATTGAATTGTTTCCCAATACCCTTCCAAGTACAGATTTTCGAGGCCTGTTGACAACTCATTCTCCCCCATCCATGTACTGAGTGACTCTCCAACACTTGGTATGCAAAAGGCATTGGGTACAATATACTAACTGCCCAATGGGAGTATAGCATTACCAAGCTTCTAACTTAATGACAATGCAATACAGACCCTAAGTGAGCAATATCTACAGATTGTTTACCTGCACACCATAGAGAAATTCATCAGAGTCATTGTCTCCATCAGAATCATCATCGGTCCAGTACTGGCCTTTGACGTCCTAAAGGAACCACACAGATAAAGAAAGAAAATCAAGTCTTGTACCACATGAACAAAGGTAATGCAATGTTGCCGAGCTACAGACAGCAATAAGAACAAAATAAATCAAATGGAAATCAAAGTTGATTTAATTAATAGTTAGTTAGAAAATGTAACGTTTTAATTTGTGGTAATGTCACTAAACTCATATTGTAAAGTGTCAGGTTAGGGAGGTGATGGCAAAGCCGAAAATGTGTTGCTGGAAAAGCACAGCAAGTCAGGCAGCATCCAAGGAACAGGAGACTCGACGTTTCGGGCATAAGCCCTTCTTCAGGAATGAGGAAAGTGTGTCCAGCAGGCTAAGATTTCGAATCACAGTGTGGCAGTTTGAATTCAGTGAAAATCTGGAATTTGAAAAAGCTAATCTAATGGTAACTATGTAACCATTGTCAATTATGAAGGTCTATCATGAACGTCGATTAGGGAAGGAAATCTGCTACATGTGACTCTAGAACATCTACAATGTAGGTGGCTCTTAACTGGCTAATTAGAGATGGGCAAGAAATACTGGCCCAGCCACAAACCCCTCATATGCTGTAAACTAATAAAAAATGGTTTGATTCTTATTTTCAAACAAGATATTACAAGTTGTACGAATAAGATATAAGAAATGTGCAGTTTGTCGTCAAGTAATTTGAGCCTGTGACTGGCTTTAGAAATATTCACTAAAAAGAAAAAAATGACTTGAGACGGCAAGATGCTGATGTTGGTCGTGTCTTCAGGGTTAAGTGCTCAAGGGAGCTGTGAAGCTTCTCCTCAAAATGTGCAGGGTAGATAACCACAGATGTCCATCGTGATCCTGAGGGCAAGTGACCCACCAGTTGACCAGGCGATGGTCTAGTGGTATCTCTGGATTGTTAATTCAGACACCCAGTTAACATCCTGGGGACCCGGGTTCGAATCCCGCCACAGCAGATGGTGGAATTTGAATTGAATAAAAGTCTGGAATTAAGAATCAAATGCAGACCAGGAATCCATTGCCCGATTGTCAGGAAAAACCCATCTGGTTCACTAATGTCAGTTAGGGAACGAAATTGCCATCCTTACCTGGTCTGGCCTACACGAGACTCAAGACTCACAGCAACGTGGTTGATGTTTAACTGCCTGCTGGGCAATTAGGAATAGACAGTAAATGCTGCCTAGCTGGAGATGCCCTCATCGTGTGAATGTATGAATACACCCCGCTCTGTACTGTTGGTAGCCTGATGTGAAAGCAAGACTGTAAGGTAAGAGACAAGTCTCTCCTTCAGACAGTATGGAAGACACAATGGCTCAGTGATTAGCACTGCTGCCTCACAGCACCATGATCCAAGGTTTGATTCCAGCCTTGGATGACTGTCTGTGTGGAGTTTGCACATTCTCCCCTGTGTCTGCACGGGTTTCCTCCAGGTGCTCCGGTTTCCTCCCACAGTCAAAAGATGTGCAGGTTAGGTGAATTGTCCGCGCTAAATTGCCCGTAGCATTAGGTGCATCATTCAGAGGGAAATGGATCTGGGTGGGTTACTCTTCGGAGGGTCGGTGTGGACTGGTTGGGCTGAAGGGCCTGTTTTCCATACTGTAGGGAATCTAATCTAATCTTAAAAAAAAATCTTCCAGTCAGTGAAGCACTTAATTTGGCGTGGGGCAAGTGAAAAAAAAAAGTGAAGGGAGGAAAAAGAGAAAATGTAAAAAAATACAATATGTTTGCCCAAAAAAACAGAGTATTTAATCCCCGATGGCTATGCTGACACACGGGGTTACAGAAACCAGTGTTCCTCAATGTAATCTCACCTGTTGACAGCTTTGATTCCCTCCAGCCCATCCTTTCAATGTTGAATGAGGAAAGCGCCAGACCACTGGAGAAAGCCTTGTGAGGCAGGCTGCACCCCGCTCTGTACTGTTGGCAGCCTAACGTGAAAGCAAAACCATGAGGTAAGAGACCAGTCTACCCTTCAGACAATGTGGAAGGTACAGTGAAACAGCAAAAGGCACAGAGGGCTCACCTGTGATGTTGAAATGAGTCAGTGGAAGGAAATTCCCTTCCTTCCTTTTCCTTTATTTACATGTGCAGATTCCATGACTGATCCAGCTCCCTCAGAGGCAGCTCTCAGAGTGAACAGAACCCCTGATTCTGTTTTTTTCCCTTTCCCCCACGCTACCCCCTAACAGCGGGAGTGCTTATTTTTCCCCAGCCCCCACCTCGTGTGTGTGTGTGTGCGTGTGTGCAGGAGTCGGACACGGTGAAGAACAACAAAGTGTGTCAATCTTTATTTATATTCCACCACCAGGAAGAAAGGAAACACCCGAGTGGCCAGTGATAAGCAGTGACCTTTTCAGAGGGCAATGCTGCGTGATCAAACAGTGAAGGGGAGGGCAGGGATTTAATCAAAATAGAGTTGGAGGGGGAAGTAATACACTCCACTCCCTGTGGTGCTCACCTTTCCCTGAAAATCTCAAGGGACACTCTGGCTCTGACATAACCGCAGAAGAGCAGCAGGTAATCGGCCCTAATTAGATTACATTACAGTGTGGAAACAGGCCCTTCAGCCCAACAAGTCCACACCGACCCGCCGAAGCGCGGCCCACCCATACCCCTACATTTACCCCTTACCTAACACTACGGGCAATTTAGCATGGCCAATTCACCTGGCCCGCACATCTTTGGACTATGGGAGGAAACCGGAGCACCCGGACGAAACCCACGCAGACACGGGGAGAATGTGCAAGCGCACACACAGTCGCCTGAGGCGGGAATTGAACCCGGGTCTCAGGCACTGTGAGGCAGCAGTGCTAACCACTGTGCCACCGTGCTGCCCACTAATGACCCCCTCCACGGCCTATCAATTCCCTTCCACTCACTGTCAGTAGTTAAATGTCATGTGGCACTCTATTTATCTCATGAACACAAATCCATGAGGCATATTTGCAAACGGACAGGGAACAGTCTGTCATTTAGACTCTACAAGGGGACATTCCGCAGTAATCCTGAGTTGAATGGTCAGCCATGGTCCTATTGAATGGTGCAGCAGATTCAAAGGATCGAATGGCCTCCTCCTCCTCCTATTTTCTATGTTTCTGTCATTCCATGGTCACTGTGTATATCTCCCCACAAGTGGGTAAGATGTTTGCATTGAGGTTCCATCAGTGAGCTCTGCCGAGCCTGTTTAGCATCTATCATTAGATCACAAACAAAAACAGAAATTACTAGAGAAAACTCAACAGGTCTGGCAGCATCTGTGGAGTGAAAGCAGACTTAATGTTTCTGGGCCAATGACCCTTCCTTAGAACAGGTTTGGAATTCCCACTTCCTGGCGTCATAGAATAAAACAGAAACACAGGATATAGCACAGGAGAGGGGTAGTCAGTCCCTGTTTCTGTGCTGTAAGACTACAAAACATGGGAGCAAATGTAGGCCATTCAAGCCATCACATCTATTCTGTCATTCAATGTGATCATGGCTGATCCCAAGTTCCCCACCTTCTGACTGGGGATAAAAAAAGCACACCTCATCGCATCTTTTGTGGGACAAGTGTCTACCTTACAAACAGCCCACAGCGTCAACTTGGCTTAGCAATGGCACTCTCACTCCTGAGTGAGAATGGTAAAGGCACCAAGTTCATCTTCAGCAAATTTACACTGGCGTCACTGGAATCTGCTACTTCCACTAATTCCAGCTTTCACAGTGTTACAAAATTAACACTGCCAATTAAACAAAGAAGATATTTCAAAGCCCATGCTTAGTGTCATTTTGATTTTGGGCAGTAGGATAAAATAAGCAATATTGGACTGATCACCCAACTCTCCACATCCTCAACAACAAGCCACAGGAACTTGTAGCTCAGGGTCATGGCGTCTGATGGAGTTGCTAGAAATGATTTTGGGGTTACCATGGCTGCTATGGAGCTTAGACTGATTCTTCAAAACTGTGTGCAGGCATGGGGGGGTGGATTTTCCCTTAAATTCATAGAATCTCTATCGTGTAAAAGAGGCCATTCGGCCCATCAATTCTGCACCAGCCCAGACCCACCTATCCTGGAAACTATGGAGCAATTTAGCATGTCCATCCATCAAACCAATAGATCTTTGGAGTGTGGGAGGAAACCCATGCAGACTTGGAGAGAACATGCAAACTCTACAGTCACCCAAAGCTTTAACTGAACCCCAGTCCCTGGTGCTGTGAGGTAGCAGTGCTAACCAATGAGTCACCGTGATGCCCTTAAATTCTCTTGATTTTCTTTGTTGCCTTATGGGGGGATCCCAATGGGCTGTTCAGTGAGGCCTGATGCAACAAAAACCCAGTGAAGAGTTTGGTGTTCGGTTTGGTTTAGCGGAAAGCCCTCTTTATGCAGAAGGTGGTGGGTGCTTGGAATGCGTAGTCAGTGGAGGTGCTAGAGGCAGGCACAATAGCACCATTTAAGATGTATCGAGACAGATACATGAATGGGCAGGGAGCAGAGGGATACGGATCCTTAGAAAATAGTCAACAGGTTTAGATGGAGGATCTGGACCAGCGCAGGCTTGAAGGGCCGAAGAGCCTGTTCCTGTGCTGTAATTTTCTTTTTTCTTTGTTCTTTGCAGCAACCCCCCCCCCCCCCCCTTTCACATTAATCTCCTGTTTTATCCCACCAGACATCCCATCAAGGACCATCACATCTTCCAAGGAGGAAGTCTCCTTCCCCTCTTTTGTTCCAGGTCTACTCCACTGCCTAAACCCATCTCCAAACACAGAATTGCTACAGTGCAGAAGAAGGCCATTCAAAAGAGGATTCTGGGTAATCCAAGATGGAGGACGCAAAAGACCTCTGGCTGTAACAGCTGCTCCTTTTTTAAGGTATTTTAGGTGCTGGAGGTGATTTCCTCAAATTCCAGGAGCAGCAATTACTGTTTTATATGCTGTTGCATTGTTTTGGAACGTTGGGGGGGGAAAAAAGTCAAAACAACAGCAGTTTTAAAAGGGAGAACAACAGACAAAGGAAGCACATGGTGAGGTTAGTGAGGAGAAAGAAACTGACGCTGCCTTTGCTGTTTGAATTCATGTATCGCTGGACATTGGAGTGCGTCTGGGAAAATTAACAAACAGTGAAATTCACAACTAATCTTGGAGGAACTGTTGGGTGAAGTTCACAGCACAGAAGCAGATAAGTGTATTGTTGTTTAAGTGCAACATACAGAAAATCTGCAGTAGTGATTTCTTTCTTGATAATATGTTTTTGGAGATATGTCTCTTGATTAAACTTAAAATATAAGCCATAACTATTAACTTAACCTGGAGCAGTGTTTGTAGAGGAATAAGACGGTGTTATTTTCTGGGTCTGTAGATTGTGAAGGAGCAAAAATGGCCTTTGCAGTGATGTGTACTTTTTTTTAGATTACTTACAGTGCAGAAACAGGCCCTTCAGCCCAACAAGTCCACACCGACCCGCCGAAGCGCAACCCACCCATACCCCTACATATACCCCTTACCAAACACTATGGGCAATTTAGCATGGTCAATTCACCTGACCCGCACATCATTGGACTGTGGGAGGAAACCGGAGCACCCGGAGGAAACCCACGCAGACACGGGGAGAACGTGCAAACTCCACACAGTCAGTCGCCTGAGTCGGGAATTGAACCCAGGTCCCTGGCGCTATGAGGCAGCAGTGCTAACCACTGTGCCACCTTACTGCGGATTATATCTGCTATAAATGCTGTTGGATGCGAATCTTATCAAATCGAGTGGATCGGTAGGAAACACAGATAGAAGCGATGAGGAATTTGCAACAACAACAGTATGTGATAGCTGGCAGTTATAGGAAGGATGGGGGGGGGAAGTCTCAGATATAGTCACATAGATGGGCTAACTCCAGGAAAGGTAAGAGAGGTAGGCAGCTAGTGCAGGAGTCTTTTGTGTCTATACCCATTTCAAACAAGTATGCTGTTTTGGAAAGTATAGGGGTGGATGGATTCTCAGGGGAACATAGCACGAACAGCCAAGTTTCTGGTACCGAGACGGGCTCTAATGCAACGAGGGGTACGTCGGGTTCCAAGAGATCAATTCTGTAGTCCGAGGTATAGATAGACATTTCTGTGGCCAGCAGTGAAAAATCAGAATGGTGTGTTACTTTCCTGGTGGAGGAAGTGAGGTCTGCAGATGCTGGAGTATCAGAGCTGAAAATGTGTTGCTGGAAAAGCGCAGCAGGTCAGGCAGCATCCAAGGAACAGGAAATTCAACGTTTCGGGCATAAGCCCTTCATCAGGAATGAGGAAAGTGTGTCCAGCAGGCTAAGATAAAAGGAAGGGAGGAGGGACTCTGATAAATATCACATCTCCATCGCCCCTCCCCCAAGTCCCTCCTCCCTACCTTTTATCTTAGCCTGCTGGACACACTTTCCTCATTCCTGATGAAGGGCTTATGCCCGAAACGTCGTATTTCCTGTTTCTTGGATGTTGCCTGACCTGCTGCGCTTTTCCAGCAACACATTTTCAGCCCTGTTAATTCCCTGGTGCCAGGATCAAGGATGTCTCAGAGAGGGTGCAGAATGTTCTCACGGGGGAAAAGGGTGAACAAGAGGTCATTGACCACATTGGAACCAATGACATAGGAAGGGAAAAGGTTGAGAGTCTGAAAGGAGATTATAGAGAGTTAGGGAGGAATTTAAAAATGAGGCCCTCGAGAGTAGTAATATCTGGATTACTCCCAGTGCTACGAGCTAGTGAGGGCAGGAATAGGAGGATAGAGCAGATGAATGTATGGCCGAGGAGCTGGTGTATGGGCGATCATTGGAATCTCTTTCGGGGTAGAAGTGACCTGTACAAGAAGAACAGATTGCACCTAAATTGGAAGGGGACTAATATACTGGCAGGGAAATTGTCTGGAGCTGCTCGAGAGAACTTAACTAAGTAAGGTGGGGGGTTGGGACCCAGGGAGACAGTGAGGAAAAAGGTCAATCTGAGACTGATACAGATGAGAACAGAAGAGAGAGTCAAACAGTCAGGGCAGGCAGGGACAAGTTAGGACTAATAAATTAAACTGCATTTATTTCAATGCAAAGGGCCTAACAGGGAAGGCAGATGAACTCAGGGCATGGTTAGGAACATGGGACTGGGATATCATTGCAATTACAGAAACATGGCTCAGGGATGGGCAGGACTGGCAGCTGAATGTTCCAGCATACAAATGCTACAGGAAGGATAGAAAGGGAGGCAAGAGAGGAGGGGGAGTGGCATTTTTGATAAGGGATAGCATTACAGCTGTGCTGAGGGAGGATATTCTTGGAAATACATCCAGGCAAGTTATTTGGGTGGAACTGAGAAATAAGAAAGGGATAATTACCTTATTGGGATTGTATTATAGACCTCCTAATAGTCAGAGGGAAATTGAGAAACAAATTTGTAAGGAGATCTCAGCTATCTGTAAGAATAATAGGGTGATTATGATTGGGGATTTTAACTTTCCAAACATCGACTGGGACTGCCATAGTGTTAAGGGTTTAGATGGAGATAAATTTCTTAAGTGTGTACAAGACAATTTTCTGATTCAGTATGTGGATGTACCTACGCGAGAAGATGCAAAGCTTGCCCTACTCTTGGGAAATAAGGCAGGGCAGGTGACTGAGGTGTCAGTGGGGGAGCACTTTGGGGCCAGCAACCATAATTCTATCAGATTTGAAATAGTGATGGAAAAGGATAGACCAGATCTAAAAGTTGAAGTTCTAAATTGGAGAAAGGCCAATTTTGATGGCAATAGGCAAGAACTTTCAAAAGCTGATTGTGGGGCAGCAGATGTTCGCAGGTAAAGGGATGGCTGAAAAATGGGAAGCCTTCAGAAATGAGATAGCAAGAATCCAGAGAAAGTATATTCCTGTTAAGGTGAAAGGAAAGGCTGGTAGGTATAGGGAATGCTGGATGACTAGAAAAATTGAGGGTTTGGTTAAGAAAAAGAAGGAAGCATATGCAAGGTATAGACAGGATAGATCGAGTGAATCCTGAGGAGAGTATAAAGGAAGTAGGCGTATACTTAGGAGGGAAATCAGGAGGGCAAAAAGAGGACATGAGATAGCTTTGGCAAATAGAATTAAAGAGAATCCAAAGGGTTTTTACAAATACGTTAAGGACAAAAGGGCAATCAGTGAGAAAATAGGGCCCCTCAAAGATCAGCAAAGCGGTCTTTGTGTGGAGCCACAGAAAATGGGGGAGATACTAAATGACTATTTTGCATCAGTATTTACCATGGAAAAGGATATGGAAGATATAGACTGTAGGGAAATAGATGGTGACACCTTGCAAAATGTCCAAATTGCAGAGGAGGAAGTGCTGGATGTCTTGAAATGCATAAATGTGGATAAATCCCCAGGACCTGATTAGGTGTATCCTAGAGCTCTGTGGGAAGCTAGAAAAGTGATTGCTGGGCCTCTTGCTGAGATATTTGTATCATCGATAGTCACAGGTGTAGTGCTGGAAGACTGGAGGTTGGTTAATGTGGTGCCGCTATTTAAGAAGGGTGATGAGGACAAGTCAGGGAACTATAGACCAATGAGCCTGATGTTGGTGTTGGGCAAGTTGTTGGAGGGAATCCTGAGGGACAGGATGTGCATGTATTTGAAAAGGCAAGAACTGATTAGGGATAGTCAACATGGCTTTGTGCATGTGAAATCAAGTCTCACAAATTTGATTGAGTTTTTTGAGGAAGTAACAAAGAGGATTGATAAGGGCAGAGCAATAGATGTGATCCATATGAACTTCAGTAAGACATTCAATAAGGTTCCCCATGGGAGACTGATTAGCAAGGTTAGATCTCATGGAATACAGGGAGAACTAGCCATTTGGATATAGAACTAGGTCAAAGGTAGAACAAAGAGGGTGGTGGTGGAGAGTGGTTTTTCTGACTGGAGGCCTGTGACCAGCGGAGTGCCACAAGGATCGGTGCTGGGTCCTCTATTTTTTGTCATTTACATAAATGGTTTGGGTGCGAGCATAAGAGGTACAGTTAGTAAGTTTGCAGATGATACCAAAATTGGAGATGTAGTGGACAGCGAAGAGGGTTACCTCAGATTACAACAGTATCTTGTCCAGATGGGCCACAATCGGCAGAGAAGTGGCAGATGGAGTTTAATTTAGATAAATGTGAGGTGCTACATTTTGGAAAAGCAAATCTTAGCAGGACTTATACACTTAATGGTAAGGTCCTGGGGAGTGTTGCTGTACAAAGATCTTGGAGCGCAGGTTCATTGCTCCTTGAAAGTGGAGTCGCAGGTAGATAGGATAATGAAGAAGGCATTTGGTATGCTTTCGTTTATTGGTCAGAGTACTGAGTACAGGAGTTGGGAGGTCATGTTGCGGCTGTACAGGACATTGGTTAGGCCACTGTTGGAATATTGCATGCAGTTCTGGTCTCCTTCCTATTGAAAAGATGTTATGAAACTTGAAAAGGTTCAGAAAAGATTTACAAGGATGTTGCCAGGGTTGGAGGATTTGAGCTATAGAGAGGGGCTCAACAGGCTGGGGCTGTTTTCCCTGGAGTGTCGGAGGCTGAGAGGTCACTTTATAGAGATTTACAAAATTATGAGGGGCAATCATAGGGTAAATAGACAAAGGATTATTATAGGGTAAATAGACAAAGTTTTTTTTCTCTGGGTTTGGGGAGTCCAGAACTAGAGGGTATAGGTTTAGGGTGAGAGGGGAAAAATATAAAAGAGACCTAAGGGGCAATGTTTTCAGACAGAGGATGGTACATGTATGGAATGAGCTGGTGATGGAGGAAGTGGTGGAGGCTGGTAAAATTGCAACATTTAAGAGGCATTTGGATGGGTATCTGAATATGAAGGGTTTGGAGGGATATGGGCCAGGTGCTGGCAGATGGGACTAGATTGGGTTGGGATATCTGGTTGGCATGGACGGGTTGAACCAAAGGGTCTTTTTCCATGCTGTACATCTCTATGACTCTATGAATCTAACCCATCGCGCCAGTTCTAGATACTTTCTAATCAACCTGTTTCGAGATTGTGGGATACACCTTTGGGGAATAGGTGGAATTTCACCTCAGGCCTCCTCTCCTTCAAATGTAATGAATTGGCTGTAAGCACGTTGGGATGTCCTCAGGTCATGAAACCCATGGTTGAAATGCAAGGATACTTTTTTGTGTTGGATGGCTGGTTTGTGATGCCTACAGCAGGAGTCCAATTCCCACAATGGCTGAGGGTACCACGAAGAACTCTCCTTCTCAACCTCTTCCCTCTCCTGAGACGATGACTCTCAGGTTAATCCACCACCAGCCATCTCCCTCTAATGAGAGAGCAACCTTTCACTCCTCTAAGACTATGGTGAGTTAATCTTTTTCTTTTATAAGTTCTCTATAAGAGTTGAAGGTTCCTACATAATGAGTGTGACATTGCTGCTTTAACATTGTTTTGCTTTTATTGTCTTCTGCAGTCATTGCTATTTTCATGTATCAAATGGAGAAACCCATTTATATTAGAAAAAAATAATAAGATTAGTAATAGAAAATATAATGAATTTAATATTAGAAAATAGCTGTAAAATAACAAACTTCAATATCAATTTGTTCAGGACCACCTCTAGTTCATCGCTTAGCTCATTCTCCTCCCAGGATGCAGTACAGGTTTTATTTTAGAATAGTACAAGTACAGTTAAATACTGCAGAGAGAAATTTAGTGCATTAAGCATGTTTGAAAAATTTCACAAGAGGGAGGTAAACACAGATAATAGGAAATATAACCTGTAACTTTGCAAGAATTAAAGAATTAATACCTGTGACACGCCATTATTGATATGGTTTCTCAGAATTCCCAAAGAAAAAGGGTACAGTGGCTCAGTGGTTAGCACCGCTGCCTCACAGCACCAGGGACCCAGGTTCAATTCCAGTCTCGGGCAACTGTGTGCGTGGAGTTTGCACATTCTCCCCGTGTCTGCATGTGTTTCCTCCTAAGTGCCCTGGTTTCCTCCCACAGTCCAAAGATGTGCAGGTTAGGTGAATTGACCATGCTAAATTGCCCGTAGTGTCCAGGGGTGGGTAGGTTAAGATGCATTAGTCAGGGGAAATGCAGAGTAATAGGGTAGGGGAAGAGTCTGGGTGGGATACTTTTCAGAGGGTCAGTGTGGACTTGTTGGGCCAAATGGCCTGTTTGCACACTGTAGGGATTCTAAGGGGGTTGCCACAAAAGTAAAATTTAAAAGCAAGTCTAGTGTTTACCAAAACAAAAGCTCCCCCCCCCTCCTCTTTTGGGCTCATAGAAACAATTGTTGTGGTCACAAGCTCTCCCCTTCCCCTGTTTCTGAGTCTCTGCCCTGCACCAGCACCAAAACCCAGGCAGTGCCCAGTCCTGTCCCTCTCTGAAGTGGAACAGATGGCATCTAGTGGGAGGGGCTTCACAAACACTTTGCCTAGGCTAAAGTCAAGCCTCTGGATTTCAGTCTTCAGGCAACCACCATTGACGCCATGTTGTGTGTGTGCTGACTGAACTCCTAGTCGCCATCGAGTAGATTCACTAACACATCCTCCACTTACATGGGACCTACAGGGCCTGTTAGTGCAGTTCAGGAAAATTACCTGGTCACTCAATGAGAAGAAGTTCTTCCCTTAAGTAAGGTGTCATTGATTGTGTGATAGCAACCAGGTGCAAATTACACTGTATATACATGTTATATATGAGAGACTGCAACAAAAGGTTCACTGGAGTCAATCCCAGAATGGGGTGACTGGCGTATGAAGAGAGATTGGATAAACTGGGTCTATATCATCTGGAGGGTTGTAGAATGAGAAGTGATCTCATTGAAACCTAAAAAAATGTAAAAGATAGTCAGGGTAGGTCCTGGTGAAGTGAAGACCTGATGAAGACCATAAGTGTTTTACTTATCTCAAGAGGGTTGGAATATAAAAGCACCGTTGTGCTACTGAGACTTCATAAAGCTCTGGTTAGGCCCCATTTGGAGGACTGTGTCCAGTTTTGGTCCCCACACCCCAGGAAGGACATACTGGCACTGGAACGTGTCCAGCGGAGATTCACACGGATGATCCCTGGAATGGTTGGTCTAACATACGAGGAACGGCTGAGGATCCTGGGATTGTGTTCATTGGAGTTTAGAAGATTAAGGGGAGACTTAATATGGACGTACAAGATAATACATGGCTTGGAAAGGGTGGACGCTAGGAAATTGCTTCCGTCAGGCGAGGAGACTAGGACCCGTGGACACAGCCTTAAAATTAGAGGGGGTCAATTCAGAACAGAAATGCTGAGACATTTCTTCAGCCAGAGAGTGGTGGGCCTGTGGAATTCATTGCCACGGAGTGTAGTGGAGGCTGGGATGCTAAATGTCTTCAAGGCAGAGATCGATAAATT
Source organism: Hemiscyllium ocellatum (assembly GCF_020745735.1). Taxonomy (NCBI): domain Eukaryota; kingdom Metazoa; phylum Chordata; class Chondrichthyes; order Orectolobiformes; family Hemiscylliidae; genus Hemiscyllium; species Hemiscyllium ocellatum. The sequence continues at coordinate 25,099,934 of NC_083442.1, read as the reverse complement.
CTAGTTGTCTCGAGGAATTAAGGACTAGGGGGAGAATGTGGATAAGTGGAGTTGAAATGTCCATCAGCCATGATTGAATGGCGGAGTGGACTCGATGGGCCGAATGGCCTTACTTCCACTCCTATGTCTTATGGTCTTATGGTTTGCTCTCATTGAGGAGTCTCAAACCAGGGAGCACAGTTTAAAAATAAGGTGGATGCCACTGACACAAAGAGAGCCATTTTTATTCAGAGGCTTGTGAATCCTTGGAATTCTCCAGTTTAGAAGTTCAGTCTTTCAGTATTTTTAGACCATAAGACCATTAAACATAGGGGCAGAAATTAGGCCATTTGGCCCATCGGGTCAGCTCTGCCATTCAATCAAGGCTGGTGAGTTTCTCAACCCCATTCTCCTGTTTTCTCCCCATAGCCGTTGATCACTTGACAATTACAAACCTATCTATCTCAGTCTTAAATATATTCAATGACCTGGCCTCCACAGCCCACTGTGGCAATGAATTCCATAGATTCACCACTCTCTGGCTGAATAAGTTTCTCTTTATCTCTGTTTTAGAAGGTCTTCCCTTTACTCTAAGGCTGTGCCCTTGTATCCTAGTCTCTCCTACCAATGAAACATCTTCCCAACATCCACTCTGTCTGGGCCATTCGATATTCTGTATGTTTCTATTAGACCCCCCTTCTTCCTTCTAAATTCCATCGAATACAAACCCAAAGTCCTCAAACTTTCCTCACACATTAAGATTTTCATTCCTGGGACCATTCTCATCAACCTCTTCTGAACACACTCCAGGGTCAGTACATCCTTCGTGAGATATGGGGCCCAAAACTGCTCACAATATCCAAATGTACCCTGACCAGAGCCTCATACAGCCTCAGAAGTACATCCTTGCTTTTATATTCAAGTTCTCTCAAAATAAATTAAAAGAAAGTTTCATAGATTTCTGATTACCAACAGCGTAAAAGGTTATGGGGATAAAGTTGATAAACGATATTGAAACATTCATTCAGATGTGATCACATTAAATGGTGGACAGGCATGTGGGATGAAGCAAGGTAAAGGATCGGTTAGCTCAGTTGGCTGGATGGCTAATGTTTTATGCAGGGTGTTGCCAATCGAACAGGTTCAATTCCCACTTTGGCAAAGGTTATCACTAAGGTCCTGCATTCTGAACCTTTCCTCTCACCTGTGTCATGGAGATCCTCAGGTTATAGAATCCCTACAGTGTGGAAGCAGGCCAGTCAGCCCATCGACTCCACACCAGCCCTCCAAACAGCATCCCACCCAGATCCAATCCTCGAACCTATCCTTGTTACCTTGCATTTCCCATGGCTAGCCCACCTAACGTACACATCCCTGGACAATATGGGTAATTTAGCATGGCCAATCCACCTAACCTAAACATTCCTGGGCATTATTGGGCAATTTAGCATGGCCAACCTACCTAACCTACACATCCCCGGAGACAAAGCGGCAATTTAGAATGGCCAATCTACCTAACCCCACATTCCTAGAGATTAAGGGGTAATTTAGCATGGTAAATCTACCTAACTGACACATCTTTGGTCGCAGTTAAACTACCACCTGCCAACTCTTTCTTTCTCATGAGATCAGCTGTATGGTCTGGTGAAACAATGGCAACTTCACCTTTCCATAAAACAGACATCAACGATTACCATGCAGAAAATATCCTATATCAGAAAAGAAGTAGCTGACGTCGCACGTAGACACAAAATATATTTGTTATAAAAGACAATTAATAACTGAGGAGGTTGGCCACTTATTGATAATTTCACATTTTCAATGTCCTTTCACACACAGAATGAATTTGATGAATGGGTTGTTCGGGGCATTGAAAACGTAGTGAAAAACCCCGCTTCGACATTCGAAAGTTCACAGGAAGTGCAAGAGCAGTGAGTAAAACGATGAGGCTCACTCACCATTTGCGCTGAAATTCAGAGACAAGTCTGTGTTCTGACTAGGCCTCGGTCCTCCATTCTGCCAGAGGGGGCTGGTAATAAGTGAAGAAAAAGGGCCTGCGAACAATCGCCTGCACTGTGAAATCTCCTTGACAACCGATGATCTCTCAACAACCTTCTCTGTCATTGAAAAGAAGGGGGGAAAAAAAAATCAGTTGTGCCCTGTAAGAACTATGAATGTAAGAAAAAAGACAATATTGAAAGATAAATGCTTCAAAATATTTAAAGTAACCATGTTAGCAGCCAAGAACTCGCTGCCTGGATATCGGACGTGTTGCTTCAGATCAGTTGCTTGCTTCCCATCTGTTTCGGTGGGGAAAGCTGAGGTGGAGCAGTCAGCTGCTCACAATGCATCATGGGATCAGGGGGCTGACATCTGCAAAGCCTGCAGCCATTGTGTCCAGGGACCCTTCAATAAAGAACAGATGTCACCAGGGGCAGGAACAATGGCTCATTCTCAGGTGGCATCATTGGGGTAGAGAAGGCAACAGCTTACGCTGACTGCCATCCACATTGAAGTGTAAATGGACAACATTTCATGTCAGACCAGACAGCTGAGCAATCAGTGGGATGGAGACATATGTTTGAAATACTAATAAATGACTAACAAATATAATTTTAGCTCTAAATGGACAGATAAGTGACTACAAACACTCCCAAGCCCACAGCAATCATGGCCACCCTTGATTAAATTCAACACCAAAAGATACTGAAAGGAAAAGATATTAAGGTAGTACGGTGGTTCAATAGTTAGCACTCACAGCGCCAAGGAGCCAGGTTCGAATCCACCCTCGGGCAACTGTCCATGTGGAGTTTGCACGTTCTCCCCATGTCTGCTTGGGTTTCCAACTAAATCCTCCCATTTCCTCCCACAGTCCAAAGACGTGCGGGTTAGGTGGACTGGCCAAGCTAAATTGCCCATAGTGCCCAAGTATGTTCAGGCTGGGTGGATTAGACGTGGAGGGTAGGGGTATCGGGAGGGTCTGAGTGAGATACACTTCAGAGGGTTGGTGTGGACTCGATGGGCTAAATGGCCTGCTTCTACACTGCAGGGATTCTATGAAACAAACTGTCATAGTCCCAGTCCTTACCTGGTTTGAGTACTCATATAAATCATTAAATCTATGCATACATCAGCCCCTGTAATGTAGGAATGGGGTATTGGTTTGCAATTTTAATTTTGACTCAATAATCCCGTTTACCATTTCATCCATCACTTCTATGTTACCTCAAGAATATGCCTGTCTATTTTATGTTGTTATGTTCCCACTTTGTGAAATGTTGATTATTTGGTCTGAATTTTCACCGGAGACAGAGGAACTTTATGACTTCACCAAAATTGCCCAGGCGCATCGATTCTGAAATCCCAAACCTGAACCCTGAGTGGCTTCCATTTTGGTCAATGGTACAGGGGGTCAGGTGTACTTCACAGGAGTGGCCCCACATTTAAAATGCTTCTATCAGAAGCAATTTATTTTTCTTAGGAGTCTGAAACATAACTAATGGGTTTTACAAATGTGAAGGAATTGTTAGAAGTAGACACAAATATACATAAAGGTGGATAAGGTCTGCGAAACCACCAAACTGAAAGAACTGTGGATGCTGTAAGTCAGAAATAAAAGTAGAAATTGCTGGAAAAGCTCAGCATCTGGAGAGTGATGTTGGTCTGTAACAGTGGAGTGTGTTGTGAGTGGAGGACAGGAATGACGGTTGGAAGTTCAGTCGGTTTTTAATACAACAGGATAAAGTTCCAGGGCAGAAAGAAAGGCCTTATATAAAGTATCTGTCTTGACCTTTGTCAGTCCTATCTGTTGTCTGAGCACCATTTCCAGGAGACAGTAGGTCCAACTCCATCTAACCTACCCTTCCAAATACCTCGAAATAAAAACCTAGCTCTTTGGGAAAGTTTTTTTTAACCAAACTGAATTCAAGGAGTCATGAATTTTCCTGACTTTGTTTAGATTCCCTACAGTGTGGAAACAGGCCCTTCGGCCCAACAAGCCCACACCGACCCTCCGAAGAGGAACCTGCCCAGACCCATTTCCCTCTGTAGAATGCACCAAACACTATAGACAATTCAGTAAGGCCAATTCACCTGACCTGCACATTTTTGGACTGTGGGTGGAAAGCGGAGCACCTGGAGGAAACCCACGCAGACACGGGGAGAATGTACAAACTCCACACAGTCAGTCACCTGAGGCTGGAATCAAAACTGGGACCCTGGGGCTGTGAGGCAGCAGTGCTAACCACTGAGCCACCATGCCACCCCACGGCAAACATTCAGCCTTTAACCCACATAATGTCTAAATGCTTTTGATTGATTACAAGCTTCTGGTAACTGATCTTTGGTCGTTATACTGGAATTGTTAAACATGTTCTGAGGAAAGTAAGGGAACCGCAGAAAAAAACCTGGGAATCTAAGCTGCAGGAACAAGTGCAGTCATATTGTAACTTGAAAGTTACTGCCCAGACCCTTTTATCTCTTCCCTCAACAGCCTGGAATTCATCTCATCCAGACCTGCAAATTTATCCACTATTTAAGTTCCAAAACCAACTAGTATTGATAGAATCATACAGCATGGAAACAGACCCTTTGGGCTAACTCATCCATGCTGACCAGGCACCCCAATCTGACCTAGTCTCATTTGCCTGCATGTGTCCCATATCCCTCTAAACCCTTCCTATTCATGTCCCCATCCAGATGCCTTTTAAATGCTGCAATTGTACGAGTCCCCAACACTTCTTCTGGCAGCTCATTCCGCGCGCACACACACACACACACACACACACACACACACCACCCTCTGCATGAAAAAGTAACCTCTCAAGTCCTTTTTAAAATCTTTCTCCCCTGACCTGAAACCAATACCCTCTAGTTCTGGATTCCTCCACCTGAGGAAAAAGACCTTGACTATTACCCTATCCATGCTCCTCATGATTTAGTAAAACCTCTACAAGTTCACCCCTCAGCCTCTGACGCTCGAGGGACGAAAAGTCCCAGCCTCTCCCTACAGCTCAAACCCTCCAGTTCAAGCAACAACCTCGTCAATCTTTTCTGTACTCTCTCAAGTTTAACAACATCCTCCCTTAGAAAGGCGACCAGAATTGTGCACAGTGTTCAAAAAGTGGTCCTCAACAAGATCTTGTATAGCAGCAACATGATGTTCCAAATCCACTACTCAATGTTTCAAATCAGTGAAGGCAAGCATACCAAATGCATTCTTTGATCAGAGTATTGAGTACAGGAGTTGGGAGGCCATGTTGCAGCTGTACAGGACATCGGTAAGGCCACTGTTGGAATATTGCGTGCAATTCTGGTCTCCTTCCTATCAGAAAGATGTTGTGAAACTTGAAAGGGTTCAGAAAAGATTTACAAGAATGTTGCCAGGGTTGGAGGGTTTGAGCTATAGGGAGAGGCTGAACAGGCTGGGGCTGTTTTCCCTGGAGCGTTGGGGGCTGAAGGGTGACCTTATAGAGGTTTACAAAATTATGAGGGGCATGGATAGGGTCAATTGGCAAAGTCTTTTCCCTGGAGTCGGAGAGTCCAGAGCTAGAGAGCATAGGTTTAGGGTGAGAGGGGAAAGATATAGAAGAGACCTAAGGGGCAACTTTTTCACCCAGAGGGTGGTACGTAAAAGGAATGAGCTGCCAGAGGAAGTGGTGGAGGCTGGTACAATTGCAACATTTAAGAGGCATTTGGATGGGTATATGAATAGGAAGGATTTGGAGGGATATGGGGCGGGTGCTGGCAGGTGGGACGAGATTGGTTTGGGATATCTGGTCGGCGAGGACGGGTTGGACCGAAGAGTCTGTTTCTATACTGTACATCTCTATGACTCTATGCTTTTCCTGTGACTCCATTATCAAGGAACTACACACTTGCACCCAAAGGTCTTTTTGTTCGACAACATTCCTCAAGGGCCTACCATTAACTGTGTATATCTTGTGCTGGTTTGCCTTACCAACATGCAACAACTCACTTTTTGTAAAAATTAAACTCCATCTGCCACTCCATGATTCATTGGCCCGGCTGATGAAGGTCCTGTTGTACTCTGAGATAATCTTCTTTACCATCCACTACAACACTATTTTGTTGTTATCTGTAAACATGTGAACCATACCTCCTATATTCACATCCAAATTCTTTATAAAAGAGGAACCTCGATGATCTGAATACCAATTATCCAAAAATTGGATTATCCAAAGCAGATCTCAAGGTTCCGATGGAAACATTACATCAATGACTTGTTTCCAACAGTAATCGTGTCTTTTATTTAAAGTGATTAAACAGGCACTGTCTCCAAATGTCTGACCTCTCTCTCTCTCCACCCTTTACAGGGGGTGTACCCTAAACCCTCCTTCCCCAGATAATTTCTCCAACATTGTCCTGTACAGGGCAAAGGTGGAACTTGTCAAAACGTTGCAGTAAAAGGGGTGTGTGTGTGTGTCTGTGTGTGTGTGTGTGTACACGCACATGCGCGTGTTATTTGGAGACTTACCCCACAAAGACAGCTGCAGCAGTCTTGTTATTGGTGTACAGTCCGGCTGTCCCGGAGAGGGGCAGGGGGTGGACAGGGTTGGATGGAGTTGGGGCCGGGTGTTGTTGGGAGCTGTGTTGGGCTGAGTTGGGGAGGTGGAAGGACTGAGTTGGGCGGAGTTGAGGGTGGAGGGGCAGTGTTGGATGGGGGCGGGAAGTGGTGGGGGTGGGGGCCGTGTTGGACAGCGTTGGGAGTGGGGGTCAGGGTGGGGAGGTAGTGTTGGGCGTGGAGGGCGGTGTTGCACAGGGTTGGGAGTGGGGCCCAGTGAACTGTGTACTCCTGCAGTCTCCTGAAGGAGGAGCAGATTGTTAAAAACTCGGAGCCCTAGAGGAAAGGCATTTAATCGATTAACCATATAATTGATTATCCGAACGAAATAGTATGCGCCCATCATGTTCGGATAATCGAGATTCCCCTGTATAAATGATGAAAGGTAGTTGACATAGCACTGACCTTTATGGTCAGGGGGCTGACACTGATGGTCAGAGGGCTGCAATCTGAAAAGCAGTCCTCTATCATCCGCACTTTCTCCTCCCTTCGAGATAAGTTTGAAGCCAGTTGGTTGGCTCCGCCTGGATCCCATGTGATCTAACGTTGCTCACCAGTCTACCATACGGAACCTTGTGGAACACTTTGCTGAAGCCCATACAGACAACATCTACTGCTCCCCCTTCATCAACCTTGTTTGTTACCTCATCAAAAAAACTCTTTCTGTTAGTTTCTTCAAATATTTCACAGTTCCCCATCCTGGTAGCTATATCTGCATTGTCCTTTGTCATTGTGAAGACTGATACAATATATTCATCAAAGACTAGCTCCAAATACACATTATCTCTCTGGTCCCTAATGAGCCCTACTCTTTCCCTAGTTATTCTATTGCTCTTTCTTTATTTAAAACAATCATTTGGGTTTTCCTTTATTTTATTCCACCCAATAATTGTTTCTCATATATTCTGTTTTCATTTGTAATTTATTTATTACGATCCCCGCTCCTGCACTTTCAGAAACTATGCCGTATTGAGGTCTCAGTACTTGCCATACATTTCTCCTTTTCCTTAATTCTATCCTTTATGTCCCTTGGCTTCCAGGGTTGGTCACACACTTTGTTCTTATGAAAACATATTTGCCCTTACTCTCACTATTCCCTCCACAACTGGTGTGGCATAGTTATATTCACAAATAGCAACAGACCCAAGCCCTTAAAAATCTAAAGCACTCCCTCCTTCATCAATTCTCCACCCAAACATTGTTTAAGCATTTCTTTATCATTCTATTCCTGTGTGGCACCGGGAGTAATCTGAAGGTGACTGTCTTTGATGTCCTGCTTTTCAATTTCCTACTTAACTCTTTACAGCCTGCTTTCAAGACCTCTACTTTTCTCTCTCTTCCTATCTTATTAGCTCCAAAGTATACTATGACCTCTGACTGTTCACCCCCTCCCCCCCCAGTCAAAGTGCCCTGCAGAAGTTCCCTGCCGTCCTTGACCCTAGCAGCCTGAAGGCAACTGAACACCGTGGAGTCCATCAAAAGCCTCTGTCTATTCCCTCACTAACGAATCCTCCACCACTACCAACCTTCTACAGTACTTCCTATCCGGGCACGAGCAGCTGGACCACCAACAGTGCTATGGTCTTGGCACCGGCTGTTCCATGGAGGAACCATCACTCTGACCAAAAGATAGCTCACAATTGAAATGCTCTCAGGGGATATCTTCGTTCCCTGCCTGATCCACTTCTTCTGTCACCCATCCCCTCTGTGCCTACATGTGTGGTGACCACACCCTGAAATATGTCATGCACAAATCTCTCAACCTCATGGATGTACTATAGTATCTCCCTAGCTGCTGCTCAAGCTCCCAAAACGCATCTCCAACAGTAGGCAGTTCCAGCATGCATGGCCATCCAGACCACCCGAAGTATCTAGGACTTTCCATGTAGTTCAGCTTGCGCAAAATCTTGAGTCCTCAGCTTCCCGGTCAAACGTTATCAAATTGAATATGGACCCTCACTGCCAGTTTACCCTTCCTCTGACTTAAATATGGACTGGGAGGTGAATAATCCATCTCCTTCAGCCTTACATTTACTCAGTGATGGAGCATCCAAAAATATCTGGGGTACACAGGTTCCAAAGATTCACAACTATTTTGAAGTGAAACTATTCCTTCTCATCGCAGTACTAAACTTTGGCCCAATCTTTGCATAGTCTCATCCAAGAGACCAATCTACTGACCCTTCACTGTAACGCCTCCAAATCAAAGTATCTCCTTCCGACAATGTGTAGAGCAAAACTCCTTTTAAGTAAAAGGGGAAAGTTTTTTTTTAAATGTTTTGACTAGGCTTTCATAAAACACAGCATGAATCATAACTCAGTTTCCTGAGGCCATTCCTTGACACTCCACCAATTCTAAATTCATAATAACAACAATAATAAGAAAAGAAGCATGGCTACTATTGAGTGTGTGGTGATATTATGGTTTTAAGAGGTGTGTTTTGTGTTGGTTACATTTTGAGAGAGACTGGGTTACAAGTGGCAAGTAGTCCATGACAAGATAAACAACTTGAGGCCGTGGTTCTTTTTTAAAGTTGGAACAATAGAGGTAGCCTGAATGGGTGTGATCGAGCTCACATTGATCCAGAATTTTTAGTTACTTTTCAGCCATTGTTGCTGGGTCTCAGCAGGGTTGGAGGGCAGTGAATCTGTCTTGGCTCTCTCTCTTTCTTTCGATGTTCTTTCCACCCGGATTGAAGAACTGCATGTGACAATCTGGTCTGAATTTGCCTTTTTGATTAGGGTGTGCTTATGAGGATGTTGTTATCTTGGAACAGTTAATGTTTAGGAGTAAAATAACCTATTGTTCTGTTAAGATAGCCAATAGAGTTAAGTTATTCCACGTTTCTCTTTCTTTTGTTGTATTTTAACTACAGTGTTTTAATAAATTGTGTTTTGCTTAATGTTGGTAGTTTAACCAAACAAATTGCATGTGGAAGACAGCACCTCAAATTTGCCTTTAAGGTAAGAAAAAAAAGCTATGGTCTAGGCTATCTTCTTAATATATTTTGATCTGGTCTGTTCTACAACAAATGGGGCAAGTTAAGCTGCAGGGATAAATTCATTATAGTGACGATGATAACCTCTACAAGGCCAATGGAGAATCACTAATTAATCTCCCTATGGCGCACATTGAGGATGAGTTTCCTTGGTAACAAGAAGGCCTGACCAGTTGCAACTCATTACCTGAGCCCTTTATTAAATGGCCCCAGATTTAGTCCCCTCCTTCTTTCCCTAACCCCTGTTCGCTTTTTTAATGACAGCAGTGCCTGTTACAGAGCTTATAATTGTTTCATTAACTACATGGGTGTTTTACTGGTGGTGGAAAAAATGAATAATAAAACATAACTCACAAAAAAAAAGCAAACCCAGGGGCTCTCTTGTGGCGCTGTGGTAGCATCTCTACCCCTGACCTAGACCCTCCCCTGGGATCCACACCCATCTGCTCCAGAGGTATGGAATAATATCCCTGCACATTAACTCAAAAAATCAGGTGAAGTTAAAACAATATATATAAAGGGAGTCTCAAGGGCCCAAAATGCTCTCCACCTTCACTTTTGACAACTTGTGTTACCCAAAATAGGATTTGCTTGTAAATATCTAATTGGATACACAAATGATTACTGGTGATAATTAACAGTTAAAATAAAAAAAAAGTCATGGTGATTTGGTGGCGAGAAAGTCATTCAGACATGTGTGATAACACTTCCAGATATATGTTTTAAAAAAAAGCACACCCATGGGGCTCTTGTGGTAGAGTCCCTACCTCTGACCCAGGGGACCGAGGTTAGTTCCACTGCTCTCCAGACATGTCATAACACATCCGAACAGACAGATTAACAAAAGTAAAATAAAGTTGACCCAAAGGGCTCTTGTGGCATAGTGGTAGTGCTCCTACTTCCTGAGCCAGGAGGCTTGGGTTCAAGTCCTGCTTGCTCCAGAGGTGTGTAAGAATATCTTTGAACAGGTTCATTTCGATAAAAAGCAGACCACAGACAGGTTTTGTGGCACAGTGGTAGCGTCTCCCCCGACTTTTCCCACACTTTTGATGGGTTTGCCTGTAAATTTCTAACTGACTACAACGGGAGTGATTTACTGCTGGTGGTTAATAATTTAATAACAAAATTGGGTTAATGGGCTGAAGAGTGGCAGATGGGGTTTAATTTGGAGAAAATTTGGGATTGTATTTTGCTAAAACAAACAATGGCAGGACTTGTATGATTAAAAGTAGGGCCCTGGGTAGGGCTGTAAAACAGAGGGACCTAGGGATTCAGCTACAGAATTCTACACGTTTGCATCACGTGTCGATAGGGTGGTTATAGAGTCATAGAGATGTACAGCATGGAAACAGACCCTTCGGTCCAACCCGTCTATGCCGACCAGATATCCCAACCCAATTTAATACCACCTGCCAGCACCCAGCCCATATCCCTCCAAACCCTTCCTATTCGTATACCCATTCAAACGCTCTTAAATGTTGCAAATGTACCAGCCTCCACCAAATCCTCTGGCAGCTCATTCCATACACGTACCACCCTCTGTGTGAACAAGTTGCCCCTTAGGTCCCTTTTATATCTTTCCCGTCTCACCCTAAACCTATGCCCTTTAGTTCTGGACTCCACCACCCCAGGAAAAAGACTTTGCCTATTTATCCTATGCATGCCCCTCATAATTTTGGATACCTCTATAAGGTCACCCCTCAGCCTCCAACGCTCCAGGGAAAACAGCCCCAGCCTGTTCGGCCTCTCTCTGTAGCTCAGATCCTCCAACCCTGGCAACATCCTTGTAAATCTTTTCTGAACCCTTTCAAGTTTCGCAACATCTTTCGAATAGGAAGGAGACCAGAATTGCACGCAGTATTCCAACAGTAGCCTAACCAATGCCCTGTACAGCATTGACCTCCCAACTCCTGTACTCAATACTCTGACCAATAAAGGAAAGCATACTAAAAGCCCTCTTCACTATTCTATCTACCTGTGACTCCACTTTCAAGGAGCTATGAACCTGCACTCCAAGGTCTCTTTGTTCAGCAAAACCCTCTAGGACCTTACCATTAAGTGTATAAGTCCTGCTAAAATTTGCTTTCCCAAAACACAGCACCTCGCATTTAACTGAATTAAACTCCATCTGCCACTTCTCAGCCCATTGACCCATCTGGTCTCTAGATCTTGGCTTGTCTTTACTGCTCTTCTTAAACAGTGGTCCCACGTTTACCAACCTCCAGTCTTCTGGCACGAAACCTGTGACTATTGATGATACAAATATCTCAGCAAGACGCCCAGCAATCACTTCTCTAGCTTCCCACAATGTTCTTGGGTACACCTGATCAGCTCCTGGAGATTTATCCACCTTTAATCGTTTCAAGGCATCCAGCACTTCCTCCTCTATAATCTGGACATTTTGCAAGATGTCACCATCTATTTCCCTACAGTCTATATCTTCCATATCCTTTTCCACAGTAAATACTGATGCAAAATATTCATTTAGTATCTCCCACATTTTCTATGGCTCCACACAAAGACCGCCTTGCTGAACTTTGAAGGGCCCTATTTTCTCCCCAATTACCCTTTTGTCCTTAATATATTTGTAAAAAACCTTTGGATTCTCCTTAATTCTATTTGCCAAAGCTATCTCATGTCCCCGTTTTCCCCTCCCAATTTCCCTCTTAAGTACACTCCTACTTTCTTTATACTCTAAGGATTGATTCGATCTATCCTGTCTATACCTGACATATGCTTCCTTCTTTTCCTTAACCAAACCCTCAATTAACAAGGCATTTAGCATGTTTGCCATCATTGTTCAGATCTTTGAATCTTGGGATTTCCTGTTGAAGTTGTGCAGGAAGTCGGTGAGGCCTCTTCCAGAGTAATGTGTCTTGTTCTGGTCACTCACTTATAGGAAGGATGTTATTAAGCTGAAGAGGGTTCAGAAGAGATTTAGAGGCAAAGTCATAGAGATGTACAGCACGGAAACATCCTTGAATCCAACCCGTCCAGGCTGACCAGATATCCGAACCTAATCTAGTCCCATTTACCATATCCCTCCAAACCCTTCCTATTCATATACCCATCCAGATGCCTTTTAAATGTTGTAATTGTACCAGCCTCCACCACTTCCTTTGGCAGCTCATTCCATACACACACCAAGTTCTGCGCGAAAATGTTGCCTCTTAGGTCCCTCTTACTTTCTTTCCTCTCTCACCCTAAACCAATGGCCTCTTGTTCTGGACTCCCTAACACAGGGAAAAGACCTTGACTATTCACCCTATCTATCCATGCCCCTCATGATTTTATAAACCTCTATGAGGTCACCCCTCAGCCTCTGAAGCTTCAGGGAAAACCGTCCCAACCTATCTAGCCTCTCCATCTAGCTCAAATCCTCCAACAATGGCAACGTCCTTGTAAGTCTTTTCTGAACCATTTCAAGTTTCACAACATCCTTCCGATAGGAAGGAGACCAGAATTTCACGCAATATTCCAAAACCAGGATGTTACTGGGAATGGAGAGTTTGACTTTAAGAAAGAGTTGGATAGAGCTCTCAAAGATAGTGGAATCAAGGGTGATGGAGATAAGGCAGGAAGAGGATACTAATTGGGAATGATCAGCCATGATCATATTGAATGGCGGTGCAGGCTCGAAGGGCTGAATGGCCTATCACAAGAGGCTGGATAGGCTGGGACATTTTGCACTGGATTGTAGGAAGCTGAGTGGTGACCTTATAGAGGTTAATAAAATCATGAGGGCTATAGATAAGGTAAATGGCAGATGTTTTTTTTCTCTAGGGTAGGGTATTTCAAGACTGGGAGAAAGTGAGGACTGCAGATGCTGGAGATCAGAGTCGAGAGTGTGGTGCTGGAAAAGTGCGTCGATTCTCCTGCTCCTTGGATGCTACCTATTTCAAGACTGGGGGCATATTTTAAGGGGAGAGGAGAAAAAATATTAAAAAGACATGAGGGGCAATTTGTTTACACAGAGTGTGGTTCGTGTATGGAATGAACTTCCAGAGGAAGTGATGGATGTCGGTCCAGTTACAATGTTTGAAAGACGCGTATATAAGTAAATGAAAATAATTGTTTGAATTGATCTGGGCCAACCACAGGTAAATGGGACTAGCTTAGTTTGAGATTATAGTCAGCATGGAATGGTCAGGTCAAAGGGTCTGTTTCTGTGACTCTATGACTCTATAAAAAATGATGGAAGAAAAAGCTAACCCATTGTGTGTAACAGCACTTCTGGGTGCCAGACAAAAGAAAATAAAGTGGTCCTAGAGGATTGTTGTGGCAGGGTGTTAGTGTCCCTATCTCTGGGCTGTGGAGATCTGCGTTCAAGTCTCAACTGCACCAGCACTGTGTCCGAACATCTCCGAACAAGCTGATTTTAAAAATATAAAACAGACCCAGGTGGGGGTCTCATGGTGCAGTGGTAGTGTCCATATCTCTGAGCTTAGAGTCCCAGATCTAAGTCCCACCTATTGCAGAGGTGTGTCATAACATCCCTGAAAGGTTTGCTCACAATACATATTACAAAACCTACAAAGAGGGTTGTTCTGGTGCCGAGGTACTGCCTCTACCTTTGAGCCAGGGGGCCTGGGTTCAAGTCCCATGTGTTCCTGAGGTGTGTGGGAAAACTTCTGAGCAGAATGTTTAAAAAATATAAAGCAGACCCAAACCATTCCGACTCTCCCTCACTAATTTTTATTGCCCTGAATGGGCTTTGTATGTAAATATCCAACGTGTGATTTACAGCTGGTGGTTAGTAGTTAAAAACAACAAAAAAACATGGTGATGGGCAAATAAAACCATTCAGGTGAGTGTAAGAGCACTTCGGGATAAACACATATGTCAAAAGAATACAGCAGACTCAGGGATGGCTCTGTAGAATTGTCCGTCCTGAGGGAGAATGAGTCTAGGTACCCCATCAGTAATGGTTCAATGATAAATGGTATTCCTTTCCAGTCAAGCTTCCCCCTGAGTTATTGCAGTGATTTAAACATTCACTTGGGGGACCACCATCTTGCTGCAGGAACAAATTACCCCAGCAATGTTACCAGCTTTGGAAAGAAAGTGAACCTATCCAACTTGTAAGTATGAGCATGAAAACTAAACGCTCATTGGAGAAAGAATACATTGTCCAACCATATGAACGTTTATAAGAGGAGGTACAAGTACACTGGTATTAGTGCTGGACTAGTAATGTAGAAGCCCAAGTGAATGCTTTGGGGGATATGGGTGTGAATCCCACCATCAGCGATGTTGAAAGTTGAATTCACAAAAATCTGAAACTGAAGAAGCTTGCCTGAATGGTCATCCATGTAACCATTGTCAATAGTCACAGTCTAAGGATAGAGAGTGGAACTGCAATAAGGAGAAACATCTTCATCCAGAGGATGGGAATCCTGCCAGAAAAAGTGGTTGAAGCCAAAACATTGAACACAAAAGAGTTGGATATAGTTCTTGAGGTTAACAGGGTCAAAAAGTATGGGGTGAAAGCAGGAAAAGGGACTGAGTCAGATGATTAGTCATGGTTATATTGAATAGTGGAGGAGGCTCAATGGTCTCCTCTTGCTTTGCAAATCCATCTGGTCCACAAAACAATCCTCGAACTTCCATGAATAAATATTGTGTGATTGGTCTGGAGATACATGTTGGCCAGACTGGGGAAGGATAGATTTCCTTTCATAAAAATGACATTGCTTGTAAAAAGCATCTTATTCACTAATCTCTTTTAAAAGAAACATGGTATTTTACAACAATCTGTGCTAGTTGTCATGGTCACCATCAGGGACTTGCTTTCAATTCCAGATCTATAACCTGAATTTGAATTCCAACAGCTGAAGTGACATTTGAACCCATGCCCCTGGACTATGGGCCTCTGGTCAATATTATCACTGCATCACTATGATTCCCCTGATTTCAAACTTATAGTGAGGGAGGAAATACTTTTAATGTGACAAATCGAGGGAGTAGATTTAGGGTGGCTCGGTGCCTCAGTGGTTAGCATTGCTGCCTCACAACGCCAGGGATCCGGGTGCAATTCCATTCTTGGGCGACTGTCTGTGTGTAGTTTGCACATTCCCCCCTGTGTGGGTTTCCTTTGGGTGTTCTGGTTTCCTCCTGCAGTTCAGAGGTGTGCAGGTAAGGTGGATTGGCCATGCTAAATTGCCCATAGTGTTCAGGCTAGATTAGTTAGCCATGGTAAATGGGGATAGGGTGGGGGTGCTGTGTTTGGGTGGGATGATGTTCAAACGATCAGTGCAGACTTGATGGACTGAATGGCCTCTTTCCACACTGTAGAGTTCCAGGATTCTATGAAAATCCAGTTGATCAAGAAATTCAGGTAACGGTACATCACGTCTGAATCTTCAGGCACATTTGGCTCACAGAGGTTAACTCTCTCAGTATGAATAGGTTCTCAAAGGACCTCTGGGAATTTTTGTTCCATCGGTAAAGTTATGTATCAGTTAATGCTTGGAACCACAAAGGATCCTTCATGGTACCCTCAGTCAGAATGCATTGCTCATCACTCTGCTTTGCAACCAACCATTCAGCCAACCATGCTGGCCATGCCCCAGAGGTCAGCACACACACACTTTGAAGATCTAATAGCAGCCAAATACTTGTAGGACCAATATTCAGGAAACCAGGGTCAAGGGGTAGACTATAAACCTCAACAACCCCACTCCCACCCCCACTGCCACTTAACGCCACCTCATCCCTCAAAAGTCTGTTACACCATCTCAATAGATTATGGCCAATTTAAACCTCAAATTTATCTTTTAATCCTTCTCACTTAAGCCCCTTGACAAATACAAACATAGAGTCATAGAGATGTACAGCACGGAAACAGAGCCTTCGGTCCATGCCAACCAGATATCCCAATCCAATCTAGTCCCACCTGCCAGCACCCGGCCCATATCCCTCCAAAGCCTTCTTATTCATATACCCATCCAGATGCCTTTTAAATTTTGCAATTGTACTAGTCTCCACCACTTCCTCTGGCAGCCCATTCCACACACGTACCACCCTCTGCATGAAACAGTTGTCCCTTGGGTATCTTTTCTCTTTCCCCTCTCACCCTAAAACTATGCCCTCTAGTTCTGGACTTCCTCACTCCAAGGAAAAGAGCTTGTCTAATTACCCTATCCATGCCTCTCATGATTTTATAAACCTCCATAAGGTCACCCCTCAGCCTCAGATGCTATAAGGAAAACAGCCCGACCAATTCAACCTCTCCCCATATCTCAAATTCTCCAACCCTGGCAACATCATTGTAAATCTTTTCTGAACCTTTTCAAGTTTTGCGACATCCTTCCATAGGGAAGGAGACAAGAATTGCACACAATATTCCAAAAGTGGCTAAACCAAAGTCATGTACAGCCGCAACATGACCTCCCAACTCCTGTACTCAATACTCTGACAAATAAAGGAAAACATACCAAACACATTCTTCACTATCCTATCTACCTGCAACTCTACTTTCAAGGAGCTATGAACCTGCACTGCAAGATCTCTGTGTTCAGCAAAACTCCCTAGGGCCTTACCATTAAGTGTATATGTACTGCTAAGATTTGCTTTCCCATAATGCAGCACCTCGCATTTATTTGAATTAAACTCCATCTGCCACTCCTCAGCCCACCGGCTCATCTGATCAAGATCCCGTTATAATCGGAGGAATCTTCTTCGCTGTCCACTACACCTCCAATTTTGATGTCATCTGCAAACTTACCAACAATACCTCTTACACTCACATCCAAATCATTTATATAAATGACGAAAAATAGTGGACTCAATACCGATCCTTGTGGCACTCCACTGGTCACAGGCCTCCAGTTAGAAAAACACCCTTCCACCACTACCCTCTGTCTTCTACCTTTGAGCCAGTTCTGTATCCAAATGGCTAGTTCTCCCTGTATTCCATGTGATCTAACCTTACTAACCAGTCTCCCATGGGGAATCTTGTTAAACGCCTTACATATAGATCACGTCAAACACTCTGACCTCATCAATCCTCTGTTGTTTAAATGTTCACCTTGAACATATTGATTGAGCCAAAACTCTCAATATTTTAAGCTCATGATTCTATGCATTTAACTCATAATGAAAACATTTATCCTTGGATTCCAGTTAAGAGGATCCTTCAACTTTTAGATCTGGTCTATCCTTTTCCATCACTATTTTGAATCTAATAGAATTATGGTCACTAGTCCCAAAGTGGTCCCCCACTGGCACCTCAGTCACCTGCTCTGCCTTATTTCCCAAGAGTAGGTCAAGTTTTGCAACTTCTCCAGTAGGTACATCCACATACTGAATCAGCAAATTGTCTTGTACGCACTTAATAAATTCCTCTCCATCTAAACCCATAACACTATTAGATTTAAAATACTGATGGAAAAAGATAGACCAGATCTAAAAGTTGAAGTTCTAAATGGAGAAAGACCAAATTTTGACGGTATTAGGCAAGAACTTTCAAAAGCTGATTGGAGGCAGATGTTCGCAGGTAAAGGGATGGCTGGAAAATGGGAAGCCTTCAGAAATGAGGTAACGAGAGTCCAGAGAAAGTATATTCCTGTTAAGGTGAAAGGAAAGGCTGGTAGGTATAGGGAATATTGGATGACTAAAGAAATTGAGGGTTTGGTTAAGCAAAAGAAGGAAGCATATGTCAGGCATAGACAGGATAGATTGAGTGAATCCTTAGAAGAGTACAAAGGAAGTAGGAGTATACTTAAGAGGGAAATCAGGAGGGCAAAAAGGGGATATGAGATAGCTTTGGCAAATAGAATTAAGGAGAATCCAAAGGGTTTTTACAAATACGTTTACGACAAAAGTGTAACTAGCAAGAGAATAGGGCCCCTCAAAGATCAGCAAGGCGGCCTTTGTGTGGAGCCGCAGAAAATTGGGGAGATACTAAACGAGTATTTTGCATCAATATTTATTGTGGAAAAGGATATGGAATTTAT
The DNA here is from genome assembly GCF_020745735.1 of Hemiscyllium ocellatum. Lineage (NCBI taxonomy): Eukaryota > Metazoa > Chordata > Chondrichthyes > Orectolobiformes > Hemiscylliidae > Hemiscyllium > Hemiscyllium ocellatum. The sequence goes on along the minus strand of NC_083442.1, from coordinate 25,081,416 downwards.
AGACTATAGGAAATGGATGGTGACATCTTGAAAAATGTCCAGATTACCAAGGAGGAAGTGTTGGATGTCTTGAAATGAGTAAGATGGATAAATCCCCATGGCCTGATCAGGTGTACCCTAGAACTCTGTGGGAAGCTATAGAACTGATTGCTGGGCCTCTTGCTGAGATATTTGTATCATCGATAGTCACAGGTGAGGTGCCGGAAGACTGGAGATTAGCTAATGTAGTGCCAGTGTTTAAGAAGGGTGGTAAGGACAAACCAGGGAACTATAGACCAGTGAACCTGATGTTGGTGGTGGGCAAGTTGATGGAGGGAATCCTGACGGACAGGATGTGCATGTATTTGGAAAGGCAAGGACTGATTAGGGATAGTTAACATGGTTTTGTGCATGGGAAATCATGTCTCACCAACTTGATGGAGTTTTTTGAGGAAGTAACAAAGAAGATTGATGAGGGCAGAGCGGTAGATGTGATCTATATGGACTTCAGTAAAGCGTTCGACAAGGTTCCCCATGGGAGACTGATTAGCAAGGTTAGATCTCACGGAATACAGGGAGAACTAGCCATTTGGATACAGAACTAGTTCAAGGGTAGTAGACAGAGGGTGGTGGAGAGTTGTTTTTCAGACTGGAGGCCTGTGACCAGTGGAGTGCCACAAGGATCGGTGCTGGGTCCTCTACTTTTTGTCATTTACGTAAATGATTTGGATACGAGCATAAGAGGTACAGTTAGTAAGTTTGCAGATGACACCTAAATTGGAGGTGTAGTGGACAGCGAAGAGGGTTACCTCAGACGACAACAGGATCTGGACCAGATGGGCCAATGGGCAGAGAAGTGGCAGATGGAGTTTAATTCAGATAAATGGGAGGTCCTGCATTATGGGAAAGCAAACCTTAGCAGGACATATATACTTAATGGTAAGGTCCTAGGGAGTGTTGCTGAACAGAGAGATCTTGGAGTGCAGGTTCATAGCTCCTTGAAAGTGGAGTCGCAGGTAGATAGGATAGTGAAGAAGGTGTTTGGTATGCTTTCCTTTATTGGTCAGAGTATTGAGTACAGGAGTTGGGAGGTCATGTTGTGGCTGTACAGGACATTGGTTAGGCCACTGTTGGAATATTGCGTGCAATTCTGGTCTCCTTCCTATCGGAAAGATGTTGTGAAACGTGAAAGGATTCAGAAAAGATTTACAAGAATGTTGCCAGGGTTGGAGGATTTGAGCTATAGGGAGAGGCTGAACAGGATGGGACTGTTTTCCCTGGAGCATCGGGGGCTGAGGGGTGACCTTACAGAGATTTACAAAATTATGGGGGGCATGGATAGGGTAAACAGGCAAAGTCTTTTCCCTGGGGTTGGGGAGTCCAGAACTAGAGGGCATAGGTTTAGGGTGAGAGGGGAAAGATATAAAAGAGACCTATGGGGCAACATTTTCACACAGAGGGTCAGGTATGGAGTGAGCTGCCAGAGGAAGTGGTGGACGCTGGTACAATTACAACATACTGTACATCTCTGTGACTCTATGACTCTATACGAGAGCCAGCTGGACTTTGATTTCAAATCTCATTTTAAACACTCAAATTTCAACAATGCAGCACTCTCTCAGTACTGCCCTGGACCCTCAGCCTGAGTTCACACGCTCAAATATCTGGAATGGGACTTTGGGCAGATATTTATAATAGTTTCCCCAAATTCCTGGCAAATACAGATGACCTATAATGTATGTTTTAGCTTGTGAATGCAAACCTGCAGACTACTTACAACATTGAATTACTCTTCATGTACTGCTGAAAATGTGTTGCTGGAAAAGCGCAGCACGTCAGGCAGCATCCAAAGAGCAGGGAAATCGACGTTTCAGGGATAAGCCCTTCTTCAGGAATGAGGAAAGCGTGTCCAGCAGGCTAAGATAAAAGGTAGGGAGGAGGGACTGGGGGGAGGGGCGTTGGAGATGCGATAGCTGGAAGGAGGTCAAGGTGAGGGTGATAGGCTGGAGTGGGGTGGGGGCGGAGAGGTCAGGAAGAAGATTGCAGGTTAAGAAGGCGGTGCTGAGTTCGAGTTCTATCACCCTCACCTTGACCTCCTTCCACCTATCGCATTTCCAACACCCCTCCCCCAAGTCCCTCCTGCCTACCTTTTATCTTAGCCTGCTAGACACACTTTCCTCATTCCTGGAGAAGGGCTTATCCCCGAAACGTCAATTCCCCTGCTCTTTGGATGCTGCCTGACCTGCTGCGCTTTTCCAGCAACACATTTTCAGCTCTGATCTCCAGCATCTGCAGTCCTCACTTTCTTACTCTTCATGTAGTAATGCTCGTTTAGAATTGCAAATTTGTTCATGCCAGTCTCCATAGGAGACAAAAATGATGGTTGTAGTGAACTCTGCCTGTTGTTGAAGTTGGCACCTATACAGATGTCATGATGTTTTGTACTTGGATTCTGATCCACTTTCACAGGAGTTGCCTTATGAAACACTGCCACATTGCAGCAACGAACAGCAAGTGGCCACAAGCTTTGAGCAAAGCTGGAATCAAATGATGGAAGCAAAATTAAAGTTATGCCAACACTTGATATTCACTCCCCTTCTGCCTATATATCACCCTGAACCCCTTTCTGAAGTGCGGGGAGCGGGAAACTTGAACCCAGGCCTCCTAATCCTGAATAAAAATCAAAAGAATTGAGGATACAGTAAATCAGAAACAAAAACAGAAATTGCTGGAAAAGCTCAGCAGGTCTGCCGTTATCTGTGGAGGGAAATCAGAGTTAATGCTTTGAGTCGAGTGACCCTTCCTCAGAACTCTAGACCTGAAATGTTAACTCTGATTTCTCTCCACAGATGCTGTAAGATCGGCTGATCTTTGTCAACAATTTTGTATTTTTGTCTCCTCCTGACCCTGAGGTAGTATTTCTAACATTGCCCATTGCCCAACAGGACAGCCAAGCATGCCTTTTATATTTGAACAGTGCATGTTGGATTGCTGAAAAAAAAAACTGGCCTCTCCTTAATTTTGACCACCCAAGGCAAGGCCAGTGAATTATAAACAGGAGCAAGAGTCCTATTTTGGCCATGGATGGCCAGGTTACGTCTATGCTGAAAATGTGTTGCTGGTTAAAGCGCAGCAGGTCAGGCAGCATCCAAGGAACAGGAAATTCGATGTTTCGGGCATAAGCCCTTCATCAGGAATCCTGATGAAGGGCTTATGCCCGAAACGTCGAATTTCCTGTTCCTTGGATGCTGCCTGACCTGCTGCGCTTTAACCAGCAACACTTTTTCAGCTCTGATCTCCAGCATCTGCAGACCTCACTTTTTATTTTTTTTTTCCCCTAAACTGAGGAGACACTGAATCTCCTGTTTATTTTTTTTTTATTTTATTAAACAAGTTACAAAACAGTTTACAATAAACATTTACAGCTGTAAAGAAGACAGCAATTTTACAAGGGAGAGGAGCAGCAAAGCTAGGCCCCAAACCCTACCGTTTGACCATTTTACAGTGAAATGAGGACAACCCTCAAATCCCAGTTCCACATTTAACAAGACAGTGACAATGACATTCGTACATTAAACAGTACGGTTACATACAGAAGTGCAGACAATACAGACCCAGCAAGTCCCCACCCTTCCCACCTTTCGACCACTCTAAGGCAGCCCGCCCCTACCCACCTTCTGGCTAGACCTCACTTTTTACTCACAGGTTATGTCTATACCCATTGGCTCTCCAACCCTACTCACTTAACAGCCTCATAAAGGTGGGGGGCGGGGTGTGGATTTGTACAAAAGAAATTGGATGTTCAATCACAGTATGTGTACGTTAAGGGTGTTGTGGTACTTTATTGCTTGTGTGAGCTTAACGAGCAGATACTACACGGCAAAGTCACAGAGGTCTACATCATTGAGAAAAGCCATTCAGCCCATTGAGACTGCACTGGTAAAACAATAACTATCTAACTATTCTCATCCCATTTTCCAGCACTTGGCCCATAGCCTTCGCATCGCAAGTGCATATCCGCATACTTCTCAATTGTTATAAGGGTTTCTGCCTCTTTCACCATTACAGGCAGTGAGTACCAGACTCCCATCACCATCCTGGGTGAAAATGTTTTTCCTCATGTCTCCTTTAAACTCTCTGCCCTTCCCTTACATCTATGGCCTGGTCGTTGATCCCTCCATCAAGAGGAAAAAGTTTCTTCCTATCTATGCAATGTCCCGTAGAATCTCAATCATGTTCCCTCTCAATCACCTCTCCTCCAAGGAAAACAATGCCAGTCTATCCAATCCAATGCTACCTGGGTAAAAACTGTGAGGGAAACATTGTGAAGGTTAGATGGCACACAAGCAGCAGGAAGAAATAAGTCTTCCGAAGAACATTGTTAAAGTTAATGTTATGACGAGGTGTTATTGTTTTAGACTGGGATGTGAGAATGGGCAATTCTGAAGGATCAACAGGCACAGCCTACTGTAGTTTATCAACTTCACTTTAGGCTTCAATAAAGTGACAGAGACTAAAAGTTGGCTTCCTAATCTCACTTCTCTCCTGCCTCACATGGAAACTGGGGACTGAACATTCAATGGGAATACACCAGCAGCCCCCATTCCCCACCTCCCCATATGAGGCGTATTATGTGACGTTGACTGGAATCGTGGGAGGTGAGTGATGCAGCATAGCTGATTGGTGGAAGGTCTCGGGTGGCAGACCAGGACACCAAGAGGTTCTCTTGGTGGGCACCAACTTGCTTCAGAATCACAGAGCTGTTACGTAAGGAACAATGCATCCCTTGTGTCACAACCTCATCTTCTCCTGTACACTCTTCCTTTCCAGATAATACTCCACATTTCTCTCCAATGTCTCGTGTGAATCTGCCTCCACCACACTCTCGAAAGCCATAAAACTTTGAGCAGAATACGTAACAAAAAATGGATTTGGTTTAGAATGGCATCATGGTCAGCATACACATGGTGAGCCAAAGGGCCTGTTCCTGTGCTCCACTGTTCAATGTAAATGCACCTACTTCATGGGAAACATGCTCCCCATGTTGCTGTAGCTTCTTCAGCCAGTCATCTTAAAGCTGTGCCTTATCCTTCCAGACCCTTTCACCAATGGGAATGGTCGGTCCCCATTATGCTCTATCAAGACCCCTTGTGCAGACACAAGCCACCGTGTAGAGAGCTTCCACAATTCTGGCCCACAGTTCTTGTTTTTAAATTGCAAGTTAGTGTGTTTGAGAAGTCTCCAAACTAAAGCTATGGACTCTCTCTCATAATCAAGGTCAAGCTGCTGTGTTTTCCAACATTGGGAGGTGGGGCCTCCTATTGGCTCGAGTTTCAAGAGCCCATCCTCAATCCTTATGAGAAACAAGGCAGGGCAATGGAATTGAGGATTATCAGATCAGCCATGATCTTATTGAATGGCGGAGCAAACTTAATGAACTGAATGATCTGCTTCTGCGCCTGCATCCTATGGATGACAAGTTTGTCCTTTGGACACTGACCAACTATTTTCATTGAGGTCACAATGTGGTGACTGTTCCCCACATAAAACAGGCTTCCATTGACATGACCAGAGTCCTACTCTTGCAATATGTGTTTCACTGAAACTTTTGCTCGCCCTCATTGTTTTCTCTCAGGTTCATGAATCTTTTGACTCCCCCAGTTTTCAGTCTTTAGATTACTTACAGTGTGGAAACAGGCCCTTCGGCCCAACAAGTCCACACCGACCCTCCGAAGCGCAACCCACCCAGACCCATTCCCCTACATTTACCCCTTCACCTAACACTACAGGTAATTTAGCATGGCCAATTCACCTAGCCTGCACATTGGGAGGAAACCGGAGCACCCAGAGGAGACCCACACAGACACGGGGAAAATGTGCAAACTCCACACAGACAGTCGCCCGAGGCGGGAACTGAACCCGGGTCTCTGGTGCTGTGAGGCAGCAATGCTAACCACTGTGCCACCGTGCTGCCCGTAAATGTCTTCTGGTGACTTTTTGTTTATTTAAATCTGAGGAGAACGAAAGTTAAGGACAATCACCTTCTGCTTAGCAACAGCCTCCACAGGCTATTCCTTTCAAGGGTTATTGTATTCTCCAGGAAGTAAAAAAAGTGAGGAAAAGCTTATTGACATGAGGCGGGATAGATGAATGTACATTGGAGAAAGCCTTATAGGACCTACTAATATCCATGGAATCTGAAACCAGTTCTGGTTTTATAAATGTTAGTCCATGTAACATGTACCACAGATAGTCAGGTTCTTTAGAGTCAGATATCTTGAAGTTTGCTTACAACACTAAACATGACCATGCTATCACAGATTTACACACATTGTCTGGGATCTGTGTTTACTGATGGTGCAGAATATTACACACATGTAATGGACTAACTATAGACACCACACTGATTAAATTGCACACAGTGACTGTTGGTGAGGTCGGTTTATATCGTGAGACTGGAATATCAAATACCTTGATGTCATAATTATCTTACAGGTCTCTTTGGTCTGGAATCCATGCCATATTACAACAGAATCATACCTCAATGATTACCACTCCGATAGTCTCAGAACTATTGTGCATTCCCTGGTGATACATTCAAAACCTCTTCCAAGGCCAGGGAAGGTCTAACTGTGGCACTGCTGTCTTGAAACCAAACTCTAGTTGCTAGAGTCACAATATGGATAGTAAATCTATCACCTAATACTGAAGCAGTCCATCATTTAAGTCTGGACATACCCTGTTTGGAGAAGCGGAGGGAGAGTGAGGATCGCAGCTGCTGGAGAGTCAGAGTCAAAAAGTGTGATGTTGGAAAAGAACATTAGGTCAGGCAGCATGGGAGGAGCGGAAAAGGATATGTTCCAGGCATAAGCCCTTCATCATGAATGTTGGGGGAAAAATGGGACCAACAGAAGCAAAATATGATAGGAATTTCCAGAATATTTGCCTAACAATAATGAAGGAACTGTGTTATATATTGAAGACAGCATGGCCGAATGAATTAAAGAACAAATTGATGGCATTCCTGTGTGAAATATCTCCACGGAGGCCAGTATCTAGTCACCAAGTCACCCATTATTTGCAGACGGAACGTGCTCGAGATTGATCCAGCTTCCTCAGAGCCAGCTCTGAGGGAACTGAACCTCTGACACTCCTGTTTGTTTTTTTGCCTTTTTAAAAAAAATTAACCCCCACACTACTGCTCAACTGTGGTAGTACACTCCTATTTGTTTGTTTTTCCCCTTTTCTTTTAGTGTGTGCAGGTGTGAGACACAGTGAGAGACACAAGGTGCACAAATCTTTATTTGATTTCCACCACCAGGAAGATAGGAAACACCCGAGTGGCCAGTGACAAGCAGTGCCCTTCACAAAAGGGCAATGCAGTGAGATCAAACAGTGAAAGGGAGGGCAGGGATTAAAGCAAAATAGAGTTGGAGGGGCAAATAATGCACTCCACTCCCTGCGGCGCCCATCTCTCCCTGAAAACGCCAGGGTGTTGGTGGACACTGCATACTCCTTCTCCAAGGACACCCGGGCTCTAATGTAACCACGCAAGAGGGGCAGGCAGTTGGCCCTAACGACCCCCTCCACGGCCCGCTGCCTGGACCTGTTTATGGCCAGTTTGGCCAGGCCCAGGAGCAGACCCATGGGGAGGTCTTCAGACCTGCCCTCCCTCCTCCGTACCTGGTGTCCAAAGATCAGGAGCGTGGGACTGAAGTGCAACCAAAAGCAGAGGAGAAGGTTTTTCAGAAAAGAGAGAGTGCAAACGCCCACACCCAATATACACGGTCCACGGACTCCACAGCGTCACAGAACAAGCAGTTGGGCTGGGAGTCCGTGAACCACCTCAATCTGCGGTTGCAGGGGACTGCTGCATGCAGCACCCTCCACTCCAGCTCCCCAAGAGAAAGGAGGAGGACTCCTGTGTAGAGGGCCATCTACTGGGAATCCCCACGACCCGGTGGCAAATGGGCACGCCAAAGTGTGTCCAGACAGTGGATGAGGGAGAAGAGGTGGACGGTGTGCAGCAGTCTATACAGGGCACGCCTTTTTATGTCCTTAAAAAGAAAAAAGGACAAAATTAAAATTCCGAAGGCGGCTCAGGTTGTGAGGCCCGGGCTCCTGCGGGAAGTACAGGACCTTGGAGCCAATGTGAAATTCCGTCTGGGTTGGGGTGAGCGTGGACGGGATCCCACCTCACACCTGAGCGTCCTCCAACTGGTGCACTATGTCGGGTCCGAGCACCGCCGTTTTAAGAAGTCGGATGGCGGTGGCCACATACCGGACGTCTACCGCTGCCCTAATCGCTATGTCTTGCAGCAACGTCCAGCCCAGGCCCCCGGCACCCAGCACGTCCCCGACCCTGGTCACCTTCGCCGCCACGGCCCTCCCCTCCGACAGCCACTCGAACCCGTGAGTGAGTATGGAGGCGCGGATTCCTGAGCAACGGCTCCCTGACGACAGCCGCTACTCCTGCCGGAGGGGAGTCGCGACGCGATTCGACCATGTTCCAGACATTGATCAGGTCCTAATAAAAGACAGGCAGCACCTTGAGGGCGATCTCCAAACCGTCACGATCGACGAACAGGAGCTGCGTGTCGTAGTTGAGGTTATGCACCTGGCGGAAAAAATACGTCGTCAGGGCACACCACCTAGGAGGAAGCTCGACGTAAAAGGTATCGCTGCAAGGTCTGAAGGCGGAAGGTCGCGACCTGGGTGCGGAAGCACACCAGCGACTGACCGGCCGGGAGACTCAGAACCTGCGCAGCGACCCAGTACATCTTTCTGTCCCAGAAGAAGTCGACCAACGTTCTCTGGATGTCAGCAACAAAGCCAGGAGGAGGGATCAGAGTGACCAGCCGGTACCACAGCATGGCGGCCACCAGCTGGTTTATGACCAGCACTTTGCTCCTGTAAGATAGCACTCGGAGCAGTCCCGTCCAGCGGCCTGGGCGAGCCGTGGCTTTGGCCTCCAGCTCCTGCCAGTTGGCCGGCCAGGATTCCTCGGCTGGGCTGAGGTAGACCCCCAGGTGGTACTCCAGCTGAACCCCCGTAACTCCTCCCGCAGTCCACCCGCCACAGACGGACCAGTAGTCCGGAACATTTGGCCCAGTTGATCCTGGCGGAAGACGCTGCTGTGTACATGGCCTGGCACTCGTGCATCCTGCCCAGGTCAGCCGGGTCGGTGAAAGTGAGGAGCACGTCGTAGGCAGAGAGGACCACACCTGTGCCCACGCCGCGCAGAACCAGCCCCGACCACCTCCTCCGCAAGAGGCACAGGAAAGGCTCCACACACAGGGAATACAGCTGATGCATTCCTCCCCCGAAGTGAAGGGGCGCCATCAGGGACCCGTTAACTTTAACCAGACACTGACGGCATACAAAAGTCAGATCTGGGCGACAAACTGCGTCCCGAACCCGAATGCCCACAGAGTCCCGAGCAGGTACTCGTGATCGACCCCGTCGAACCCCTTCTCCTGGTCGAGAGACAGGAAGGCGCTCGGCAGACCAGCCCGTCGACAGAAATGGATCAGGTCCCGGACCAGGTGGACGTTGTCGTGTATCCTCCGGCCCGGGACCGTGTAGGACTGGTCCGGGTGAATCATGTGGGCCAGCACGGAAGCCAGGCGAGAAGACAACACCCTGGCAAAGATTTTGTAGTCCGTGCTGAGGAGGGAGACCAGACACCAGTTCTTCAAAGAATGAAGGTCCCCCTTCTTTGGCAGCAGGACGATGACCGCCCTGCGCCAAGAAAGGGGCAGCTCTCCGGCATTTAGACACTCCCCCAGGACCTGTGCGTAGTCACTCCCCAGGACCTCCCAGAACGCCCTGAAGAACTCCACAGTAAACCCGTCCAGCCCCGGGGATTTGCCCCTCGAGAGCGCCGGTCAGCTCCTCCAAGGTGACGGGAGCATCGAGCCTTTCGGCGTACTCCGGGCCGAACTGCGGCAGGTCCTCCCACAGAACTGAGCATCCTCGCCGGACGGATCCAGAGAGAACAGAGCCGTGTAATAGGTTCTGACGTGGGCCCTGATACCCTCCGGATCCGAGGCGAGGGACCCGTCATCGGCCAGCAGCACAAGGAGCTGCTGATGGGTGCCACGCCTTTTTTCCAGCGAGTAGAAGAAGGGGGAACCGCGGTCCAGGTCCTGGAGGAGCTGGAACCGCGACCTCACGTACGCGCCCCGAGCCCCGACGAGCTGCAGGTCCCGGAGCGCGGCCTTCTTCTCTTCGTACACCCCGCGCAGGGCCGGGTCCGCGTCGGGCTGACCGAGGCGTGACTCCAGGTCGAGCATCTCCCTCTCCAACTCCCCGATCCTGGATTTCCGCCTCTTCGTCGACCCCCTCCTGACAGAAGACACGGACGTGAGCCTTGCCCACGTCCCACCATAGCCTCAGGGAGGGGAAACTTCCCCGCTTCCTTCTCCAGCCGGCCCAGAAACAACGAAACAAGTCTCGGAACCGCTCGTCCTCCAGCAGCAGGTTGTTAAAGTGCCAGTACGCGGAGCCCAGCCTGGCGCCTAACGGAAGGAGTTCCGCCCACACCAGGTGATGGTCCATGCACGACACCTGCCGCATGGAGGCCTTCGGAAAACAGGAGGCGTACGCCCGCGAAACGTACAGGCGGTCGATTCTGGACGCTCCGACCCCAGGCCTCACGAAGGTGAAGGCGATGGAGTCAGGATGGAGATTCCGCCAGACGTCCACCAGGTCGAAGGACTTGACCAAGTCTCCCAACCTCCTCCCCGACGCCGAACTCATGCGGGCACCACCGTGGTCCCTGTCCTCGAGGACGCAGTTAAAATCTCCCCTGAGGACGACGCAAGCGAGGTGAGCGGACGTTTCTTCGAAGAAGCTCGCTTGCCTCGGCCCGGCCAGGGGAGCGTAGACGTTCACCAAGTGAAGCACCACGCCCCCCAGCCGAACCGTCAGGTGAAGCAAACGGCCTGGCACTGGCTCCCTGACCCCCAAGATCTCCGGCTGAAAATGCGGGGCCAACAAGATAGCCACCCTGCCAGATCTGTGGGTGAGGTGACTCACGTAGATCCACTCTCGCCACTCCAGGAACCAGGTGGCTTCGTCTCCCGGGATAGTGTGGGTTTCTTGCAGGAAGCACACCGCATACCTCCTGTCCCAAAGGGATCTGGAATCTGCGCTGTGACTCCCTACTGCCGTTGATGTTGAGGCTGGCTATAGTTGTCTCCATGTCGGAAGCATAGTGCAACCATCACCAGTACACACAGTTAAACTATATACATATTTACTGGGAGGACTAGAGAGGGGCACAGAGGTCCCTCGTCCTCACCAGGACTGCTCCCAGGAAGTTCCTGACTCGCTTTCGCTCGTTCACATCGAGCCCGGGCGCCTGGCGCGCAGCGTGGGCCGACCAATAAACTCGTTCAAAGGAGCTCCAGCGGTCAAGCGCCAGTTGGGCTCTATCCCAGCGACTCCGAGTTTCCTTGACAAACTCCCGGAGTTCCTCAAGGTGGATGAGGAGGAGATCGGTGGGGGGCACCTGGGACTCGAAAATGTCGCTGGAGACGGGCTCCTCGTCATCTCCGGTGTCCGCCACCGATCCTGAACCCTCCTCCGGGAGGTCGCCCTCGGTCACCGACCCCTCCCCCAATGAGAGGATGGGGGCTGGTCCGGCACCGCCAACTGGCCTCAAACCTCCAGTGACCCCACCCCAGGGGCACTAGCGGTACCTTCCTCAGCACACCCCTTCCTGGAATGCCCCGAGTTCAGGTCGTTGGGCGGCATAGGCTCAGGGCTCCGCACCTCTCCCAACACCGGGACGTCTGGCTCCTCGGGGGAAAAAAGGTCCTCCCCCCAGGTTCAAGGCCCCCGGAAAAACAGTCTGGGAGGGAGGAGCGAGGATAACACCTCCACCACTCCACAACATAGCAGAGAGTACACTACTGTTGCCTGCACCACAGCCCGTGTGGTTATCAAAGTTTCCCCCCCAGGGGCTGGAGGAGTTATCGCAGTGGAAGGCCTGGCTTTTGCCCCTGGGGGTTTGGACAGGTCAGGCCATGGTGCAGGACAGTGGAGAGGCACCGTTGGCTCACCCCGGAGAGGGGCAGCACTACTGGAGTATCGCTCCCCTCCAAGGGCTGGCACCTCTTCCCCAGAGGGGCAGTGGGGAATTTATGGGTCTTCCCCTCCCCACCCGCCTTGGTGGTCATGGGGCCCAAGGTACTGCCCCCCCCCCCCAGCCTTTCCCAGAATACGATTGGCTGGGGGAAGACAGGGGCACGGCCAGGGTGGGGAGGGTCAGCTGTGTCACTTCCTGCCCCGCCCCTGGTTTATCAGGTGATGGCGGGTGGGGTAGGGGCCCAGTTCCCTCTCCGGGGCCTAGAGACATGGTCGCTGCAGGAGGTAGGGCAGCGGTGGTTCCCCCCAGGTTAGTGCCAGGGGGTGGCTGAGGGGCCCCCAAGCCAGGTGCTGTGGCGCCAGGGGCAGGTGTTGAAGCCCCAGAGGTTTCTGTGGGGTTTGGGGCTGGGGTCAGGATCAGGTACGGGTTTGGAGGTTCGGGGGTCAGGGTTCCTGCGCCGGGGTGACGCTGGCACGGCCGCAGGGGTATTGTCGTGCTGGGGCGGGATGGGTCGTGGGCTAGGTGGAGGGGAAGGGGATGGGGATGGGGATGGGGATAGGGTGGTCTCCCCGTGAGCGGGCTTGATGCATTGCGTCTTCCTGAGCGCCTTCCGTGTGGTCGGACCCTCACCCCCCTCCCTGCCAGAGGCGGGGGCATTGGGAGCCTCCGGATTAGCCCCGGTGCCGGGGCTCGGTGTTGACTTCGGGGGAGGGGGAGTGGGTGTGGCAGCGCTACCCCCAGCCGTTGGTGTGGGCTGGGCAGTTCTTTCTAATATGCCCCACCTCGTGGCACAGGTGGCACCGCACGCCGTCCGCCGTCCAGAAGACGCGGTTGGCCGCGCCCTTGTGGAGGATGGTGAATGAGCCCTCCGTGACCTCCTCCCGGGCCAGGCAAATGAATACCTGGCGTCGGAAGGAGTATATGTGATGGAGGGCGGGGTCCTTAAGACCGAGCAGGAGCGGTTGGACACCTGACCGGATCTCCCCCAAGTTGTTGAGATGGGGAAGAAGGAGCTCACTGGCAATAAAGGGCGGGACGTTGGAGATCACGACCCTCTGGTCCGTGACCTCCAAAGGGTCGACGGGCAAATGTGTCCCGCCACAGTCAGCCCCCTCTCCACGGCCAGGTGGACCGCCTGCTCAGTCCTCAGGAAGAACACGGCCTTCCCGTACATGCGGGCTGCAGCGACGATGGCCAGTAGGCCGACCACACCAGCCATGGCCTTACTGCAGGCCTCGATGGTCATGTTGGGGCGGGGATAGGCCTTTACCCCCAGGCGTTTAGTCAGGTGCCTGAAGTGGGATGTGGTTGCAGCTGGGGTTGGGACAGCCAAGCCTAAGGCAACGGCTACCCCGCCGTAGGTGAGGCTGGGCCTTGCGACCTTTGGGCTCGCTATGCCAGTCGGGTCCCCAGGCAGCAGCAGCGTTGGAGGCAGGCCTCAGGCGAGACCCAGGTAGGCCCTTGGTCCCAGCGGTGGGGGCAGGCCTGTTGGGGAGTGTCCCCAAGGCAAGTCCCAGGCAGCCCCAAAACTTAGTCCCAGGCAGCAGTGGAGGTGGGCCTCTAACAGCAGTGACAGGGGTGGAGGTCCTGGGAGGGACCCAAGGCAAGTTCCAGGCAACAGCAGTGAGGCAGGCCCCAAGCAGTAGCAGCTGAGGCAGGTCAGGGTGGGGTCCCAGAGACCAGCAGTGGGAGTGAGCCACAACACTCCCTTGACCTGGGTGAGGCCCAGGCTGCAGCTCCAAAAGCAGGCCCAGAACTCAGAGCTCCCACCTCCTTCTACCTCTGCCTCCTCCTCCTTCCCCTTCTCCCCCCTTCTCCCTCCTTCTCCTTCTCCCTCCTTCTCTTTGTCGTCTTCCTTGTTTCCTTCCTTTCTTCTCAGAGTTCTCTGGATGTGTGGCAGCCAGTCCCAGAATCAGTTCCCCCTTCCTCTCAGACACCTTCAAAGGGGAAGAGTCCTCGCACACGCGCGCGCACACACACACACACTGATCCAGCTCAGAGTGAACAGAATCTCTAGCACTCCTGTTTGCATCTGTCAACCAGGGTTCCCTGATGGGACCAGATTATCAACCCCAGTCAGGGAACTTATATTCTTTGATGTCCACCTGGCTGACCTCATTACAATCACGATACCATGCATCCACCTTCCTCAGTCTTCCAGGTGATGAGGAAGCAGTCATTCACCAGGATGTTGCCAGCTATGGAAGGCTGGACTTATAAAGAAAGGCTGGGACTTGTTTTCCACTGGAGCGTAGGAAGTTGAGAGGCATCCTGATAGGGGTTTATAAAATCATGACAGGTATAGATAGCATTAATAGTGGGTGTCTTTTCCTCCAGGTGATGGAGTTTGGAGGTGGTGCTTTAGTGGCAGACGAATATGGTAGAAAAGTGCAAGTTGCCTTTTCCCACACTTTGTGCTGCAATACAATAAGATCCTTCCTTGTGATAGGCATGAAACGGGCATAAACTGTGCAGGGAATTAAACAGTAACACAGAACTATAGAGACATAGAGTATGGGAGCAGGAGTAAGCCATTCAGCCCTGTCAGTCTGCTCCTCCATTTCGGTGATCACAGCTGATCATCCAACTTAGTTCTCATTTTTTCCCCATACCCTTTGTAGCCCACATTATTTCTGACTCAAAAAGAGAGATAGCTAGTACAAGAGGGAAGCAGGACTTTACAGAACAAAACGTCGATTTAAAACCATCTCTAAGCGTTTGTGCAGTATTTATATACGTCACATTCTTTCGGTGTCAAAGGGTAGTCCTTCCCCTTATAGTATACACCCTTGGTGATACATAAAGTAATAAAGGAGAAAGCATTAATCATTTAAAAGAGCTTGTTGTAATTAATTGCAGAGATGGCAGTACACAAGTAGCTTGTGTGTCAGTGTAGCGTGTTACCATCCCACAGATTATCAGCTACTCTCTGGATGTCTTTTCTCTTCAACTGAACGCTACATAGAAATGCAATTAATGTCATTGCTTGTATGTTCAGTTAAGCATCATTGGAGTTGATCTCCTTTGCAAGTCCATCTGTGAACACATGCTTCCCTTTAAGTTTCCCAAAAGGGAGAATTATGAATAGTCGCTTCATAAAAGAGGAAGCTGTGAAGGATACATCAAGGAAAACAAGCCATCATGAATAGTTATAGTCAGGAACCACCCTTAACGTAATTAAATGTGATAGTATCATTAACAAAACCTTAAGTCAGCCATGCTAATTTGTCTTTCCTTGGTTTGATGGTCCATACACCTTCTTTGTTATAAAAAGTTCAGAAGTGATTCACCAGGTTGTTGCCAGCTAGGGAAGGCTTGATTTATAAAGAAACGCTGGGACTTTCTTTCATTGGAGTGTAAGAGGTAGAAAGGCGACCTGATAGAAGTTTATAAAATCATGACAGGTAGAGATAGTGTTAATAGATGTCTTTTTCCTAGGATGGGGGCTTTCAAGACTGGGGGCACATTTTTAAGACAAGATGGACTTATGGAGTTTTTTTTAAACACACAGGGTGGTTTTTGTCAGTAATGACTTCCAGGGTAAGTGTACAGGTGTATTTAAAAGACACTTGGATAAGTACATGAATAGAAAAGATTTGGAGGGATATGGGTCAGGAGCAGTCAGGTGGGATTAGTTTAGTTTGCAATTATGGTTGGCATGGACTGGTTGGACCAAAGGGTCTGTTTCAGTGCTGTATGACTCGATGCTAAATGTACTGACGGGCAAATTTGTTAAAACCTTTCTCTCCGAGTAGTTACCATGCAAGTCAGAAATATTAATTTTAGGTTTGTCTAACCAAGCTGTGACAGCTTCTAGTTTGGGTTGAATCAGCCAAACTCCCTTTCTATCTTTGAAATGGACAGCTGTGGTTTAGGTAGTGTCTGGAGAGGCACTGTAACAGCACAAATCAGAAGGTCAATGGAACTTATCAACACTAAATCAAAGTGTCTTTACTTGGGTTGATGATGCACGTCAGCCTCTGCTGAGGAAACCTCTTTTCAATGCCTGGTCTAATTACGTATTTGGTTAACAGCAGTAGAGGATGAAGCAGTAACGAATCTGAACAAACGAAATTTGCCCAAAGTTGTAACTTACTGCCTGGTAAAAATAGATAGAAATAGGCTAACCAGTCAATCAGGAGACAATGATGGGACATCTGTCTCCATCAGGATCTCAAACTAGTTTCCCCCTAGACCCCATCAAGACAATATGATTGGGTGCATGGAGCTAATAGCATTCTTAACATTGTCCTTCTCAGAACTATTATATTACACCATATCTTAACCAAGTCTTCTTTTTATCCTCCACAGTTTATATTTGCACATTTAGGTATAACACAACATTTAAATGCACCACTATCTCCTTAGGTCTCCAAGGTAAGAAGATAGAAAAAGGTAATTGGACCATAAGTCTACTCTCTCTCTCATTAGAGAGGGTGATGACTGGTGGTGGTTTATCCTGAGGGTCACCATGCCTGAGGCAAGAGCAGAGGTTGAGGAGGTGAGTCCTTTGTGGTACTTTCAACAGGTGTGGGAATTGAAGCCACGCGGTTGGCATCATAGATTTCTAATTTCACAAATTCAGGCAATCTGGAGGCTTCACAATTGTTCCAGAATATGTCCTCTTCAGACTTGGACAATTGGTTGTTGTTTGACTTGAGAACTGATGACTTTGATTCTGATCTTCTACAGATCATTTCTCTGATGGAGAATCTTTTATCTCTTGGATGTTCTTTGCCCCATGAATACATTTCCTCCTAAACCCAATAGTTGGTCCATTATCTATGCTAGAGGACCTTTCCTGACTTGCCTTCACAGTGGAACTCTTCCCTGCTAATTCAAGTAATTATCCCTTTCCATCACATGGGGAGACATTTAACCTCATGAATGGCCATTACAGAAGCCAATTGAAACAAATACTTCCTTCTTTGCTGTATTGTGAATTTTCAGACCAAGCACTTAGTTTGATTGTGTCCTGAATCTATCAACATTGGATTGACTTCCATGGAGCCCTATGTAGCTCATTTTTATTTTGTTCAAGCAAATCTTTACATTCGATAGTCTGGAAGCTAATTTGTTGAGTCAGTTGAACATCTTCATTCACCTTCTGTATTTGCTTTCTTTGTGAGCTGGACATTTTCATATCCTCAAATGCAATTTTTAGAGATGGGTGCTTACATCAGTGGCAGTGACTGGGAGTTAATACTAAGTTTTCTTTTAGAAATAAAGGTCTGAAATGTTCCTCTTGAGTTTCTGTTTGGCATGTCATCTGGCAAGAAGATCAAAGCTGGTCTGCCAATTTGTTCATTAGTCTCCTTTGGTATCTGAACATTTCAGATATGAAGACACCTCGATGAGCTCAAGTGGGTTGTACTGCTCATTCTTGATCTCAGTATTATCTTCTTCTGGCAAACTTTGCTGATTTTGGCCTTCCAATTTTTTCTTCAGAGATAGGAACAGAAAACATTTCCACAAGCCCTGTAAACACACTGGCTTCCTTTCTGTTGGCAGTATGAAATATTGCTCATGCCACTGAAGATATATAGAATCTCTTTCTTTTTATGTCTACCATGAATCCCTAAGATAAATTCTACTTGTTGCCCTTTGACCAATTGGCCAACATGGTTGGTTCCTGGACAGTTATTCTCTTGGAACTAATTGAAGACTTTCTGCTGCTGCATAAATATTGAGGTTAAGCAATATATGCAGACACAAAATTATGAATGGATTGTGAATTTCATTATACTTTCAATTGTTTTCTGCTGTTATTGTTGCAGAGTTACATAGTATATCTTCAATCTTGATGATTGCTCTACCCAGATCATGTACTTTCATCTCTGCATACTATAACTTCTGTTTCTTCAGCCATTGTATTTGAAAACACTTGACCCTCGTTAAGCTTAAGGTTAACAAGATTTTCATTGTCACAAACATATTCTGTCAAATTTTCAAATGGAGATAGTTGTATCACATTAGCATCTTTGTTCAAGTAAGTATTTAGCTGTTTGCCTGCTCTGACACAATGTCCTTCTGGTAGTGACCTGAAGTCTGATAGATGCAGCAACCTTTTGCCATCGTTAAGCACATTTTATGCCGGTGAGGCTTTTTGGTTCCAGTGTTACCACTGATTCTAAGCATCTGCCATTTAGTCACTTCTTTTTGTTTGTTTATTGCATGAGTCTTGAGAGCATTTGTAGCTTTTAAAGTGGAGAGATCTATTGCTCCTCTGTAGTAAATTCTTCCTTCTCTTCTTGGGGTTTGTCTGTGAATTTTCCTGATTTCTGCTTCCAGCCCAATGCAAACTGCTTTATCCAATGACAACTGTTCTTTGGGCTGTAATAGATCTTTCAAAGACTCACCGACAATTCCAACAATATGAATTGTTGGAATCCAAATTTCAAAAGCTCCGCTGCTGGTTTTCCACTCATCTGTACTGACGTAATTTATGGATTCCCCTGGATTCTCAATCCTTCTGGTAAACCTTGCCATTTCCAGATTGTTGTGAGAACAGAGTAATTATCAAAAATTGTTCAAGCTTCTTCTAAAGTGTCTACACCTTTTTAATGATTTATATTATCATTAATGCATTGAAGAATATCCATGAATAATGTATTTACTTGTTCATCTTAAGATTTAATATTCAATTTTGAAGCAAATCTATATCTTAAGAATTATTTTTTCTAAGATATCCAACCTTGTGTTCTCTTTGGCCCAACCCTGACACTAAGTTTTTGAGGTAGCATATTTGTTCCTACCGGTGTTTTCTGAATGTTGTTATTATTCTCAACACTAGAAAGTTATTGTTGAGGCAGTCCCTCAACAGTTATTTTCTAATGATGTTTCAACTATTAAATAACAATACAGTATCTCTGTATTGTTTGCTGGGAGTTTTCCTCTCTCTTCTGTGATCAAAATGTTTTACCTTCCCCAGCCTAGGAGGCTACCAGCTTCTTCATGAGCAAAATAGATGCCTTTTCCAATGCATTACCTTCTCCACAATTTTCCAAATGAGTTCTGTATCTCTAATCCTCATAAATCTTCCCATTAAATCCATCATTTAGATTAAACATTTTCTATCATTGTCTATGCTTTAAAATTACTCCATTTTTTGTCAGACTCCAAATTTTAAATCTTTTCAATTGCTTTTCTGTAGACTTTCATCTACACAGCCCCTCATTCCAAATGCTACAGCCTCTCTGTTAATTAACTGAATGAACCTTGAAGCCATTGTAAAATGTGGTGTCCGATATTGATAGAAATGAAGTGTTCCATCTTACTTTTATCCTTCCCATCTTCATTTTTGCACAATTAATTTTAGTCCTTTTCCCCATGCCTACAGGGAACTTTAACTTAATTTCTGGAGCTCCGAAACAAGTTGACAATATGCGTAATGTATAACACTCTTGATCTGATTGGCAATCTCTGTAAATATTCCTTAGCAACACAAAGTAAGGAACACATTAATTTCATTTAAGGAGCATCTTACTGTGGTTTCAACGTGCCATTAAGAGATGTGGTTGGTGGGGGGTGGGGGGGCAACCGGATCATGTGATATTGCATAATTTCTGAAGTTGTATACAGCGTTGTATTAAATCGCTGGCTGTTCATTGTTCTCAGTGGCTGTGTGGTATTATCGTCGATATTAATCCAGAGACCTGGGTATTGGCCTGGGGACCTGGGCTTAAGTCCTGCTAAGAGAGGGAGTAGCACCAATGCTGTCAAAAATTACTGGAGAAAATGTTTGTGAGAAGGAATGAGGAGGATTGCAACAAAGAATATTCCATTTGCCGCACACAGACAGGCATAACTGGGGTGCATGCAGGTACCCATGGCCATACCTTTGATCTGTCTAACCTATCAGTGACTGCTGTCTGACTCTATTCAGTTTCTGCAAATTGTTTTAGTTCTATGTTTCACTAGTAAAGACTATTCCATCCTCTCTTCTTTCACAGTCTCTTACACATGACGGCTGGTATGACACTTATCATTATATACATCACCATCACACTGACATATCTGTTCTCATTATACTGAATCCTTTAGGACAATTCTTAAACCTACTTCTTTGACTAAGTTTGGCCTAATACATCATGTAGCTCAATGTCATATTTTGTTTTATAATATTTCTATGAAACACCTTGAAAAGTTCTATTATGTGAAAGGCACTATATATGCTGTTAATGCTTTTGAAATATGAAAACAAAATTGCAAAAATGGTAAAATTTGGCAGCAGTGTTTCCCACTACAGCAGCCAATGGTTGGGATTTCAACCCAGTCCATAAAACCTGAAAGTGAAAACCAGTCCCATGGTCACCATCCATGAAACTATCATCAATTGTCACAAAAAAAAAGTAATCTGATTCACTTAATGTGTTTTCAGGAAGGAAATCTTGTGTTTAACTGGTCTAGTTTATTTGTGACTCCAGACCCACAGCAAAGTGCATGACTCTTAACTTCCCTCTGGAAACAATCCAACAAATCATTCAGATTCGAGGGCAATTAGAGACTTAACCAAAGGCTGACCTTACCAGATTTCATAGAAGAATAAAAGGAAAAGAGCAGAATTTCCGACCTACAGCACATTGTCTGCAGCGGTATGAGAAAACAGCACGGTGGCTCAGCAGTTAGCTTTGCTGCCTCACAGCACCAAGCACTTTGGTTCGATTCCATCTTGGGAGACTCTGCTCATTCTACTCAACCATTCTCCCCGCGTCTGTGTGAGTTTCCTCTGGGTGCTCCAGTCTCGTCCCACAATCCAAAGATGTGCAGGTTAGGATGATTGGCCATGGGAAATTGCCCATAGTGTCCAAGGATGTGCAGGCAAGGTGGATTATGTACAGGAAATGCAGGGTTAACAGGGATAGGCTGGGGTTAGGGTGGATCTGGGTGGAATCCTCTTTGGAGGGTCGGTGTAGACTAGGTGGGCTGAATGGTCTGCTTCCACACTGTAGTGACTCTAAGACAGTTCACCATCATCTTCCTCAGGGCAACTCAGAGCATGTAATAAATGCTTCCCCAGCCAGTGCCTCCCATCTCCCTTGAGTGAAGTATCAACAAGAAAGAGCTCAGCTGCAGACTGCCTGTAACTGTACACACGTGGTACTCACTTCAAGCAACAAACAATCCTTAAAGATAGAGAAGGATCATGCCTCATCTCAGGTGGATGTGAAATATTTGAAGTGAATGAAGTGAAATGGGTTGGGGTAGCGGTGATTCTGGATATGGGTTTGGACACTGGGTTTATCTTGATCGGTAAGGAGGGTAAAAAGTATGTATTTAGTCAATCGTGAAGAACAATCTCACAGCATTCCCAAGCGCCAATTCAAACTGGTTCGAGAATGATAAGAAGTGTCATACCAGAGCACAAACTGAAAACAGTGACTTTTTCACACTTATGAATCAGAGAATAAACTACTAAAACCTCAATGTTTGGAGGGATCTGAGATTCAAACTAACTGTTTAAAAATAGCTCAGTACAAAGTTAGCTTGAGCATTAAAGTTGTGCAAGCACAGATTGGTATCATCACATAGTGATTCAAGGACGTTATTTTTACTGGGAGTGGTTGACTCATCACATCAAATCCACTCAAAACACAATACAACATCATAACTTCGAAGAACGGAAATGTTTGTCTTGGAAGACCTCTTGGGGAACCCTTAAGAACTTGCACAACTTAAAACGGAAGACAAAAAGATCAGGAAAGTTGTTTTATTCCATTTGTTCATGAGATTGGGCATCGCTGCCTAGGCCAGCATTTATTGCACACACCCATTTGCAGAGACAGGCAGCTAAGAATCAACCACATTGCTTTGGATCTGGAGTCACATGTCAGCCAGACCAAGTAGGATGGCAGATTTCATTCCATGGAGGTCATTAGTGAATTAGATGGTTTTTGACATTGATAATGTTTACCTGGTCACCATTACGCTAACTCAATGATAGGTATTTATGGGATTTACATTTCACCATCTGCCGTGGTGAGATTCAAACTGATATCCCCAGAACATTAGTCTCGGGTTCTGCATTACTCATCCAGTGACATTACCACTGCCGCCTCCTAACATGTGCAATCTGCAAATCAATGAATTATTTACAGTACAAGGAGTTTCTGGGTTTAAAAGATATTTGCAAACAAGTACCCACGAATAAAAATGTTAGCAAGAATGCATCAAATAAGGTAGAAAGATGAAGGCTGTGCAAATGACATATTGTACACATTGTGTCTGGAGAGTGAGTAGAAAAGGAAGTTCCAAATGTACCATATTGTCCTGTCTTAAATCTCACCATTCCTAGTTTCAAAGATAAAATTTACCTATTATTTCAGACCTTGTATCTACTTACTGAGTTACTGGAACACATACTAAGACTAACCGGTCAGAAATCACAGGATCTCTATCGTGTAGAAGATGGCCTTTTGGCCCATTAAGTCCACACCGATCCTCTGAAGGGTGTCCCAACCATACTCAGCACCATATTCTATCCCTGTAACCCTGCATTTCCCATGGCCAATCCAGCTAACCTGCACATCTTTGGACTGTGGGAGGATATCAGAGCACCCGGAGGAAACCCACGCAGACATTGGGAGAATGTGGGGCTAGATTAGAGTGGTGCTGGAAAAGCACAGCAGTTCAGGCAGCATCCGAGGAGCAGTAAAATCGATGTTTCGGGCTGGTTTCCAACATCTGCAGTCATTGTTTTTACCCTGTTTTTACCATTGAGAGAATGTGCAAACTCCATACAGTCACCCGAGGCTGGAATCAAACACAGGTCCCTGGTGCTGTGAGGCAGTAGTGTTAACTGAGTCACTGTGCCATCCCAAAAAATCTCTTAAGAATAATAGAATCTCTACAGTATGGAAGCAGGCCATTCAGGCCATCGAGTTCACACTGCCCCTCTGATTAGCATCCCACTCGGACTCATCCCCGAGAGCAGGCTGTATCTTTGACGTGAAATGGATATTTTAACTATAATCTGCAATTATAAGCACCTCAAAATGCCACGTGTGCTGCATTAAAAGAAACAGACCTGTATTGTACTTTATGTAAACTAAACTTTGAACCATTTTGTAACATCAGTCTGTATTTTCCCCTGCCCACGTTTCCAAGAGTTGGACTATGGGACTTGCATGGGATGAAGTCCACACATATGGGCAAAATGATGCCATGGTTTGCCTAGGAAACTGTGCTGCTCTTACCGCTTGTCATTTGGTAAATTGGAACAAAATACAGGTTGGAGAAAGTGAGGACTGCAGATGCTGGATACCAGAGTTGAAAAATGTGGTGCTGGAAAAACACAGGAGGCCAGGCAGCATCCGAGGAGCAGGAGAATCGACCTTTTAGGGCATAAGCCCTTCAGGAAATGAAGAAGGTCTTATGCCTGAAACGTCAATTCTCCTCCTCGGATGCTGACTGGCCTGCTGTGTTTTTCCCGCACCACATTTTTCAACAAAATGCAAGTTGACAGTCAACTGATTTGGATGCACAATGGCCACCAAAACCTGACACGGGATTCGAACCTGAAGCCACAGGCCCAGGTTTACGGTCTTTTGAACAATGTCACAAGAACTCCTGTTATGAAGCAGTTTTATTAATTTTACAATATGAATATCTTTGGGTAAACTTTGCAAAGCTTCTGAACACTGGCATTAGGCTGAAATAGGGGTCAGAAACCTGTGATGGGTCAGACACAGTCACTCAATTGACTCAGTGGTCAATTAATGGCAAGAGTCACCTCAAGGCAAGGCATTCCACACCCAAACATCTTGTCATGTGAAAAGGTTGTTTTCTCTAGACACATTTGCAAATCATTCTAAATCTGTCTTCTCATTCTTGATCCTTTACCATCAGTACTGTTCCTTCGGTTTTATCAAGATACTCATCGCATTGGCAGTTCTCGCTGATGGCAAAGCACTGCCCCAACAGGATGAAAGAAATTCAACAACTCTGTCATTCTGCTGCTGTGCAGGAAGTGGATCGGCAGTTGTCTGATTGCCAAACCAACCCGAGTTTATGAAAACTTAATCAGGAAGCCTCAGGCAACTGACTGTGTGGAGTTTGCACATTCTCCCCGTGTCTGCGTGGGTTTCCTCCGGGTGCTCCGGTTTCCTCCCACAGTCACAAAGATGTGCAGGTCAGGTGAATTGGCCATGCTAAATTGCCCGTAGTGTTAGGTGAAGAGGTAAGGGTGGGTTGCGCTTCGGCGGGTCGGTGTGGACTTGTTGGGCCGAAGGGCCTGTTTCCACACTGTAGGTAATCTAATCTAAATTTTTAAAAAAACACACCAGTGTTTACATTTGAAAGTAAATCGTGAATCCAAAGTGCAGAGTTCATTGGAAGAACTGGACATTGAGATTCCCCTAGACTTGGAGTCACACTTGCCCTGGCTGATCTTGTCTTCCATTCCACCAATGAAATCCATTGTAGAATACCACAAACTTGCCCAACTAACTGGCGACACAGTGGCCTATTGCCAGTAGCAGTTGAGGGGTATATATTGATGAATGGGAGGGAGACCAACAAGTCTCAACGTGTAAATAGCTATGTCATCCCCTACTGCCCAGATCGTGGATAACTCTGGATAAATGTAACGTCAAATTTAGCACCTCATTCAGCAATTTGCAACTCCTCTGCTTGTGATTCTTGGCAAAAATGTTGAAATGGGTGGCTGAATTCTCAGGGAAAGGTCAGTGAATTGCCCTCCCCCATGTTTTACACAGCTCTAACCATTGGTATATGGGAGTAGAAGGAGGCCACTCAGCCCATCGAGCCTGCTCCTACATTGAACCAGATCTTGGCTGATCATCTATTTTAATACCACCTTCCCACGCTATCTCTCAAGATATTTAATCTGATTAGATTCACTACAGTATGGAAAGAGGCCCTTTGGCCCAACAAATCCACACTGACCCTCTGAAGAGTAATCCCACCAGACCCATTCCCCGACTAATACACCTAACACTATGGGCAATTTAGCACGGCTAATTCACCTGATCTGCACATCTTTGCACTGTGAGGGGAAACCGGAGCACCCGGAGGAAACCCAGGCAGAGGATGTGCAAGCTCCACACGGACAGTCACCCGAGGAAGGAATCAAACCTGGGACCCCGTGAGGCAGCAGTGCTAACCACTGAGCCCCCATGCCGTCCCAGAATCTCTAGGAATCTATCAATGTCTGCCCAACTCCCTCCCTGCCACAAAGCATGGAATCATAGAAAATGGGTGGAGTAGGCCATTCAGCCCTTCGAGCCTGCTCCACCATTCAGTATGATCACTCAACTCAGTCCCCTGTTCCCACTTTCTCCCCTTACCTTTTGATCCCTCAATTAAGCAAGAGCAGAAAGCACATCGATAATTAAACAAAAAGGCCAACTGGACTCATTATAAACTTGTTAGTTAGTTAGCACGACAGACAAGGAAACAATTCAACAGGTGAGTACATAAGACAAGGTCAGACTTGGTGCTGATATGGATAATTAAAAGTGCAGAGAACTTCCGTCAGAACCTCCTCATCAGAGAGGAACTGCTTCTGTTTGAAAGTGCCATGCGACAGGAAAAGCTAGTGCCAGTGACGCGCTTCCTTGCCAGTTCAAAACGATTGGAGATTTACATGGAATCAGTGACAAACTTCATTCACAATGTTGCCTCTCAGGCATTAGTTCTCTGTCCTCAGCTGACCTACTATTGCATACCTGCAGAGAATCGTAGGTCAGTGGGCTATATATATCCTCTACCGAGCAAATGGCTCTTGCGTGCATGCCTTTTGATCAATACTTTAATTCAACGCTGCGCCAACTTCCCTCATCAAGCTACACCTGGAGTTAACTATTCTCATTCTTCTTGTGTTTAATACACCTCAATTCAAACTTACAACTTGGGATTTATCCATCACCGGGACATTATGGACACGCAACATTACCGAACACTCAGGCACACCGAGTTTAAACAGATTAGCATGAAGTAAATGTTCAGAATTTGCACTGAAAACAAGTACATGTCAGATGATTCTGTGAGAAATAATGATGACCCTGGAGTGTGGGTATTGATGGGAGAACCATCCTGACTGCACAAAAAAAACACAACAATCAGACAAAATTACGCTATTTTACCACAGACATGGAATCGATATGGCCTGGGCAAATTTCCGTCATTCTCTTGCTTCAGATTTCTTTTGAAAATTTAGGATTAATAACAAAGTCCATCGAAAATGCTTTTAAAGTCCACACAATGAAGGAAAACACAGCTGTCACTGAGGATTAAAAACTGGGCCTGCAAACCCAACATCCAAAATCAAATGAAAGTAATTGCAGAGGAAACCGCAAGTCTTGTGACAACAATGGATCAGCACAGCTAACAAAATTGAGGCATAGCAAGAACCAGCAGGAAAAACACAACATGCCCCTCTTTTGCCCTCCCCTATTGCATGATGGAATTGAAGAAATTACGACTTTGCATCTGTGCCATTTTAGTAATAATTCAAAACTAAGTGCAAGGCCAGGTTCTCCCATCACACTTACTTCCCCCGATATCTTTCTCCCTCCGAGCTGACAGGAGACCACAGGCCCCAGTAGCTACCCAGTCGGAGAAAGATAAAGGAATGCAAGTATTGAGAGGCGGCAGATCTGTACGGTATGTCAGCCCTTCTGAGCTGAGAACAAACTGATTGACTAACAAGGATAGGCTTGGATGAATTGAGACACTAGGAACAATACCCCTCAACTCAACACCTTAGAGAAAATCAATTATTTTTAATGAATAGACAGTCAGTATTGACAGACATTTGAATTCTATCAAAGGGAAGAAATGGGTGGGGAAGCTTTTTACTCCGATCAGTCTGGTAGATGGGTTTAATGCTGCTATTCAACAACAGTGTCTAGCTGTTGTCATTTTTTTTTGTTTGATCAAAGGAGCCCCTACTGACATTGAGAAGTAACAATAGCTACTTACAGTGGCCAGGGATGTCGGTTCCCCTTTCCAAGATCCCGACTGTGTCGCTGTGACAGGAGAGATGCAGGAAAAGCAGAGAAAAACCGAGAAAGCAGGCAGGGATGAATCTGAAGCTCCGTGTTCTGCCAGCTTTTGTATTTAGCTGTACTCTGAGCAGTACTGTTAGCTACAGGCATGCTCTGTGCTGAGTGGGTCACATGACTCCCAGCTGAATGACCTATCAAACCCCAACCTTATATAGAGAATGGCAAGGCAACAGTCAGGAGATAACATTTTTTCCAGATTGCTCTTGTGCTAAATCATTTAAGCTCCATTCTGTTTTGCACCCAACTTAGTTTGCAGGGAATGCCATCTTATTCTTGTAACAGCTCTGTTATAACATCTAAATTATATCTTGTTTGAAAATTATTCATGGTATAAATGTCTCATGGGCAGTGCTTAACAACAGGATAAGAGAAACTGTGTGGAATGTAATCTTTCAACTCCTCATAAAGTGACCCTCCAATCGAAATGGCTGCTTGTGTAGTTTGAATTAATAGTTTAAATCACTGAAATAATAAAACACCTGTGTTATTAAAACTCTGACTAATGTACTTTTGAGGATTATCACTTCTCCAGAAAATTTATGCTGTCCTCCTTGGTTTAATACCTGCTGCAAAATATTGTCATTACAAAAGGAATTCTTATCTGTAACCACCTTTATTTTTAAGGCCAAGTTTCAACCCTCTGTTTTTATCTCTCACATTTAAAATTATCAATGTTGCTTCCATAGACTTTTCTGTCTGGCTCAGTCCACAGTCACCCCTGAGTTAGAGGACTAAGAGTTCAAGGCCCACTCTACAAGACGTAGAATGATAGAATCCCTGTAGTGTGGAAACAGGCCCTTCAGCCCAGCAAGTCCACACTGATCCTCCGAAGAGTAATCCACCCAGACCCATTCCTCTATTACTCTACAATTACCTTTGATTGATGAACCTAACTTGCAACATCCCTGAACACCATAGGCAAGTTAGCATAGCCAATTCACCTAACTTGCACATCTTTGGATTGTTGGAGGAAACCAGAACACCTTGGGAAAACCTATGCAAACACAAGGGGCATGTGCCAACCTCACACAGATAGTCACCCGAGGCTGAAATTGAACCCGGGTCCCTGGCACTGTGAGTCAGCAGCGCCAACTACTGAGCCACTCTGGTGCCCGAAAAACCTGTGAAGTAACAACTGGGCTGACACTTTCGTGCAGTACTGAGGGAGTGCTGCACTGTTGATTGAGCCATTAAACCAGCCACTCATATAACTGGGACAGTTCTCCCAGTAGTATTGGGAACAATATGGAAATATCATTATCTGGTTATCATTGCTGCTTGCTATGAGCAAGTTGACTGGTAGGCTTGCTTGTCGATAGTACCTAATTAGCTGGAAAATACTTTGAGATGTTCTTATGTTTGTGAAATATTGCAATGTGAAAGATTGCAAGTCTTACTGTCTTCTTTCCTCTCAACTGTAAATGCATCATCTTTAATGCTCTCCATTCTCATCATGTTCATTTAAGATTCCAACATGTACACGCTCATTTTCTGGGAACTGAGAGTTGCAGAGGTCCTAAACTTTCTCAGAATGCATTAGGTCCTACAATAGACTGACTTGAAAAGAAAACAAGATTGGTATCATCTGAACAACAATTGTTTTCGTCTTGTCTCCTTCAACAAAGGTATTGATGTTTTGCACCACAGACTCTAACCTTCAACAATGTTTCCCAATGTCTGCCTGCCAATAGTATATATCACCAGTTTCACTGCAGGAGCAAAGTTTTCTTTAAAATTATATTTTTCCTTCAAAGTTACTAAACATTGGGACAACATCCCTGACCTGGAGTTAAAATTTACCAGCAATTTAACAATTTATACAAGGTTTCCATGACTAAACAATTGCTAAGCACTCTATAAAATAATGTTGGGAAAGTCATCTCCAATAAAAAATAATCTAAACACCACCCCTTCACCTTTAATGGCATTGTAATCGCTGAATCCCCACTATCCTTGGGCTACTATTGATTTGGAAACACACTGGACTCACCATATAAATACAATGGCTATAAGAGCAGGTTAGAGGCTAGGAATTCTACAGTAAGTAACTCACCTCCCAATTCCCCAAAGTCTGTCCACCATTTACAAGGCACAAGTCAGGACTGTGATGGAATATTCCCAGTTTGCCTGGATGGATGCAGCTTCAACAAGACTCAAGATGCTCAACACCATCAAGGACAAAGCATTCCACTTGATTGGCACTGTATCCAAAAGCATCCAGCTCCTCCACCAATGGAACTCAGAAGCAGTGGTGTGCACTGCAGAAATTCACCAAAGATTCTTAGACAGCGCCTTCAAAACCCATAACCTCTTCCATCTATAAGGACAAGGATAGCAGATACATGGGAATACCACCAACTGGAAGTTACCCTCTCAGCCACTTACCATCCTGACTTGGAAACATTTTGCCATTCCTTCACAGTTGCTGGATCAAAATCCTGGATTACCCACCCTAGGGGTATTGTGCAGAGGAAACACAATGGTTCAAGAAGGCTCCCTCATTTCCACCTTCTCAAGGGGCAACTAGGGATGAGCAATAAATGCTGGCCCAGCCAGTGACATCCAGGTCCTGCAAGTGAATAAAAAAAACAAGAAATCCAGATGCTGGAAATCTGAAACAAATGAAAACAGGAAGTTTCTGGGGAAACTCAGCAGGTCTGACAGCATCTGTGAAGAGAAATCAAAGTTAATGTTTCAGGTCCAGTGACCCATCCTCAGAACCCTGCTTCTGATTTACAGTATCTGCAGTTTTTTTTGGTTTTTATCAAGTCAAATGTTATGTTTTCTTGGAGATTTGTTTTGCCAAAATTTTACATTAGGAATTCAAACTTAAGTTTATTTAATTAAAATTTGTTAATTATTAATTAATAATTAAATTAAATTTATCAGAACAAAATAAATGTGTTGAAGTTGGGACATAATTAGTCATTGCGTCTATGAGTTGGGAGGTCATTTTGTGGCTGTACAGGGTATTGGTTAGGCCGCTTTTGGAATACTGCGCTCAATTCTGGTCTCCCTGCTACAGGAAAGATGTTGTTAAACTTGAAAGGATTCAGAAAAGATCCGCAAAGATGTTGCTGGGCTTGAGCTATAGGGAAAAGCTAAATTAGCTGCGGCTAATTTCCCCAGAGTGTTGGAGGCTGAGGAATGATCTTAAAGATGTTTACAAATCATGAGGGGTCTGGATAAGGTGAATAGACAAGGTCTTTTTCCCTGGGTGAGGGAGTCTGAAACTAGAGTACAAAGCTTTAAGGTGAGAGAGGGAAGATTTAAAAGGGACCTGAGGGGCAAAGGGTGGTGCGTGTATGAAATGTGCTGCCAGACAAAGTGGTGGAAGCTGTTATAATGACAGCATTTAAAAGGTATCTGGATGGGTACATAAATGGGAAGGGTTTAAAGGGATATGGGCCAAGATATGGCAAATGGGGCTAGATTAATTTAGGATATCTGGTCAGCATGGATGAAGGGTCTGATTCTGTGCTGTACGACTCGATAACTCTATGACAGAAATAGAGTCCTTCAATCTATAATAGTCATGAATAAATACAATAGGAAATTCTGGATTTTTTTTATTATCAAAGAATGGAGAGCTTGCAAACATAAGGTGTCATTGAGATGTGTAGTATAGATGTACTGAAGGTAAGCTGAATACGTATGTAAGAAAGGAAGGAATTGACCAATATTGGATTGACCAGTTGGATGAGAAAGGATGGGGGTAAGTTTATGTGAAGCATAAACACAAAGAACTTTTTTTACACAAAAGGTGGTACGCATGTGGAATGAGCTGCCAGCAGAAATGATTGAGGCGTGTACACTAACAACATTTAAAAGGCATTCGGACAAATAATGGATAGGAAAGGATTAGAAGGATATAGGCCAAGTGCAGGGAAATGGGGTTAGCATGGACCAGTTTGGGCCAAAGGGCCTGCCTCAGTTCTGTAGGACTCTATGACCAGCATAGAGTTGTTGGGTGGAATGGCTTGTTCCTGAGTAAATACTTTGTAATGAAGGAAATAACAGAATGGCTCTTCAGCATATATTCCACCTGAGTACATTCGAAATACAGAATAAAATATGACTTGACCTAGCATACCAAAGATGCCTTGACAGTGTTATACAATCAGCACTCAGTTATTAGAGAAATGGCAAGTGGAATGTTGAGGTGACCAGGAAAGCATCACCTTCTCCAATCTCTCCCCTGAACTGAGGAGAGGCGGCTCTCAGTTTAAACCCCATAACTCTTCTCTCTTTAATGGAAGAGGATTCTCTAAGAACTTGGTGACTACTTATTTTCACTTAAATGGTTTGTTTCCACAGACTGAACCCGACAGTCAATGATTATTAAGAAATGATTGTGCAATTAACTTTCTGAATCCCTGTCCTTTTTAATAGTTCTGGATGTAGGTTTGCTCGCTGAGCTGGAAGGTGTGTTTCCCGACGTTTTCGTCACCATACAAGGTAACAGAGGAAATGATGTCACCGCAGGAAATGACATCACCAACCCAAGAAACTCAAGCATATAAGTAGAAAGTGGGCTACATAACCAGTGCTTCATTCGGAGGCTCACTGAAGATGTTACCTAGTATAGTGATGAAACGTATGAAAATGAACCTTACAGCTCAATGAGCAAATCTACATACAAAACCTTAACCTGAGCTATGAATCTTCTCAAAGCTCACTTTTGAATAGTCTTTATCTGGAACTTTTCTCTATAATTTAGGAGGTTAAAGGGTAATCTGATCAAAGTCTTCAAGGTAACAACAGGAAAAGACAGTGTGGATGAAGATTAACTATATCCAGTGGAGATTCTAAAACTAGAGGACATAAACTGAAAATTAGGGCCAGACTATTCAGGGGACTTATTAAGAAGCACATCTGCAGACAAAGGGTGAAAGAAATTTGGAACTCTCTTCTACAAACGGCAGCTGGTGCAAGACCAGTTGTTGTTTTAAATCTGATGTAGTTTTCTTTTTGTCTAGTGAAGGTATTAAGGGATATAGGCCACTGGCAGGTGGATAGAGTTAGGCCATAGATCAGCCATGATCTCATTGAACAGTGGAAAGGTTTCAAGGACTGACTGGCCTACTCCTGTTCCTATGGTACTGGTTTTACATGAGAGTGTTGTTCATGAAACCCAGTGGTTGCTTGATGCTGTCATGGTTATTGCTGGGCAATGGCACATCTCAAGTGGATGTATAATCATTATTGCCTCTACCATTGAAGGTGTGCAGAGATAAGTCTTTCACCATCGCTTGTTGTCCTGCTTCTCTGTTTGATTATGAACTATATAAGTAAAAATGAATGTAGTCACCAAAATCTTACAGGATGATCGGGCTGCTCTCATATTAAAAAGAGATGAGTTGTGGGGATAAACCTGAGGGTCACTCGAGGGGAGAGGTTGAGAAGATAGTTCCTCCATGGTAACCTCAGCCATTGTTGGAATTGAACCCGTGCCGTTGTTGTCACTCTGCATTGTAAACGAACCATCCAGCCAATCCACTATAAACTTTGTGGAAGAGAGTTCCAAATTTCTGTCACCTTTTGCCTGCAGATGTGCTTCTTAATAACTCCCCTGAATAGTCTGGCCCTAATTTTCAGTTTATGTCCTCTAGTTTTAGAATCTCCAGTGGATATAGTTAATCTTTATCTACACTGTCTTTTCCTGTTATTACCTCGAAGACTTTGATCAGATTACACTTTAACCTCCTATCTAAATAAGAAATAGTCAAATTCCAACTAAATTTAATATGTAGATAGGCATCACCCTAGGAAGAGCTGACTCCTTTTTGATGAAAATGTGGATTCAGATGCAAATCCTTGATTTCTTTTGAAAGGTTCCATTAATTTTGAGAGATATGATAAACTGCCTTCTTCACTCAATGGTTTGGCCTGGTTTATTTAGAATTCTGGCTGTTTTATACAGTTGTGGATTGTCATAGCTGTCAAAATACATATAGAATTTTCACAGCAGGCTGTTGGTTACAGATTGAACCGAAACCCTTTCCATGAGGTGGAAGTTCTTCATAAAAATATTGACCTTCATAGATTTTTTTTATTATAAAACATCAGACAGACACAGGAGAAATCTCAAGGAAGAACTGGGTAATTATAATAAGCATTGATTGTTGCCTAGTATGGTAGGAAGATCGTATGAGGAAAGGCTGAGGCACTTGGAGCTGTTTTCATTGGAGAAAAGAAGGTTTAGGGGTGACTTGATAGAGATATACAAGATGATTAGGGGTTTAGATAGGGTTGGCCATGAGAACCTTTTTCCACGTATGGAGTCAGCTATTACAAGGGGGCATAGCTTTAAATTAAGGGGTGGTAGGTATAGGACAGATATTAGGAGTAGATTCTTTACTCAGCGAGTCGTGAGTTCATGGAATGCCCTGCCAGTAGCAGTGGTGGACTCTCCCTCTTTATGGGCATTTAAATGGGCATTGGATAGACATATGGAGGATAGTGGCTAGTGTAGGTTAGGTGGGCTTGGATCGGTGCAACATCAAGGGCCAAAGGGCCTGTACTGCGTTGTATTTTTCTGTGTTCTATGTTCTATGTTCTATGTTCTAACACAGCCCTCTATTTTCTGTTTTTAGCCCTTCACTGGCTGGCCAGTGAGATCGCTTCAAAATCTCGGGAAGGTGTGGAAACGTCTCATGGCTATCTGACCAATGAGATTGTCCCATGGGTACCCACTAATTTTCCTGAGAGTGAATTTTCCTGAGGAATCAGTTGAAGATTACTACTGCAAGTGTGACCCATAATAACATGGCAGGCACTAAACCTGCTGTGTCAACATCACAAGTCAATGACAGGCCGTGGAAACAGCACTGTTGATGACAAGAGCTGCTAGCACAACAAATAGGCCCCAACACTGAGCAAAACACCCACATTAGTTGAAGCATGTACTGAGAATAATGAAATAGCGGAGACTTTAATCTTGGAGTTCACGATTTATGATATCACCCAATGCAAGCAGACTCGATTCTATTAGACCAGTGAAGTGCAACCTTTGAGATGTCTATTTCAGTCTCTTTAAAATTATCACAATCTCTTTTGTGTGCATGCAGAAATGCCTTGGTCGTTTTTAGAGACAGAATTCAATATATATTTTAGCTAAATACTTCCTCCAACCAGAATTTAGTATGCAAATACAACAGAAACTTTTAACATTTCACCTCGATGTGAATAAATGTGTCGTTCACTCAAAGACAAGATGAGAATGTCAAAGCCTGCCCTCGTAGTTAATCCTTTCATTTCTATTTCACTGTTTTTACAACATTTTTCATATGACCTTTTCCATTTGTCCAAATGCTGGGCTAGACTCTGTAATGAGCAGTTCTGCTCTTTCTTCTACTTGTCTGTGAGTACACAGAGTACGGCATCCATCAACTACATTCTCCTACATTGGTTTCACGTTTTTCTGTCATGGGCGTGATGCTGGTAGAGATTGGAGGTGAGTTTGGCCAACTGAGCTCCCCATCCATATGTTGGCAGAGGTCTGAAATCATTGAAGGCAACATTGCTAGCATGTGTAGTTAATAGCTAATCCACTGCCATTCACTTTACAACTTCTTCAAAGCTCAGTCTCACTCTCTGGATCTAAATTTGGCAAATTGAGCTCCAAACACCTTCCTGAATTTGTTCACGAAACTTCCTGAAGTGGGAAGTGAACACACAACCTTCTATTCCAGTGGTGAGAACACTACCCACTGAGGCACCTCTGACGGTTAAAGCCAGCAAGTGAAGGTTAGAAAAGCAGAAATAAGCCAAAGGAAAAGCACGTTAAGGCCAGGAGTCCACATCATGAAGTACATCTCTTTAAGCATGTGTTGGCGCTCTGGCCAGACTGTAAATTTGACTTTCTTTCTGAGATTCACATGGGAATTGTGGACTGCAGTAGAGAGAGGAGGAACATGAATTAAAGCAAGTTGGAGTTCTCGTGAAGCAAACAGGAATGGTCACACTTTAGCTCCTGGAAGACCATTGGCCAAGGAAAGCTACAATGGCTCCTTTCAACTGGTGACCTTCCTGACTGGTGGGTAAATATATTATTAATCGAGCTTGCTGAACGCCGGGGGGCTGTACCAGCTGACAGGAGGCTGTACCTAGAGATCAGAAAAGGCCTGGCACCTTATTCCAGCTGCTTGTGAAAAGGGTGGGGGTTTTGTGGGGTGGGGTTGGGGGGAACAAGCCTTTTCACAAAACTCCTCAGGTTCTGGTCCAGTTACTGTATTGGTCAATCGTTCAGTGTACAATTATGTGATTTTACTTTCACTGTTGACTGCTCAGCCAGGCATGATTTGTTAAAGCTAAGAGTGGTGAATAAGCTACTGTAAATATGTCAATTAACGTGTTCTCGGAGGCTCTATGCTAATGTTATATTGTGGGATTATTTGTGTACCAGGTGTACTCCTGCATGCCTTAATAGGAAGCCTTGGACTTCCCTCACATCAGGTTTAATTAGATTAGATTCCCTACAGCGTGGAAACAGGCCCTTAGTCCGAAGAATAACCCACCAAGTCCCATTTCCTCTGACTAATGCACCTAACACCACGGGCAATTTAGCATGGCCAATTCACCTGGCCTGCACATCTTTGGACTGTGGGAGGAAACCAGAGAGCCTGGAAGAAGCCCATGCAGACACGGGGAGAACGTGCAAACTCCACACAGACAGTAGCCTGAGGCTGGAATCGAACCTGGGACCCTGGTGCTGTGAGGCAGCAGTGCTAACCACTGAGACAAATCTCTTCTTCCAACTTCCCTATCACGATCAGATCCTTTCTCTTCCCTAGTTTTGCTTATATTTTGATCACAGGCTGCCAAATTGATGAATGGTTTGTGATTTTTTTTTCTCTCTGTATTATGTAAGTTGTCCTACATTAAAATATTAAAACGCAGAAGGACGCGATTCACCCCATCGTTCCAAGACCTGCTCTTTGGAGAGTATCATAATTAATGCCACTCCTCATTACCTGTGATTTATGTTCCTCCAAATACTTGGCAATTTCCCCTTTGAATGTTGCAACTGGATGTGCATCTATCACTCTTTCAAGCGATATGTTCTGGAGCAAGATTGACTGATCTGAAACAATGCTGCCTCATGTCACCTCTGGTTCTGCTGTCAACCATATTAATTACTTCCTCCTGGTTCCTGGCCCATCTGCTACTGCCCTAAATATTACTAAATGCGACACATCCATCAACCCTGTGCTTGCTGGCCCACACCAGTTGTCAGCTCAATAACAACCCGTCCCATCCTTGTTTTCCCATCCCTTCAAGGTTGCGACCACTCCTTAATCTGTAATCTTAACCCATCCTACCATTCTCTGAGATAGCTGCATTCCTCAACTCCAACTTTTTGACCATCTTCACTCTCAATGCTTTTGTCTGAACAGTCTGGGTCTAAATGAACATGCCCTCAAGGATCTTCCATGAACATTAATGGGCTGCCTCATGTACTTTATAGAATAGAATTCCTACCTTGTAGAAATAGGCTCATTGGCCCAACAAGTCCACACCGATCTTCTGAAGAATAACTTACCCAGACCATCCCCCTACACTATTATCTTATATCTACCCTGACTAATACACCTAACCTACACATCTCTGAACACCATAGACAATTTAGCATGGCCAATCCACCTTAACCTGCACACCTTTGGATTGTGGGAGGAAACCAGAACACCCAGAGGTAACACACACAGACATGGGGAGAGTGTGCAAACTCCACACAGACAGTTACCCGAGACTGGAATCGAACCCAGGTCCTGTGAGGCAGCAGTGCTAACCACTGAACCACTGCGCTGCCGCATGAGTCTTTCTCCCAATGACCTTTAATTTCCAAAAGCTGGTACATAAGTTCTGGGTAAATGAATATGTATCTCTGTGAAGTAGAATGGGAGCCATCCTCAGAAGAAGCAACAAGGTTTAGGGATAAGGTAACATAGCTCTGCAGCCTGCGTCCAATGATTGACAGAACACCTTTCCTGTCAGAAAGAATTTAAAAATTTTAATAATTTACGAGGTGGCACAGCGCGGCATAGTGGCTCAGTGGTTAGCACTGCTGCCTCACAGCACCAGGGAACCGGGTTTGATTCCAGCCTTAGGTGACTGTCTGTGTAGAGATTGCACAGTCTCCCCGTGTCTGCGTGGGTTTCCTCCGGGTGCTCCGGTTTCCTCCCACAGTCCAAAGATGTGCAGGTTAGGCGGATTTGCCATGCTAAATTGCCTGATGTCCAGGGATGTGCAGGTTAGGTGGGTTAGCCAAGAAAAATGACGTGTTACAGGGACGTGGTTTGTTTGGGAGTGTCCTTGGAAGGTCAGTGTGGCCTTGATGCATTGAATAGCCTTCTTCCACACTGTAGAGACTCTGCAGTTCCAGGTGCTTCAAATGCTCTCCATTCATTGGGCGACACGGTGGCACAGTGGTTAGCACTGCTGCCTCACAGCGCCTGAGACCTGGGTTCAATTCCCGACTCAGGCGACTGACTGTGTGGAGTTTGCATGTTCTCCCCGTGTCTGCGTGGGTTTCCTCCGGGTGCTCCAGTTTCCTCCCACAGTCCAAAGATGTGCAGGTCAGGTGAATTGGCCATGCTAAATTGCCCGTAGTGTTAGGTAAGGGGTAAATGTAGGGGTATGGGTGGGTTGCGCTTCGGTGGGTCGGTGTGGACTTGTTGGGCCGAAGGGCCTGTTTCCACACTGTAAGTAATCTAATCCAATGGTCAGGGATGTATGGGTTGGGTGTGTTAGTCAGGGGTTAAGTGTAGGGGAATGGGTGTGGGTGGTGTACACTCGTTAGGCCAAAGGGCCTGTTTCCACACTGTAGGGATTCTGTAAGTGGTAATCTTATAGTTCATTAACTGGAGAAGCGCTGTAGGGTTCAGAATGAGGGTGATGCTGAGTCCAGATGTGATCAGGGTGGAAGGACGGAGCAATTCAGCTCCAGATCTGGGGGAAAGGTAGGGAAATAAGAACATTCCTGCCCAGGCAGTGGAGGAAGAGTGTTCAGGTAGAGGAGAGGGGTGGAGTGTCAGGGCCCAGGCATAAAGGAGGAGTTGAAACCAATGGCGGAGTATGACCAGCCCGACATGGAAATGAGGGGGTGGGGTGTGTCAGGTCGGGGTTTGGAGGATCTTGAGAATTATAGTTGGGGGTGGATGAGATACTTTGCAAGGGGTCAGCTGAATACGCACCCTGAAGTTTCTCTGACTGAAATGGGATTCTTTTGGAGAATTCCAGGTGGAGTGAAACATTGAACAGAATCTTCAGTTTCCCAGATAGTTCCCTTGGAGTCTGTTATGTTGGCGATTGCCCGTGTGCAAATCCCATCTATGCTGCAGAAACAACTCTCGGAAAATGACGTTTAAGGGTAAGTCAGTTTGTGGATTGTGAGACAATATCGTGGCAAACTCTAGCTTGCAGGTTTCTTGGCCAGAAGTTAAATTGAAATTAGGAGAAATGTTCGATAAATGATTCATGAACTATGTCAGTACAAATTGCACTGGTGGGACAGGTTGTGGAAATGGTTAGTAAGGCACACAAGACTGTGAGCTTCACAAACCGAGACATGGAATACAAAGCAACACTGTTTTGGCTTCAGTTGAAGTATGTGCTCAATTCTCAGCATCCCACTTAGAACATAGAACTTCAGGAAGGGCTTGAAGACGTTAATGATAGATTTAAGAGGTTTGTTCCAGGGATGACACACTTTAGTTAATGTGGATTGATTTGAGGAGTTGTTCTCCCGAGAGAAGGAACAGCTAACTTTGACATGGGTGTTGGATGGTATAGATATGAGAAAACGGTTTGCATTGCTGGAGAGACACCAGTGTAAGGTGATTGGCAAAAGATTAAAAGGTGACAAGAGAAAATGTTTCTCCTCAGCTTAAGGTTGGAATCTAGAGTATGCCACTTGAGAGTGGTTCTGAGGGGGGTTAATGTTCATGTTATTTGGCTCCACCCATTCTACTGATGATACACATAGTCCATGGATAGAGACAAAGAGTTCTACTCCGTTGTCAGAGGGAGTATATGCATCTGTATTAGCTCCCTAAAGTCTAAGTAATTACACCTAACCAAATATAGTGTACATGTTGCTCATCTATAATAAATCTTGTTATCTGAGAATAATTTATTCGCTCATGGGTATCTCTTGCTAGGCCAGCATTTATTGCCCATCCCTAATTGCCCAGAGGGCAGCTAAGAGTCAACCATATTGTTGTGGGTCTGGAATCACATGTAGGCTGGACCAGGTAAACCAGGTGACATTTTCCTTCCCTAAAGAACATTAGTGAACCAGATGGGGTTTTCCAACAATCAACAATCATGGTTGTCATTTGGCGTCTAATTCCAGATTTTTATTGGGTTCAAATTCCAACATCTGCCATTGAATCATGGAGCATGGAAACAGACCCATCAGTCCAACTAGTCTATCATAATCCCAAACCAAACTAGTCCCACTGCCCATATCCTTCAAAAGCCTTTCTCTTCACATAATTATCCAAATGTCTTTCAAATGTTGTAATTGTCCCCACATCCACCACTTCCTCAGGAATAAAGGTACCCTGAACATTACCTGCTTCTGGGTTAATAGTGGAGAGATAATACCACTAGCTATTGCCTCCACTTGACAGTGCAGCATTCTCTATTAGTAATTATTGGATGGGCCAAGCTAAAACCAGAACAAAGTGGGATTGGTAGGACCCTCAGTGAGGTACCCTCATACTGTGCCCAGATTGTAATCAAACCCAGGTGCCTGGCACTGAGAGGCAGCAGTGCTAACCACTGAGCCACCAGTAAATGTGACAAGCACCACAAACTGGCAGACATGGGAAAATATCATAAGAGTGTGCTGGAGGCAGATTCGATTATCGTTTTTGAAAGGGAAACAAATTGTTCAAATTCGATCACTTTGCAAATGCAATGCAGCTTGGGCATGGGAACAGACTGTGGGACTCACCGGGGTCTCAGAGTCCCTCATTCCTAATGAAGGGCTAATGCCCGAAATATTGACTCTCCTGCTCCTCGGATGCTGCCTGACCTGCTGCGCTTTTCCAGCACCACGCTCTCGACTCTGATCTCCAGCATCTGCAGTCCTCACTTTCTCAAGTTTCCATCTGCACATTGAAAACCGTTCTCTACAGAAGTCACACACACCTTGATCCCCACAATAGTGAAGGAAGGGCGCATTGTTGTCACATCTGATGCACCCAAGTTCCGTCGCCAAAGTAAAAAATGCTTATGAAATAGATCTCAATCTCAAGGAAATAAATACAAAGTTGATCCGTGATTTGATTAGAATTAGGCGATGCAGGCCAGTCAAACCGCAGATCCAGCCTTTTCTCAAGCTCACTTATCTCTGGCAGAGTTTCACTGCAGATGCTGCTAACAGGTCTCTGTGTCTCTGAGTGAGAGAAAGAGAATATCAGCTGGAGTTCACACTCCTAATTGTTTACTAGCGATTCCTGCTGGAAGGTGCATGTGTGTGGAAGTCAGGTGAGGACTTGACTGTGCTGTTGCCAACAGTTAAACTGCTCTCACTGTCCAGGCCTGAATGCTGGCCAATTAGGTAAAGTGCTGGTGCCTGGCCAGCATTTCTCAGGAACGGAGACAAAAGGAGATAATTAGAGGGGAAGGAAAATAAAATAAAAGGCTGTTTCTAAGGTTCTATTCATGCTAAATTGCACAGCTACAAGCAGACAACCTATTGCACATTCTCATTGAAATATCAAATGGACAAGAGCAGCCCAGCACGTGAAAAGAAATCACTTTCTTGATACCCATATGCCCCCATCCCTCACAACCTTAACAATGGCCTCATGACAATTCCAGTGCAGTTTGCTTGTTGCATTTAATTTTCTTTCTGGAGGGATGAAAGAAAAAGGTAAGAAACCAGTAGTATCTGGAAATGAATGCACTAGTCATACAGGAGCCCAAGTGGTATTATCACTGGACTATTCATCTAGCGAACCAGCTAATGTTCTGGGGACTCAGGTTCGAATCCCACCAAGGCAGGTGATGGAATTTGAATTCCATTTAAAAATCTGGAATTAAGTGTCTAGTGATGACCATAATTCCATTGTTGATTGTCAGGAAGAAAACCATGGAGTCATTTTAGGGAAGAAAGCTGCCATCCTTACCTGGTCTGGCCTACATGTGACTCTAGCAACATGGCTGACTCTTAACTGCCCTCTGGGCAATAACTGCTGGCCAGGCCAGTGACACCCTCATCCTGTGAATTGATTTAAAAAGTTGAGACATTGTGAGTAAAGGCTGTGAATAATTGAGGAGAGAAACTGAACTTTTTTTGTGTGTCAGCAACTACCAATTTCCTCTGTGTTTTATTTTGTTGCTGTTTAGATCTTTTGTCTCAATTCAAATACCAGAAAGTCACACTGTGCAGACTGACGCCGTATAATTTATTTTTTCCCATAATTGGACAAAGGCAAATCACTTTCTATGTATAGTCCATTCAAGAAAAAAAAATTGAACATTCCCTGGGGAGAAATGGGTGCTCACATGACAAAGGTAAGCTCTCTTACTGAGTGACACTGCGATTTGTGAAGTCGTAACCATAATTTTCTTTCTATTTACTTGTTCATGCGATGTGAGTGTTGCTGACGAGGCCGGCAATTACTGCCCATTCTTAATTACAATGTTAACACTCCAGTCCCATGAACAATAAATCAGAAAGAAGGTGGGTTACTGAATCATACCATGACTCACTGAAACAGCGCCACCAATATTGTATTGTCATCACAATATCATGCATTTATCTCTGTGTTTACAACACCAAAATAACACATTACAATGTTTCCTTTCCGAATTAGAGTACTGTTTCCATTTTATGAAAACATAATCTACATGTGCTCATAAATAAAAAGATTGGCTAGCTTTGAAAGTTCTCAGTGACTGTAGATTCATGGAGAATATAGGATTTACGAAGGCTCATACTTACAACTGGGATCTCGGACATGATTATGCTTTTAAAGAATCGAGGTATTAACATTTTAGATTAGATTACTTACAGTGTGGAAACAGGCCCAACAAGTCCACACCGACCCACCGAAGCACAAGCCACCCATACTCCTACCCTAACACTACGGGCAATTTAGCATAGCTAATTCACCGCACATCTTTGGACTGTAGGAGGATACCGGAGCAAACCCACGCAGACACGGGGAGAACGTGCAAACTCCACACAGTCAATCGCTTGAGGTGGGAATTGAACCCCGGTCTCTGGCGCTGTCAGGTAGCAGTGCTAACCACTGTGCCAACGTGCCGCCCACCTATTTAAAAGTGGCTGCTTTCAATTGCCCTACGTTGTGTTCCAACGTACGCACAATTCGCCTTCCAAACGGACTCCAGAACAGAACCCTGTTCTGCAAAAAGGTGATGTGGAGGTGCTGGTGTTGAACTGGGGTGGACAAAGTCAAAAGTCACGCGATGCCAGGTTATAGTCCAACAGCTTTATATACAAGCGCTGGCTTTTGGAACGCTGCTCCTTCATCAGGTGAAGTGGAGGGAACTGCACACACAAAGAATTTATAGGCAGAGAGGTAAAGGCAAGATAATTCCAGGAAATTAAGAGATTCAAAAGATAAGCACAAAGGTGTCAGTGGAGTGTGGACAGGCTGGATAACATCTCTGCAGGTGATCTAAAAGTGTCAGACAGAGTGAGTAAAGTGTCAACAGCTGAATATAATCTGATTAATTAAGGCAGAGAGATGATTACAAAAGGATCAAAAATAAGATGGTGAAGGAGGCAACACAAATAGCTGCAGTAGTATGATAGGAATAAGAGTCGCATGATGAGGGTCTAACTAAAGCTGAAAAGTGTGGTGCTGGGAAAGCACAGCAGTTTCAGGCAGCATCCGAGTAGCAGGAGAGTCGATGTTTCGGGCATAATCCCTTCTTGAAAAGAAACCCACTCCAGAGAGAGTCTAACTAAAGCAACAGGTAAACAGGGGCAGCATGATGGCACAGTGGTTAGCACTGCTGCCTCCCAGCGCCAGTTTCAATTCCCGCCTCAGGCAACTGTCTGTTTGGAGTTTGCATTTTCTCCCCCTGTCTGCATGGGTTTCCTGCTACAGTCTAAAAATGTGCAGGTTAGGTGAATTGGCAATGCTAAACTGCTTGTAGTGTTAGATGTAGGGGAATGGGTCTGGGTGGGTTGCTCTTCGGAGCGTCAGTGTGTACTTGTTGGGCCGAAGGGCCTGTTTCCACACTGTAAGAAATCTAATCTAATCTTATCTAAAAGTGTACAAACCAAAAGGTAGCCTGGTTGACCAGATAAAGTTAATTGCATTCTGCATTATATCACTTACCTTGCTTCAGAAGATCTGGCTTGGTACTGAAAGGGGAAAAA
The DNA here is from genome assembly GCF_020745735.1 of Hemiscyllium ocellatum. NCBI lineage: Eukaryota > Metazoa > Chordata > Chondrichthyes > Orectolobiformes > Hemiscylliidae > Hemiscyllium > Hemiscyllium ocellatum. Next base: position 25,037,945 of record NC_083442.1, on the reverse strand, counting down.
TGGACAGAATAGGATTTCTGGTAATTACAGATACATGCCCGCAGTTAGAAGATATACCTAAAATGGTAACGTCTATGATATAGTTGGAGAAAGTAATCTATTGTGCTAACCTAGAATATAAACTGTGGGAATACTGTTGGATAGTCAATGTGTAACCTTTTGACTGGAAATTATTATCTGTAGAAATTTGTTTGATGGGAAGGTGGTAATCTGTAAAAAATAGTATGAAACTTTGATTTTTGTCACAAAACTTTGAATTGCATGCCACCCTTGATATGTACGTCCCACATGCAAACATTTAAACAATGAACTTTGATCTAAAGAAGGGACAGAATTGTAGAATCCCTATAGTGTGGATACAGACCATTAAGCACATCGATTTCACACTGACCATCTGAAGAGCATCCCATCCAGACCCACACCCTATCCTATCCCCGTAATCTTGCATTTCCCATGGCTAACCCACCTAGCCTACACATCCCTGGACAGTACAGGCAATTAAGCATGGCCAATCCACCTAACCTGCACATCTTTGGACTGTGGATGGAAACCAGAGCACCCGGAGGAAGCCTACACAGACACAGGAAGAATGTGCAAACTTCACACAGACAGTTACTCGAGGATGGAATCGAACCCGATTTGGCATTTGGATAAAGGGTTAAACTCACCCTTTCAGTGCTCTGAGGTGACGTGGACCGCAAGATAGGTTTGTACTCACTGTCATGCTCAAAAAAGCAACGTTTTGAGTTTATCCCAGTAAAAGTTGCCAGAGATGCTAATCTCTTCACACATCGTCAGCACCATCAGTTTCGAGGCCAATCAGATCTGCTTGGCTAGAGTGGCAGCCAGGTGGCCTTGACCATCAAGTGGAGGAACTTGACTTAGCCATCCACCTTGGTAATATCAAGGGAAATCTTTGTCATGTGCTCATGCTGAAATGAGATTGTTAGGGCATGGGATTTGTTACTGACCATTCAGAAACAGGTAGTAATGCGGAAGGAAAAGTATGCTTCAGGGTGCAGTTGTGGGAATTCAGGTCACTGTCTCACAAAGCTCGTCCTTCTTTTACTAAAAGCTGTTCCTTTGCTGTCCTTGGTCTTTTTCAGAAAGGTAATAAACCAGGCCGGGCTTCGATCCGTTTGGTTTGGTAAAGAGATGAAAAAGGATTATGAGAGGCCTTTTGTTTATATGTAAACAGATGAGACTTCAGGCTAAAGTGGTCCTGTTTTAGAAGTGACCTGTATAATGGAAGGGGAGTGGTCAGCTCTCTAACTGAGCAGTTTAGTTCAGTCTGAATTGGTAAGGAGTTCAACAGGGAGCTGTGTGGAAACTCTCTTGCTCTCTGTCCTCCTGTTCTTCAATTTCAACCTATAAGCATATGTTCCATCTATACTCATTTTAAAGGGAGTTTGCTTTTTGGGACTGTTGTGTATATTTGAAACAGCATAATTAAGTCTAGTTTGGATAGACTGAGTTCTGTAGGGGTTCTTTATTCTGTTCTTTCTGTTTCATTGTGTAATTTTGTGAATAAATGTTTGTCTGATTTAAAATCTAGTAGTCAACCTAACTACCTTGCTCAAGGTAATTTTCACTTTACACTTATCAAAACAAATTGCAAAGTTATGGTTTGGAGCTGCCTGTTTAAGAATGCTTTGAGTGGTCTGGCCTAGTCCATAACAACATGTCCTTGAGCCACATAAAGTCCCTTGTCCTATTGTCGAGGTGGCAGTCTTGGATCACCTTCAAGCCAGGAGGTGTTCTATTCTATTCCAGTTGAGAGTGTGGTGCTGGAAAAGCACAGCCGGTCAGGCAGCATCCGAGGAGCAGGAGAATCGATGTTTCAGGCATAGGTCCTTGATCAGGAAGGGTGGTGAAGGGTTTATGCCTGAAACGTTGATTCTCCTGCTCCTCGGATGCTGCCTGACCTGCTATGCTATTCCAGCACCACACTCTCTCGACTCTGACCTCTAGCATCTGCAGTCCTCACTTTCTTCTATTCTATTCCAGCCTGAAGGGAAATGGGGGTGTTGTGTTGCCAGGCTACCCTCTTTAGAACAAGTATAAAGCTGAGGCAACCTCTGCTCTCTCAAGTGGACATAAAAGGCACTGCTTGAAAAAATGATCTCCACTCCCTATCATCACTAAATCAACATTATCACAATAGATTTCATGTCATTATCTCCTTGCTGTTAGTGGAAGCTTGCTGTGCTCTTGTCAGCTGTTACATTACTTTCCTGATGAAGGGCTTTTGCCCGAAATGTCAAATTTCCTGTTCCTTGGATGCTGCCTGATCTGCTGCGCTTTAACCAGCAACACATTTTCACCTCAGCTGTTACGTTACCTGGATTGGCTGCACTTCAAGAGTACTCCATTAGCTGTAAAGCAAACTGAGATTGTCAAAGGTGATTTATAAATGCAACTATTTTCTTTTATCCAGCAGCCCATTTCCTTCAGAAAAGGAGTGAACCTTTTCCTGCATGCCTTAACCTTCATGAATAATAAGGTGTAATGTCAATGCAAATTTACTCTGAAGTGCTTTGAAACCCAAAGGGAGAACAAAAGCCAACTGCCACTTTCTTCAGATTATGTCATAGAATGCCAGCAGCGTGGAAGCAGACTATTCAGCCCATCGAATCCACACCAACCCTCCAAAGAGCATTCCATTTTGACCCACCCTATCTCTGTTATCCTGCATTTCCCACGGCTGGTCCACCTAGCCTGCACTCTGTGGGCAATTTCCCATGGCTAATCCCACCCAACCTGACTAAGGAAGTAAACAACAGCACCCAGAGGAAATCCATACAGGCAATCACCTGAGACTGGAAACAAACCCAAGTCCGTGGTACTGTGAGGTGGCAGTGCAAACCACTGTTATGGGCCAGGCAGAACCTTCCCCCCGCCCCCTCCCCACCCCCCCCCCACCCCCACATTTCAGAGAGAGAGAGAGAGAGAGACTATCAGCATGGAACTGCTTCTTTGGGTCCCCAGCAGCTTCTCTGGGCTCCCAGCTAAAGCTTGGCCAGCAGCTGCAAAGAAAATAGTTTGCTCGAACCAAAACAAACCAGAGAAAAGCTGAGCTTGGAGAACTGGCCACTCCCATTTCATTGTAAACATGTTTTTTTTAAAAAAAACTTGAAAGCTTCTTCAAATGAATAAACACAGACATATCAGAACCTGTGCCTTTACAACCCCTCTGACAATAACACCAAGGGCAATGTAACTTTGTAAAGGAGCAGCATCGTCACACCACTAAGCCATCTTTTCAAGGTGGCAACTGAGGAGCCAAGATTACAGGAGGCCATTGATGCTCTGCATCCTGTCTCTTGTCCTTGCCTTAAGACAGTTTCACTTTGATGGTGAACAGCGATCCCTGGACAACCTTGTAACATTGTGGTAGACTGAAGGGCAAAGTCTTTGCCATTTCAGGTAGAGGGAGGCTTGAATTGTAACTACTCCACAGCAATCCAGGTATGTGACTCCATTGATTACCAAGTCTCTCATTATCCAAACTCGCACCAAGGCCCATTCACCCATATCCAGCTGTTAGCTGACAATGGGAACTGATGTTCTCATTAAACTGCATATTTAAAGTTAGAGTCCTTTGGACATGATTGTGCCAATTTGCTTCTGGCTGGTCTCCCACTTCCTAATCTCCATTAACTTGAAGTAATCAGAACCTTGCTGCCTGTGTCTCAGTTTGCACCATCCCCCATTTACCAAGCTCCCCCTCTGCTCACTGACAGAAACTGGCTCCAGCTCAAGCAACATCTCATTTTAAAATTCTCACCCTTGTTTTCCAATCCCTGCATTGCCTTGCCTCTCCGAATTCATCTCCTACAGTCCCACAACTCTCCCAGAGTACCTACACTCCTCACGGATGTACTTCTGAGGCTCTATAATGGTCTGGTCAGACCACATTTGGAGTATTGTGCACAGTTTTGGGCCCCATATCTCTGGAAGGATGCACTGCCTCTGGAGCGTATTCAGAGGAGGTTCACAAGAATGGTCCAAGGTGTGAAAAGCTTAACATATGAGGAACAATTTGTAGACTCGATGGAATTTATAAAGATGGCGGGGGAGGATCTAATTGAAGCGAACAGAATACTGAATAGCCTGTCCAGAGTAGATGTTGGGAAGATGTTTCCATTGGTAGGAGAGACCGGGACCCAAGGGTACAGCCTTAGAGTAAAGGGAAGCCCTTTTAGAATGAAGATAGGGAGAAACATCTTCAGCCAGTGAGTGGGGAATCGATGGAATTCATAGCCACAAATGTCTGTGGAGGCCAGGTCATTGAGTATATTTAAAACTAGGATAGATAGGTTCTTGTGGATCAAGGATTATGGGTAGAACGTGGGAGAATGGGGTTGGGAAACCATATCAGCCAAGATTGAATGGCGGAGCAGACTCAATGGGCTGAATGGCCTCATTTCTGCTTCTAGGTCTTATGGTCACATTCTGGCCTTTTTCCCTTTGTTAATTTTAATCACTCTACCATTGCAGGCTGTGCTTCCAGGTGAAAGTGAAGAGTGCAGATGTTGGAGATTAGAGTCAAGATTAGAGGATGCTGGAAAAGCACAGCAGGTCAGGCAGCATTCAAGGAGCAGGAAAATCGACGCTTCGGGCAAGAGTCCTTCATCAGGAATGACCTGAGGTGCCTCCAGGTCCCTAGGCCTCAGGCTCAGAAATTCCCTCCCTACACCTTGTCTCATCTCTATCTCCATGACTCCCCTTTAAGACAAACCTACCTCTTTGGCCAAGTGGTCACCTGTCCTAATGTCTGTTTACAACACTTGGTGTCATACTTGGTTTTGCAATTTTTATTGTTCATTCACTGGATGAGGCTCATCCTTTATTGACCATCCTGTGTGAATTGAAGAGGTTGGGACTGTTCTCTTTGGAGGGAAGATAGATGGCTGGATAGAGCAGATCAGGAGAGGTTGTTCCTGATGTTAAAAATACCATGAATGAGAGAGTGTGCATTTAAAGCAATGTGCAATTGAAGCAAGGGAGATGTCAGAAAGAAACTTTCACACAGGAAGTGGCTGGAGTATAGAATGCACTGCTTGGAAATGTAGTGGAGGCAGGTTCAACTGAGACATCCATAAGGGTATTGGATGACTATTTGAATAGAAATGGTCTGGAGGGATGTGGGGAAAAGGCAGAAGATTGGCATTCAGTAGTAGTAGAACTAACGTAGAATGACAATACTATAGTTTTAACAGGTAATTTTGTTCCTTTTTTTAAAGATAGGTTTGAAGACAATGGTGCCAAACTGGAAAGCCAATAAAGTAAACAGATTGTGAGACCTTGTTTTTTTTTTAAAGTTGAAATAATAGAAGCAGCCTGACTGGATGTGGTCCAGCTCTCACAGAACCAGGATTTTTAGATTTTGTTTTAGTTTGCAGTGTCAGTTGCCGCTGGGATCTTGAAGCTATTAGTTTTTCCTCCTCTCGGTTACAGCTAAAAGCTGGGGGTTCTCTTCCTGCTGCCAGGGTTGCTTGTGAAACAATCTGAATTTGTCTTTTGCTCAGGGTGTCTTAATGGGATGTTACAATATTGGAACAGTTACTGTTTAGTAGCTAACCAATCTACTGGTCTGTTAAGATTTCCGATAGAGTTACAGTTAAGCCAGTTCTTTTATCTATTCTTTCTTTCATTGTATTTAAACTGGAGAACATAGCATAAGAACAAAGAGCAGGAGTAGGCCATCTGGCCCCTTGAGTCTGCTCCGCCATTCAATAAGATCATGGCTGATCTTTATTGTGGCCTCAGCTCCACTTACCTACCCTCTAACCATTAATGATATAGAAGATGGTATTAGTAATAACATTAGCAAATTTGCTGATGATACTAAGCTGGGTGAAATGTGAGGACGATGTTAGGAGATTACAGGGTGACCTGGACAGGTTAGGTGAGTGGTCAGATACATGGCAGATGCAGTTTAATGTGGATAAATGTATGATTATCCACTTTGGTGGCAAGAACAGGAAGGCAGATTACTACCTAAATGGAATCAATTTAGGTATAGGGGCAGTACAAAGAGATCTGAGTGTTCTTGTACACCAGTTAATGAAGGCAAGCATGCAGGTACAGCAGGTAGTGAAGAAGGCTAATAGCATGCTGGCCTTCATTACAAGAGGGATTGAGTATAGAAGCAAAGAGGTTCTTCTGCAGCTATACAGGGCCCTGGTGAGACCACACCTGGAGTATTGTGTGCAGTTCTGGTCTCCAAATTTGAGGAAAGACATTCTGGCTTTTGAGGGAGTGCAGCATAGGTTCACAAGGTCAATTCCTGAAATGGCAGGACTACCTTACGCTGAAAGACTGGAGCGACTGGGCTTGTATACCCTTGATTTCGAAGACTGAGAGGGGATCTGATTGAGACATATAAGATTATTAAAGGATTGGACACTCTGGAGGCAGGAAACATGTTTCCACTGATGGGTGAGTGCCGAACCAGAGGACCCAGCTTAAAAATATGGGATAGACCATTTAGGACAGAGATGAGGAGAAACTTCTTCACCCAGAGAGTGGTGGCTGTGTGGAATGCTCTGCCACAGAGGGCAGTAGAGGCCCAATCTCTGGATTCATTTAAGAAAGAGTTGGATAGAGCTCTCAAGGATAGTGGGTTCAAGGATTATGGAGATAAGGCAGGAACAGGATACTGATTAAGGATGATCAGTCATGATCACATTGAATGATGGTGCAGGCTCGAAGGGCAGAATGGCCTACTCCTGCACCTATTGTCTATTGTCTATTGTCACCATAACTCTTAATTCATTTACTGATCAAAAAAAATCTATCTTAGCTATAAGAGTGAATAAATAAAGTGTGTTTTGCTTCAAATCTGATAGATTGACCGATCGAACTGCATCTGGAATGCAGCACCTTACACCTATCTTCAAAATAAGAGGAAGTTAGGGTCTACAATATCTTTTTAATATATCTTGAGGGGGTCTGGTCCATAATGGTATGATGGGCCAAATGGCCTTTCTGTGGTATAACATTTCTGTGATCCTAGCTCATGGGAATTGGTGACTTGAAATTTTCATTACATTCGTGGTGCTGCTATGCACACATTAGATTAGATTAGATTACTTACAGTGTGGAAACAGGCCCTTCGGCCCAACAAATCCACACCGACCCGCTGAAGCGCAACCCACCCATACCCCTACATTTACCCCTTACCTAACACTACGGGCAATTTGGCATGGCCAATTCACCTGACCCGCACATCTTTGGACTGTGGGAGGAAACCGAAGCACCCGGAGGAAACCCACGCAGACACGGGGAGAACGTGCAAACTCCACACAGTCGCCTGAGGCAGGAATTGAACCCAGGTCTCTGGCGCTGTGAGGCAGCAGTGCTAACCACTGTGCCACCGTGCCGCCCACTAGTATTGGTTCCCAAGGCTGTACCAATAGTCCCAGGAGACACGGGGAGAACGTGCAAACTCCACATCGTCAGTCGCCTGAGTCAGGAATTGAACCTAGGCCTCAGGCGCTGTGAGACAGCAGTGCTAACCACTGTGCCACCGGGAATTCTCATCCTTGTTTCCAAAGCTTTCTGAGGCCTGTCAATCACTCTCTTCACAGTCTCGTTCAGCGCTTTGAACTCTGGATTTCTTCTTTGCATCATTGCTAGGCATATCTTTAGCTGTCTAACTCCACCCCTAACCCAGGGTGGTGATGAGGCAGACAATTTTGGGAGTGGATTAAAGGAAATGGAATCCAAGCAGCAGAAGGGCTTTGGCACAGGGTAGTGCAGAGTCGGTCGAGTTTTAGATAAGATGAATTCCAAAGTGTTTGAAGATCAGAAAGACAATTGGAAGAGTGTTGGATTAGGGTCTAGTTGTGGCAAATAAAGCAAGCAAACTATCTATGCTGTGAAGTGCCGATATCAAGTGCAATTTTAACATTCTTCTTCCCAGAAGTGTCCAAACTCCATTAAATTCTGATTTTCATATCCTGTTCATGTATGTGGAATGCTACTTGTCAGATAAATCACACACATTGCTAAATGCAATGGAATACTCAGCAGTATTTCAGAAAAAGTACTTTCAAGAAAAGCTCTCTAGAATAATATAGGAGGAGATAACAAGACTATTTCAAATCAGATGTATCAGGGTAATGTCCTTTGACTTCCCTACCACGTATATTTGGAGGTCGCCTCCAAAAATGTTTAGATGTGCCCTTCCTCCTCTTCTTTCTTCATCACTCCCACCAGAACTGCAATATCTCCCAACAGAATTCAAAAATTGCTTCCACTTCAACCACAGTCTGAGTTAGTACCTGTGCCTCACTCTCGCCAAGCACTTAATAAAGCTTCACGTTGCTAGGTGGTGCAGCTAACATATACTCAGAGCGAGATCCTGTCATGTCTCCGTGTCTGAGTCGTTCAGTGGCAGAATGCAGTGCTGTCTGTGAGTAAGTGTCATCTTTGTATTTTTGTCACCTCCTGAGGAAGATCCCACCCTCCCATCAGGCAGGGGTCCAGTGATAAGTGAAGCTTTTGAGCATCATTAAAAACAAAAAAGGAAAATACTACAGATATAAGAAATGTAACATGAAAAAAATGCACAAATGCTGAAAGTCTGACTGCGTTTTTGAAACTCTGTTTCTCTTCCTTTCTGGGTGTTAATGTTGACCAGAAATTGAACTGTCCATGGAAATACCGTAGATATAAGTGCATGTCAGAGATGAGGAATCCTGAAGCAAGTAACTCACATACTGACTCTTCAAAGCTTATCCACCAGCTACAAGGCACTAGTCAGGCATGTGATGGTGTGCTCCCCACTTGCCCTTGTGATGACGCTGCTCCTTTAACAAGGTATTGTTACCCTTGGCTTTTTTTTTCAGAGGCGTCATAAAGTCATGGATTCCAAGATGTCTGGGTGTACCTATTTGAAGAAGCTTTTAAGTTTTGAAATGAACATTTGTACAATGAAAGGGGAATGGCCAGTTCTCCCAGACCAGCTTTTCTCTGGTTTCTAGAACATAGAACAATACGGAGCAGAACAGGCCCTTCGGCCCTCAATGTTGCACCGACCTGCGAACTTTCCTCAGCTTGTCCACCTTCACTATCCCATCATTAACCGTGTGCTGGATGATGTTGTTTTGGTTTTATTTAGCAGTCTGGCTGTTCAGGAGCTGCTGGTCCATTTTAAGCTGGGGAATCCAAATAAACAGCAACTTTGGAAGGAGGTTCCAGTCTAAATCTCTCTGCCATCTTTCTCCCCTGAAAGAACCTGTATCTGATTTTACCTTATGCTGAGGGGTTGTTTCTGGGGACTGTTGTAAGCATTTGAAACAGCATCATTAAGTTGCGATAGAGCCAATTGGGTTGTTAAATAGTTAGGTTATTCTATATTCTGTTCCCCTTTGTGTTTCATTCAGTAATCTTGCAAATAAATTCTGTTTTGTTTAAAACCAAGTGGTTGGGCCAGCTGCATTGCTTCTGGAAGATCCATTTTACTCTTTACACCACTTTAGATAAGTTAGGGTCCAGGCTACTTTCTTGAAATGTTTTGAGGGGGTCTGGCCTGGTCCATAACATCCTGGATCAGTACAGCTCCAACCACAATGAAGGAATTTGACCCTATCCAGGACAAAGCAGCCCGCTTGATTGGAACCGCATCATTCCAGCTCTGCTGCACAGTAGCAGCAATGGATACCACCTACAAGGTACGCTGCAGAAATACACCAAGGCTCTTCAAGGTAGCACTTCTCAACCCATCTGGGACAACAGGGGCAGCAGACACATGGAAACACAACCCCCTGAAATATCCTCTCGAAGCAAACCTTCCCTAGCCTGAGATTCTTGATGTCACGAGGAATTAAGGGCTACGGGGAGAATGCGGGTAAGTGGAGTTGAAATGCCCATCAGCCATGATTGAATGGCGGAGTGGACTCGATGGGCCGAATGGCCTTACTTCCACTCCTATGTCTTATGGCCTTATAGGTACGGTGACCCTTTGATTAACTGACCACCAGTCATCTCTCTCTCTCTCTTTCTCTCTAATGAGCAACAATTTTGTTGTCCTCTGAGACTAAGGTAACATTACTTGATGGATACATGATGGTTGAACACAGCTAGTTAGGCCACAAGGAATCACTGCAATATCACTGTTTTATGCTCTAACTCCAGCAACATCATTCACAAGGTGAGAGCTGAGCATGTCATGTACTCAGTCATCTTGTCGCCAGTGGATTCACAAGTCTCTCCAGTGATGGATTATGCAAAACCTTTGGTTGCTAAAGAGCCAAAAACCAGGATGAAATCACATGATGTGCTGCCATGTGCAGTCCAGCAAGAAACTTGTGATTAGGAGGTTGCACATGTTACAGTAAGCTGCGTACCAACCTGTTAATAAAGCTGTTTGCCATATATCGTTTTTTCTGAAAAAGAAATGGGGTCACACATTGGCTCAGTCGTTAGTACTGTTAGCTCATAGCATCAGTGATTCAGCTTCGATTCCACCCTCAGGCAACTGGCTGCACGGAGTTTGTATGTTCTCCCTGTGTCTGCGTGGGTTTCTTCCCACAGTCCAAAGATGTGCAGGTTAGATGGACTGGCCATGTTAAATTGCCCATAGAGACCATGGATGCGCAGATTAGGTGGAGTGGCCAATGGGGGAAATGCAGGGTGATTGGGTGGGATGCTGTTTGGAGGGTCAGTGTGAACCTGATGGGCTGAATTGCCTGATTACACACCGGAGAGATTCTATATCCCAGCCTTCATTATACAATCATCCTGGTCAGAAACACCAAACCTTCCTGGGCCAAAGTTTCAAGTCATCTTCATTCATCCATACTTTTATCGTGATTTCTCCTTCAGGGAATTGCTTTTTTGAAAGCATTTTTTCACTTTTAAGAACCATTAGCATAAACTTCATCCCATACTGGACCTAAACAACTGCACTGTTATGAATCCCCTATCTTCATAGCCAGTTGGCTTCATCAAATCTGTTTTCCCTCCAATTTTACTGACCATTGGAGTCCCAGACACGTTAAAATTAAAGGAAATCTTATCCATGTTCCCAATTTTGGCCCATCTGTATCCAACAAGCTGTCGATGTTGGATTATAAACTGCTGAACAGTAATAAACTCATCATCAAGTTAGAATCGTAGAATCCCTACAGTGTGGAGAGAGACCACTGGGCACATGGGGTCTGCACTAACCCTCCAAAGACTAACCACATCCAGACCAGCCCCCTCACCCTGTAACCCCACATTTCACATGGCTAATCTACCTAGCCTGTTTATCCCTGGACACCACAAGGCAATTTCCCATGGCCAATCTATCTAACCTGCACACCTTTGGAATGTTGGGAGACATTAGCAAAATGTGATCTTCTATCACAATACAAAATTGCGTCTCTTCATAAACCTGGTACACTGTTCAGGGCTAGCTTTGAAATCCACATTGCTGCATTTTTTTTGCCATTGCTTCAGGGCAAGAGAAACTGAGAGCCAGTTCTGGGGATTCACATTGCTGCATTTCATCTTCCAACTGCCAGGCTTTCCCCCTGCTCACACTTTCATACTTAGACATCTGCCTAAGCTGTGAGAGAGCTTCCTCCAAGTTCTAACATTCTTCTCCCACACCTTGAGTACTCTAGCTACTACACAATGATTTGTTGGCTCTGCAATTTGTTGTGTATCTACCATTCCTCCTTAAGAGCATATTGAGGAGAAGGTCGCCTTTGTGATATTATCACTAGACCAGAGACCAAGGTAATGTTCTGGGGACTTGGGTTCAAAGCCGGCTCTGGCAAATAGTGGAACTTGAATTCAATGAAAATCTAGCGTTAGGAGTCCAATGATGACCATGAAACTGTTGTCAATTTTTTGGAAAACCCATCCAGTTTACTCATATTCCAAAGGTGTTTTTGGAAAATCCTCCTGTCCATGAGGGGAGGAAACTGCCATCCTTACCCGGTCTGGCCAACATATGGCTCGAGATCCACAGCAATGTGGTTGACTCTTAGCTGCCCTCTGGGCAATTAGGGATAGGCAATAAATCCTGGCCTGGCCAGAGAATGACCATATCCCATAAATGAATTTAGAAAAATGAGAGACTGAGATTAGCGTGAATGGAGTATGCATCAGTAATGTGGTAACCTTGGGCGTTATGTCTTGTTGCCTGGACAGCTGTGAAGCTGAACAGTTGACTACGATGGGGTACTATAAGTAAATGGGTATATTCTAGGAGAGCTTTGTCTTCAGATGCATGGTGAATTGCAAGTGTTTTGGATCTTCTGGTCAAATGCCAGAGATCCATTTGGATGCAAAATAATTGAAATTTGGCTAAAACTGGGTTTTACCTTAATCCAAGGTTAACTGTCACTTAAGTTTACAATATATGGTATGCTGTGTTGTAAGCTGTGTCTGAAGGCTAATGGAAAAGTGAGCTGAAGAAGCAAGTCACCATGACAAGGGTTTAAGAAAATAGCCGGAATAACTTATGCTCGTCCCTAAATTGAGAGGAATATTTAAGCACAGATGTAGCACAATAGTGAATCTCAAAATTGCAATTTTTTTTTCCATGATGACTCTAGCTCAAAGACGTTGGGCCTGTTTTGTTGGTATGAGCTCAAAATGGAAAGTGCCTGCTCATCAATTAGCCAGTCACTTCAAGATAATCGCTTTGGAAGTTGTTCAAAAGTAATAAATATGGAATAAACTTAAATGGGACAATCGTATTGCAAAAATGACAAAGCAAATTTCATTGATGGGAGGATTCCGTGTTCTGGTTGTGGGAGTACCAACCTGCCAGTGCATGTTGCCTTTATTCTGACAGTCGTTTCTGACAACTGCTGATTTCATGAAAAGCTCCGATGTTGCAAATATTTATAACAGTGATACATTAAGTGTAGATATAATGATGGTCCATCGCACAGACTAAATATGAAAATGTGTCAGTCATGTCTATGTCAAATGTTTTTGCAAGTTTTGAAGTTGGTCCCTGTAGACATCACTGTGATCTCCGCTATACAAACATCAGGGGGGAAAAATATCACATTTCATAAAGTGCTCCATTTGCAGTGAATTAATTAATTTGAAGGGCAGTTACTTGTGAATGCAGCTACCACAATACAAATCTATACACACAAAGAAAGCAAATAAATGATTAATAAAAGAAAACAGAAGTTGTTGGAAAAGCTCAGGAGGTCTGGCAACATCTGTGAAGAGAAATGAAAGTTAATGTTTTGGGTCTGGTGACCCTTCCTCAGAACTTGAACATTAATTAATTAATTGACTAATTAATAATTAACATTAACTCTGCTTTCTCTTCACAGACCTGCTGAGCCTTTCTAGCAACTTCTGTTTTTGTTTCTGAATTACCACTGTTTTTATAAATAGATTAGATTCCCTACAGCGTGAAACAGACCCTTCGGCCCAACACGTGATTGCTCTTGTATATTGGCTTTGATTCAGTGGATTGTGTTGCTTTAAGTCTCATGGTCTGCATGTCAGTATTACTTTGAGACATGCGCAGGATATCATCACTGTATCATGGCATGTCACGTGAAGATTACACACTTCATCTTACCCTGGGGATCACTTGAAGCATGATACGCTACATGATGCACGCAGTTCTGCACCACTTATCAGCTTAATACTAGCCCAGACACGTTGTGCCTGAGGAATGCAATGTCTGTATTTAATTGATGATTGTATTAAATATTTCCTGGAGTCTTCAACACCATGATATTCTCACCTAGTTTCTTATGTTCTTGCAGCATCAGGTAAAATATCCTGTTGGAGCCAAAAATTATGTCATCATTAGCAGCGGTAACCATCTGCAAGCAAAAGACACTAAGAGCGTTGTGGTGGGTATTTTGACAGCTAATTGAAACCCTATCAGAAATTTCAGACAACCAGTAGCATTAGTTTCTGTGAGTACAGGCGGCTATGCAGATTGATGGATAGGGCATTGACCAGCAAGGACACAATGATCATTTCTGTTGATTGAAATTGGGATCTTTCAACATAAATGTTTGCCTCATTTGAAAAATCAAAAATCTGCGGTCTACTTCCAAAATGACGCAGGGAGCTGAACAATTATAGAGTCATGGAGTTATACAGCATGGAAGCAGACCCTTCAGCCCAACTCATCCGTGCTGACCAGTTTTCCCAAACTGAAATTGGTCCATATTCCTGCAGTTAGTTCAAGTTCCTATAAACATTTCCTGTCCAAATGCTTTTTAAATGTTGTAACTGTACCAGCCTCCACCACTTTCTCTGGCAGCTTGTTCCACACACATTTCAACCTCTGTGTGAAAAGGTTGCACCTGAGGTCCATTTTAAATCGTTCCCTTCTCACCCTCTCGGTTTGGACTCCCCATCCTGGGAAAAAAAACCTTGGTTATTCACCTTATCCATGCCCCCTCATGATTTTATAAACCTCCATTAGGTCACCCCTCAACCTCCAACGCTTGAGGTACAAAAACCCCACTCTACTGAGCCGCTCCTTAGTCGAGTCTGCCATGAATAAAATTGAGGGCAATACGTTGGTTTTCATCGTTGATATCACAGTCAGCAAGTATCAGATCAAACACACTCTCAAGAAACCCTTTGGTATTGATCTAACTAAAGTCAACAGTCTCCCGAGGCCTGATGATGAAAAGACAGAATCTGTCTGACTGGCCCCAAATTATGAAGCTATGGATGTTGCTAATAAGATTGGTATCATCTAAACTGGCATCATGAAAAACTACATAAATCTAACAATATTTTTAGTGAATGAAATGGGCATCACTGAATTATATCAGCAATACTTGTTGAGTTTTTAATCCGTACCCCATCAGTGGTTCTGCCAGGGACACCCCTGACAAGACCAAAGTGGAGTGTGAATTAAACAAAGAAACACAGAAAGTAAAGGTAGGATAGATCGTCCAGCCCTTCAAACCTGTTCTGCCATTCAATATGATCATGGCTGTTCCTGCTTTCTCCCCATGCCCTTTGATTCCTAACATCTATCTCTAACCCTTCTTGAAAACGTTCAGTGTTTCGGGCTCATCTGATTCCAAGGCAAAGATTTCCACAGGCTCCCCACTCTCTGGGTGAAGAAATTTCTCCTCATCTGTATCCCAAATGGCCGATCCCTTGACCTTAAATTGTGACCCCTGATTCTGGATGTCATTGGGAAAATCATCCCTGTCTAATCATTGAGATCTGCAGCACAAAAAACTGGCCTATCAGCCAATCCTGTCCATGCTGGTCAAAAAGCAACCACATAGATATTCCAATCCCAGTTTCCAGCACTTGGCCCATTGCCCTATATGACCTCCATCCCCACCCCCATTCACCTATTGTACTCTTTGCTACCATCTCCCCAGCCCTAACCCCCGCCCACCATTTATCTCTCCAGAGATAGATTGAGAGGCTTCCTGCCTCTATTCCTGAGTAAGGGTTTTTGGCCGAAACGTCAATTTTCCTGCTCCTCGGATGCTGCCTGACCTGCTGTGCTTTTCCAGCACCACTGTGATCTAAACTCTGGTTCCCAGCATCTACAGTCCTCACTTTTGCCCATTGCCCCTATATGTCTTGACATTACAAGTGCACATCCAAATATGTTGGCTCAGTGGTAAGCATAATGCCTCACAGTTCCCGGGACCCGTGTCTGCGTGGGTTTCCTTTGGGTGCTCCGGTTTCCTCCCACTGTTCAAAGATGTGCAATTTAGGTGGATTGGCCATGCTAAGTTGCCCATAGTGTTCAGGGATGTGCAGGTTAAATGGGTTAGCCATGGGAAATGCAGAGTTACAGGGATAAGATAAGGGATGGTTCTGGGTGGGATGCTCTTCAGAGGGTTAGGATGGACCAAATGACCTGTTTCTACACTGTAGGGATTCTCTTAAATGTTCGGCCTGTAACGCACTTACAGACAGTGAGCTGATTTCCACACCTCTGGGTGAAAATGTTCTTCTCAGAGCTCCTATTGCCCCTTATCCTAAATCTATTCCCTGGATATTGATCCCCCCATCAAGGGGTACAGTTTCTTCCCGTCTACGCTACCCTTACTCCTCATAATTTTATAAGTTTTGGTGAGATCCCCCTCTCATTCTTCTAAACTCTAGTGACTACAATCTTAACTGATCCAATTTCTCTTCATACATCAATCTTACCGTCCCAGGAATTTGTCTGTTCAAATTCTGAGGAAGGGTCACTGGGCTGTGGTGTGCAGTTCTGGTCACCACATGAACCAAAGGACTCAATTGCATTGGACAGAGTGCGAGAGGATATTTGTCAGGATGTTGACTGAGATGAAAATACTCAGTTATGAGGAGAGACTGGATTTGATTGACTGGAACAGAGGAGATGGACTGAGGCATTCAGCATTAGGAGAAACATAGATAAAGTAGATCATGAGAACCTCTTCCCCACAGCGGACATGTCTTAAGACCAGAGGGCATAAACTTAGGGTGAAGAGCAAATGGTTTAGAGAAAATATGAGAATTGCTTTTCACCCAGAGTTGGTAAAAATATGGAACATGTGGGGGAGCGAGTCTAAACTCGAGAACACACGTTTAAGGTGAGAGGGGGAAGATTTACGAGGGACCCGAGGGACAACTTTTTCACACAAAGCATGGGTGCATGTATGGAAGGAGCTGCCAGAGGCAGAGGAAGAGGTGGGTGCAATTACAACGTTTAATAGACATTTGGACAGGTATGTGGATAGGAAAGGTTTCGAGGGAGATGGGCCAAATGCTGGCAGCTGGGACTGGTTCAATTTAGGAAACCTGGTCTGCATGGATGAATAGGGCTGAAGGGCCTGTTTCTGTGCTGTATATTTCTATGACCTGTATGTTGCCTAAGAGGGTGGTGGAGGCAGGTATTCTCTGAACACTTAAGAAGCACCTGGATGAGCACTTAAAATAGCAGGGCATGTAAGTTATGGATTCGTGTAGTTGACATTTATTGGTCAGTATAGACATGCTGGAACGAAGGGCCTGTACACCTCAATGAACATGGCTATGTCTATGACTTGAAACATTAACTGTGTTTCTCTCTCCACAGATGCTGCCAGACCTGCTGAGTTTCTCCAGAATTCTTTGTGAATGAAAATACAGAGGGACCTCAATTATCCAAATATCAATTATCCAAATATCGGATTATCCGAAGGAGATCTCAAGGTCCCAATAGAAACATTACATGAAAGACATGATTCCAACACTGATCGGGTCTTTTGTTTGCAGTGATTAAAAGTGAACTCTGCTTACTGAAATGCTGTTGAGAACAGTCCTGGACATCGATGGGAGCCCAGGCACCATCTCCAAATGACTGACCTCCAACCCTCTCTCTCTGCTCATCCTTTCCTTGGAATTCTCCACTGGGGTGTACCCTAAACCTCCCTTCCCCAGATAATCTCTCCAACATTGTGTGTGTGTGTGTGTGTGTGTGTGTGGTGTGTGTGTGTGTGTGTGTGTGTGTGTGTGTGTGTCTGTGTGTGTGTGTGTCTGTGTGTGTGTGTGTGGCTGGGTGTGTGGGTCTGTGTGTGTGTGGGTGTGTGTGTGTGTGTGTTGCTATGTGTGTGTGTGTCTGTGTGTCTGTGTCTGTGTGTGTGTCTGTGTGTGTCTGTGTGTGTGTGTGTGTCTGTGTGTGGGGCTGTGTGTGTCTGTGTGTGGCTGGGTGTGTGTGTGGGTGTGTGTGTGTGTGTGTTGCTATGTGTGTGTGTGTCTGTTTGTCTGTGTCTGTGTGTGTGTCTGTGTGTGGGGCTGTGTGTGTCTGTGTGTGTGTGTGTGTCTGTGTGTGGGGCTGTGTGTGTCTGTGTGTGGCTGGGTGTGTGTGTCGGTGTGTGTGTGTGTCTGTGTGTGTGTGTGTGTCTGTGTGTGGGGCTGTGTGTGTCTGTGTGTGGCTGGGTGTGTGTGTGGGTGTGTGTGTGTGTGTGTTGCTATGTGTGTGTGTGTCTGTGTGTCTGTGTCTGTGTGTGTGTCTGTGTGTGGGGCTGTGTGTGTGTGTGTGTGTGTGTGTGTGTGTCTGTGTGTGGGGCTGTGTGTGTCTGTGTGTGGCTGGGTGTGTGTGTCGGTGTGTGTGTGTGTGCACGCTATTTGGAGACTCACTCCACAAAAGGCAGCAGCAGCAGTAGTCTTGTTGTTGGTGTCCAGTCCGGCTGGCCCGGAAAGGGGGCGGAGACAGACAGGTACAACGGGGAGTGCACAGGTTGGGGCGGGGGGGGATGTGGGGAATGGGGCAGACTGGGGGAGGAGGGTGGGATAGGGTTGGACGAGGTTGGGGGGTGGGTGAGAGTGAGGAGGAAGGGGTCGGTAGTGGACGGGTTTGGAGGGGAGGGTATGGGGAGTGGGGTTAGACGGGGTTGGGGACCAGGCAGGGGGGTACGGGTGGGTGGGGGTGTTTCGTGTGCGGTGTGCTGCTGCCTTGTCTCCTGAACGGGGAGCAGACTTAACAAAAAACTCTGATCCCCAGAAGAAAGGCATTGAATCAATTAACCGAATAATCAATTATCTGAACGGAATAGTGCCCGCCCATCTCGTTCAGATAATCAAGATTCCTCTGTACTCCTTATCCAAGATCGCTGAGGATTCCCAAAGATCTATGGATAAAACCATCTCAAAATGTATTCGATGAATAAGATTCCATTTTTTCCGAAAATGATTGCCATGATGATGTCGATTGTGCTAATTTTATTTGGCATCCGAAATGTCCTCACACCAAATCTGACACCACGTGATACATTTATGGTCTCTTTAAGCTTAATTTTGAATTTTAATGAATAAAATGGACAAAGTGTTATAGTTGCTAAACTTAAAATCTCTATTTGTCAAAAACAAATTGTCAAACTAATAAAGATTTGATCAAATTTATCATTAAGGCTTTGCTATTTTGATTTGGAGTAACAAATTTTTTACCTGACTTTTTTAAAAATTAGGGGAGATGGTGGTGTGAGGGACTTGACTACGCTAAATTGCCCATGTGCATGTCAGGTGGGTAAGTCATAGGAGAGTCAGAGTGGGCAGAATGGCCCTGCTTCCACAGGGATTGGATGAGTCTATGTCAATCAGTTATTAATCCAGAACTCAAGGCCAATATTCTGGGGACATGAGTTTGACTCCCATCACAGAGCATGCTAACCTTCTAATTCAATCTTTAAAATGGAAGCATGGATGTAAAGCTAAGTGACCATGTCATCATTGACAACTCTTGTAAAAACCCACCTGGATCACTAATATCTTTTTGTTATGGACCAACCCTCTCAAGACATAACAAGGACATATTCCAGACCCTAACTTTTATCTTACTTAAAGTCAAGTGTAAAGAACTGTGCTCCTGATGTGATTCAATTGGTCAAACTACTATGCTTTAAACAAAACACGCTTTATTATTGCGACACATTAAAATACAAACAAAAAAAAAGGAAAAGATTTGGCACAACTTTAACTCTATTGAAATAATTACAAATAAATATATTACTTAACTACTATTCATCAACTGTTCCAATATGATCGTATCCTATAAACACACCCTTGGCAAAGACAAATTCAGCGAAATGGATTTTTCTCACTTGCTCTCTCCAGTCCAGGAGAAAGGAACACTGAAAGAAGTAGTCTAGCAGTAGAAAATGAACTCAACCTTTTAGCTACAGCAGAGAAAGAGCGGAATCTATCAGCTGCAACGGACAATTCCAACAAAAACCCTGACTCTGTGTGAGCCAAACTCCAACCACTCATGTTTCTTTTGTCTAATTTATCAGAAACATGCTTTGGGAGTCCCAAGTTGTTTCCCCAGTGTTTCTGTCACCACTGCAGCAACATCTCTCTGCAGGGGAAACGACACAGAACAAGTCCCTCAGAAAGGCACACAGTCCATATATATTAGGGAAGGAAATCTGACAGGCATGGCAACAGTGTTGTCTAGGATGATGTCGCTCAGTTATCATAGAACAGAATCCCCACAGTGTGGAAATAGGCCCTTTGGCCCAACAAGTCCACACAGACCGTCCAAAGAGTAACCCACCTAGATCCATTCTCCTGCCCTATTACTCTACATTTACCCCTGACTGATGCACCTACTCTCCACGTCCCTGAACACTGTGAGCAATCTAGCATGGCCAATTCACCTAACCTGCACATATTTGTGTCTGTGGAAGGAAACCAGAGCAAATTCATGCAGACATGGGGAGAATGTGCAAACTCCATAGAGACAGTCACCTGAGGCAGGAATCAAACCCGGGTCCCTGGTGCTGTGAGGCAGCAGGTGCTAACCACTGAGCCACCGTGTTCCCCTAAGGTATGATTCCATGAGAAAGAGTATGTCAGAATGTTGGACCAAATTCCCACAGAAACTGGAATCTGTACTGAAAACAACAAATGTTGGAGATCACAGCGGGTCAGACAGCATCCATGGAGAGAGAGCAAGCTAATGTTTTGAGTCTAGATGATTCAGAGCTGGTGACAAGTCGTTTAGACATTAGACATCAGCTTGCTATCTCTCCATGGATGTTGCCTGATCCACTGCGACCTCCAGCATTTGTTGTTTATAGTCTCTGTAGGCAACTCTCCCCAATTTGATGCAAACCCCCAGATGTTAGCAAGAAACATATTGCCGGGTCAACAGGGCTCATTTTGCAGTCCCTTTGATTCCTATGTCCCACACCTAAAACGGCAGTGCAGCATCAATCCACCTTTGAGAGCATTGTGAGTATCGAGGAGGTTGAAAGATAATTTAATTGAATTTGCTTTATTGTAACATGTACTCAAATGAGTACTGTGAAAAGTTTAAACATCGTCACCTACAGCGCCATGTTATGTACAAATGTGCTTGAGTACATCTTCTTCAGTTACAACCTTGTAAGGTCCCTCTGCTAAAGAATAAGGAGGGCCCATTCAGTAATTAGGCTCCACTGTTGCCTCAGCTACAGGCCAAGAGGTCATCTGTAAATATAGAGGATGGTGGACATCAAAGACTCAATTTGTCATTATTAGATTAGATTACTTACAGTGTGGAAACAGGCTCCTCGGCCCAACAAGACCACACCGACCCACAACCCACCCATACCCCTACCTTTACCCCTTCACCTAACACTACGGGCAATTTAGCATGGCCAATTCACCTAACCTGCACATCTTTGGACTGTGGGAGGAAACCGGAACACCTGGAGGAAACCCACGCAGACACAGGGAGAATGTGCAAACTCCACACAGTCGGTCACCTGAGTCGGGAATTGAACCCGGGTCTCTGACGCTGTGAGGCACCGTGCCGCCCACTGTAATCTGTAATTAAAAAGAGTATAGATCTGACTGGGTTCATTAACTGTCCATGTAGCAACATTTATTTTCTATGAATAAAGCATATTTTTGAAATAAAAAGAATCTTTGAACCATAATTAAAAAGCCCCATGTCACAGAAATAAGCGTTCAGAACAATGGTCTTCCAACCCCACGCTGGCACCTCATCTCCAGCCTGCACTGGGCCTTGGCTCCAGACCCTGCTGAGGTTCATGAGTGTGGGAGAATTGCTCTGGAATCCCCTACAAACTGAGAGATCATGCTGGGGCCATCCAAGGTTGGAACACCACCATGCAAGGCTGGGAGGTCACCACAATGGGGGGGCTCCCAAGGGAGGCCACTACGCCAGGCTGAGAGGACCCCTCATCATGCCTGCACTGAGGCCAGAAGTCGTCAGAGACCGGGAGAACAAAGTGCTATTTTCATGAAAAAGTTGGCGGCATAAGATTGAGAGACCTGAATTTATATAGCCCCCGGCATTCCAAGTTGCCCTACAGCCAATTGCATGCTAGGTTTGGAAGCATGGTGGTCATGTAGGAAACACACCAAGATTACACAAACAGCAACATGACCATAGCCAGCTCAGTCTGTTTTAGTGACAATGAGTGACAGCAGGGAAAATCTCTCTGTACTTCACCTAGCAGTGCCATTTCAGCTGAGAGGGCAGGTGGGATTTCACTTTAATATCTCATCCGAGGGAAGGCACCGAATTTCCAGCCTGGATACTTTTGCTGAAACCACAGAGTGAGACGATGATTCAACATTTTCACTCAGAGGCAAGAGAGCGCCTGACTGAGCTGCAGCTGACAAGTGCTTACAACAAACAATTCTTCCCCATGACATCTGTGGTATTTGTCTTTTGATGGACGACCACAAGCAGGCAAAAAACAGATTACAAGTTCGCTAAGGGCTTAAACAAAAAAGATTTAAACCAGTCTGTGGTTCGCAGGAAGAGCCCAATATGTTTGCTCTTTCACCAGGAGAGGGAGCTCTTCACCCAATTCACCCAACTACTTTCTAACAATTCTTATTCATTGTGACTCCTCATCTAACAAATTTATTGCAAAAGTTTGACTGCCACTTTCAAAGAGCACCTCATCCACAATCCCAATCCTATCCCTGCATTTCTCATGGTTATTCCACCTAAACTGCACATCCCTGGTCTCTATGGCCAATATGGTATGTCCAATCTACCTAGCCTGCACATCTTTGGACTGTGGGAGGAAACCCAAGCAGACACGGGGAGAATGTGATAACAGTGTCAAAACAGGCCCTTCGGCCCACCAAGACCACACCGACCCGCAACCCACCCATACCCCTACCTTTACCCCTTCACCTAACACTACGGGCAATTTAGCATGGCCAATTCACCTGACCCGCACATCTTTGGACTGTGGGGGAAACCGGAGCACCCAGAGGAAACCCATACAGACACGGGGAGAATGTGCAAACTCCACACAGTCAGCCGCCTGAGTCGGGAATTGAACCCGGGTCCCTGGCGCTGTAAGGTGGTACTGCTGTACGAACATGCCACCCTTTTACAGCACACAAGTGTCACTGGTTGTGCCAACATTGACTGTCCATCTCTAAATGTCATGGACAAGACGGGTTGCAGTTGAAGGAGGGGCACCCACAGTGCCATGAGGGAGGAGATGACCAACAGACTTCCAACTCAGGATGGTGAGTGACTCACATGGAAACTTGTGGGTAGTGCTATCTGCTGCCTTTGTCCTTCGAGGTGGATTGGAAGGGCATTGTCTATGGAGCCTTGCTCATTCTTAAATCTGATTTTTAAATAAAAATGCCAGAATTCGCAACTTTTAGAAGAAGGAAATGAACCAAGAGTTCCAGCACAGCCCACCCTCCAGACTGAGCAGGTCGTGTATCCCACAGGATTAGTCACAGAATCCCCAAGATTTTCTCCTGAGGAACCATCTCAGGGTAAACATGATTGAGCTGGGGAACACAATTACACAAAGGCACTTAAAAAGCACCTTACAAATTTATAGCTGAGGTGTACTCAGTTGAAAAGTTATTTCTGGTTTAGATTTAGCAGTTTTTCTGGTTGTTCTTAATGTGAACTGGTGGCTCGGGTTGGAACGCAGATAGACAGAGCTTCATTTTTCTCCTGGTGGTATTATGGATGAACTGTTCGTCCAGAGATCCAGAGGATGTTCTGGAGGCCCAGGTTCGAATCCCGCCACAGCAGATGATAGAATTTGAATTCAATGAAAATCTAGCATTAAGAGTCCAATGATGACCATGAACCCATTCTCGATTGTCAGAAAAACGCATTTGGGACACAAATGTCCTTTAGGGAAAGAAATTGCCATCCTTATCTGGTCTGGCCTACATGTGACTCCAGATCACAGTGATGTGGTTGACTCTTAACTGCCCTCTGGGCAAATAGGGATGGGCAATAAATTCTGCCTGATCAGTGAGGCCCACATCCTGTGAAGGAATAAAGAGAAAAGTAATTTCTAAATTGTTTGTCCCATTTATTGAAATAAGAAAGTCTTGTTACATTCTTGTCAAGTCACTTTTGTCTTCCTTTCACTGACTTAATATTCTTGAGTGTCCTTCGGTGAAAAACAAACCTGTAGTTTCTGTCCGATAGCTGATTACAACCTGACAAAGTAGGCTATTGTAAAAGTCAAAAATGGAAATTGAATTGAATTGAGTTATCTTTATTGTCACATGTACTCGAATGAGCACAGCGAAAAGTTTATAGGTCGCCAGTTACAGCGCCATCTTAGGACAAAGGACCTCAGTGCAGCTTCTTCAGTTACAAGGTCTTAAAAAATAGAGAAATAAAAAGTCCAGCATTGCAGAAATGGTGACCTGATGAAGGAGCAGTGCTCAGAAAGCTTGTGGTTCCAAATAAACCTGTTGGACTATAATCTGGTGACGTATAACCTTTGACCTCATCCACCCCAATCCAACACTGGAACCTCCACAGAATGATTGGATAATCTGCTTTCGTGGCGTTGGGTCGAAGGGCAAATATTGAAAGGACTTTCCTGCTCAAAATCATGCACTGTCATTATTCTCACTGCCTGAGACAGCAGACAGGGCTTCAGTTTAACACCTCCCACCGTCAGACATAACTGAGCACAGAGTATGAACGGCAGCCCATGGTTTGTGTTCAATCATCTGAAGTGAGATTTGAACGTACAAGTTTCCAAGGCAGAAGCAAGGGGGCTAATAAGAAGCCACCACTTTTGATAAGATTAGATTACTTACAGTGTGGAAACAGGCCCTTCGGCCCAACAAGTCCACACCGACCCGCCAAAGCACAACCCACCCATACCCCTACATTTACCCCTTACCTAACACTATGGGCAATTTAGCATGGCCAATTCACCTGACCCGCACATCTTTGGACTGTGGGAGGAAACCCACGCAGACACGGGGAGAACGTGCAAACTCCACACAGTCAGTCACCTGAGTCGGGAATTGAACCCGGGTTTCAGGCGCTGTGAGGCAGCAGTGCTAACCACTGTGCCACCGTGCCGCCCCTAATAAGCAGGCAAATTAAAACAGTTTCAAGGGGCTGATGTATAATTCAATGAAGATCCAGGGCTCAGTTTAAGTAGCAACAGCTGAGGGCTATAATTCACTGCAACACATGTTGGTCAGAGCAGGACCCACTACTTTTGATCATTATCCAGTGTCAGCCTTTGGAATCTGCAGGGCCATCAAAATTCCTCAGGGTCCATCCCAAAGGTTATGTCAGGCTCACTCAGGATCCTGCAATATTCCACCATCGAGAAGCACAAAGGCAACAGGTGGATGGGAATTGTAAGTTCCCTTCCAAACCACACACTGTTCCAACTTGGGAATATGTCATTGCTGCGGGTCAAAACCCTGGAAACATCTTCCTAATGGTGCAGTGAGTGTCCTTATACCCCAAGGCAACAACTCACCACCTCTTTCTCAAGAGCAATTATAAGTGCTAGCTTATCTATGAATGCTCAATCAATCCCTTCATCAAATTGACCATAAAGTCCTTTGGGATGTCTGCTATACAAATGCAAGTCAGGCTTTCTCTTATTTTTTTTTCATTCATTCACAAGATGAGGGCATCACTGGTCAGGTAGAATTTATTGCCCATCCCTAATTTCCCAGAGGGCAGTTAAGAGTCAAGCACATTCCTGTGGGTCTGAGTCACATGTCAGCCAGACCAGGTAAGGAAGGCAGTTTCCTTCCATAATGGACATTAATGAACCAGATGGGCTTTGCCCCCTGACAATTGAGTTGTCGACACCATTAGGTTCTTAAGTCCAGATATTTATTCAATTCAAATATCATCTGATGATGATGAGATCTTCACTCACCCACTCAGACACACACACACACACACACACACACACCCATCAGCTCTTAGCTTACTACGTTCCCTTGTTCTGTACCTCCCTCTCTCTTCCTTTGTTTATCTTCTTCTCCTCCCCTTTCTGTCTATGAGACCAGGCACTGAAGGAGGGTCACTCAACCCAAAACGTTGACTCTGATTTCTGTCCACAGATACTGCCGGGGGAACCGCTGAGCTTTTCCAGCAACTTCTGAATTTGGTTTTTGAAAGGAGTTTATCCTGGGACTGTCAGCCCTTGTCAGTGCTTTAAGGAAAGGAAATTAGGAGGATAAGGAAACAACAAGTTTTACTTTTCTCATTTGTGGCCTCATCAGGCCCTGCCACTCGGTTTGATGTCGGCAGGGCCTGTGCTTTGTTCCTGGATGTGAGCTGTTGCTGAGTTTATTTGGTGCCCTGGTCATTCAACGTCATTGACTGAGTTTCAGCGGTTAACCATCCATCACTGTCAGATGACTCCTTTGTTTAAAGGTCACAGCTGTTTGTGAACAGAGCCAACCTGACCCTAGACACCACTCCTTGGATAATGTGAGGAGTTTCTTTTATTCATTCATAGGATGAGGGTGTCACTGGCTGGGCCAGCATTTATTGTCCATTCATAATTACCCAGAAGACAGTTAAGAGACAACACAGTTGAGGATAAGGTAGGGATGGCCAGGTAAGGATTGCAGATTTCCTTCCCTCAGGGAAAGTAGTCAACCAGGTGTTCTTTGCCCCTGACAATGGATTCGCAATTGTCATTTATCTCTTATTTTCAGATTTGTAAATAGAATTCAAATTCCACCAACTGTGGTTGTGGGATTTGAACCCATGTCCTCTGGATTTACAGTCCAGCGATAATACCACTCACCAACTGCCTCCCCTGATGATGATGGGGGAGGGGGAGATGCTCAGATTGCACTGACCTTCTGGACAAAAGACTGAAAAGAGGGATCAGTTCACTTCATTGGAATATTGGAGTAGGAGCAAATGTAGGCCATTCAGTCCCTTTGAGCCTGCTCTATCAGTCCAGATCAGCCATTCCCAACAGGGGCTATATGGCCCCCTTAAGGGCCCTGGCACACTTGAAGGGGGCCACAGACTGAAAACCTCAGGAAGAAAAGCCCCAAGGATTTACGGGGGCCTTGGTAAATGAACTGCTGAAATATCCAAGCAACAACTTTCGCTGGAGTTAATAGTTTCCCTCCTCTTTATAATATCTTTATAACACACCATTTGAATTTGGCACACCCGGTTGCTTAGCTCCTCCCACACAGCCTCACTTCAGAGTCAGTCACAAACCAGACTGCACCAGATCAACGTATTCAATCAAGGGTTCGCACACCAATTATTGCCATACTTCATTATCCAAAGATCAGCCTGGCTTGCGAGACCTTTTTTTTAATCTGAGTTCATTTGTTCAGTATTTTCCTTGTAAGAAGTGCCTCATGATTATTTTTATTGTTTTCAGAAACAATTCTACCCATGAGTTCTTTGGCCAAAAAGAAGTGTCGGCCATGTTCAGTGGAACACTCACGGTGTGGTTTCATCACTTATCTGCAAAACCTGTCTTTGCCCATGTGTTTGAACCGCAAGACTATCTTGTCTTATGGAAAAGCACCAAGCTCAAGGATAGCATTAGGCCTGATAGATGTTTAATTTCATACAGTTGTTTTTTTAAAGTTTTGTGCAGTATGTCAGAATGTTCAAATTTTCTTGGTGTTCAATAATAAGTGATTTTCTGTCTATCCTTTGGTGTTGCATCCCTGTTTCAAAGGGGAGCCCTGGAACCTGAAAACAGCTCCTGGGGATCCGTGGCCAAAACACGGTTAAGAATCACTGAGGCCTAGATCATGTTTGATCATTAACCACAGTGCCATTTCCTGGTACTATCCCCATATCCCTCGATGCCTTCAGTTATTAGAATCTATCAAACCTTCTTCTGAATTTAGTTCGGTGTTGAGCTTCCATGGTCTTCTCAGGTAGAGAATTCTGAAAATTCAATACTCCCTGAGTGAAGAGGTTCTTCCTCACCTCAACCCTCAATGGCCAACCCATGACACGATGATCCCTGGTTCGAGACTTAACGGCCAAGGGAAATGACCTTTCTGCATCTACTCTGACTATGCCTTTACACATTTCTGTCAGATCATCTCTCATTCTTATAACTCCAGAGAATACAGGCACTGTCACCTCAATCCACCCCTTGAGCAAGTAGATCCTTCCTTTGACAAGGAGACCAGACCTGCACACAATTCTCCAGGTACGTTCTCACTGGTGTTACATACAAGTCAAGCAATACTTTTGCTCCTGTACTTAAATCCTCTTGCTAGAAAAGCTAACAATTGGCTGGGTAATTGATAGTGAAGAGAATGGCTATCATCAGCATGATGATATATGTTGTTTAGTTGAATGGGTAGAAAGGTAGCAATTGACAAGTGTGAGCCTATATACAGTAGTCCCACCCAACCCACAGGTGATTCATTCCAAGACCTACTATGGATGCCCAAAACCGCGGATAGTAGCAAACCCCATCATTTAAATGGGAAAGTTACCTCTGGAATTATTTCTGGAATGTTCCATGTAATACTTTTGGGCCACAGTAAACCACAGATAACTGAAACTGTGGAAACCAAATCTGTGGATATGGGGTTTCTATTGCATTTGGATAAGCAAACGCTTCAATGGAATACACAATAGACAAGAGCGTATTGAAAGAGATAGAGGTAATGAGGGACATTGGAGTGTCTGTCCACAGGTCCCTGAAAGTTGTTGGAGCTAAATAAGAGGGTAAATTGTAGAGTCAGAGCCATATGGCACAAAGACAGTGCCTTCAATCCATGCCAACCAAGTTTCCCAAACAAAACTAGCCCCACTTTCCTGCACATGTCCCATATCCCTCTCAATCCTTTCCTATTCATGTATGTGTCCAAATGTCTTTTAAATGTTGTTACTGTACCTGCATCTACCATTGCTTCTGGTATACATGAACCACAGTCTGTGTGAAAAAAGTTTCCCCTCAGGTCCCTTTTAAATCTTCTCCTCTCACCTGAAAAAATGCTTAAGCATTCTGATGAAGAAATATCAATGAAACATTAGTTTGCTCTCTATCCATGGATACTGTCTGATCTCCAGTATTGATTGTTTTCAGTTTAAAATATGCCCCTAGATTTAAACTCTCCACCCTAGGAAAAACACCTTTGCTATTTACCTTATCTATGCCCCTTGTGATGTTATAAACCTCAACAAGGTCACCACTTAACCTGCTACACCTCTTCACCTGCTACATTCCCAGCAACATCCTGGTAAATCTTTTCTGAACCCTCTCCAACTCAATAATATCCTTCTGTTATGACAGGGGATAAATCCTCCTGCTTAATTTAAACCAGCAACACAGAAAAGATTTATCCTGTACAGTAATCTATGAAAATTTCTTTAGGTATAACAGAGAATATTAACTAACAACTATTTACAACTCCTTCCTCTGACTTATCTTTTACCTCCCTTTCTATAATACTAGTCTGACAAAACCCCCAATTAAGATTTACCAAAAATTTCATGTTTTCAAAACCAGCCAGCTTTCGAGTGTTCTATTGATAAAGGTAACTTTAAGAGAGCTATTCTCTGGGCAGTCCGCAGATATAATTGCTTTGGCAGTTCTCCTTCCAACTGTTCAATTTTCCCCAGTCTTATACCCCCAAAGAATCGGATTGAGTCATTGGCTTTCAAAATTAAAAAATACTAAATTCAAACTTGATTGGAATATGGTACTTTTGGGGTATAATTTAAATCGATTGGCCTCTATTCGAATCTGTTTTCATTTCCAGGCAACCAGCTAATCTAGTTTTCGATCAAGTGTTACATTGTTATCTTGTTCAGAACACTTGGTGCTGTCAGGTAGTTCTGCTAGCTTTTAACTCTGTAAAAGGTGAGGTACCACCACACCTTCATAACACTTCCTATGTCAGGGCAACCAGAACTGTACGCAGTACTCCAAAAGTGTCCTCATCAATGTTCTGTACAACCTCAACATGATATCCCAATGAGTTTTGAGAAGATTTATAGGTCAGGTTGAGGTTCTGGATGCAGGTTTACTCACTGAGCTGTAAGGTTTGTTTTTAGATGTTTCGTCACCATGCTAGGTAACATCTTCAATGAACCTTCGAATGGCGCACTGGTGGTGTAGCCCATTTTCTATTTATATGTTTGAGTTTCCAAGGGTTGGTGATGCAATTTGCTGTGGTGACATAATTTCCTATGGTGATGTCATTTCCTGTTCTCTTTCTCACAGGGTGGTAAATGGGATCCAAGCCGATGTGTTTGTTGATAGAGTTCCAGTTGGGATGTCATGCTTCTAGAATTTTCGTGCATGTCTTTGTTTGCCTTGTCCGAGGAAGGATGTGTTGTCCCAGTCGAAGTGGTGTCCTTCCTCATCTGTATGTAGGGATACTAGTGAGAGTTAGTCATGCCGTTTTGTGGCTAGTTGATGTTCATGAACCCTGGTGGCTAGTTTTCTGCCTGTTTGTCTAATGTAGTCTTTATTACAGTTCTTGCAAGGGATTTTGTAAATTATATTAGTTTGCTTGATGTCTGTATAGCGTCTTTCAAGTTCATTAGCTGCTGTTTTAGTATGTTGGTGGGTTTGTGGGCTACCATGATGCCAAGGGGTCTGAGTAGTCTGGTGATCGTTTCTGAGATGTCTTTGATCTAGGGGAGAGTGGCTAGGGTTTCTGGACGTGTATTGTCTGCTTGTTGGGGTTTGTTGCTGAGAAATCGGCGGACTGGGTTCACACTTCAAAAAAAAGCACCTTACAGCTCAGCGTGCAAACCTATGTCCCAACTCCTATACTCAATGGTCTGAGCAATTTAGGTAAGAATGCTAAAGTTTTTCTTAACCTAGTGATGTGATAGCTCACATTCCAGGCAATTAGTCCTACAAGTGTTGTCTTTCCATTCAAAGAAAGCACTCACTCCCAAAATCTATTAGCAGAGATAGTTTAATGGAGACAGATGCTTTCTCAAAGATGTTTCAAGATGCAGGTCATTTTGCTATAAAGCGTGTTTCGTTAATGCAAATTCGCTGTAACGTGATTGACGAATTGGGGACAATTTCTAAAGTGCAAACTTTTAAAGCTTGTGTTGGCTGTAATGCTATTACATCATCAACACTTTAAGCGTTATTTATAAAGCGCGATTTTTCTATAGTGTGAGGTTGCACAATAATGCAACTATCACGTTGTAGAAGAACCACCTGTATGAGACACTTTTCCTTACTGGGTAAGGCACTCACACAGAAGCAGGAATATAATGCTGGAGCTACACAAGACACAGGTTAGGCCACAACTGAGGTTTTATGTACAGTTCCAACCATCACCTTATAGGAAGGTCTTAATTACTCGAGAGAGAAGAGATTGACAGCAATGTTGCATGACCTTGAGGAAGGATTGGACAGGCTAGGCTTGTTTTCTTGAGGAGGTTGAGGGCTGTCTAACTTGGGGTGGACAAAATAATGAGGTGCATGGACAGAGTGAATGGGAAAGGCATGTTTTCTCAAGTGGAGAGGTATATCATGGTATTCAAAGTTTGGGAGAAGATTTGTAGCTCAGGTGCTCGTTGTTGTGGTTCTGTTCGCCGAGCTGGGAATTTGTGTTGCAGACGTTTCGTCCCCTGTCTAGGTGACATCCTCAGGGCTTGGGAGCCTCCTGTGAAGCACTTCTGTGATCTTTCCTCCGGCATTTATAGTGGTTTGAATCTGCCGCTTCCGGTTGTCAGTTCCAGCTGTCTGCTGCAGTGGTCGGTATATTGGTTCCAGGTCGATGTGCTTATTGATTGAATCTGTGGATGAGTGCCATGCCTCTAGGAATTCCCTGGCTGTTCTCTGTTTGGCTTGTCCTATAATAATAGTGTTGTCCCAGTCGAATTCATGTTGCTTGACATCTGCGTGTGTGGCTCCTAAGGATAGCTGGTCGTGTCGTTTCGTGGCTAGTTGGTGTTCAAGGATATGGATCGTTAGCTGTCTTCCTGTTGTCCTATGTAGTGTTTTGTGCAGTCCTTGCATGGTAATTGCTGGAAGGAGTAGAGGGTGTATGAGGTAAAAACATTTTCCCTATGGAGAACGTGGGTGTCCGTAATTCACTGTCTAGTTTGGTGGCTGAGGCAGGAACCCTCAAATCATTTGAAGGGAACCTGGATCTATCCGTGAGGTGGTCTAACCTGCTATGGACCAGGGGCTGGCAAGTGAAATTAGAATGAGTGGCTCTTTCACTCAGCTAGCACAGACACAATGGGCTGAATGGGCCTCTTTCAAGGCTGTGACGTTTCTACAATTCATAACCTGTCTGCCTTCCAAATTCCTTGCCATATAACCATTACATCCCAAAGCAGGAACTTGGTTGGTCACATAATAGTGTTCACCCAATATCACTCCGTTCAACTTCATTTTCCATCACAATTGCATATGCTAACCCTTTAAGCACTATGTGCACCATTATGTCCTCCATGGAGGTGGCATGAGGGCAAATGATTGGCCCCCAGAGAAATACTTGTCCACCTCCTGCCCCCATCTTGCCTCAGCAATTAACTGCCGGGTGAGAATTTCCATGTGTACACTTCTCAGCTTGCCACCAATAAAGGCCCTTACATGATCAATTAACAGTCACCTAACATCTTCAACTCACCACTACACTGAAAGCCTGTCCAACAGGCTAGAACAGTGACTGATTTTCTGTCTGGCCTAACTTCTGGGTTGGGCTGGGGAGCCTCCACTTGCCCCAATCTGAGAGGGTGGGGACAAGGGATGGAGAGTATGGGTGAACCATTCTCCACAAGATCTGAAAATAAAACATTTAACTTCTTGGCTAATCCACATTAGCAGCGTGGATCTTGCAGCTGCGCCAGGGATTACAGGCTTAGTTAAAGATTTGTTATAGCTTTTTTTTTGAACAGTTATTATAGTCATTATAGCTTATTAATTTAAGATTGTTTTCCATTTTGTTTTATTGACATGCAGGAAAAACAAAAACAATTTGCGATTTTATAAAAAACATTTGGATGAATCCATGTTTGAAGGGATCTGGGCCAGGAGCAGGCACATGGGACTAGTTTAGTTTGGGATTATGGTTGGCATGGACTGGTTGGACCAAAGGATCTGTTTCCATCCTGTATAACTCCATGAAATGGGATTATATTACGTTCAGATATCTGGTCGGCATGGATGAGTTGGACTGAAGGGTTTGTTTCCATGCTTTCTGTGATTCCATGACTCGAAAGCCTAACTCTTGAGAGATGCTCTTTAGGACCCAGAAGCTGTCAGATTCTGATTGTCTGGCTTAATCTGATGGTGGAGGGGTGGGGGCTTCAGTATTGAGGCTTGTGATTCACAAGAACCTCACTGGTCAGTTCTGCAGTGACTAATTGGAGCTTGATCCAACATTCTCTCTCATTAGTGAATTTGGAGAGAGTCACTTGACCCAGAAGGCACCTGTCCCCACATTTAGGCTATGTATCTACTCTACATTGGAGCTAAGTGCCAGGCTGGCTCAATGGAAGCATTTCACCTTGAGTGAGAAAACTTTCAAGTCACAAAGAGTTTCTTGCCAGCAGCAAACTTAAATTTTGCTGAAAAGAGAATTTGGTTACGATTACTTTTCATCTTAAACCCATCAGGACAAATGCAAGAATGCCAAATTTCAATTAATTACTACAATTTATACTCTAAGAGTCATAGAGATGTACAGCATGGAAACAGACCCTTTGGTCCAACCCGTCCATGCCGACCAGATATCCCAACCCAATCTAGTCCCACCTGCCAGCACCCGGCCTGTATCCCTCCAAATGCATCCTGTTCATATACATATCCAGATGCCTTTTAAATGTAGCAATTTTATTAGCCTCCACCACTTCCTCTGGCAGCTCATTCCATACACATACCATCCTCTGAGTGAAAACATTGCACCTTAGATCACTTTTATATCTTTTCCCTCTCACCCTAAACCTATGCCCTCTAGTTCTGGACCCTCCACCCCCCCACCCCAGGGAAAAGACTTTGTCTATTTATCCTAGCCATGCCCCTCATGATTTTGTAAATCTCTATAAAGTCACCCCTCAGCCTCCGACGCTCCAGGGAAAGCAGCCCCAGCCTATTCAACCTCTCTTTATACTCAAACCCTCCAACCCTGGCAACATCCTTGTAAATCTTTTCTGAACCCTTTCAAAGTTCACAACACCTTTCCGATAGGAAGGAGACAGAACCGCAAGAAATGTTCCAACAGTGGTCTAACCAAAGTCCTGTAGAGCCGCAACCTGACCCCTCAACTCCTGTACTCAATACTCTGACCGATAAAGGAAAGCATACCAAATGCCTTCTTCACTATCATATCTATCTCCAACTCCACTTTCAAGGAGCCATGAACCTGCACTCCAAGGTCTCTTTGTTCAGCAACACTCCCCAGGACCTTATCATTAAGTGTATAAGTCCTGCTCAGATTTGCTTTCCCAAAATGCAGCATCTCACATTTGTCTAAATTAAACTCCATCTGCCACTCCTCAGCCCATTGGCCCTTTTGATCAAGATCCCGTTGTAATCTAAGGTAACCTTCTTCGCTGTCCAATTCTGGTGTCATCAGCAAACTTATTAACTATACCTCTTATGCTCACACCCAAATCATTTATATAAGTGATGAAAAGGAGAGGACCCAACACTGATTTTTGTGGCACTCCACTGGTCACAGGCCTCCAGTCTGAAAAACAACCCTCCACCACCACTGTCCGTCTCCTACCTTTGAGCCAGTTCTGTATCCAAATGGCGGGTTCCCCCTGTATTCCATGAGATCTAACCTTGCTCACCAGTCTTCCGTGGGGAACTTTGTCAAATGCCTTATTGAAGTCCATATAGATCACATCTACCACTCTGCCCTCATCAATCCTCTTTATTACTTCCTCAAAAAACTCAATCAAGTTTGTGAAACATGATTTCCCGGGAAAACAGTGCTGATTAATCAGCAAGTTGACTCGGAATAGCCAAAATGTTGCCATGGGGCAAACAACAGGGTAATTGTCCGTTCCCGAAGCAACAGAGAAAATCAATAAAAATTGGAAGGCTTGAACATTGCCCTTTGTTTGTGGGGAATTTTAAAAATCACACAACACCAGGTTATAGTCCAACAGGTTTATTTGGAAACACTAGTTTTTGAAGCACTGCTGAGTGCTAGTTTGGAATCACTAGCTCTGAAACCTGCTACGCTATAACCTGGTATTGCATGATTTTTAACTTTGTCCACCCCAGTCCAACACTGGCACCTCTACTTGGTGGAGAATTTGACAATTTTGCATTGCTTTCTTTTATCTTGATGAGTATAAAATGAAAAACATATGTCTCTCTTTTCAGAGATATTCAAATTTTAGGGCTATGCCCCAGTCTAGGAATATGAGCAAATCATTTCAGCCGATGCTTTAAGATCGCGTTGAGAGATCACTGCACTGTTGGAAGTGCCATTTATCTTTATTATAAATTTAAACAAGCCTAACTTCTCAGTTAGATTTAAAAGATCACATTCTATTGTTTTTAAGATAACCATAGAGATTCTCCCCATCCAAAGATGTGCAGGTTAGGATGGATTGGCCATGCTAAATTGCCTGTAGTGTCCAGGGATGTGCAGGCATGGTGGATTGGCCATGAGAAATTGTCCCACATTGTCCAGGGATGTGCAGGCTAGGTGGATTGGCCATGAGAAATTGTCCCGAGATGTCCAGGGATGTGTAGGTTAGGTGGCTTGGCCATGAGAAATTGTCCCGCATTGTCCAGGGATGTGCAGGTTAGGTGAATTGGTTATGAGAAATTGTCCTGCACTGTCCAGGGGTGTGCAGGTCAGATGGATTGGCCATGAGAAATTGTCCCGCACTGTCCAGGCACGTGCAGGTTAGGTGAATTGGTTATGAGAAATTGTCCCGCACTGTCCAGAGGTGTGCAAGTTAGGTGGATTGGCCATGAGAAATTGTCCCTCACTGTCCAGGGATGTGCAGGTTAGGTGGATTGGCTATGGGAATGCAGGGATACAGGGATAGGAAAAGGGGTTGGGGTCTGGATGGGATGCTTATCGGTGTGGACCCAAATGGCTGAGTGGCCTGCTTCTGCACTGTAGGAATTCTATGACTCTATCAGTCTTAATCCCCACCCAGCCCATTATCAATTGCTACATGTGTGTAAACTGGCTGCTACATCTCTTCTATTGGGACAGCACTTCAAAGCTTCATCATTTTTCGTATACTTATTTAGGGTGTCCTAAGAGCATGAAAGTTGGTCAAGTCTCCCTTCTGACTCATTTTAACTACCTTTAGCTCTAGAGAGTTTTGACTTGAAAGCCTCGTCACGGTTTGCTCAGACAGCTGGAAGGTTGACACTCCAGTACCACGTCAAACAAATGTCACCCCTGAGTTCTCTGATGGGTTCAAATGTTGAGACTGTGATTAACCCAAATCCGCTTCATCGACATCACGAGTTTGTTGAAGGCTGGTGGGCAAGTGGCAAATGTGACAACCCATTCAGATTAATATACAAAATAAAAAAGTAAAAGAATGGAAAATATAATCAGAAATCACATGCACAATGCTCAGACTCCTGATGGCAGATCGAGGTTGCGTGTGAGTGGGGAAATGAAAACAGAATACTACCGATTTCCACCTGAAGTGAATGTAATGATTATATCAGTGAAGTATCAATCCAGAGACTGAGGTAATGTTCTGAAGTCATGGGCTCAAATCCCACAATGCTGCTGGCAGAGTTAGTTATTTCACTAAATTAAATTATTAATACCTGCAATTGAACGATTGTCAATAATGGTGACAATTGCAACAATCACCCATTGTTGTTAAAAACAAAACCCACCTGATTTTTTTTAGGAAAGAAATCCGCGACTTTTACCTTTCTGGCATCCATGTTACCCCAGTGTCTAGATCAGAGTGGTGCTGGAAAAGCACTGCAGGCTTTGCATTCCTGATGAAGGGTTTTTGCCTGAAACGTCGATTTTCCTGCTCCTCGGATGCTGCCTGACCTGCTGTGCTTTTCCAGCAACACTCTGATCTAGACTCTGGTATCCAGCATCTGCAGTCCTCACTTTTGCCTATCCATGTTACTACAGACCTATGAAAATGTAATTGACTCTGAACCGTCCTCTGAAATGGCTCACTCATTTCTTGGGTAACAAATACCCGTGTACACATGCCATCAACACATTTTCAACAAAAAACGAAAGTCCGGGTTGCCGGCAGAAGCAATGAAGCAGCTTGACATCATTGTAACATCTCTCAGCCTGCAGTTATTTCCTTTCTCAACTACAGAACCAGGACTGACTCACTCCTGTACTCACTACTTAAAGTCTGTTCAGCACAATCCCAGAATGTTCTGAAGCGGGATAACATTAACTCTGCTTTCTCTCCACAGATGCAGCCTGACTTACTGAGTTTCTCTAGCAATTTCTGGTTTATGTCAACAAAATTCCAATTGGTTTAAAACCCTGTGGAGGAACAAATTGCTTCAGATGCTGGAATCTGTACTGAATACAACAAATGGTGGAAATCGCAGCGGTTCAAAGAGCATCCATAGAGAAAGAGCAGGCTAACTTTTCGAGTCTAGATGATGCCTAAGTATCTGACAAGATACGCTGTTTATTGAGCTCTGAGGCAGTCGCTTGTCCTGAAACTTTAACTCTGACTTCTCTGCTGCCAGGCCTGCTGGACCTTTCCAGCGGTTTCTGTTTCTGACCCTGTTTATTGGTTGCGTCCACCTATTGGTGGTTTAAAATGTCAATCAAGATTCTTGAAGATTTCAACTTTTATTGGCTGGCCAGGTATGTCAATCAAATGTTCCCCTCGCCTTCATGCAGCTCTAATTGGTAATCTGAATCTTGAGTGTTTCTCCTGTATGAAAGTGACTAATATTTCAAATGTTTTAAAAGTTGCAGAGTTACTGTAACCGGTCATCTGTGATGGGCAATGCTGCAAGTAATACCAAAGTGTAAGTATAGATCTAAAGCAGTAAGCATGACTATGTATGAGTAGCATTTTCAGAATATCCATACTGTGTTAATGTGGGACAATTCAAGAGCAGAGTTTGTACTGTATGTCTCTGTCTTTACGCAGAGAGTGG
This sequence comes from Hemiscyllium ocellatum, assembly GCF_020745735.1. Taxonomy (NCBI): domain Eukaryota; kingdom Metazoa; phylum Chordata; class Chondrichthyes; order Orectolobiformes; family Hemiscylliidae; genus Hemiscyllium; species Hemiscyllium ocellatum. The sequence continues at coordinate 25,000,206 of NC_083442.1, read as the reverse complement.
TAAGGGCGTGGAATTCCCTACCTGCTAATGTAGTCAACTCAGCCACATTAGGGAGATTTAAACCATCCTTAGATAAGCTCATGAATGATTTTGGGATAGTGTTGGGAAACATGCTGAGAATAGTCCACAGGTCAGCGCAACATCGAGGGCTGAAGGGCCTGTTCTGCGCTGCATTGTTCTATGTTCTATAAAGAAAATATAGATTAATTTTTATTCCCTTTGTTTCAACATAAATTCTAATGAGCAAACATTCAGACCTTATAGCTCATTCTTATGAAATGTCATGTTTTATTATTACATTTAGACAAGTAAACATATTTTAAAAATATTTTCAACATGTATCTGATGATTGCTATTCGAGTTTAGGAAATTATTACAAGCACGGATTCATTTCATTTGGATAATGGTGTCCAGTTAAACGTTAAGCCATTATCCTCTTACAAGGATCAGGTGGGCTTTATAAATACATATTTTCCCACGTGTTCATTACAGTTTTGAGTCCTCAGGTTCTGTGTCAGAGAAAACACGAAGAGTGAAGTGGTTAAACAGCTAACAGCTAGCCAGAGATGTTGTCATTTGTGCAGCAGTTTTTAACAAGTCAGTAATTCTTTCACCACAGGGTAAAGCCAAGAGCTGAAAGCAAAGGGTGGAGAAGAAAGACTTGCATTTGTGTGGTGCTGTCTTTAACCGCAGGATATCCCAATGCATTTTAAGACCAGTGAAGAATGAGATGCCAGAGGAAGTGGTGGAGGCTAGTACAATTGCAACATTTGGAAGGTATCTGGATGGGTATATGAATAGGAAGGGTTTAGAGGGATATGGGCAGGATGCTGGCAAGTGGGACTAGATTGGGTTGTGATAACTGGTCGGCATGGACGAGTTGGACTGAAGGGTCTGTTTCCATGCTGTACATCTCAATTACTTTATGGTAGGTACTTTTGAAATGCAATCTCTGTTGGCAATCAATGTAGAGTCATGGGGGCGTATGGCATGGAAATAGACCCTTTGATCCAACTCATCCATGCAGAACAGAGATCCTAAATTATTCTAATTCCATTTGCTACATCCCTCTAATCCCTTCTATTTATGTATCCACCTAGATATGCTTTAAATGTTGTCATTGTACCAGCCTCCACCACTTCTGCTGGCAACTCATTCTAAACGTGCAACACCTTCTGTGTGAAAAATCTGTCCCTTCGTTCTCTTTTAAACCTTTCCCCTCTCACCTTTAAGCTATGCCCTCTAGTTTTGGACTCCCTCACCCCAGGAACAAGACATTTCACCCTCTCCACGCCTCTCGTGATTTTATAAACCTCTATAAGGTCGCCCCCCCCTCAGCCTCCGACATTCTAGTGAAAAAAGCCCCAGCCTGTTTGGCTTCTCCCTATAGCTCAAACCTTCCAACCGTAGGCATAGCAAGATCCCACAAACAACTTAGTCATTATGACGAGATGGTGGGATTTGTTATTGATGTCAATTGAAGGGTGAAAATTGGGTGGAGCACCCTTACCTTAGAATGCAGTGGCAGAATGCTTTGTTACAACTTAAGAGGGTAGGCAGGTCCTTTTATTAATGTCTCATCAGAACTCAGCTCCTCTGAATGCTTCACCGTCCTCCAGAACTCTGGTGAGACGTAGGGCTATTTCAAGGGCCCAATCCTCTGAATTGGGGTTTGATTCCACAATCGTCTGGCTCAGAATGCCACTTGACAACTATACACTGTGGCTTAACTAATAGCACTCTTCCCTTGTATCAGAATATTGTAGGTTCACAACTCGGACTTCAGCATAAAAAGTCAAAGCTGACACCCGAATACACTAATGTACTGAGGAGATACAATACTGTCAGAGGTGCTATCTTTCAGATGGTAAAACTAACGCTTCATCTTGGCATGGACTTGTTGGGCCAAGTGGCCTGTTGCCATACTATAGGGATTCTATGATTTGCCTTCTTGGGCAGATGTAAAAAATTCCATGTCACTATTTTGGGAATGAGGGGGAGAGTTGTCTATCGTATCTGGTCACATATACTTGCAGTTTGCTGCTGGGGTAGTCTGCTACCACCAATCCTTCTTCCTAACATTTAAAAAAACCCTGATGGGGCACTGGAATGAAAATACAAATGAATGGTTAATAGGAACTTATAAGGAAACAGCAGCTTACTCAATCAAAATGTCATTGTCCAAGGTGATGATGCTGCCCCGCCCCTGCAGTAAGCCAAGTGCAATAACTCCACAGAGGCCGGTATCCCATCACCAAATAACCCTTTATTTACACTTACGTACTATATGACACTGACCCAGCTGGCTCAGAACTGGCTCCTAGTGTGAGCAGAACCTCTCACCCTCCTGCTTCTTTTTTTTCTTTTTATTCTTTTTTTTGTTTTTTTCTTTTCTTTTTTTATTAACCCCCACACTACCGCCTAACTGCGGTAGTGCTTATTTTTCCCCAGCACCTATGGTGTGTGTGTGCACAAGCGTGAGACACAGTGAGAGACACAAAGTGCATGAATCTTTATTCAATTTCCACCACCAGGAAGATAGGAAAACACCCGGGTGGCCAGTGACGAGCAGTGCCCTTCACATCAAAGGGCAATGCTGTGTGATCAAACAGTGAAGGGGAGGGAAGGGACTAAATCAAAATAGAGTTGGATCCTCCTGCTTCTATCTGTTTGCCAGGGCTCCCTGATTGGACCAGATTATCAGTCCCAATCAGGGACCTCATATTGTATGAGGTCCACCTGGCTGACTTTGTTTCAATCACTAGTCCAATATACCTTTCCATGCTGAATCTAATTATCAATGGTAGAGGTTAGACTATTATAAAGCCTGAACAAGAAGAGGAACTTTTCTTACTTATCATTGTATAGTTTATAGCAGGAAAAATACAAATTAACATTTACAAATTAGGCATAATTCCAACTATGAGGAGTCAGGTCTGTCATGTCTGTTTCCATCGAGGTTTTGTGTAAGACTTTGTCACCACCCAATGACTGTGTGACATTGTCAGATTGGACTTAACTCCATATAGCTTAAGAGTAATTCCTTCAGTACAATTACCTTGTGCAACATTGGCACTCATGATTAAATTGATATTTAACCTTCAATCAATATCACAGAACCAGATTACTTTGCTATTACCACGTTGTTGTTGGTGGGAACTTGCTCTTTTTTAAATTCACTCGGGATGACACCATCACTGGCTGGGCCATCTTGCCCAGTAAAGAGGCAATCATATTGCTGTAGGTCTGGAGTCACATGTAGGCCATTCTTACCTATTCTCAAGGACGTTAGTGACCAGCAGAGTTTTTCCAACAATCAATTCATGATCACCACGAGACTCTTAATTCCAGATTTCTTTTTAAACTGACTTCACTACGGGACAAATTTTTCACACAGAAAGTGGTACGTGTATGAAATGAGCTGCCAGAGGAAGTGGTGGAGGCTGGTACAATTGCAACATTTAAGAGGCATTTGGATGGGTATATGAATAGGAAGGGTTTGGAGGGATATGGGCTGGATGCTGGCAGGTGGGACTAGATTGGGTTGGGATATCTGGTCAGCATGGACAGGTTGGACCGAAGGGTCTGTTTCCATGCTGTACATCTCTATGACTCTATGACTCTATGACTCTATCTGCCATGGTGAGATTCAAACCAGTTTTCCCAAACCATTATCTGGGTCTCTGGATTAACAGGCCATTGCCTCCTCATTGCATAAATTCATCTGTTGTACATGTGACGTCAGATCCACAGTGTAATGTGGCTGACCCAGGAAAGACTGATTGAAAAGATTTTGTCCAGTTGCTTTTGTTTTGGTCCAACTTTCACTTTTTTTGCATCGACTACAAATGTTTCAACCCTGCTGCCCCTAATCTAACCATGTTATGTCTGGTCAACTCCAGAGAGCTCTTACCTCACCCACCCTGTGAAAATCTTTGAAAGAAGTCAGAAGAATGATATCAGACTTCACAGGTTAACTGTATTTCTCTCTCTCTAGATGCTGCCAGACCTGTTGAGTCCTTCCTACACTCTCTGTAGTTATCCCAACATTTTAAATTAACCAGGTGGGCAATTTCACTTTGCTGCCTGAGACTCAACTCCATCTCCCATTAACCACCTCCCTATTCCAGTCTCCTTCCATCCTTGGGAACGTTGGAAGAGTTAATGCTTTATTTTTGCTGTTCTATCATGGTTCCATACAGGAAGTTCCATTGGGTCCAATTCTACAGTTTACAACTTTGTCAAATGAGAAATATGAACCCACAGTATTCATGGTAGGGATTTCCAATGTGCTTTATGTCCCTTTCCCTTCAGAATTATGATCTGGACACAATTCCACATGATAATGGGTATTAATGTCTCAGTGGATTGGTTTGCATTTCTGTTTACATAGACAATATCTAGACTGAGTTACATTGAAGAATTAGTTTTAAAATAATGATTACGCACTTTTTAAAATGGTAAGTGCATTGAAAATGTTAGAAAAATCAGCATTGCAGCAGTTCACCAGTCTATCTCAAACTGGTGCATCGGCTATGGTCTGCTTTACTCAACATCAGATAGTGGAACGGTTTGCTTTACATCTGCATTCCAAGAACCAGTGAAGAAGATGTTCATTGCTTTGAAAGGCAAACTATTGAATTGTTCATTGGACAAAAATCTGAAGGACAGCTCTTTCATTGGCTGAAGGAATGGGTTAAGATTCATGTGCATGTCTGTAGCAGTGGCAGCGAGGTCATTCTCCTGACGTTTGGGGATGGCAGCGATGGTGGCAATGGATTCTTCAAGATGGCGGCGCTGGCAAGGCACATCTGCAGCTGAAATGGGACTCGTGACCCAGCAGTGGCCTAGCCTGGCAGCGAAGCCAGAGACTTGTGTTTGTGGGGCGAGTGTGAGCCCAGCGCTGAAGCAATGGCGTCTGAAGAGGGGCAACTCACACATTGGTGGGTCCTGCACAGATGGCAGTCTCCAGCACAGAGGCTACATGGTGGCATGGACTGGGGTCAGAAAGACTGATATTCTGAACTTTTTTACTTCATTATTTTTCTAATTTATTCCTATGACCTATAATGCTTGACTACAGTAGCTCCCCGTACCCACAGCGGTTACGTTCCAAGACCCACCATGGAAGCCCGAGACTACGGATAGGAGTGAACCCATTGAGTTCAATGGGAAACATACCTTCCCAGCAGCCTCCTGCTCCCTGGTTCCAGAACATTCCCTTTTATATGATCCAGCCATGGTAAACCACGGGTAGGTGACACTGCGGAAAACAATTCCGCGGACACAGGGGTCGTGCTGTATTTAGAACATGGAACATAGATCATAGAACAATGCAGCCCAGAACAGGCCCTTCGGCCCACGATGTTGTGCCGAACATCTATCCTAGATTAAGCACCCATCCATGTACCTATCCAATTGCCACTTAAAGGTCGCCAATGATTCTGACTCTACCACTCCCACGGGCAACGCATTCCATGCCCCCACCACTCTCTGGGTAAAGAACCCACCCCTGACATCTCCCCTATACCTTCCACCCTTCACCTTAAATTTATGTCCCCTTGTAACACTCTGTTGTACCCGGGAAAAAAGTTTCTGACTGTCTACTCTCTCTATTCCTCTGATCATCTTATAAACCTCTAACAAGTCACCCCTCATCCTTCGCCGTTCCAACGAGAAAAGGCCGAGAACTCTCAACCTATCCTCGTACGAACTATTCTCCATTCCAGGCAACATCCTGGTAAATCTTCTCTGCACCCTCTCCAAAGCTTCCACATCTTTCCTAAAGTGAGGCAACCAGAACTGCACACAGTACTCCAAATGTGGCCTAACCAAAGTCCTGTACAGCTGCAACATCACTTCACGACTCTTGAATTCAATCCCTCTGCTAATGAACGCTAATACACCATAGGCCTTCTTACAAGCTCTATCCACCTGAGTGGCAACTTTCAAAGATCTATGTACATAGACCCCAAGATCACTCTGTTCCTCCACCTGACTAAGAACCCTACCGTTAACCCTGTATTCCGCATTCTTATTTGTTCTTCCAAAATGGACAACCTCACACTTGGCAGGGTTGAAATCCATCTGCCACTCCTCAGCCCAGCTCTGCATCATATCTAAGTCCTTTTGCAGCCGACAACAGCCCTCCTCACTGTCCACAACTCCACCAATCTTCGTATCATCTGCAAATTTACTGACCCACCCTTCGACTCCCTCATCCAAGTCATTAATAAAAATTACAAACAGCAGAGGACCCAGAACTGATCCCTGTGGAACTCCACTTGTAACTGGGCTCCAGGCTGAATATTTACCATCTACCACCACTCTCTGACTTCGACCGGTTAGCCAGTTTTCTATCCAATTGGCCAAATTTCCCTCTATCCCATGCCTCCTGACTTTCCGCATAAGCCTACCATGGCTTATGCCATGGTAGAAATTACCATAGAAATGACTTTTCTAATTTTTTTTTGTTTCCTAAGAATTTGGTCTTAAGTATCTGTACTCGGATACCTTTCGAACTCAGATGGTGCTATAATGTGGCGACTGTAAACATTTGACTCATTTGTGTACATGTGAGAATTGAGCTAATTCATTTCAAATCAGTTCAATTCAATTCAAACACAACAGCTCATTCTTGGTTGGAAGCTTAGCATAATTTCGGAAAACATGTCCAGCTTGAGGTCAGAAGCGGCAACATTGAGCAAGAAGGACTTAGTCAGCCTGATAATAGGGATAATGTATTATTTGTTCTTGAAGAAGTTCCAAGGTAAGATTTGATCTTGAAAGATACTCTGTACATTCACTTCCTGTCTGCAAAACAAAGCATCATATCAATTCAAGTGTGACCATTACTTATTAAAATATTTTATCTCTACCTTCTGAGCACTGGTGAAATGCACAGTAGGGAGAGGCGGCGGTGATGTTACTGGACTAGAAGTCCAATGTCATCTTATTTTTTTTCAAAAGAAACTGAAATGAAAGATTGTCTCAATAATAATGACCATTAAAATGCCATAAGTTGTCAGGAAAAACCTAACTAGAAGGAAGTCTGCCATCCTAACCAGGTCTGGTTCATATATGACGCCAGAACATACAGCAATGTGGTTAACTCTTAATTGACCTCAGAAGGCAATTACAAGTGGACATCAAAAGCTGGCTTTGCCAGGGATGTACACATCTCATTAAGGAAGGAACAACAGAATTTAGTTCTGATCAGTAGGACTGCACGTTTGCAGTTATTGGAAAAGAAAATATAGTCATGTTTTGGCTGTACAGGACATTGGTGAGTCCACTTTTGGAATACTGCAATCAATTTTGGTCTCCCTGCTACAGGGAGGATGTTGTGAAACTTGAGAGGGTGCAGAAAAGATTTACAAGGATGTTGGCAGTGTTGGAGGGTTTGAGCTGTAGGGAGAGGCTGAATAGGCTGGAGCTGTTTTCCCTGGAGCATCAGAGGTTGAGGGCTCACCTTTTAGAGGTTTATAAAATAATGAGCAGCATGGATAGGGTAAAGAGACAAGGTGAAAGGGCTTCTGCCCGAAACATCGACTCTCCTGCACCCCGGATGTTGCCTGACCTGCTGTGCTTTTCCAGCACCACACTCTTGACTCTAAACAGACAAGGTCTTTTCCACAGGGTAGGTAGGGGAGTCTAAAACTAGAGGGCATAAGTTCAAGGTGAGAGGGGAAAGATTTAAAAGAGACCTAAGAGGCAACCTTTTCATGGAAAGGGTGGTGCGTGTATGGAATAAGCTGTCAGAGGAAGTGGTGGAAGCTGGTACAATTACAACATTTAAAAAGCATCCGGATGGGTATATGAATAGGAAGGGTTTAGAGGGATATGGGCCAAATACTGGCAAATGGGACTAGATTAATTTAGGATATCTGGCCAGCATGGATAAGTTGGACTGAAGGGTCTGTTTCTGTGCTGGACATCTGTATGACTCTATACCTGCCTATGGGAATGTTAAGTCAATTCTCAGCCTGCTGGCCAATTAGGACTCAAAGACATCCTATCTTCTTCTAAATTCCCAGAGAGTATAAGCCCACACTGTTCTGTCTCTCTTCATAAGACAGGCCTCTCATTTTCTGGAGTTAATCAAGTGACTCTTCTGAACTGGCTCCAATGCAATGACATTGCTCCTCAAGTCTGGGATCCAAACTGTGTGCAATACTTGGGGTGTGGTTATATAGTTGCACCAACATTTCCCTACACTGGTATTCTATTATTTTACCAATAAACAACAAAATTCAGTTTCCTTTCCTTATTACCTGCTGCATCATACCAGCTTTACATCAGCTCTCCTGCTCCCCAGATGCTGCCAGGCCTGTTGTGCTTTCCCAGCGCCCCACTTTCAACGCTGACTCTCCCCTCACCCTCAGCGACCGCACTCTGCACTTTCTCCTCGCTTTCTGTAACCCTTTGTGAGAATAGTTTGCTGTCCCCACACTCACAGCCACCTCCCCCAAGCACAAGATGGTGGCCTTTCAAATTAGAATGAATCTGTTTTCCTCAAGTTGGGGGTTTCCCTTCACCTATTGATGCACAATGTTTGCACACAGAACAATGGATGCCGCACAGTTCTCATGAGCTGAGGATTGATTCCTTTGAAGCCTGAAGATGACCTTGGTGTGTATCTCTCTTGGAATGACAATGCTTTGAGCCTGGAATGAGTGAGGAGAGGCAAACAATGTGAATTGATTCCATCTTATTCATGCCAGAATGGTTTGAGTGAATGAGGAGACTGAGAAATAATTAAGCTGCTTTCATGTCAAAGTGCTTTTCCAAGCGTTCATTTCCAAAGATAACCTTTTGTTCTTCTGAACACTTGCTGAAATCGATGGACATAAATGCATTGGAATTGATGAATACTTGCACGGCATCCTGACAGTAAAGTTTCTGCTAAATGTTTAGAATACTGGGTGGACTGTGAATTCCTCTGAGATTTATGTAAGCTTGGGCAGCTTACACTTTAAAAGCCAGGTCTCTGTACCACACTGGAAATTCTGCTGACACACTGGGGGTCTCGTGGGCAACCTGCTTATTTTAATGTGCAGAACATTTCTGATTGGCTGCACAGTTGGACACACTGTGCGTGTATGGAATAAGCTGTCCTCCTCGAGGGAAGAGTCATAGCTGGCTCCGGCAGCATCTGTGGAAGGACAAAGACGTGCATTTGTACAGCCCCTGTCACATCCTCAAAACCTCGCAAAGCATTTTGCGGCTGATGACGCACTTTTGACATGCAGTCATGCTTTGGGAATCGTGGCAGCCAATTTGTACACAGCAAGATCCCAGGAACTGACGTGTGAAATAAAATAAAACCAAGAACTGCTGTAAATCTGAAACAAAAACATAAATTGCTGGAGAAACTCAGCACGTCTGGCAGCATCTATGCAGGGAAAGCAGAGTTTACATTTCAAGTCCAGTGACCTTTATTCAGAACAGAAATGTGATACTGATGAGAAAATCACAACCTTAAAGTACTTGAATAAACATAAAGTGTTCAAGGCGATGAGCCTGATGTGGGAAAGTGGGGCTGCTGTAGTTAGTACTGTATTTATGATAGTACATACTTGATGGGCTGAAGAGCATTTTCTGTACTGTCTGATTCTATAATTGTATCATCTGTTGCTTTATTTTTTTGTCTTGACTGACCAGGTAACCAGAGGTCTGCTGTACTTTTAGATTAGATTAGATTACTTACAGTAGTGGAAACAGGCCCTTCGGCCCAACAAGTCCACACCGACCTGCCGAAGCACAACCCACCCATACCCCTACATTTACCCCTTTACCTAACACTACAGGCAATTTAGCATGACCCACACACCTTTGGACTGTGGGAGGAAACCAGAGCACCCGGAGGAAACCCACGCAGACACGGGGAGAACGTGCAAACTCCACACAGACAGTCACCTGAGGCGGGAATTGAACCCGGATCTCTGGCGCTGTGAGGCAGCAGTGCTAACCACTGTGCCACCGTGCCGCCCAATAATGTGGAGGTGCTGGTGTTGGACTGGGGTGGACAAATTCCGAAGTCACGCCAGGTCATAGTCCAATAACTTTATTCTGGTGAAGGAGCATCACTCCAGAAAATTGTGATTTTAAATAAACCTGTTGGACTATAACCTGGTGTCATGTAACTTCTGACCATGTCCAAAAAATGCAATAAAATCTTTCACTCTTGCCCAGTAGAGCTGGAAGGCTCTCAGCTTCACATCTCATACAAAAGGAAGCATCTGCTTTTTTTTGCTTACTCATTCACAGGATGAGGGTGGCACTGACCAGGCAGCATTTAACTGCCCAGGGGGCAGTTAAGAGTCAACCACATTGCTGTGGGCTGGAGTCACACATAGGCCAGAGCAGAGAAAGATGGCGGTTTCCTTCCCTAAAGGACATTAGTGAACCAGGTGAGCTTTTCCCTGACAATCGATTCATGGTCATTATTCGACTCCTAATTCCAGATATTTTTATTGAATTCAAATTCCACCATCTGCTATGATGGGATTTAAACCAATGTCTCTCAGATGTTGTCTGGATTGACAGACCATCACCTCCCCATACTCCCTTCCAATAGTATGACTCTCCCTCAGTACTGCACTGAAGTGCCAGCAAAATCTTTGTGTTCAATTCATTGGGAAAGAAAGAAATTTGGAATTTTTCAGGTTGATGCCCTTTTATAAGACATTAAAAAGCCGTGGTGTGAAACACCAACTCTAAAACGTACATTGGTAGGATTTGGATGTATTAGTAAATTCTAATGCTGCATATTTCCTAATAGAGTCATAGAGTCATAGAGGTGTATAGCACGGAAACAGACTCTTCAGTCCAACTCGTCCATGATGAGCAGATATCCCAACCCAATCTAGTCCCACCTGCCAGCAGCCGGCCCATATCCCTCCCAACCCTTCCTATTCATTTACCCATCGAGATGCCTTTTAAAAGTTGCAACTGTACCAGCCTCCACCACATCCTCTGGCTGCTCGTTCCATACACGTACCACCCTTTGCGTGAAAACGTTGCCCCGTAGGTGTCTTTTATATCTTTTCCCTCTCACCCTAAGCCTATGCCCTCAAGTTCTGGACTCCCCCACCCCAGGGAAAGGACTTTGTCTATTTATCCTATCCATGCCCTCACAATTTTATAAACCTCCATCAGGTCACCCCTCAGCCTCCGACGCTCCAGGGAAAACAGCCCTAGCCTCTTCAACCTTTCCCTAGAGCTCAAATCCTCCAATCCTGGCAGCATCCTTGTAAATCTTTTCTGAACCCTTTCAAGTTTCACAACATCTTTCCAATAGGAAGGAGACCAGAATTTCATGATCTAATGCCTTTGACAATTTGCACAAAGCCTAGATAAACATTTGCAGTTGACAACAAGGTAAGAAGGAGAACTTGGTTTATGTATCAGATTGTTTTCAAAGGAATGATTTAGATTTGTGTTACCATCTCAGTTAAATTTTACCAACAAAATAACGGTTCAACAGATGGTAACTGAGATAAATGATTATTAGTGAGTGAATGGCCTGTTGGGAACTGGAACGTGCAAATGAATAACTGGTAGAAGCAGAATCCTTTTCAAAAAGAGAATCAGATTTTGACTTAAAAAGGTGAAATGTGAAGAGCAAAGAGCTGTGCAGAGAACGATGGGCCAGATAGCCTGTACTGCACGATTTTCGGATCATCTTTTCTTTGGGAGACAAATGTTGGCCAGGAGCAGCTCCCTTCATTTTCTTAATCAGCATCCAGCATTTTGGACAAGCGGTTTATGGCCAGGATTTCGGTTCAGCATCTTAATCTGAAATACAGTCTCTCTGACACTGCAACTCTTCCTCGTGGGATTGGGCATACACAGCGGAAAACGTTTTCCACATGGTCAGAATAGGGGTTGGTGCTGTTTCTGAGTCAGCACAATTCTCTCACAGTCGACAAAACCTAAATTGTGATTCCAAGTGAGTTATGATGCATATTGCCGAGACTGAAAATCCCTTTAGTCAAAAAAGCTAAACCACACATACGTGACACATACAACAAACATAATTTGGCATAAAGTGTTGCTGGAACTCAAATAAACCTAAATTCTGACTTTTATCTTAAGCTGAGGGGTATAGATGGGGGGTAATGGTGGTTCTCTTTTCCCTACATTAGGGGATTTCAAGACTAGGGGATACATTTTTAAGGTGAGAGAGATTTGAAAAAGACTTGAGGAGCAAATATTTTAAACAAAGAATGGTTTGTGTGTGGAATAAGCTTCCTGAGGAAGTGGTGGATGACGGTATAATTACAACGCTTAGAAGACATTTGGATAAGTACGTGAGTTGGAAACGTTTGGAGGGATATGGGCCAGGAGCAGTCAGGTGGGACTAGTTTAGTTTGGGATTAGGTTCAGCATGGACTGGTTGGGCTGTTTCCATGCTGTATAACTCTGAGTGTTCACCAAAGGATAGATTTTTAACAAAAACTGAAATTGCTCATGAAATTCAGCAGGCCTGGCAGTATTTGTAGGGGAGAAGCCAGAGTCGCTGAAGTGTGGCACTGGATAAAGTACAACAGGTTAGACAGCATCTGAAGTGCAAGAGAGTCCTTGTTTTGGGCTTAATACTTCGTGTGTGTGTGTGTGTGTGTGCGCGCGGAGGAGGGGGTAGGGGGAGAGGGGGAGAAAGCAGAGTTAGTGTTTCAAATCCAGTGACTTTTTGTCAGATTTTTAACTTTCAATTCTGAAAAAGGGTCATATTCTGGACTTGAAATGTCAACTGTTTTTCTCTCGCTACAGAAACTGCCAAACCTGCTGAGTTTCTTCCGTGCTTTCTGTTTTTATTTCAGATCTCCAGCATTCACATCCCCACAAAAGAATAAAGCACTCACCTTTCTCCAGATGAGGGTGTGTGTGCGTGCGCATGTTGGACAGTATTTCTCCCCTCCCCCACAGATGCTTCTGTCAGTTACTTTAGTAATATACCCTGGAGCAGCTGCTAGAAGTTAGGACGCAATCTTTTCCCTCTGTGAAAAGCTCTTTTCAACACCTGCACTGGGTAATTCTGAGATTTTGTTTTAAATTGCAAGCTTCAATTCTCTCTGTTCCAAAATAAGCAAGTAGGGGAGTGTTGGCATGTGTCAAGTGAACACATCAAAACCAAAATCAGTAGACATTTGTTGGGAAAGGTTATTCAACTTTATGAAAACAAGGTAAGAGCAATAAAGATAAGATACATATTGTCTACAATCTAGCTGAAGGAGTTGAATTACTTAAGTTAAAAATCACACAACACCAGGTTGCAGTCCAACAGGTTTAATTGGAAGCACACTACCTTTCGGAGCGACGCTCCTTCATCAGGTGATAGTGGAGGGCTAGATCGTAACACAGAATTTATAGCAAAAATTTACAGTGTGATGTAACTGAAATTATACATTGAAAAACTGATTGTCTGTTAAGCCTTTCATCTGTTAGAATACACTCATAGTTTCACTTCTTTCATGTGTAAATCACAAAACCTTTTTTTTAAAAAGTTGCATTCTCGGGTTAGCTGTTAACAATGGTGATAGCTCGACAATATGTTGAAGGTGTTGGCCCCCTGTGTTCTCTGTCTATGACCTGATGTTTAGATTGATTCTAACCTAAAAAGTGAGATAACGGAGTTTTACATAAATTCATACAGTTTTTGAGCTCAGAGTTCTACATGAATGCATGCAGTTTTTGAGCAAAGTACAATGTAATCCTGCAAGTACAAATTCACCCCACAGAATATATGTGTGCTTGTGGTCTTTGTCTGTCTGTGTGTGTGTGTCTGTCTGGGGTGGGGGTTGTGAATGTGAGAAAGTGTGTGTGTGTGTGTAGTGAGTGCAGAGTGTCTTAAGTCTGTGAGGGGGTGCATGTGTGAGTATGGGATGAGTGTGTCTATAAGGGTGTGTGTGGGTGTCTGTGTGCGCATCTGTGTGTACCTGTGTCCGTGTGTATGTGAGTGTGTGTGTGTGTAGTGCAATGGTGATCACCTGTAATGTGACATGTGACCTTGGGTTCATGTCACATTACAGGTGATCACCATTGCACTACACACACACACACACACTCTCTCATACATACGGACACAGGTACACACAGACATGCACACAGACACCCACACACACCCTTATAAACACACACACTCCCACACTCACACTCGCACATGCACCCTCTCACAGACTTAAGACACTCTGCACTCACCACACACGGACACTTTCTGACACTCACAACCCCCACACCAGGCAGATACTCACACAGACAGACAAAGACCCACATGCACACATATATTTTGTGGGGTGAATTTATACTTGCAGAGTTACATTGTACTTTGCTCAAAAACTGCATACATTCCTGTAGAACTCTGAGCTCAAAAACTGCATGAATTTATGTAAAACTCTGTTATCTCACTTTTTAGATTAGAATCAATCTAAACATCAGGTCATAGACAGAGAACACAGGGGGCTAACACCTTCAACATATTGTCTAGCTATCACCATTGTTAACAGCTAAACCGAGAATGCAACTTTTAAAAAAAGGTTTTGTGATTTCCACATGAAAGAAGTGAAACTATCACTGTATTCTAATAGATGAAAGGCTTAACAGACAATCAATTTTTCAACGTATAATTTCAGTTACATCACACTGCAAATTTTTGCTATAAATTCTGTGTTATGATCTAGCCCTCCACTATCACCTGATGAAGGAGCGTCACTCCGAAAGCTAGTGTGGTTCCAATTAAACCTGTTGGACTGCAACCTGGTGTTGTGTGATTTTTAACTTTGTACACCCCAGTCCAACACCGGCATCTCCAAATCTTGAATTACTTACTACTGTGCCCGTGTTTCAGCAACACATATCCTGCCATTCTGTGCTATGACAATATAGAGTCCTAAAACTAAGCTGTTTCGAAGAGCGATTATCTTTCAGTCTCTTAGGCAATCATTCTGTGCTTCCTTTCCCCACTTCCTGATTTTGTAAATGCAACAGCGACATTACTTCCTGAGTGACACAGAGACTGTAAAAGTAAAAGGTTGTAAGAATGGCTTCTAGTACTTTCCTAATACTACATTTCAGTCAACTGTCCTTGGTGACTTAGTGCTAGTTTGAATTAGTGTCCTTTACTATAGCAATGTCAATACATGTTTATAATCTGACACCTATCTGTGTCGTGAGTAGATCATTTCGCTTGAACAGCTGGTTTGCAAAGCATCATGATGGCAACAGTCTAAGTTCAGTTTCCAAACCTCCTAAGGTTACAATGAAGGTCACTCCTTCTCAACATCTCCCCTCACCTGAGATGTGGTGACCCTTGGGTTAAACTACTACCAGCCTCTGGGATTATAGTGAGTTTACTATCTGTAGATCTGTAAGATTTTTACACTAAAATGCGTCTTGAGGCAGCAGACCCAAAACATAACATTAATAAAATGATCCATAATTTTCCAATGAAGTAAACTTATATGTGAGTCTAATTATTATGAGGTGGAGGTGATGATGAAACTATGGGAAGGGCCTTGACATTCCTTAATTTAAGTATTGGCATTTGTAGCACTGGAATATTTCCTGTCACATAAATATGGATGAGACTGACTCAGCTATTGAAGTCGATGAGTGTGGTGCTGGAAAAACACAGCAGGTCAGGCAGCATCTGAGGAGCAAGAAAATCGATGTTTCAGGCAAAAGGCCTTCATCAGGATTCCAGATGAAGGGCTTTTGCCCGAAACATCCATTTTCCTGCTTCTCAGATTCTGCCTGACCTGCTTTTCCAGCACCATGCTAATCTTGACTCTGATCTCCAGCATCTGCAGTACTCACTTTTACTCAGCTATTAAAGTAGTCCAATGACTCAAGAATATGCCTGCCTGTAAAATTGTTGCAATCTTCAGTGCTTGGTTAAAGTTACAACAATACAGTGTTCACAGTAAGGTTAAAGAACACATACTATGTGACATCCTATGGAATCTTAATCCTCCCTCCTTTCTAGAATTATGGAATCCCTACAGTGCAGAAACAGGCCATTTGGCCCATTGAGTCTGCATTGACTCTCTGAAGAGCATCTCACCCATACTCATCCACTCACACACCCTATTTCTATAATCCTGTATGTTGCCATGGCCAATCCACCCAACCTGCACATATTTGGACTGTGGGAGGAAACCGGAGCACGTGATGGAAACTCTAGCAGACGCTGGGAGAATGTGCAACTCTACACACAGTCACTCAAGGCTGGAATCGAACCTGGGTTCCTGATGCAATTCGACAGCAGTGCTGCCCCTCCCACCATTTATATAGTACAGATCAAAAATGGACACAGAGTTAAAACTGGGCTCAAATCCTACTTGCCCTGGATATGTGTAATAACATCTCTTAGTATGTTGATTAGAAAATATCTAAAATTGGGCCTACCTTATGAGGGGGGATTGAACAGGTTAGGAATGTAATCATTAGAGTTCAGAAGAATGAGCAGTCATCATTTGAAACAATATAAGACCTTGAGATCCAGTGAGCGTGATCCAGGTATGGCATAGGGCTAGAATAGGGTGAGAGGGGCAGGTAGGTAGTTAGTGAGGTGGATTCAGTAAGACATGGTGAGACATCTTGCTCGGCCTTGTGGCAGAAAAAAATCCTGAACGTAAACCTCAACACATTTGTCACTTCGGCAAAAAATACCAAGCTCACTCTCTGCTTTTCTCTGCGCAGATGTCACCCAAAAAGCTGAACCTATCCAGCACTTTTTTTTGTATTCTCGTATTGGCTGCCTTTGCAAAAGAGTTCGAGACACCTCCCATCCTTTGCGTGTTGAAATGTTTCCGAATTTCTGTGATGAAAGATCTGGTCTATTTTCTAAGCACCCCTAGTCTTTCAAAGAACAGGAACCGAGTAAGTGGAGAGAGACTGTCCGACCCGATTAACATCTTGAAAGGCTGAAATAAACAACCTGTAACCTTCTCAAAATGTTATTCTCTTTTCACCTCCTATCCTTTCATGAAATGGACGATTATAGACCAGGAAAATCTATGTTGCTTCAGCTTTTGCATTGCCATTTCTTATGCATTGCTCAAACAATTTGATTGCTAAATTGCTATACTTTCTCTCTACAGATGTGGAGACTCTCCAGTAATATCTGTTCATGTTTCTGATTTCCAGTCTCTATAGTTCTTTGGTTTGTTTTATTTAGTGTTTACCTCACTGCCATGTCTCTTCCAGCTAAATTCAACTTGAAGAAGTTCTATTCCTCTGTCCTGCAGGATTTATGTTCTAATGTTGTTCGCTGTCCTTACTTCCATTTTGCTTCTGATGTTTGGTGAGACATTTGCCAAATCTCGCTTTCACAGTCACATCTCATTTCTCAGTGACTGCCTGAGCTCAGACTCACACCCACGTGTACTCCAACTGAAGTTTCACCCTTCGTGTTTTGAATCTGCCCAGGATCACAGGCATCTCCGTGATGTTCAATGTTCCTCAGAGAGCTGTTCTCACCGCATCCTGAGATTCACACTCAGTGCTGTGCATTGCTATATGTACGCTCTGGACCCCTCTCTCCATCAGCTATGCCTCACACTGGCTCAGGCCTGCCCTGCCTCCCAGTTCCACTTCATCTTCCGGCCCATTCCATGTTCTAACAAGAAACTTGTTTTCTTTTCCTTTCAGGCATTAAGGAACACAAAAAGTAACAAAACAGAGATACACATGCCCCTCTGAAACCACCCTCCCCATCTCTTCATTCTAATTCCATCCCCTCTCTGAGCCCCATCTCCCATTGTATATTTACTATTCCTTCTGACCTTCTGCTCACTGATGCTGAATGTTCCGTACTCAGCAATGGTCTTAGTTTTATCCCTCTGCTCACCCATCTCACTGAATTTCCAGTATGACATGATGTTGGACATTCCTTCTGTCAACTCAGCCTTCGTGAGCATTTCTTTGGACAAGAGTCCATCCCACAGATCCCTCCATCCAGCTCCAACACTCTCCCTCCATCTAGCCTTTTACCTGGTCTCAATCTGTTCGTCGAGAGCTGATGTTGCTTACCACACTTTCTCTGCCGCCTAACTATTTGAACCTATCTTCTTCTGAGCTAACTACACTCTATGCTCTCAGATCCAACTGTGACTTTGTTATTAAGTCTGCCGATAAGGGTGGTGCTGTTGTTGTCTGGCAGACTGACCTCAACATTGCTGAGGTTGAGTGCCAGCTCTCAGAGCTGAAAATGTGTTGCTGGAAAAGCGCAGCAGGTCAGGCAGCATCCAAAGAGCAGGAGAATTGACGTTTCAGGCATGAGCCCTTCTTCAGGAATGAGGGAAGTGTGTCCAGCAGGCTAAGATAAAAGGTAGTGAGGAGAGATTTGGGGGAGGGACGTTGGAAATGCGATAGGTAGAAGGAGGTCAAGGTGAGGGTGATAGGCCGGAGTGGGGGTGGGGGCGGAGAGGTCAGGAAAAAGATTGCAGGTTAGGAAGGTGGTGCTGAGTTCGAGGGATTTGACTGAGGCAAGGTGGGGGGAGGGGAAATGAGGAAACTGGAGAAATCTAAGTTCATCCCTTGTGGTTGGAGGGTTCCTAGGCGGAAGATAAGGCGCTCTTCCTCCAGCCGTCATGTTGCTATGGCCTGGCGATGAGGAGTCCAAGGATCTGCATGTCCTTGGCAGAGTAGGAGGGGGAATTGAAGTGTTGAGCCATGGGGTGATTGGGTTGGTTGGTCCGGGTGTCCCAGAGGTGTGCCCTAAAATGTTCCGCAAGTAGGCGGCCTGTCTCCCCAATTTGAAGGAGGCCACATCGGGTGCAGTGGATGCAGTAAATGATGCGTGTGGAAGTGCAGGTGAATTTACGACAGATATGGAAGGATCCCTTGGGGCCTTGGAGGGAAGTGAGGGGGGAGGTGTGGGCGCAAGTTTTGCATTTCTTGCAGTTGCAGGGGAAGGTGCCGGGAGTGGAGGTTGGGTTGGTGGGGGGTGTAGACCTGACGAGGAAGTCACAGAGGGCATGGTCTTTTCGGAACACTGATAGGGGATGGGAGGGAAATATATCTCTGGTGGTGGGGTCCGTTTGGAGGTGGCGGAAATGACGACGGATGATGTGATGTATATGAAGGTTGGTGGGGTGGTAGGTGAGGACCAGTGGGGTTCTGTCCTGGTGGTGATTGGATGGGCGGGGCTCAAAGGCGGAGGAACGGGAAGTGGATGAGATGTAGTGGAGGGCATCGTCTGGGGGGAAATTGCGGTCTTTGAAGAAGGAGGCCATTTGGGTTGTATGGTATTTGGGTTGGTCGAACTCAGCACCGCCCTCCTAACCTGCAATCTTTTTCCTGACCTCTCCGCCCCCACCCCCACTCCGGCCTATCACCCTCACCTTGACCTCCTTCCACTTATCGCATTTCCAATGCCCCTCCCCCAAGTCTCTCCTCCCTACCTTTTATTTTAGCCTGCTGGACACACTTTCCTCATTCCTGAAGAAGGGCTCATGCCCAAAACATTGATTCTCCTGCTCCTTGGATGCTGCCTGACCTGCTGCGCTTTTCCAGCAACACATTTTCAGCTCTGATCTCCAGCATCTGCAGTCCTCACTTTTTCCTGCCAGCTCTCAGATACCTCCTTCTGTTTCCCCTGGATCATGACCCCAGACATGAACACCAGACTACTGCATCCACAACAGCCGCTAATCTTGTTTCATCTGGTGACCTCTGCTCCACTGCCTCCAGGTTTATCATCTCCCAAGCCTGAGCTCCTTCCCAAAAACCACAAACATGACTGCCCAAGCAGACCCATTGTTTCTGCCTGCTCCTGACCCACAGACCTCATCTCTTCCTACCTCAATGCAATTTTCTTTCTCCACCTGTACAGTCCCTTCCCACTTACTTCCTCTATTCCTCCTTCGCTATAACGTCAGTTTCAGAATTTCCAGTTTGCAGGCTCCATTTGCTTCCTCTTTACCATGGACGCCCGATCCCTTTCCACGTCCATTCCCCCCCCCCAGGATGGTCTCAGGGCTCTCCACCTCCTCCTGGAAACAAAGGCCTCAACCATCTCTACCTACCACCATTCTCCTCCACTTGGCCACACCCGCCCTCGCTTTGCGCTACTTTTCTTTTAACTCCACTCACTTTGTTCAGGTCAAAGATGTAGCCATGGGTTCCCGCATGGACCCCAGTCCTGCCCAGCACTTAGTGGGATGTGTGGAACATTCCTTGTCTCAATCCTACTCCAGCCCCCACCAACAACTCTTTCTCCAGTACATTGATGACATCGTCGGTGCAGCTTCCCTCTCTCATTTGGAATTGGAAAGGTTTGTCTATTTCCCTTCCAATTTCCACCCCTCCTTCAACTTCACTTGGTCCATCTCTGACCCCTCACTTCCCTCCCTTGATATCTCTATTTCCATTTCTAGAGATAGGCTGGTCATTAATATTCATGACAAAGCCACCAACTTCCACAGTTATCTTAACTATACATGCCCCGATTCCACATCATGTGAAGATTCTTTTACTTTATCCCAGTTACTCTGTCTCAGTCACGTCTGTTCCAATGAGACCAACTTCGACAAGGCAGCCATCAAAATGTCCACCTTCTTCCTCAACCAAGGAATGCCCAGCCCCATGGTTGACAGGGCTCTCGGCCGGGTCCGACCCATCTCCCACACTTCAGCTCTCACCCTTTCTCTTGCCTCCCACAACAGCATTAGGGCCCCCTTTGTCCTCACTTACCATCCCACCAGCATCCACATCCAGAGGATCATAAGCAGCCATTTCCAACACCTATTGTGGCATATCACCACTAGACCACCCCATGTCAGCCTTCTGCAAAGACCGCTCCCTCCCAAAGACCGGTCCATTCCTCCTCCACTCCCAACAAACCTCCACTCCCTATCAACACCTTCCCTTGTAACTACTGAAGGTGTAACACTTGTCCGTTTACATCCAAACCACTCTCCATACAAAGACCCAGACAAACCATCCAGGTGAAGCAATGCTTTCTCTGCATTTCACCCAATCTAGACTATTGTATTCTCTGCTCACAGTGTGGTGAGATGAAATACAGACTGGGGGCAACCATTATGCAGAGCACTTACATTCTGTCTGACAATTCAACATGCCATCCTAGCCAACATCTCTGTCTAAGGCTTGCTACAGTGCTCCAGCGAAGCTCAACACAATCTGGAAGAACAACACCTCATTTTCTGCTTGGGGACCCTTCTGGACTCAATGTTGAGTTCAATCATTTTAGGCTCCAAAGCCCTTTCCCTCATGTCCTTACCCCAACCCCACACACCCTGGCCTTGACATCACATGGATTGGGACCACAAACAGACCTTTGTCAGACACTAATGGCCCCCATTAGCAGCACTTCCTTCTCCCAGACTGACCTTGATGCAATCCTTTGTCTGTCTGATTGTTGTTCTCTCTCTCTGGACTCCATCTCCACTTATTGCTTACTGCTTCCCCCCACCCCTCCACCTCACCTTTAGCGTCAATACCAACTCTTTCCCAGTTAAAGTCAATTCGGAGGAAGCCTCACTGGACCTGAAACGTTGACTCTTGATTTCTCTCCACACGTGCTGCCAGACCTGCTGAATTTTTCCAGCAAGTCCTGGTTTCGTTTTTTGAAACTGATTTTTAGATTTGCCGTCAAAACAGCAATAAGTGCACCGCAAACAATAGATAAAGCTGAAATAGGAACAGGAGTAGGTCTTTCAGTCTTTGAGCCTACTCTGCCATTTATTATGATCATTGGTGATAATTCCAAATTACCAATATGTCCTTTGACCCCTCCCCACACTCGCTCCCCCAAAGAATCAATCGCAACTCTTTGAAACATAATTGATTGATTGTCAAGTGCATTGATATATCATAGTTCCTTGAAAGTGGAGTCACAGGTAGATGGGATAGTGAAGAAGGCGTTTAGGATGCTATACTTTACTGGTCAGAGTATTGAATGCAGGAGTTGGGAGGTCCTGTCGCGGCTGTACAAGACATTGGTTCATCCACTTTTGGAATATTGTGTGCAATTCTGGTCTCCTTTCTATCAGAAAGATGTTGTGAAATTTAAAAGGGTTCAAAAGAGTTTTACAAGAATGTTGCCAAAGTTGGAGGATTTGAGCTAAATGGAGAGGCCAAATTGGCTAGGGCTGTTTTCCCTGGAGCGTCAGAGGCTGAGGGGTGACCTTATAGAAGTTTATAAAATCATGAGGGGCATAGATAGGATAAATAGGCAAGATCGTTTCCCTGGGGTGGTCCGAATCCAGAACTAGATGGCATAGAGTCATAGAGATGTACAAAATGGAAACAGATCCTTCGGTCCAATCTGTCCATGCCGACCAGATATTCCAACCCAATCTAGTCCCACCTGCCAGCACCCGGCCCGTATCCCTCCAAACCCTTCCTATTCATATACCCATCCAAATGCCTCTTAAATGTTGCAATTGTACCTGCCTCCACCACTTCCTCTGGCAGCTCATTCCATACATGTACCACCCTCTGTGAAAACGTTGCCCCTTAGGACTCTTTTATATCTGAGGGGCAACATTTTCACGTAGAGGGTGGCACGTGTATGGAATGAGCTGCCAGAGGAAGTGATGGAGGGTAGTACAATTGCAACATTTAAAAGGCATCTGGATGGGTATATAAATAGGAAGGGTTTGGAGCGATATGGGCCGGGTGTTGGCAGGTGGTACTAGTTGGGGTATCTGGTCAGCATGGAAGGGCTAAACTGAAGGGTTTGTTTCCATGCTGTACATCTCTATAACTCTCTGAAAAAAAATGTACAAATACATAAAATCTCTCCAGTGCAGAAAGAAGCTGTTTGACCCCTCTAGTCTGCACTGACCCTCCAAAGGACATCCTGCACACAAACACTCCATCCCTACAATTCCCATGTCTAATCCACCTTGCCTGCAGATCTTTGAACAGTACAGGGCAACTTAACATGGCCAATCCACACGTCTTTGGACTGTAGGAGGAAACTGGAGCACCCAGAGTAAACCCTAACAGAGACAAGGAGAATGTGCAAACTCCACACAGTCACCCGAATCAAACCAAAGTCCATGGCGCTGTGAGGCAGCAGTGTTAACCACTGTGCCGCCATGCCACCCTCAAACCTGAGAACTTGTGTGTGCTATAATGTTGGATTTAATGACAAGCGTTAGTAAGTCTGAAAAGCTAACAGAAAAAAATGCAAGCTAAATGTAGTGATAAACACTATTTATGCACATCAGGTTTTGAAAAAGGAAAGGTATGTTACCACAGAAACCATAGAAGAACTACAACAAGGAAAATCCATTCAGTCCATTGTGGTGCCCAGCTGAACAAACTAGCCGCCCATTCTAATCCCACCATCCAGCACCTGGTCTGTAGCCTGGAATGTTCCAGAGCTGCAGGGGCGGATTCAGATTCTTTTTAAATGAGTTGGGGAGTTTTTGCCTTAATCACAAACTGGACTGTGAATTCCAGATATCCACCACCCTCTAGCTAAAAACGTTTTTTTTCTCATGTCCTCTCTAACATTTCAACCGACCACTGTCAATCTTGTGCCTGCTGGTAATTGATCTCCCCAGTAGGGGAAACGGGCCTTCCCTGACCAACCTATCCAGGCTCCTCTTATATTGTACACCTCAATTAAATAATTCCTCAGCCTCCTCTGTACTGAGGAAAGCAGCCCTACTCTATCCAACCTTTCCTCAATCTGTAATTTTCAAGACTGTACATCCTTGCAAATCTATTTTGTACTTTCTCCAGAACAATTATATCCGTCCGGTGACCAGGACTGCACACGAAACTCCAGCTGTGGTCTAAACAATCTGTTACCTTGAAAATTGCCACCCAAGTTGATAGGGTTGTGAAGAAGGCACACGGTGTGTTAACTTTTCGGAGGAATTGGGTTTCGAAACCATGAGGTCATTCTGCAGCTGGTCACTGCATTATAGGAAGCATGTGGAAGCTTTGGAAAGGGTTCAGAAGAGATTTACTAGGATGTTGCCTGGTACAGAGGGAAGGTCTTACAACGAAAAGCTGAGGGACTTGATGCTATTTTCGTCAGAGAGAAGAAGAATTGAAATGTGACTTAATTGAGACATATAAGAATTCTCTATTCCTGAGATGCTGCCTGGCCTGCTGTGCTTTGACCAGCAACACATTTTCAGCTGTGATTTCCAGCATCTGCAGACCTCATTTTTTACCCGTTTGATAGGGTGGACAGTGACAGCCTTTTTCATCAGATGGTTAGGCTAACATGAGGGGACATAGCTTTAAATTGAGACGTGATAGATATAGGACAGATGTCAGAGGTAATTTCTTTACTCAGAGAGTAGGAGGGGCGTGGAATGCACTGCCTGCAACTGTAGTAGACTTGCCAACTTTACAGGCATGAAAATGGTAATCAGATAGGTATATGGACGAGAATGGAATAGTGTAGGTTAGATGGGCTACAAATTGGTTCCACAGGTCAGCACAACATTGAGGGCCGAAGGGCTTGTACTGCGCTGTAATGTTCTATGTTTTTATATAGTTCCACCATTATATCCCTGTTTCTGTGTTTAACACCTCACCCAGTAAAGGAACGTTTTTACTCTCTTATCCACCTGCCCTACCACCTACACTGGACTGTGTCCATGCATTTCTTCCACCTCTCAGATTCCGCTGTTTGTTGTGTTTTCTTAGCCCTTCTCCACTTCTAAAGAAAGGTAATACTGAAGCACTGACTATGCTTTCTCTCTCCATAGATGCTGCCAGGCCTGCTGAGTTTCTCCATCATTCTCTTTGTTTGAGTCAAACTCTTTCGTTTGTTCAACCACTCAATTAGACCATGATAAAGATCTTTAACTTCATCTAGCTATGCTGTACCCACCCTTGCCGAGCAAAAATCTATCAACTGCATCTAATTTACATTCCAGCATTGAGGGCATTCATTTCTCAAGAGATGGACCAGGTGTGGGCACTATGGCCTCTCAATTCTGCTGTGTCATTCAATATGATCATGGTGGTTCTTGGGCATCTTCCTGCCCACTGAGAGTAGTTCGCGTGTGGAATGAACTGCCAGAGATGGAGCTACAGCTACAACATTCAAAAAGTATTTGGATAAGTTCATAAATAGGAAATGTTTGGGGGGGAACAAAAACAAAAACAGAAATTGCTCGAAACGCTCAGTAGGACTGGTGGCATCTATGGACAGAAATCAGAGTTAATGTTTCGGGTCCACTGGACCCAAATCATTAACCCTACTTTGTTTCCACAGATGCTGTTCAGACCCTGTTTGCTTTTCCAGCAATTTTTGTTTTTGTTTCTGATTTTCAGCATTTGCAGATGTTTTGGTTTTTAAGGTTTAGGGGAGGCATGGGTCAAGTGCAAGCAGGTGGGAATAGTTTAGTTTGGGAACATTTTCAGCATGGACTGGTTGGACCGAAGGCTCTGTTTCCATGTTGTATGACTCCATGGCTCGGAAAGAAGAAATCCCTCCTCATCTTTGTCTTAAATGGGTGACATCTTATTTTGAGATAATGTCCTGGGATCTGCTCCAACAGCAAACAACCTTTCCACATCTACCTTGTCAAGTCTGCGAAGGCAATAGTGCACTTCAATAAGGTCACCCCTCACTGTGCCAATCATGTCAACACCCTGCAAATCACATTTTAAGAGGTAAAAGCAGAATACTGTGGAAGATGGAAATCTAAAAGAAAAACAAAAACGTAGGTGTTGGAGAAAGTCAGCAGGTCTAACAGCAGTTGCGGAGAGGGAAAAACAGTTAATGTTGAGAGTCCAACATGAATCTCTGGCATTTTGTTTTTATATCAAATTATTGGTTGCGTTAACTTAAGTTTGGGGAGAAAATAACAGCCTGACCAGGGACACCCACAATGAATGAACATTAAAAATATATATTCCTTTACTAAGGAGCTACTATATTAAAGTGTAAAAACGTTGCCCCTCATGTCCTTTTCAAATCTTTCTCCTCTCACCTTAAAAATATGCCCCTTAGTTTTCAATTCTTCCAAACTAGGGAAAAAGCCCTTTTATTCACCTTACCTATGCCTTCATGATTTTATAAATGTCTATTAGGTCACCCCTTAACCTTCTACACTCCGGTGCAAAAGTCCCAGTCTATCCAGCCTCTCTTTATTACTCAAGCTCTCCATTACCAGAAACATCCTGGTAAATCTTTTCTGAACCCTTTCCAGTTTAATTATATCTTTCTGATAGCACGGCAACCAGACTACACACAGTTCTCCACAAGAAGCCTCGTGAACATCCTGTAAAATCTCAACATGACATGCCAATTTTTATACTCAAAGGTCTGAGCAATGAAGACAAACATGCTAAATGCCTACTTGTGACAATCTATGAAACTCTTTAGCACAGAGGATTGTAAAGGCTGGATGATTAAGTGTATTCAAAGATGAGATAGACAGATTTTGAATGAATAAGAGAATCAAAGGTTATGAAGGCAGGAAAGTGAAGGTGAGGATTATCAGATCAGTCATGATCTCATTGAATCATAGTGTTCCTTCAGTGTGGAAGCAGGCCATTGAGCCTATTGAGACCACACTGACTCTCCAAAGATCATCCCACCCAGACAAACCCCCCACCCCATTCCATCCCTGTAATCCTGCAATTCCCATGTCTTATCTACCTAAGCTGCATGCCTTTGAACCGCAGGAGGAAAACAGGTCACCCAGAGGAAACCCATGCAGACATGGGGAGAACGTGCAAACTCAGTCACCCAACATGGAATTGAACCTGGGTCCGTGAGTCTGTGAGGCAGCAGTGCTGACATGATGAGCTGAATGGAGAAAGTGAGGACTGCAGATGCTCGAGAGATCAGAGTCGAGAGTGTGTTGCTGGAAAAGCACAGCGGGTCATGCAGCATCTGAGAAGCAGGAGGATCGACGTTTCAGGCATTGGCCCTTCATCAGGAATGAGGCTTGTGGATTGGGGACTGAGAGATAAATTATGAGCTTCTGTTTCTATGTCTTATGGTCAATGTGGGCTAGGTCATACCATTTAGGACAAAATGCAATAGTTTAACCGACAATAAAAATAGAAATTGCTTGCAAAACTCAGCAGGTTTGGCAATATCCCTGTGGGGAGAACGGAGAGCTAACAGTTTGAGTCCAGTGACTGATAGCTCTGGTGAAGAAGCTTCAAAATGGTTAACTCTGCTTTCTCTCCACAGATATTGCCAAACCTACTGAGTTTTTCTGGCAACTTGTTTTTGTTTCATAATGTTTCAGCTTAAGTTGGTGCATTTTATTTAGGAAGTGAGAATTAACACACGCAAATGTCACAGTTTTATTCCAAATGTACAATTTAAGGTTTATTTGTGAGGGTCTTG
The DNA here is from genome assembly GCF_020745735.1 of Hemiscyllium ocellatum. Classification (NCBI taxonomy): domain Eukaryota; kingdom Metazoa; phylum Chordata; class Chondrichthyes; order Orectolobiformes; family Hemiscylliidae; genus Hemiscyllium; species Hemiscyllium ocellatum. Next base: position 24,972,893 of record NC_083442.1, on the reverse strand, counting down.
TATGGTTCAGATGCAGCGCCTTTGCTCCTCAGGGCTGAACCTGGTCACGTGGTGCCCTGACACTTCGCGGCCCTGTGGTGAAATCCGTCCACCAGGTAAAGAAAGAAAATAGTTCTCCCTTATTTGATATCTTGGCCGCTCTTTTGCACGCCGAAACCGGGCGAGAGGTTCGAGGGAGAATGGCGCTCAGCCTCTTAAGCGATTGTCAGGTAATCAGCGGGTTTTGGGGCAGCAGGGAATAGGCATGGGTGCGTCCAGTCCTCCTAGAGTGATGCGGTCGGTCCTCCAGCGGAGCGGCACACGGCGCTTGCTGGAGGACGACTGCCGGGCGGCGGCGGCGGCGGACGGATCCGTCAGCGGTTGGTCCTCCGAAAGTGACGCGGTCGGTCCTCCAGAGGCGGAGCGCGACCCGGCCGAGTGGGTGTGAGGAGGCGGCGGTAGGTTATATAAAGGGGAGGCGGCGCCATCGGCCGGACGCGTGCGTTCTGTCGGAGGGTCTGGTCTAATCTTGGACAGGTTTGTGTTCACGGGGGGGGGGGATGGGGGAGAAGAGGGTGAGGGTGAGGGTGAGGGAGCGGGAGCGGCTCCCAGGCTGAGGCCGCAGGGCCTAGGCCCCGGGGCCTCCGTGAGCAGCAGGCGGCGGCTCCCTCCACCCCTCACCCGGCCCCTGATTGTACGTTAGACACCCCCCTCGCACTTTACTCCCCCTCCCCCCCCCAAAAAAAAGCCCTGACTTCACCCCCCCCGGTTAAAAATGACCCTGAGCCCCATCTCTTCCATCACCCCCCTCCCTCCAGATTAACACGACTCTGATGCTTCCTCCTCCTTTCTCACCCCTGCCCGTTTAAAATGGCCGAGACCGACACCCCCCCCCCCCCCCGCCCGGAATAAACCCAGCTCCACACCCCCCCCCCCCCCCCGGAATAAACCCAGCTCCACACAACCCCCCCCCCCCCCCCGGAATAAACCCAGCTCCACACAACACCCCCCCCCGGAATAAACCCAGCTCCACACAACCCCCCCCCCCGGAATAAACCCAGCTCCACCCCCCCCCGGAATAAACCCAGCTCCACACAACCCCCCCCCCCCGGAATAAACCCAGCTCCACACCCCCCCCCCCCCCGGAATAAACCCAGCTCCACACCCCCCCCCCCCCGAATAAACCCAGCTCCACACAACCCCCCCCCCCGGAATAAACCCAGCTCCACACAACCCCCCCCCCCCCCCCCAATCATTCCTGATGAAGGGCTTATGCTCGAAACGTCGAATTCTCTATTCCTGAGATGCTGCCTAACCTGCTGTGCTTTGACCAGCAACACATTTGCGGCCCCCCCCCCGAAATAAACCCAGCTCCACACAACCCCCCCCCATTAATATTACCCTGGGCTCCTTTTCTTCAGCCCCCTCCCCTTTAAAATTACCCTGGGCTCCTTTTCTTCAACCTTTCCCCCCCCCTTTAAAATTACCCTGGGCTCCTCTTCAACTCTTCTCTCTCCCCCCCCCCCTTAAAACTGCCCTCAGCTGCTCCCCCATCCCTGAAGAAATTGCCCTGAGATGCTCCTTTCCCCTTCACCATGCAGCTCCCTTGTTTCTCCATCCCTCCTGGTTACAATGGCCTTGAGCTCCATTCTTTGCTCGTCTCAAATCGCTTGTCCTTATTCTCTCTCCCTCCCTTTCCTCACCCCCCTCCCCACCTCTCCCTCCCCCCTCCCCACCTCTCCCTCCCCCCTCCCCACCTCTCCCTCCCCCCTCCCCACCTCTCCCTCCCCCCTCCCCACCTCTCCCTCCCCCCTCACCCCCTCTCCCTCTCCCCCTCTCCCTCCCTACCCCCCCCGCAGGTAAGGATGCCCTTTCTTTCCCCCTCTGAAGGTCGCTCTCTCCATCGCTGCTGCCACTCATCATGCGGCGTGATGCTCGCACGTAGGCCAGTCTGCTCTGCGTCCTACCGCTCGCCTTGAGACTGGAAATCATAAGGAGCTTTAAATGTTTAATTTCGGATAACTTGTTTTATTTTCGTTCTCCATCTGCTCTTCCTAACGGACTTTGAACCGTTTGTTGCATCCTCTTACGGCAAGTGCATTTGTGCTGTTGCAATAGGTGCATTCCTAATATTTTATTTAATGTTCACTTATTCACTTCAAGTTGATCTTTTATCCAGATTTTTAAAAATTGGTGCTGTTTGTCCCACTTCGCTCATTTATATTGTGTCTACCTCGTTCCAGAAATTTTAGGTTTTGCCAGAATAGTGCTTGAGCTAATTTTAATCCTTGGTAACTAGAGTACTTTTATGTGATCTATCCTTGGCTGAAGGAGTTTGTAATGATTCCTCTTGCAGCAATATGATACCTGGCACTCATGGCGAGTTATTCGCCCTTGGTGACTCCATTTACCATGGGGATGTGTTCACCCCTCAGATATCTGGTGATTTCTCGGATGCGCTTTAATAAAGTAGCGAGCATTTTTTTTAATAGCCTAAAGCGACCACTTTTTATGTAAAACTTGGGGCGGAAAGAAACCTGCAGGAGTGTCGCATGCTGAGCCCTACCTCAGCAGAGATTAATTATACCGCAGCATGGTTCTGCAAGAAATCAGCAAATCCCATGCCACTTATTTCTCTGAAGGTGCATATCCAGTTCCCCGTTTGAAAGGTACGATTGAACCTGCCTCTGCAATTTCGTTAAAGGTGATACTACCTGTATCCCCAGCAAATCGTGTTCTCTTCTGAAGGACATTTCTCAGCTGGCTGTACCTAGATTTTTTTGTTTCAAAAATCGTATGCAATTGAGATTTTTCTTTGCGTCTTCCTGAAGGTGTTGTTAGCCGGCAGAGGGAGTTCAGAGAATGTGGCGTCGTCCAGACGAACTTTTTGTCCAGATATCCCTTAATCTAACCTGGGAACCACCACAGATTGGTGCAGGTTAATGTGTTTTTTTTGTCGGTGGGGGAAGAAAGTCAGGCATGTACAGTAAATGCTTTTTTTGTGTGTGAAAACGAGATGGAAAGCAGCTTGTGCTCCCTCTGCCATGCGGTCAACTCCACACGTTCTGGTACACCCCCACCCCAACTTTGATACCAGTATTGTTCGACTGGTTTGGAGACGCGGTTCAGTTTTAATGTTCATCATTAAAGACCATGCCGCGTTACAACCTGGAATGAATGTTTGCCCTTGGGTGCGTCAATTGCGGTTTCGGGTTGCCTCCGCGTTTTAAGTTTTTCGCTTTTTTTTAATGTGCAATTTTTCGACATAACGTTGGTCTTTTTCTCGTTACTCATGTATGGAATTTTGTCACTTTTTTTCCGCCTTCCTTTTCTGAGTCAGTGGACACGAGGCAGACTGCACGTACACCCAGCGCCATATGGACGTGACTGCCACAGCGCCCAGATTGGTGCTGCAGAGCGAGCGTCTCCTCATTAAAAACCTTTTCTTGCCCTTGATTGTGTAGAAGGTTAATGTGCAGGCTGTATTTTCTTTGGTTTCCCTTTTTGAATTTAATGTTGCAATAGGAACAAAATGCTGTGGATACTGGAAACCTGAAGTTGATAATACTGCAAGTAGTACTCAATTGATGAGCATCGGCATTTCAACTCCACGAAAGTGCTTTCCAGCAGTGTTTGGTCCAAAATTGATGCGTCATTGCTGTACTATATAGAGGATCTCCTTGCTGGTCAAAATTCAAAGCCCTGGTGATCCAGTTTCATTTGTCATCTTTGCCATCTCTAATTCTCTCTCTTCCATCCTCCATGACCTTCTCCAATCTCCTCTCTCCTCACCCTCTATACCCTAAAACAAGATTCTGCATCAAATGTTTGAAACAGAATTCATTTTAGATTAATGTCTACAGTGTCAGAAGCCACGCAAAATGTTCTTAGGCACTTCACTTTTCCCTGTAAAGCAGCCCACAGTTTCCATCAACTCAATGCAGTCTTAGCCTGTTATCTCTTATCTGGTTCATCTGTGTTTGCTAATAGAAATAATTTTTTGGATCAGTCTTGTATTTAACATGTGAAATCTTGAGCTTAGTTCACTTACAACAGAGATTTTGTCTTGTAATAAAATTTGTGACAATGTTAAACAGGTATTCCATTGTTTGTTTCGAGAGTATGGTCTAGAAAAGCACAGCAGGTCAGGCAGCATCCGAGGAGCAGGAAAATCAAAGTTTCCAGCATAACCCTTCACTCCACACTCTAGTCTGATCTCCAGGATTTGCAGTCTTCACCACCTATTCAATGTTTGTTTGCAAACCTAACATTGACTATTTAGGTTCAATCAATACCGGAGTCTCTGCAGTATAACCTTGAGATTGAATTTGCATTTTATCTCTAAAGGTCCCTTAATCCTTTGATATACTTGTTCTCTGGGATGGCTACCTCTTACTAAAGAATTTTGATTTCTTCTGAATTGATTCTGTCATCATGATACAATGCATGTTATCTCTTCAGTTTCTAATGATGATCAGTCATCTTGGTTGTGATTGATTGCAGTGTCATAATAGTTTACAGCTCTTGGGTATATTGGCTATGCTTGAGCAAAACTTCCACTGCCTCTTAATGTTTAGTTTACACATTTGGAACTTTAAATTCAAGTTTTTTAAAAATCCGCAACCTTCTCAATTGCTATGTTGGCTACGAGCTGGCTCAATTGTTACATCTGCCTTAAACTTGATAACCGTTTTAGTTGGAGCTCCTTATGGAGCATCCTGACTGATGTCCAGCTTCTAAATTACTATTTTCTGGTTTAAAGAATATTAATGTTACAAGGAATGTGTGCAATTGCAGTGGCCCAGATTCCCTTTCTGGCTTTGAACTGGGCTGGACAGCAGATCCTGTTTGGCGTTAGCACGGTGTTCTGAAAGCTACAGCAGAAGAGAAGGTGAACTTGCTTTTATAATACACCTTTCATAACCTCAGCATTCCATTCTGCTGAGCTAAGGTGTAGTCACTGTTGCAGAGGAAGGTGAGACTCCAGTATTGAACCTAGGTAGTCAATATGTTAGCACGTCTTCAGCAGTCGGGTAGATTAGATTAGATTTACAGTGTGGAAACAGGCCCTTTGGCCCAACAAGTCCACACCGACCCGCCGAAGCGCAACCCACCCATACCCCTACATTTACCCCATTACCTAACACTACGGGCAATTTAGCATGGCCAATTCACCTGACCCGCACATCTTTGGACTGTGGGAGGAAACTGGAGCACCCGGAGGAAACCCATGCAGACACGGGGAGAATGTGCAAACTCCACACAGTCAGTTGCCTGAGGCGGGAATTGAACCCGGATCTCAGGTGCTGTGACCGCTGTGCCACCGTGCCGCCCACACGTAGGACGGAACATTTTGACCAAGCCTTTTCTCTTAATTAAAGTACTTGTAAATTGGAATCAAAGTAAATCAGATTGCATTTATCTTCACAAAATAAAGCAGATAACATGAAGACTTTACAGCAAAAATACCTCTGTCTTCATTGTGGACAAAAGTGAGCATAGGAAACTTGCATAGGATTTTTTATTAGGGGAAAGATATGAAACAGATTTGCATTAAAGAAAATGTAGTCTCTCCTCCATTGGTGCCAGTCAGAAATCTGGAAATCCATACAGCAAATCTGAAGTAGCTTACATGTTCAAATACTGAAATAGTGGAACTGTTTTCTGTCCTCTGTGGATTCAGCTTCCTTTATTGGATTCTTATCTCTTAACCTTTGAGTTTGCTCAGTAAGAGTGTACCTTGGTTGAACCTTGCATCTCTCCAGTTCAGCCCTGGGAAAGACCAAAGCTATTATCTTCAGCTTCCCTCACTTTGCTCTTTATTTCTCCCTTGTCCATAGCCTTGCTGAGTTCTCCTTTTCAATGGTGTGTTCTACTCAACCCTACTGAAATGGATGCTTTGCATCTTTTTACAAAACATGTTACTCTTGTCTGACCTTTTTTTGAGGTTAATGTCTTTCCCTCCAAAGCTGACTGCTTGTCTGCTTCCTGTCAGAATCCTGTCCACATCATATTCCACTTTCCCAACACGCTTGTCTTCGCTGCCTTGTTCCAAATTCCAAACCTCAGTCAAAACTCTTTACTTAATCCCTTAATCTCAGTGGAGTCAGTGTGCTTATAATTAGGTTTTACCTTTAACCCCACTCTGCCCATCCCATTCCAGCCTAACTTGACCTGATCTTGGCCTGTGCATTTTCCTGAAGAAGGGCTTATGCCCGAAATGTCGATTCTCCTGCTCCTTGGATGCTGCCTTTCCTGCTGTGTTTTTCCAGCACCACATTTTTAAACTCAGGACTGCAGATGCTGGAGACCACACTTTCTCCTGTGCATTTTTCCTCCTTGACTTTCCCATTTCTCCTTATCACCAATAACTTAGATATTTTTCTAATCAACCTACTGAAATGTTATGATACACCTCTGGAAAGGTGGGGCATGACCAGTGACACTAACACTACGTCACAAAAGCCCCTACCAGTTATTGTTTATACTTTGTATTGATTTGAATCCTCCTGTCAGAATTATTTTCCCAAATTCCTTTCAGTTTCAAAGCTCTGAAAGGCGTGTGCTCAATTCAACTCTGAATTGGCAAACTGAATTTCTCCTTCCTTGCTTTCCATTCACTTGGTAAAAATGAATCATCCATCACATGAAAGGTTTCCTATGAACATGTTATTAGACTTGCCTCCAATTCACTTTTAGCTGCCAGGAGCTATTTGATTTATTCTACTGTGGGTGAATCATATCCTCCTTGTATAAGCTTGACTAATGATTGCCAACAATAGATGCAAGACAGAGATGGGAGCTTAAATCTTGCCTTCAGGAAGCTCCTAGTTTTGGTAACCAATGTGCATTGCTAACTAAAGCCGTAAGGCCATTTAAACAAGACATGGTATAAAAAGTCAGTATGTCCTTGGCGAAGATTATCCTAAATGCAGCTCTTATAAGTTAGCCGCTTAATGAATTCCACTACATTGTAGATCTCTTGTGACCTTTATGCTTATAATTGCTGTCTAAGTTGTACGCTTAAGCTGCAAGTCTAATATTATCAGAATAGAATGCATTAACAAACTTCTAGCAAACTTGATCTATTCAGATAAGTTTATAACCCATCCTTAATGTGTTTGTAATAAAATTGCCTCCTGAAGCATGATTCTGGCAGAGCCAGGAGCAATTCAGTTTGCCCTTGCTGAATTTTGTAAGGTCATTGTATAGTAATCTGCTGTGTCATGTTTGGTAAATTCACCTTTTCAATGCAGCAGCCAAGCGATTATCTTAGTTATCAGGTGGTTTGATAGTTGGGGAAGAAAATCAAGTTTACTTTCTATGCTACAGATCTTAGCTTTTTCCTAAGCAGTCAGTTAGGCCTGAAATCTTTGAATTTGAAGGTCAGTATGCAAACAGTGCAATACTTTAGAGAACTACATTTGTATGTGGCTCTGTATTTCCAGAGGAGCAGAGAGGTGTGTTGTAATATCTTTGAAAATAACTCAAGTGCTATTGGTTTAAACAGCCTGATGGTATGTGGTTGATCTTAATTGAAACTAGTTTGACTTTTAAACGTGTAGAACTTTTGGGTTACTAGCTCAGGCAATAACAGACACTGTAGTTCTATCTCTTTACTTCCTCTCCAGCCTGGGTCTTGGGTGTTCTGACGCACAGAACCCCTGTTCTCATTGGTTTTTGCTTGCTTCGGTCTGAGTTCTGAGACCCTGACAACCTTTGTGTCTAAGTGGGGTCACAGTGGGAAAAAAAAATCCAAAAGTAATGTCTCAACCTTGCAGTGTATAGAAATTAATATCAAATCTGAGGAAGATACTGTTGGGCAAAATACCATAACAGACTAAAGGTTCTATATATTCTCTCCACATCAGGGTAGAATCAACAACTATGCCAACCACAAAAGACGCTGCGCACGAAATGGGCACCGCCTTTGTTCAGCGCCAGCAGCTGAGTGCTGCCATGGCTGACACTTTCCTGGAGCACCTTTGTCTGCTAGATATTGACTCCGAAACAACAATTGCAAGGAACACTGGCATTGTCTGTACCATTGGTAAGTATTGTATAAGTCACAAATGCATCATGTGAAAGATTGTTACAGCGAAGTTGGTTTAATCTTTGCTCTTCTGCAGATTGAGTTGGCTGCTTTAAAATGCTGTTGTTGTAAACCCTTGCATCACATTCATGATGGTGTTTCAACCTGTATGCCTGCTGAGGCGTCCATTTAATTACATCAGTATGTGCTGGTTAGAAATTATGCTATTTCTTCCATACTAACCTGAAGCTTTCCTTGGTTTATGTTGAATACTTGAATGCTTTGCTCAAGCAAAACATGTTTAGTGGTCACTGATCTGGAGCCAAATAAAACCTTTATTAGAAGCATTTCTCTCTGATCCATTCCTCTGTTTTGATTATTGTATTCCCCTGATTGTTGCATCTCCTTACCTGATCTATTTATTGAATTCCAAAGCTGTTATGATGCATTGAATCCCCAGAAGGATTAGACACAAACCTCTGTTTTACCTGAGAATTTCGATGCTTAGTTGTATTGCATTGCATCACTCATGAGGGACCATCAAAATATTAATCAACTTGAAAGGAACTGATGTAATTATGCTGGTTAATTCCAGGGCCTGCTTCCAGATCTGTGGAAATGCTGAAGGAAATGATCAAAGCTGGGATGAATGTGGCACGGATGAATTTCTCACATGGGACACATGAGGTATAGCCTTACTGAACTCCAAGCTGGAACACTGTCAAACCACTCTGTAGTGCTGAGCCATGGAAGTCTGTTTGAAGCTTCTGCTTTATTCACCTGTATAGTTGGCTGATTCAACTAGGATGACCATCTGAAATATGAATCGAGGAGTCGATGCTTTTGGGTAGAATTCTGGAATGAAGGCAGGGTTCATTCTGTTTTTTGGTGTTTCCTTTCAACATGTGGACGTTAGACAAGCATTTGTTTTATAATGCTGTCTGTTCATTGATTAGCACTGATTTAAAAAGATGTTAGTCATGTACTGAAGTTCTGTTAGGGGTTAGGCTAGGGGTTTCTTTTTTTAAAGAAAATGGTGTCATTCAGTGTCAGTTTCTTGTCCTGAGGCAATTCCACTGATAAAGGTGATTGCACTGGGGTTTCTTTGGCGAGTCAGCAGTTGCCGTGGAATAAATTTCAGTGAAATTGCTTGATGCAGCATTTAGAATAGAATCCCTACAGTGTGGACACAGGTCCTTAGGCCCAGTGAGTCCACTCTGACCCTGCAAGTACGCCATTCAAACCTATTGCCCTATCCTATTATCCTACATTTACCCCCTGATTAATGCACCTAACCTTCACATCACTACACGCTATGGGCAACTTAGCATGGCCAATTCGCTTAACCTGCATATCTTTGGACTATGGGAGGAAACTGGAGCAAACCCATGCGGACATGGCGAGAGTGTGCAAACTCCACACGCAGTCACCCGAGGCCGGAATAGAATCCGGTTCCCCTGGCACTGTCAGCAGTAATGCTAGCCACTGTGCCACCCTAATAAATATCTTGAGTAACGTTGGAGCATTGCAAATGTTTTTCAACAACCCAAACAAGACTTCAGAGCTGGTCCAGATGAAACATCATCCCGGTCTGAAATGTTGTTTTGCTTTAGGTTCTCTTGATCTCTTAAGCATTTCCAACATTTTTAGGTATCAAGAAAACCAGGCTTTTCTTTTAGAATGCAGCAGTTTGCACTTAAGTCTTGTCCATTTAACCAAGCTTCTGACTAATTTCAACATGGTGTTTGAGCAACATTTCATTTTTTTGAAGCAAAATGATGGCCAGTATTGCATTGAATGTTCTGCAGTGGTGCTAAAGTGATTTAACTTTTTTTATTTTGTTGGATAGATCAAATATCTACATGAGTCTCTGCACATGTAGGTGCTCCAGAAGTTAATTTTGTTTGCCTGCCTAGTTGGAGTGATCTCTGGTGATTGGGTGGTAATAGAAATTCTGATTTTGCTGCTTGCAAAGAATATTGTATGCATTATTTGCCTGCTGCAATAATTTGAGATTTAATCACAAATGGCTGCTTAAGTTAGATTTTACCCTCTATATGTCAGTGCTTTCAATTTTAGCAAACTTACACCCATGCTCTTTGGTTAATGAACTGACACCAGTTAAACGTTGGAGGATTTTTCTGCATGGATTCACCACAAAGTGTGAACTCGTGCAGTGCTAAAGGAAAAGCCTTGTTTTCTTGACACCAAAGTGTTGGAAACACTGGGCAGGTCAAGAGAATCTGAGGCAAAACAACACTTCAGACCGGGATGCTGCTTCGTCTGGACTAGCTCTGAAGTCCTCAGTTTGGGTCATGAGCACCTTGTCAAGTAATATTCCTGGCCCCAATTGGAGGCTTTTTGTAATCTCAAATTTCCAGTATAGTGTTTTTCTGCATTTGATTTGAAAAGTGGGTAGCAATTCTTGACTGAGACAGCAAATATTCAAGTTTAATGTGTGAACTCATTAATCACTTTTAATCACTATGCTAGAGTTGGAATAGTTATTATAACACTCCAGCTAGTGCTGTAGTATGAGCTGCTAAATGGCAGTTCCGATCATAAGCATAATTTTGGGGCTATCGCTGATCAGGCTTTCACAAGTTGCCCTATCAAATGCAGGCTGGTTTGTGAGCGCAGCTGTCTGTCTGTCTGCTCGACCTTTTCAGCAGTTGAGATTAGAACGTATTGCACTGGTATATATCTCCATATAGTAGAGGTCAACTGAAATGGAATATGTTCCATTGATCAACTTGTCTATTTATAGGATCTCCGGCTGTGCTGTGTAACTAACTACTGTCTACACTCAGGAAGAGAAGCATAGAGGGAGGCCTAGGAAACCAAAAGGTCACTTATTCTATTTGTTTCAAATAGCAGATGTCTCCAACAGTCCTGGTTTTTATATCATTGCACAGGATGGAAACCAGGCAAACTGAGCCTGTTGTGGAAATTCATGGCATTTAGCCTAGTGAAGCTCTTGCCCCAAGAAAACTCCAAGTACTGAAATTCAGAAACTGCTGGAAAACACAGGTGGAGCATCATTTATGGAGAGGAAGCTGAGTTAATGTGTTGCTCCAGTGATCTATCTTTAGAACGGATTGTAACTAGGAAGGGGCAAGTATACTTGCTAAAGATGGGGTGAGTGAAGAGGGGCAAGTCAGTGATAGGGATGGAGCCCAGAGTGAGAGAGTCAGGCAGACAAAAAAATGGGTAAAGGCTAGCCTGGGATAATCAGTAGCTGTCAATAGGGACCATTAGTAGTCAACAATGGGTTGTTAGTGGTAGCAGCCTATGTGGTGAGGTCTAGCGTGTGTTGGGGTAAAGACATGGAAGAAGGTGCTCATGACTTAAAATTATTGAACTCTAACTTGATATGTGTCCACATGGGGTGGGTTAATGACTCAGTGGTTAACACTGCCTCCTCAAAATTCCAGGGATCAGTTCAATTCCATCCTTGGGTGACTGTGTGGAGTTTGCAGGTCCTCATTGTATGAAGAATCCATCCCGCAATCCAAATTTGCGGTTTCGGTGGATTGGCCTTGGGGAATGGAGGGTTACAGAGATGGCGTGGTGGGTTGGGTCTTCAGAGGCTTAGTGTGGACTTGATGGGCCGAATGGCCTGCAGCAACACCGTAGGGATTCTAGATTCCAAGGTTACAGAATTCCCAAGTGGTGAAATGAGGTGCTGTTCTTCCAGCTTGCATTGAACTAGGCTGGAGCACTGAAGCAAGCATGACTGATGTTGGCCTGGGAACATTATGGTGTGTTGAAATGATTGGGAATCGGAAGCTGTCATTGTAGACAGCGCAAGAGTTCCGCAAAGCCTTTGCCCAATCCCCATTTCCTCTCCCTATTGTAGAGGTGAGCTTTACCTGGAAGGTGTCTTGGGTCCTTGAATGGTAAGGGATGATGTTGGGAATGGAGTTGTCGAACAAGGTATCCTGGAGGGAACAGTCCAGGTGGAAGGCTGACAAGGGAGGGGATGGGAATGTGTCTGGTGGTGGGATTCTGCCTGAAGTGGTGGAAATAGCAGCTATGATCCTTCTGGATGTGACGCTGGTGGGATGATAGGTGAGGAAGAGGGGGCCTTATTGCTGTTGTGGGAGGGAAGGGCTAAAGTGTGGTTGATGGGTTAGACACATCTGAGGGTCCTGTCAATCATGATGGTGGAGAATCTTTGGTTGAAGAGGAAATTGGTCATTTTGGAGCCCTCGTTGGATTTGGTGTTACTGGAACACATGAGATGAAGGAACTGGGAGAATGGAATAATCTTTCTAGGAAGCAGTATGTGAGGATGCATAGTCAAGGTGGCTGTGGGAGTTAAGTTTGTAGTGGACCCAGAACATTAAGTCTGCTTACACTCCACAGATGCTGTCAGACTGAAGTTTTTCCAGCAATTTGTCTGTACTGCTTCCCAGTCTGTTTACTAATGTAACTTGAATTTAGCTAGTGCATAAGTAAGGGATATCTGTTGAAAGACTTGTTCTTATTGAGGTCAAATATGGCTTTACACTTTTGGGGAAAGCAATTAGCGAATCTCCTTGGACCGTACTGAGTGGTGTTCACTTTTTAACTTTATTCATTAGTCCATATTTAATGTGACACTCCATTGCTCTTTCCAAAGTTTTTTTTTAAAAGCCCTTGCCATGCATAATATCAGCAGTGATAGAGCTGTTAGGGAATTGAAAAGACCTGTTTTGAATCATAATCTAAAATATTTATATGTACTGTTATCTTGCTTATTTTGGACAATATCCTCTGGTGGCCCTCTGACCTAGCTAGCTTCTCTTCTTTCAAATAGAAGATGAAAATGTCAGAGATTGACTGATTGTGGGGAGCCTCCCATGATCTTCCAACTTGTTGTATCTTGCAATCAAGTGCAGGCTTTTGTTAATAGTACAGTTGGATGAACCTTAAAGTAGTGTTTCATAAACAAGACCACAATTGGGGATTGCTTGGTTTGTCTGAGGGCAAATTTCTGACAGTTGAAGTAGGAAATTTTCTTGCTTTCTTGTATCCCTTTCGTGGATCTGCAATGTAGCCAAACTGTTCAGTTGCTAGATGAACAAAATGTCGGTGTCCAGAATCCTTGTCAAAACCTTGACAGCTCCCTTTGAGTGCTTAATATTAAAGCCCTACTGGCAGGGAAGCATATACAAATTGGCAGTGATGTACAAGTTTTCAAAGCAATTCAAATTTACTGTACAGTTTACAGGCACTGCAAGGCTCTACTGAACCCTAGACCTGTCTGGAAATGAAGCAATAGTTTGTTTCAGCCAGAAGTAGTCTGGTAGGGTTGTCATATTCAGCTATTGAGCTTCCATTGTTCTAAGGCTTTAATTGCCTAAAGTGCAACTATAGCTTGTATTATTTCATTGTTTTCAGATTAAACACATTTGAGGTTAAATAAGTGATAAAAATGCTCAGTGCTATAAATCTGCTAGTTGTTGAAAAGGAGAGCCATCTTATCAAGGAATATGTCAGTTCTCTGAAGATTGCAGTCTGTGTCAACATAGTGTGCCTGTTGTCATGGGAGGAGTTAAAACGCTATTGAAATTTTTGCTTTAACTCTGTGAAAGTTGTAATTGATTTGTTAAAGAGCAGAGTTTGCACCGGTCATGGATTTTTTAGATTCAGTATTGCTTTCAAAATGTACGAAACAAGTGAATAAGGTTGTAAAAGTGATATACTGATTGCTTTCAGTTAGGGCATTGAGTATGAAAGTTAGCAAGCTGTGCTGCAGTTGTGTAAAACCTTAGGCCATGCTTGGAGTATGGTGTGCAGTTCTGGTCATCACACTAGGGAGGATTTTGAGGCTTTAGAGAAGGTGCAAAAGTAGTTTACCAGGGTGTTGTCTGGATTGGAGTGCAATGATAGGGCAAACTTAAATTGTTTTTGCTAGGGCGGCACGGTGGCACAGTGGTTAGCACTGCTGTCTCTCAGCGCCTGAGACCCGGGTTCATTTCCCGACTCAGGCAACCAACTCACTGTGGAGTTTGCACGTTCTCCCCGTGTCTGCGTGGGTTTCCTCCGGGTGCTCCGGTTTCCTCCCACAGTCCAAAGATGTGCGGGTCAGGTGAATTGGCCATGCTAAATTGTCCGTAGTGTTAGGTAAGGGGTAAATGTAGGGGTATGGGTGGGTTGCGCTTCGGTGGGTCGGTGTGGACTTGTTGGGCCAAACTAAGTAATCTAATCTAATGAGTGTTGGAGGCTGAGGGGTGACCTGATAGTGTATAAAATTAAGGCATGAATAGGTTGGATAGTCGTTCTTTCTCCCAGGGTGGAAATTTCAACTTCTAAGATGTATAGATTTAAGGTCAGATTAAGTTTAAAGGAGCTGAGGCAGTTTTTGTTTGAGGATATAAGTATTTCAGGAAGTGGTAGAAGCAGATATGATAGTGATGTTTGTACAGACTGATTAACAGGCAGGGAATAGAGGGATATGGGCCATGTGTATGTAGATGGGATTAGATTAGATTGGCGGGGGGGGGGGGGGTGGGTGCTGAAGGATCTATTCCTGTGCTGTACTATTCGTGTTCTAAAATGTTGCTAGACAAATGTTGCTAACTACTTCCTGTGGGCTTGCACTGTTTTCTAAATGTCTGTCATTCAAATTAAAGCTTGATAGTTTAAAAGTTTGGTTTACCTGAATGAGTAACTGGGTCATATTCCAGCATTTATTGTTGAGCCAACCTATTCCAAATTGAGATACAAGCACTTTGAATACTTGGTGTCATCTTTCAGTCCCTGTTTTTTGAGGCACAGTTAAGGGTTGGAAGGTGGGGTGCTTATGTGATTGTTAGATTGAAGCTGCAAATGAGATTCCATTGTACTTGTGCATTGCATGGGATGTTAAGCTTTGAGCCAGATATAACTTGCCTTGGTAATCGTTGACACCTTGTAATATCAGGATGGGGAAGTGTTTTTGTTTTGTTGGAGAAGCATACAATCAAGTTGTTTTACCTTTTTTAGACTTGGGCTTATCTGCTCAAATTATTCTGCAATTACTAAGTTTCTTAAATACTTAAAGATGTTTTGAGAAAGCCAGGCAGCATGCCGATTGTAAAGGCAGTCTCAAATATTACGTTCATTTTGGTTCTGCCTTTGTCAATCATGAATGACAAGCCTGTCACTTGAAAATACATTCAAACACTAGCCTAATGCTTTCACAAAGTACATTAAGCATTGATATTGGCAGAATGTTAAACTTACTTTTTCTTTGTAGTACCATGAAGAGACCATCAAGAATGTCCGTGAGGCTACAGAGAGTTTTGCTGGGAATCCCATCAGCTATAGACCAGTTGCTGTTGCTCTGGACACAAAGGGACCTGAAATCCGCACTGGACTTATTAAGGGAGTATGTATTTTTGTGTAATACTTTACCTCGGCCCAATCCTGTGCTACTTGAAAGTAAATTTGTAGGGGTGATAGCATTCTCCGGTGTGGCATTGTGAAATTGGTTATCTGTACTTGTTTTGATCATTTTGATTGATCTGGTACTAGAACTGGCAAACCAAAAGAGCTGCTTAATTTGTGTGTTTGCTACTTTAGTTGGAAAAAGGGCAAGAGTCTGTGTTTGAGCTGTTCCATTTTGTGGAGCACATTCTGTATAAATTCAAATTTTGTGGAGTGTTTTACATAGAATTTCATTTTGTGTATGTAACACCCTTTTGAGCTAAATAATGCCACAGTTGATTTAAAATGCTTTCAATCTGCAAAACTTCCCAATTTCAACTGAATCTTACAAAGTGCAGTTGCAAGTTGATTAAACACACCAGTGTGGGTATTACACATGCATTATCTCAACAGGAGAGTTGTGATGCAGTTTAGTAGAATTCACAAATAAAACATGCCATAGCAAATAGCACCACCTTAAGTGAATGTCTTGACAGTTTGCAAGTTTCTGGTACCTGAACTATTTTGGATTTTTGTTAGGAGCAGTGAAGAACTTCTCTTAGCCTGGGTATTTTGAAATGGGACAATCATTTCAGTTAGTAATTGCCCAGTTTATTTGCAAATTATATAATACTGTGACCTTTCTTAAAGTAAATTTTGTCAAATTACTCACTGGAGAGCAGCTTTTGAGAGAAGCTTCCAGATGTCTGTTTCATTCCCACCCCATTTTGTATATCAAATGTATATTACATACGATTTGAATATGTAGCTATTTCAAGCCAAGATGGATTGTTTTCGGTTATATCTGTATTTCTTTACCTAGTCAGCAATTCTCTAACGTGTCATGGTCTCTCTATTTCAAAGAGTAACTGACATTAAAGCTTAGTATCTATCTCCTTTTACTAGAGTGGCACTGCTGAGGTTGAGCTGAAGAAAGGAGCAAAACTTAAAATCACGTTGGATGATGCATATAAAGAGAAGTGCGACGAAAATATACTGTGGTTAGATTACAAGAATCTGACTAAAGTCGTTGACAAAGATAGCAGAATCTACGTGGATGATGGTTTGATTTCTCTTCGTGTGCTGGAAAAAGGTTGGTGTTGTATCAGCATGTATTCTGACTTCTCTAGACATTTGTCAAGTTAGTTTGCTTTGTGGCAGTCATCACATTGAGTGCTCAAGTTCAGCCATTAACTGTTATTTTCCCCTTCAAAACCAGCTTTGAAATACTGTTTTTGATCTCCCAGTATCAAACAGCAAGATGTTTGCTTATCTCATGGAATGTGGGCGTCACTGGCAAGCCCAACATTTGTATGCTGTCCCTAAGTGAGTGGCTTGCTGAGCTGTTTCAGGGCAACTAAGAGTCTAGCCATGTTTGTAGGTCTGGAATCGCGTGTCATCCAGACCAGGCAGATTTCCAAACAGTGGTCTTCGAATAATCGCAACGATCAGTGGTTTCATTTTCATTGTCATTAAAATAAGCTTTCAGTTAATTTTGTTAATTGAGTTTAAACTCATCTGCTTTTATGGTCGGAATTGATCATGTCCTCAGCATTGACCTGATCTTTGAAATAAGGGTCCAAAGGACATTAGGAGCAAGTGGGACCTGGCCATTTAGTTCACAAATGATCGTGATTGACTGTAGGCTCAAAGGGCTGAATGCCTGCCTCTTATTGTTTGTTTCTATGAATTACTAGACCAGTGATATCACCTGTCTGATCCATATCCTCACCACCCTGCCAAAGCACACCCTTACTACAGTTGTGCTTTATACTGCAAGCTTGCCTTTACTGGGCCAGACTCTGATTAAACAAATTTTGTTTGATATCTTGCAAAGTGATTTTTTTGATAAATCAGTGATTGCTTCCTGGTAACAGCATTCATATGTCCAAAACAGGGCATGATGTTTCCATCCTTTCGATATAAAATTCGTAGTGCATGTGGCAAGCAACAACACTGCATAAATGTAGCAATATGGCATTGTCATCTGTCAAAGAATCTTGATGTGAATTGGTCAATATCATGTTCTCTGTGGTCAGAAGTGTCATCCTTTTCCCTCCTTCCTTGATGTGATCTGTATTCAGTTACTTTGTCCAAATTGTCTACTTGACTTTTGGCTATGTTCTCATCAGCTGTTAAGATGTTATCTCTCACTTCTGGTGCAGGCGGGATTGAGAACCTGGGATTCCTGGCTCCGCAGTTAGGACTCCGTGCCTATGTGCATGCCCACAAGAGTCCATGCACTTGATCAACTTCACATTACTATTTACAACCTGACCACTTGTCTGGTTAATTACAGGTGCGGACTATTGTGACACTGAGATTGAGAACGGAGGTTTCCTGGGTAGTAAGAAAGGTGTAAACCTGCCTGGAGCAGCTGTTGACCTTCCAGCAGTCTCAGAGAAAGATATCGCTGATTTGAAATTTGGCGTGGAGCAGGGTGTAGACATGGTGTTTGCCTCATTCATACGCAAGGCTGCTGATGTCCATGCTGTTCGAGAAGTGCTCGGTGAAAAAGGAAAACGCATCAAAATTATTAGCAAAATTGAGAACCACGAGGGAGTTCGTCGGTGAGTGGCTAGTTATGATCTTGAGGCAATTATCTAATCAGTGTAATGGGGTAAGTAACATAGTCATTGGAAATTCCAATTATGCCAACTTTGGCTGGTGTACATTTTGTCACACGTAGACGCCCCAGTTTGTTGTCTGGTATTTAAAACCAAATTGGAAAGACTAGTATACAGTTTATAGAACGTTACAGCATTGTACAGGCTCTTCGGTCCTCAATGTTGCACTGACATGTGAAAATAATCTGATGCCCATCTAACCTACATAGTTCTATTATCCAATGCCCATTTAAATGTCCTTAATGTCTGGGAGTCTGTTGCAGGCAGACTATTCCAAGCCTCTACTACAGAGTGAAGAAACTACCCCTAATATCTGTCCTAAATCTATCACCCCTCAATTTGAAGCTATGTCCCCTCGTGTTAGCCTTTGCCATTTGAGGAAAAAGGGCTCTCTGCCCACCTTATCTAACCCTCTACCTTTATACGTTTCTAAGTCATCTCTTAACCTTCTGTCTAGCGAAAACAACCTCCAGTTCCTCCACCTTTCCTTGTAAGACTTTCCTTCCTTACCAGGCAACATCCTAGTAAAGCCCCTCTGAACACTTTATAGGGAGGAGGAAGCTCTCTATTGCGGTGACCAGAACTGCATGCAATACTCCAGGCGCAGCCTTAACAGTGTCTTGTACAACTGAAGCATGACCTTGTGGCTCCGAAACTCAATCCCCCTACCAATAAATGCCAATGCACCATATGCCGCCTTAATAACCCTATCAACTTGAGTGGTAACTTTCAGGAACTTATGCACCAGGGCACCAAGATCTCTGTTCATCTGCACTGCCAATAATTTTACCATTAGCGCATACTCTGCAATCCTGTTTATACTTCCGAAGTGAACTATCTCTCTTTTCTCACATTAAACTCCATTTGCCACTTCTCAGCTCACTCTGCATCTTTATCGATGTCCCTCTGTAACCCACAACATCCTTCAGCAGTATCCACAACTCTGCTTACCTTAGTGTCATCTGCAAATTTGCTAACCCATCCTTCTACACCCACATCCAGATCATTTGTAAAAATGACAAACAGCAGTAGCCCCAAAACAGATCCTTGCAGCACACCACTGGTATCTGAGCTCTGGGATGAACATTTCCCATCAATCACCACCATCTCTCTTCTTTCACTTTGCCAATTTCTGATCCAAACTGCCAAATCACCTTCAGTCCTGCAACTCTAAAAGTGCATCTCTGAATAGAAATGTTAATTCAGTGTTGACTTGGAAAGTGTATATAATCTGGTTCAAGGTATTTTAAACATTGAGGTGAACACTAATTGGCCAACAGTAATTTCTCTCTAACCTCAGTGTGAAACGGACGTCCTGTAGTCTAATTCAGCAGTGGCTCTCATCACCATTTGTTTAATCTGTAATTGGAGAAAGCCATGACTATTGAGCTTCTCATACTGTTTCTCCATTTCAGATTTGATGAGGTTCTGGAGGCTAGTGATGGCATTATGGTTGCTCGTGGTGACCTGGGTATTGAAATTCCTGGTGAGAAAGTTTTCCTTGCTCAGAAGATGATGATTGGGCGCTGCAACAGGGCTGGCAAACCTGTCATCTGTGCTACTCAGGTGTGTAGTTGGTTTCTTCTCAAGTGGTATTGTGGTTAATAAGAACTTGCCTGCTGGGTGAGGTTTTGTCATAGAATGCTTTCTTGGCACTGCAGTCAATTATAAATGTGTAAATTATAGCCTTGTTCACATTTTTGAGCTGACTAGTTGGTATTCGGTATATGCTTCTCAAATAAACTATAATAAAGTTACAGGTATTTGTTTCTATTGGTTAGGGAATGAAGAAGATCTTCATTAATATGCTGAATTGAAGTGCAAGTGAAATTTTAACTTTCTTTCAGACATGTTGCAACTTAGAATACTTGTAAGTGTTGCTGAAATAACCAAGGAAAAATGCCGAATTTCTAAAATTGAGACAATTTATGTAATCAGCACCTTTTTTCCAGAAATTGTCTGAAATTTGGCATTCTTGTGCTTGTCCTGATGAGGGCAAACTAAAATCTTTAGTGGCAGACCTATATTCAGCAGTATGCAAGATTTGTGTGCTTTGGCATAGATTCAGATTTTAACATTACAGATTATGTTCATATTGATCATTGTTCATGATTAATGAGGGTAATGATTTCAGACCATGCAGCAATTGTATAGTAGCGAGATGGACCTGTTTGTGAAATGGATCTTAGATGCTGTCTGGTTTGCTTTCCTTTCAGATGTTGGAAAGCATGATCAAGAAACCCAGACCCACTCGAGCTGAAGGCAGTGATGTAGCTAATGCTGTATTAGATGGTGCGGACTGTATCATGTTGTCTGGAGAGACTGCTAAAGGAGACTACCCTCTTGAGGCTGTAAAAATGCAGCATCTGGTAGGTAATTAACAGTAGTGGTGTGGCAGCCACTCCTTTTGGAAGCTGTTAGTACTTACAAGAGTAGAGGTATGAATTTGGTCTCTGAACTAATGAATGTGGTGTAAGACTCCTACTTCCAGTTCCTGCTAAAGAGCCAAGAAACAATTTGGGGAAATATGGTCTTAATGTGGTGATCTTGCAATACTAAATGCAATCTCCATTTTCCTGGGCTGTTGAGCTGTCTCATCAGATGTTAGATTAATAGCACCTAATGTTTTATTTCCTGCTTTGGGGTTATTAGATATTTGGTTGGTATCATTTTAGACCTCCAAGCAAGTTCACCTTTTTTAATCTAACTAATTACCTGTTCATCTCCGATGAATGCAATTGATTTTGTGGAATCTGTTTTCCTTGCAATACTTTGAAAAATGTTACTGGCTTGCTGTGTTAAAATGTGCTACTCAAGATGAGTATTGGATTCTGAATAATGAAATCCTTCCATGCAGTGACACTTCTGCTGTAGGATGATTGATTGACTGGAGCAGACTAACTGGTTCACCAGTCCTGTATAACATGCAGTTTACAATTCTTCATGATGAGCAGCGTGACTCACCTGCATTATCTCCCGGGGACATGAAAATAAGATCATAAGCTAACTTTGGGATGAAGAGGGTGAAACACTTGATTGATATGACACTTGAAAATGAAAGTATGTGGTCCAAGATCCCATTGGCAACCATCCCTGTGGTGTGACCCTATGTATTTGTTTTTAAACACAGTAAAATCAATCTTTGTTTGGAGTCTGTCCAGCTTTGGACTTGTCTCTGTTTCAATGCTGGCTTAGTTTTTATTGATGCCCTTGTTCCAACCCCCTAGTTTATTCATTTTAGGACCAAATTTAACAATTGTGCTCTCATTGATTATCAGTATATTTTGTTTCTCCTAGGCATTAAACCATAATGCCCTTGCCTTACTGTAGTATGTTTTTTAAACCAGTAGCATTCTTCGAAGTCTGTTTCTCAGCATAAGGAATCTAAGTTCTTATTACATACATTCTGGAAACATTGCATATAAAAGCACAGTTACAAGCACTGGGAGAAATGTATTGACACCAAGACTCCCACCTAAGTCCTAGAGTTTGAAACACTGCATGATGTACAGGTGCTCAGCCTCCAAGCATGTGTGCAGGCATGCATTTTCTGTTAAATGACTGGATGTAAACCTTACTTTCCTTCATTTACATCTAATCTATTTTGCTCACTAATGTCAAAAGACCCACAGTTTCTTACTATGTCCACTGCACTTTCAATCAAATCACTTGAAGAGTAAGCTGCATCATTCCTTGTGATTGCTCCTGATGCAGAGTCATTTGAGACACTCTTGTCTGTAAGAATGTAACAAATTCATTGCACATTTTACAACAAAATTAGCTAATTCCTAGTACAGCCATTAAAGTAGTTATTGTCCAGTTTTCCTTAATTGAACTTTTCTCTATTTCAACGAAGTTACTTGTATTGCCACCTAATGTCAAGGCGTCATACTCATTTCCAAAAGCTGTTTTGAGTTTCTAATATTACTTTCACAATTGTGTTTAACTGTTGGAAGCTAAAACACCATGTCCCATTTTTAATAGTCTAAATATTATCCTTAAAGTGATCTGTATTTGGTTTTAATGTAGCATTCATCTACCAGATTGCATTTAAATTTGGTGCATGCAAGAATGAACTGAAAATAAGGCCAACTTTTGCCATGCTGCATCAGAGAAACACCATCTTAGATAATTGGGCGAATTGGACAGAAAATGTTCTCAAATGTTTATTAATCATTCCATTAGATTTGAAGCTGGGAAATTCGTTACAGCAGTCTTAATTTTGCAATTAAAGCTTTAAAATTGTCGAAGTTTAAACTTCAAATCTGAAGCATTTCAGTAGCTGTCACAGGTCCCCAATACTCCATGCAAACTGGATAAGACAAAATCTAATTCATATACCGGCGTTTAAACTTGTCATCTGCTTGTGTAAAAGATCCAAATACTGCAGTATTTCTGGCAAAATGTTACTTTTCCATTGGTGTGGTTTAGGAAGTTAATCCATGTAGTAATTAGGAATTTGATGCTTAAAATCTAGACAAAGATTCTATATATTGCTTAAGTTGAAAATTGAACTTTTGCAGTTTTATTCTGAATTCATTAATAACTAGGCACAGCAGTCAATGTTCTATCACCCTGCAATAGCATTGCCTAAGTGCTGCACTCCTGAAAGAAAGGTTCCTTTTTAATCTTCTCTCCCCACAGTGCAAGGAAGTTGCATTTAGCCAGTAAGAGGCCAAGCATTGAATGTAGACAACTGCTTTAAAATGGCGTTTTGTTGAGCTGGGTATGCAGTTGTCCCATTTTGCACAGGATTCTGAAATTAGTGTGGGCCTTCATTTAATCAGCATGTGACATACTTTCCTTTACTGAGATGGGGACAGTGTAATGTGTAGTTAACCTGATTTTTGTTTAAACCTTGACCTAACCTGGAGATCCACCTCCTCCAGCAGCCTTCAGTGCTTCATTTTGTTTGCAGAGTGAACTTCATTGGCACAGGTCCAAACTAATGCCTGACTAATGAGTGCAGCCCATTGGACAAGGGAGTACCACATGACTGTGATCTGTGTATTGGAAGAAAGTGGTTGGTCGTCTGCCCATAAAACAATGAGGTTCACTGGTCAAATTGATAAGAATTTTGTCGAGGAATTGGATTGATGCCCCTTATTCAAAGGCATTCGTATATTCACTCCCTACCGTATGATCCCTTATCCTGTGGGCATGGGTTCCCTCGGCAATCCTTGGTCTTAGGTGCGTGCATTAGTAGCAGCTGCCACTGCCTTCCAGTTAATGCTGCTGAATGTCTGTAGGTGGGATCTCCATCTGTCCAATAAAGTGTCAAATTGACACCTGATGCAGTGATCGTTCCTAAAAGGGCATGACTTAGGGTCCCGTATCCAGTTAGCAGATGAAATCCCTGTCACTTGTATTAACTTCTGCCCCTTTGCCTGAAAGTAAGGCATCATACGGTAATCAATCTTTGCAAAACTGTATTGCATTGACTGATTTTTGTTTTTGTGGCTTAATGGTAGGGTCCTTAACTGGTGGTTTGCCTTACTAATCTCGCCTTCAGTTGTGCAGCTTAATTTTGTTACTCCCACACATTCAGTTACAAGATGTTGATGTTGTTTCGACAAAAACAATAGCAGTAAATCTCTCTGGTGAACAGAACATTCTCTAGAATTTGGAAGATGTGTGAGTTACATTGCCATATAAAGTCTTGATGCATGAAAGTTTGACTTTAAAAAATTTGCATTTAACCTGTATGTAAGCCTCCCCCTGAATTAATCTGTAACCTAGAAAGGTGAAGTTGTTTGTGTTTGTTTGTTCCGGCTACCGTGGATCTATGGAGGGGTGTGCTACCTTTTGAAGGACCAATAGTTACCAGCAAAAGTCGTCGAACTGCATTTGGCTCTTTTGTTCTGTCCATCTAGATTTAAGTGCATCAATATTCACCGTGAGAATTAACATTCATTGGTAATGCTAATGACCTGGAATATTCCTGTGTATTTGCACACACTAATTTCTGCCCTTAAACTAATGTCACTGGAAAAGTCCACATGTTTGCCATGGCCCAACTCCCTTGTTAGAGCCAGGAGTAGGAGTGCACTAATGGCCTTTGATCAAAGGTTCTCTTCTAGGTGAGACTTTGAAATCATAGGTACCCATAGTCACCTGAAGCAGGCACAAACAGCTACTCCAGGTTGCATTGATGCCATCCTGCTCATGTAGACATGTTTATAGGTTTTCCCCAAAGGAAGTAAAATTGTCATCATACTGTCCTGCTTGCAGTTGGGAAAGCCCACCAGTGACTGAGGGTGGGGAGCAGGAAGCAGCCCTAACAGGGCAGCAGCCTAGACACCGCCAGGTGATCTGTTCTTTCAAGAATTGGTATTTACTGGAAGAATGGACTTTGCTTGGCTCCAGTACATGTAATGAAAATTATCTGGTGGTTGTCAGCCTCCATGCTGAGGTTGTTTACTAAATGTGTGCCTTGTAGGTTAGCTTTGGAATAAGAATTTTACAATAGATGTTGTCTTCAGAATTTTTCAAAGTTTGATTGGCATGATCAAGTTAAACCACAGTTACAACCTTTGCAGCCAATCATTTAGTCTAATGGTTTATCCCTTCTAATTTGGATTCAAATTAGTTGTCCTGTCCTTAATATTAACATTGCACAGTGAGAATGAATGTATATTCGATGAAATCATGCACCTGTTGCATTTTTTAAAAGGTCCTACTTAACTTTACCTGGAAGTTATTTCCAATAGTATGGGAGGTGTTTGACTAGGTGTAGAAACAAGCTACAGTAACTTGGAAATTTTTGTCACAGGCCCGGAGACCTTTGTAAAATCTTTTGGCTTCATAAGAATAAATCAAATCCACCGGAGAAAGATGAATTAATGGGATGTTTCATCTTCATATCTGTGGAATTCCTCAGTATTAATATTTTCCCCACTGACTAATTTTTCATAATCTTATCTCAAAATAGTCATTGTCTAAGGAACCATTCAGTCCCAGTAAATCTGTAGCCTGACTAATTCTGCCAGTTGCTACTGTGATTTGCCTTGCATTCTAATTTTTCAATTGAGTACTAAATTTGCATGTTGTTCTTTTGCATGGTCTGGAGCATTGGCACGTTTAGATGGCAGTTGTGCAATATACATATAACAGTAAAACCCTGCCCAGTTAGTCAGTCTGTGCACATTGACTTAGTATACAATTAAAAATTGTAGTTTCAAGTGCTAAGTGCAGGTTGATTTTTAAGGAGTAATGCCCTTCGAACCTAATCATTTGGTTTATGCTACCCCAAAGAGAGACAAGTGAGTTTTGATTTTCACTCCCCTTGTACTCCTGCCATGTGAATGTTGCACAACTATCTGAATCTATCTTTCACTAATGTATCACGTATAGCTGATTCTTTTGCATCTTTCTCTGTTCCCTGTCTTATTTTGTGGCCTACAGATAGCTCGTGAGGCAGAGGCTGCAATGTATCACCGACAGATGTATTCTGAGATCGCTCACCTCGCGCCTCCTACGGTAGATCCTACGGAGACTGCTGCCATTGGCGCTGTGCAGGCCTCTTTTAAATGCCTTGCTGCTGGTATTATAGTCTTGACCAAATCTGGCAGGTAGAGTAGCAAAGGAGTCTTACTGTGCAGGTTTAGAATTAACCATTTCTCCTTGCAGGCTGTTGGATTGTTCGTGGCCTGGTGGCCACAGAGCCAAAAGTCTTTTTTTAATTCAGTGATTAAACCTTTTCACACTTGCACTGGGGACATTAGAAATGAACTGGATGTATGAACTGACCCAAGTGTCTTTCATTGATCCAGAAGGAGTCCACCTAATTGGCTTTTATCATGCTGCCAGGTATGACCATGCCCGATTTAAGGGAGCATGTCGACTAAAGGTAGGTGAAGGTAACCTGAAACCCAGTGCACAAGGTGTAGGCAGGATGAATGGAACAGAAGTAGCGGTGACTGACCGGAATGTTCCCTTCCCTGGTGCTGTTTTATGTGGCATCTGCAGATTGCTCGTGAGGCTGAGGCTGCCATGTACCACAGGCAGCTATTTGAAGAGCTGCGTCGCCTAGCACCCCTCTCCCGAGATCCATCAGAAGTAGCAGCCATTGGTGCCGTGGAGGCCTCTTTCAAGTGCTGTGCTGCAGCTGTGATAGTGCTGACTAAGTCTGGAAGGTAGGAATGATTCCATTGCTCCCTGAACTACTGACATTTCACTGGTCTATTTTCGTCAATCAGCTGGTTATCCTTTTCCTTTCAGGGTACATAGGCGGACTGAACTGCAAATGTCACTCCGATTTTAAGCTGTAGCTATCTCTCCTTTTATTCAAGTGAAGGCTAAATTCTGTGCACCTTAGTGTTGCATTAATTACTTGTTTTTTGAAGTGTAATTTGAAGTTGGGCTTTGTAGTCCATGTGTTATGGTTGCCTAAAAGCAGTTAACACAGGTGTATTTCCATGCCCAGTAAGTCTGTCCTTAGATTGGATCTGATTAATGTGGCCAATTGTTTACATTTTCCCTTTTGTGCGCATTGGAATGTAAGTGCCACATGTTGCTATACCATCACTAACTTGGTTTGTGTTGGGCAGTTACGTGTCAATGGCTTCATCAGCTGCACCAGAGTGTAATTTTCTGTGCAATGTTTGAAGACAATTACTAGTTTTCACTTCCAATTTTAGTGCTCAGCATGTAGTAAATACATTTTTCCATGTTGCTTCCTCCATTTTCAAGGTGTAGTTCGCAGCCCTGATTACATTGGGCAGCACTGCACAGTATATCCTTTTAAACAAGCATCATGGAGATCCTTGGAATCGATGCAGCTGATGCCATCAGTGTGGCTACTTCAGGTGTCACTACCTAAGTCAACTGCGACTAAATGTAAAAGCAGTTTCAAATTGCAATCCAGGTATATTGGGCACGAACTGGGATGAGATGTAAAACCTTGACCTGAGATTTTTTTTTCATTAGTTGAATCTGGGTGTCACTTGGCTAGAATTTATTGCCCAGAGTGCAGTTAAGAGGCAATCTCGTTACTGTGGGTCTGGAGTCACATATAGGCCAGACCAGGCAAGAGTGGCAGATTTCCATCTCTTAAAGGACATTTGTGAACCAGATGACAATCTACAATAGTTTCACAGCTGAGATTAGGCCACTTTGTCCAGACTTTTGTTGAATTCAAACTTTATCTGGTGCAGTAGGATTAAAATTGATGACCCTACAACACCGGCCTGGACTTTCGGTTTGCTAGTCCAATCTCATTGTCATTGTGCTGTACCACCCCATGTGGCTGTGATCACTTTTAGAGTTGGGTTTATCATGTAACCTAAATCGTAAGTGCAGCATTTCCATGTCTCAAATTAAGTTAAATTTAAAATCCTCACTAATCAACCTTGTAGTTTGCTGAGTTAGCAAATATCAAATGTTGAGAACTACATGCAGATCATGTTTGGTGAGCAATTGGATAAAAATGGGATGTGCTCTGGTAAATTGAATGAAGCTCAAGCCCAACTATGCAATGACAAATGCCCCCAAATTCATGATCAATTATGTTTGGACTAGCTCCACATAATTAAAGTATATTACTAGTGCACATTTTACTAGTGTACATTTATCAAAAACCTGCCCTATGCTTTCTTAGAAATAAAGATTCTTGGTTGTAAATTGGCAGAGAAGATCCTTTACCTAAACTCTGAGCTTTCTTTGTATCATCCGGGCTTTTGATGTCCCAGAAGTAGTCCATTGATTCCTCTGCCTGCAATTGAACTCCGCTTTGGACAAGAAATTGCTTTGTCGAAGATTTAAACTTGCCTAGCAAGTTAAGATTTTTCCAATTGTGTAGCTAATGCTAAACATGAGCTGCCAATGATCAGAGAGAAGTCATGCATCTGGGATTTGATTAAAAGCAAAGCTTTCTGTAATAAATCCTTTTCATGGGTGAGATAAACAACCTTCAGGACAAAGTGAAGTGAGTTAACGATGTAAAATCAAGAATCTAGTAGGTATTGAATGAAAACAGGGAAGTAGTGTAAATTTACATATCGTTTAATTTTTGAAATAAGATTACACACTTTGAAATTTTTTAGAACTGGAGGTTGATTTGGCTGTTAAACACATTGCACTTCATGAACTGGGAGAATGTGTACTTGCTAAGCTTGTGCAGAGCAGATTTGACTCTTTTGTGCCAAGCCAGTTTTACAGTTGGAATTCTGTTTGACTCAGATACTAAAGTTAAAAATCTGTTTTCCTGTTTTGCAGAACATAAAGGAAATTGTCATTTCTGGTTCTGCACTGTTGGGTCAACCTGAAACTGAGTTTGACATCTATAATGTTGACTAGTCTGCTAATGCTCTGTCCTGGCTGTCTCAAAAGCTTGGTGAGGCATTGGGGGCTGCTTACCCTGTAGCATAAACATTAATTAGTATCTTGGGAGAGTTCAGTGAAATGAACGTTAATCTTTTGACTGTCTTCAGGTCCAGTGTGTAAGCCTGATAGTTTAATGTTGGTCAAATTGTGTCTCGTGACTTCAGCCTACTTCTGAGGCCTTAACCTTGGAGTTTTGGCTTAGTGGAATTGATTTGGAAAATCTTGCTGCCAGAAACCATAACTGTTTATCCCACTACTTCGAACTAAGTGTTGTTTGTTTAGGTCTGCACACCTGGTATCCAGATACCGTCCACGAGCTCCAATCATTGCTGTAACTCGTGAACCTCAGACTGCACGTCAGGCTCATCTTTACCGTGGTATCTTCCCTGTCCTCTTCAAACCACCAGCTGATGCAGTGTGGTCTGATGATGTTGACCACCGGGTGAATTTTGCCATGGAAGTTGGTAAGTTTACCCCAGTGGTACATGCATTGTCTTCAGGACGGCGCTCACTCAAAATACTTGGGCTGCATGAATCTTTTTGCAAGTAGGTTTCCTCACTTTTTTCAATTACATGGAATAATTAATTTCTTCTTAAACTTGCAGGCAAGACTCGTGGTTTCTTTAAGTCGTGTGACCTGGTGATTGTGCTGACAGGCTGGCGTCCAGGGTCTGGTTCCACTAACACCATGCGGGTGCTGCAAGTGCCCTGAACTGTTAGGAGCACCTTCTGTCCACTGCAGTACCACCACCTCCCTTTTAGGCAGCTGTAGCTTTGTGTACTGCAGAGCGGCTGCTAACATTTTCAGCACCTCCACTTCAGCAAATAAAGGAATGCAGCGTTCTCGGTCGTAATATAATCACTCCTTATCACATTGCTCTGTACTGAACTTCGACTTTCTGATGTAAGACTATTATAAATGTTTCAGTCAGTGTGTAGTATATTGTACTAAGTGCATCATACCTTCACAAACCTTTATTTATACTTCTGTGGTTGAGACCGACAGTAAAAGAAACAGTGCCCAATAATGCGCCCTGGTATTAATCAGGTATGGTCTTGGTTAAATTAGATGTGCATTATTCAGATACTGTGCAATTCTTCTGTTGAAGTTTGAGATTAGACCAGATGTTTCACTTGGTACAACATGCTTTTGTGATTGTAGGAGAAATGCAGTTTAATTGCACATTTTGTGGATACCAATAAAAGCTAGCTCCCAAAAGTTTCACCAGCTATTTTTTTCCATACTTATTAGATACTTTAAATTGATGTCATGGTTGGGATAAAATATTAATGTTGCAAATGTTTCTTCGCTGAATATAAAATAGTATGTGAGATGTTTCAAATAGTGAAAATCCACCAAGTCTTCTACACTGTTCAGTTCAAATGAATGCACCTTGATTCTTAAATCCGCTCAGAGGGATACACTGAAAATATTTTTATTTATGGGATGTGACCGTCACTGGCTAACTTGGCATTTACTGACCATCCCTTATTTTTTGTTGAACTTGTTAGACTTGCGAGGCCAGTTTGGAGTGCAGTTGATTTGTAGATTTCCTTCCATAAAGGCATTCAAGGATATTTCCAATAATCGGCAATATAGTGACAGTGTAACTAGCTTTTTAACTCCAGGTTTTGATTTTGATTTCTGGCATTCAAATCCTACCACATGTCCCACATCTTTAGTCTGACTCTGGATTACTAGTCTAGTGACATTGTCATTATGTCACTGCCTGTCTGTAAGTGTGGACAGTCTTTATTCAGTCCCTGTGTGGTATGAGTTAAGTGGAGAATGGTGCCACCAGCAGGAAGACTGCAAACCAGGGGACATAATTACACAATCAGGAGACACTTGTTTAAAATTGAGCTGTGAAGGAATTTCTTCTGCCAGTGAATGCTTAGAGTTCCGTACTCCAGAGTTGCAGACAGACATTCCAAAAAATTTGAAGGTAGATCATTTTTTTGAAATATCAAGGAATGAGGGTTATAAGAGCTGGTACAAGATGAATTCCACCCACTATCTAGTGTATGGTGGGGTCTGTCACCAAGGCTGTGGACAGTCTAGTTAGCATTTGACCATTGTCAAGAAGAACAATGAACTTTGCAGCAATGCAATTAGTTTAATCCCATGATCAAAGCCTATATTGGAAATGTTTTGGTTGCATTCAGCAAGTGAAAGCTCATTTCAGAATGAACAAATGCAAGAAATGAAATACTCATTTGCTAGTAAATGAATCTTATCAAAGAATAGCAATTGTTGTGTGAAATGGGGCAGTAACTGATTATTTTTAATCCCTGCATCCTTGGGAAATGAAGATCATCACAACCTGAACCACTGGGTAATTCAGGTCCTGTGAAGGAAGATTAAAACACATGGATCTGACAATGCCAAAATGCTTGACAGGCAACTGTGCAAACTACAATCTAAGTGAAACAAAAACTAATCTCTGGAAATACTAAGCAGGTCTGGCAGCATGTGTCGGAGAAAGCAGTTAAATGTTTTTGGTCCAGTGACAGTCCCGTCAGAACGCAAAAATTTATCTTCTGGATTTCTAGCATCTGCAGTTCTTTTGGTTTTTTGGTCCAGTCTGAATGAACTTACCAACAAGTTGCTTGATAATGACCAAATTAATGAGAGATTTAAAATTTAATGATACCATTTGCTTAAATAGCAACATGTTCTTTAATTGTGATTTCACCAGATCATTCTCATGTATCAAATTGGCCCCCAGGCTGACCTTCATCTATTCCTTTTGTCCAACTGTTCTGAGCTTCATTTCAACTTAACATTTTACTCCTTCCCCTTCCTAGCTTCAGAACTGAAGAGTCACTGGACCCAAAACATTAACTAACTGATTTCTTTCCACAGTTCTCCCTGTGTCTGCATGGGTTTCTTCCGGGTGCTCCAGTTTCCTCCCACAGTCCGAAGATGTGCGAGTCAGTTAAATTGCCCATAGTGTTAGGTGCATTAGATAGATGGAAATGGATCTGGGTGGGTTACTCTTCGGAGGGTCGATGTGGACTGGTTGGGCCAAAGGGCCTGTTTCCACACTGTAGGGAATCTAAGCTGCCAGACCTGAGTTTTCCCAGCAGCTTGTTTTTTTTCCAAATTGGCCTGTCAGAAGTACAGGGAGGCACTCGTCAACTTAACCACGCACAAGTTCTTGTACAGCTTCAAAATAGCTAATGTGTTGATAGATTATCAATATGCATTGTTAAAGGATGTGACAGAACCAAGCACAGTACAGGAAAGGAAAAGGCCCTTCAGACCACCAAAACTACACCAGCATGATGTTTTTCTCAACTAAATTTATTGTGTAGTTCATATCTCCACCTTCCTATTTCTATAAAAATGCCTCAACTTTGCTATTGTATCTGGCACGACCATCTCTGGCAATGCGTTCCAAACATATACTAACTTTTTAAAAATAAAATTACTGCTAGTAATTAACATTCCTACCCCCAGGGGTAAAGAACTAACCATTCCATGCATGCCTCAATTCTGTTAGCTATCAGGTCACCCCTTCTTTTATTCATGTGAAAAGAGTTCAATCTCTTAACTAATACCTGACAGACCAGGCAACATCGTGGTAAACTGTTTCTGACCCTCCAAAGCCTCCACATCTGCCTTGTAGTCTTGTGACTAGAAGTATCATGATATGCCAAATTTGGCCTAACTAAAGTTCTATATATCTGTAATATAAGTTGGCAATTTCATATTCTGACTCAACTGAAGAAGGTAAGCATGCCATAACCCTCGCCACCTTATCAATTTGTGTTGCCACTTTAGAGATCTGTGGACCTGTATACTTATCCTCTTGCTAAAAGTTATGCAGCTTATTAAATCTTCCAAAATGCATAGCCTTGCATTTGGCTGGATAAAACTACATTCTATCACCCCGGCACTCCTCTGCAGCTCCCAAAGTCTTTTTGTTTGCAAGCTTAGAAATCAGGCAACCGATGTTCTCCATCATTTTATGTCTTTAAACAGTTTTGAGAAGGTTTGTGGCTCCGGTTGAGGTTCTGGATGTAGGTTTGCTCACTGAACTGGAAGGTTCATTTTCAGAAGTTTCATCACCACCTAAGTAACATGAGTGAGCCTCTGGGTAAATCTATAATAGAAAGCAAGCCATACCACCAATGTTTCATCCAGAGGCTCACTGCTGTCATTTAGTGTAGTGATGAAACTTCTGAAAGCAAACCTACACCCATGCATTTAAATAACTGGCACTGTCGTGGAGAAAATGTAGAGAATCACCAGGAGATGCAGAGTTCTTCAAGATGTAGGTCTTTTATTTGCCAACAAAAAACTGTGACACTGAGAAAGCAGATTCTCAAATGCCTGGACCCTCTGGGTCCATGGATTTTTTATCCTGTTTCTGTTAGCTTATCAGCATGTCCATCTATTTTAATCATACCTTACTCTAGCTACACAATAAACCAATCATGTTAGTTCCCATTATCTCTTTAGTTGTACATTCCACTTAACATGATTCTAATGTCACTAAGATATTTCGTGCTAACTTTTGCAACGATGGTCTTTCACTCCAGACTCTACTTGGTACTTTCCTAATGTCATGATTAGATATTTATGATTACCTCTGCTACAGTGATCTTCCATTCCAGACTAACCTGTCATGATTAGATATTTAGCTATTCCATCTATTATAATAGTCTCTTGTCTCAAGCTAACTCTACTAACTATTAATTAGATATTTAATGTCATGTCCCAAATATTTAGGTCCAATCTCGTCATAATGATCCTTAACAGGGAAACAACCTTTCTACTAACATCTCATTTTGCCATAGTGACCTTCAGCCTTAACCTCACTCTGTTAATTGGTATAAGAGCATTCCACTATTCTTATCCCATCCTGCCTTCCACACACCAAAGATTGCTAGTGGTCTTCATGCTTTAACTCTTCCCATGCTTTCATGCTATTTATTTTCCATAGCATCAATCCATGTGGGACACTGCTGGTCACTCATCTTCAGTCAGAAGGATCCACTGTTGTTCTGTCTTGTATGACCAAACCAGTTCTGTATCCATCTTAACAGCTCACTGGATTTCATGTGACTTCACTTTTTGAATCAGCCTTGAGGGGACCTTTTTCAAAAGCTTTGCTAAAGTCCATTTTGACAACATCACTTGCCCTGCACTTGGTTAATGCCACTTTATCAGAAAACTCCAGTTTGAGAGACGTGACATTCCACACAGTGGTGTTGTCTAGCACGAAGTCCATGTTGCAAATGTGAGTAAATCCTATCCCTAAGAATTTTCTCCAAGAATCTCCCTATTGCTGACATAAGGTTCACTGGCCTGTAATTTGCCAGGCTATCCCTGTTTGCCCCCTCTGGGGGAAAAAAAAACAGCATTTGGCTACCCTCCAGTCTTAAGATTGAAAAGAATGCACAAAATCTTAGCACTTTTCTTACCTGCCTCTCTCAGTGATGTGGGATAGATGGGGACTGGTCTAAAGTTTTAAAATACCCAATACCACCTTTTATTCATATTAGCATGCTCCAGGCAATCGACATTCCCCATCCACCATGTCCTCCTTTGTGAATACCACTGCAAAGTCTTTCAGGACCTCTCCACTTCCCTGGACACCCTAGAGCCTTATGTCGGCAATAGGGAGGTTCTTGGAGAAACTTCTTAGGGATAGGATTTACTCACATTTGCAAAAACATGGACTTAGTGATAGACAACATTGCTTTGTGTGGAATGTCACGTCTCAAACTGGAGTTTTCTGATAGTGACATTAATCAATGAGGGCAGGGCAAGTGATGTCAAAATGGATTTTAGCTCTCTATGTATAAAATGTCTTGGGGTTTTCCTTCGTTTGCCAAAGACATTTCATGTCCCCCTTTTTAACCCTCCTCATTCCTTTTTTGTTCTTTCCTGTATTGTTTGTTCAAGGGCTCTGTCTTCAGTTTCCTAAGCTTTCCTTATGCCTTGTTTTACTTAAGGAATTATGGTTACTGTTGCTGAAATACTCCCCCACTGAAACTTTGATCAGCTGGTTGGCCTCATCCCCCAACACCAGGCCTTGTATGGACCTTCCCTAATTGGACTTGTGTATGTATTATGATACAGGATAAACCTCTCTACTAATTTAAACTGACACAAGCTCACCTTGTCATAATCTGTTAAATTTCAAAAGGCAAAGAACTATTTAAACAATTTTAAGTCCAACAGAATAGTAAAACAACTATTTACAAATCCTTTCTCTTAAACCTTTTACCTCCCACTCTACTGGTCCAATAAAAAGGAGAAAGTGAGCACTGTAGATGCTGGAGATCAGAGCTGAAAATGTCGCTGGAAAAGCGCAGCAGGTCAGGCAGCATCCGAGGAGCAGGAGAATCGACGTTTCGGGTGTGAGCCCTCCTTCAGGATTCCTGAAGGGCTCATGCCCGAAACGTCGATTCTCCTGCTCCTTGGATGCTGCCTGACCTGTGCTTTTCCAGCAACACATTTCCAGCTCTGGTCCAATAAAAACCCCAATTAAGATTTACAAAAAAAAATCACTTCAAAACCTTTGTCAATTCTCCTTTTGTAGCCCTTCCTCTGGATTTTCCTCTAGGTCAGCTTTGTTCTGCACAAACCTTTTTATAGACAAGTACATTTCAGAGAGCCTTTCACCTAACAGTCTGTATTTGTTGGTGGCTTGGCAATTCTACCCCAGTTGTTCAAAATGTCTGGTTTTATACCCCAAAACATTGATCATTTAATTGGTTTTGATGTTCACACTTGATTGGAATTTGATGTCTTGGGTCATAAATTAAACTGGCTGGATTTGAATTGGTTTTTGTATCATGGCAACTCAACTACATTTTCACAGTCCAATATTGCATTTTAACTTTCAGTACACACTCTGCCTCTTTAGTCCATGCAAACTTCTAGTCTCTTAAAGGTACAGTACACCTACAATTCATAACCAGATTCAAAAAACAGCATCCTGCATGCACACTTCCCCTCGGTGCGTCCGAGTTGATAGTGGAGACGGTTAAAAATCATCCAACACAGTAACCTTGTTTTTGTTTTCTTCGATTGTCCATATATCTGTCCCTGTATCACCTGTTGGCTGTTGAAGACTGTAGTACAATCTCTTCGAAGTGATTGCACCCTTATTCCTGAGCTTTACCCGAATGACCTTGCTGGATGGGCCTTTCAAAGTCCAGTTATACTGTTCTCTCAGCAATAACACAACTCTGGCATCTCTTTTACATCCTTCTCTATTGAGCTTGAAATCCCGGAAAGTTAAGCTGTCAACGTTGTCCCCTCAATCACATTGTAACAAACGCATTATGGTGTGTTGCGTTAATCCAAGTGTTAAGTTCATTTGCCTTGCATTGAAACAAATTCACCTCACACAGCCAGTCCTGCCATGTTCAGTAACCTCTTCCCCTCTGTTCTTCCTATTCAACTTGCTGGCCATATGTACAGATTTGACTCTGGCACCAGGGAGGTAACACTGCCCTGGAGTCTCCTGTGGCCAGAAAAATGCCTATCTGTGCCCCTGACTTGAGTCCCCTTTCATTACTGCCTGCCTGTAGTTAGAGCTTGCTTGATATACAGCAGTCTGTCCTGGTGGTGCCAATGATCTGACTACTACTGCTCTCCCATGATCTTGCCCCCAACAGTACCCAAAACAGTATCCCTGTTTGAGAGGGCATAGCTTCAAGGGCTCCTTCACTGCCTGGCCCTGCGTGCTCACCTTCCTGATGGCCACCCACCTCCTCTCAGTCTGTGTCACCCTTACTGCTGATGCGATCAACATGTTAGCTCTGAAATTGTCAGCTTCATGGACGCTCCATAGCGATTCCATGCAGCAGATCAGGAACTCACTTCCTGCGTATGCAGTGAGCATGGAGACTTGAAGTGTCCTGGATTTCTCATATTGCAAGAGGAGCATTCAACAGGACTGGGTTCTCCTCCTGTTCAGCCTCTGGTTCACCCTGACTGACCCTGTTCCTCAGGAGTTTATCCTGCTGTTCGCTCAGGCCACACTCTATGATTGTGCAGGTTTTGATATGATTTCAGACATTAACAGCAGAGATTTTGATTGCTCTCAGTTTTATTGAGGACAGATTGCAGGTGGCTGATATGTTTTATTGATTGAATGTATAAGAAATAAACACAGAATGTTTTAGAGTGAATAAGGCTAAAGAAAGGGCCAAATTGGAGCTACATTCGTCAGGCAAATACATTTGTGTTTCAAAACTACAGAAAAAAGTCTTTGACTTTAGGCCCAGTTTTATGCATTGTAAATTTAGTTGAATCGAATGTTGCTTGGTAATGGAATATTGTTTAATTTTATTGTACAAAATTTCACAGCGCACTTGAACATGTTGAAAACCAGTGCTCCAGGCAAGTATTGCAGCTAGTTGGCACATAGCATAATCCCTGAGACCACAGTGAGTGAAATAACTAGTTCATGTCTGATCTTGGCAGTGGTGCTAGCAAATAAAATCTCACATTGTGGGAATGTGTCTTCTATGAATCACTGTAACAGGTGGGTGGGGTCTCTGTAAAAGAAAGAGCACATTCAACATAGTTCTCCTTCAGTACAGACCTAACATTGCAATTTAAAACCATATTCTTGCACTGACAGAGTTTCTGTTTATCTTGCATATAGCTGTGCCCTAACATTTTCATTCAATATCCAATATTTTTGTCAGTATTATAGCTATTGAGGTGTACAGCACAGAAACAGGCCCTTTGGCCCAACTCTGCTATTCCTAAACTAAACTAGTCCATTTGCCTGCCCATATCACTTTAAACCTCCCTATCTATATGTGTCCAAATGTCTTAAATGTTATAATTGTAACACTTCCTCTGACAACTCGATCCATACATGAACGTTGCCCCTCAGGCCCCTTTTAAATCTTTCCCCCCTCACCTTAAACCTATGCCCTCTAGTTTTGGACTTCCCTACCCTGGAGAAAAGACCTTGGCTATTCACACTATACATGCTCCTCACGATTTATGAACCTCTTTAAGGTCATCCATCAGCCTCTGAAGTTCCAGGGAAACCAGTCCTTGTATATGCATCCTCTCTTTATAACTTGAACTCTTCAGTCCCGTGATTAGATTAGAATTCTCTTCCCCAAGTCCCTAATTATAAAGCAAGTTTTGCTCAGCTTTTCCTATGTAACAACATTTGTCAATTTTTAAATCTCCAGTTGGTGTCTCTATCAAATTCATCGATCTGTATTACTGTAATGTTTCCCCATTGCAAAGCTTGATCATTGGTATGGTCCTATGGTGAGAACTGAGAGGCTAGAAAGAAGGCAAAGTGTTTAATTCTCAGGATTTTAAAGAACTTAGTATGGGTTTTTTGGAGCAGGAATCAAACCTCATAAATCAGTTACCTAGATGAGGCACACCATATTTAAAAAAGCCCAACTTTTGCAAGGTAAGTATACAGCTAATACTTGATCAGAGCCAATGCTGCCCCAGACTTCTTCACCACAACTTCCTAGTTGGGTTTCAATCCACAATTTGGGAAGTTCTGAGTCCTGGTTCACTGCTCAAAATCTATTCACAGCCTGCATTTTTTAAAAAAATTCAGTCACTCGATCTAAGATCAGTCATAGGATCTGTACAGTGTGGGAGCAGGCCACTCTATCCATTGCATTCACAGCAATCCCAGACTCAACCCTGTCCCTGGAACCTTGCGTCTCCCATGGTTAATCCTGCTAGGCTGCGCATCCCTGAACACTGTGCGTGATTTCAAATGGCCAATCTGCCTGACCTGCACATCTTTGGACTGAAAGGAAACCCAGAGAGACACAGAGCATGCAAATTCCACACAGACAGTTGTCTGAGGGTGGAATCAACCCTGGTCCCTGGTAGTGTAATGCAGCAGTGCTAACCAATGAGCCATCATGCCTTGGAATATAGCTTTTAATTTTAAATACCTCTGACCTTTCCCTTTGAAATCCAAATAAACTGTTCTACAGAATTCCTTTGTCTACTTTAGACAGAATCAAGCCAATTAAACAGCCCAACATACTGGAAATGAACCAATTATCCTTTGATTTGGATTTGTTTCAACAGGTAGTTATTGAAGAGAGTATATCTTCGCTTCGAGTCAGACTTAGTGGAGGTGGCATAAGTTTTGTATTTTGTGAAGTAAATATTTAATTTGCTTGGTATCAGAACCATGAAATGTCAGAATACCACACGTGAAGTAGCATTTCCGAACTTCAGAGAGCTTGTGGTGGCCTGACGTAAACTTCAAATGATCTTGAGGAGAAGTGGTTTGTAAAGAGTTGACTTCGACCGAGTGTTGCAGACTGGCACATTCCAAGGTCCAGGGCCATGTGCTGAGGAATGCACGAAAGCCTGGGGCAGGTGCTGCCAAGGCACAGTGAGGAAAAAGCACCATCTAAGGTCTTTCTGCCAAAGTTTAAAAAGATCTGTTCAGTTATCAGACCCTTTCGTCTGTTCAATGTATGTAAATATTCTGGTGCATAAATAAGGAATGCACTTAGTTTTTTGCAACTGCAGGGAGTGTCAAATTCCAATTACTGTTAATAGGTGCAGACTGCGCAGAATTGCTTTAGTACCTGCGATTGCAGATAAAGATTTTTTTATGTATAACATATTTTTGCAGTGATTTTTTAAAAAAAGGGTTTGTCTGGAGGACATGGATTTGTGGCATTCATTTACCTCATTTGAGGAGAAGTATTGGTAAGTACTGAAATCAACAGGACTGTCCATTTTGCGAGATTTGGAAACTGGTTTCGAAAATATTGGGCAGAAGATTAAGGGGATTTGAGTTTGTGGCCGAATTAGACAAGAAATTCATGAGCCCTATTCTCGACTTTGTTAACAACTCTCACTGAAACTTTCTTCCTACTTGCTCAATGGCAAGGTGAATTTCTTGCTTGTCAATTAAGGAGGATTATGACTTATTAACCACCCAATGCATGCCATAGCCTGCTTCATTGATCCCTGTAGTGCAGTGTTTAGACAAAAGGGAAGATTGAGAATGGTGCAGCTGTGCTATTGACATCTCTATGAATTACAAACCAGCCATCCAGCCAAGAGTATTCACTCAATATAGCTGTAAGGAACATTTGAAAGCATTATTTATCAGGTTTATTTTGTATTAAAGCTATGAATTTCACTAGCTATAGCAAATACATGCTCCGAAGACACTGTAAAGCTCTTCTTAAAGGATGGCAGCATTGACTAGGTAGAGCTTGACATCAGTCATTAAAAATTGTGATGACCCGTCCATTGAGCTGCATCACCCTTTGAGTCCAAACTCAGGTCTGGGAATGGTACAGATGAACAGAAGAGGAATCCAATCCTGAGTGCCTGTTGTACTCAATGATCTGTTGGCCAAGAAT
The DNA here is from genome assembly GCF_020745735.1 of Hemiscyllium ocellatum. Classification (NCBI taxonomy): domain Eukaryota; kingdom Metazoa; phylum Chordata; class Chondrichthyes; order Orectolobiformes; family Hemiscylliidae; genus Hemiscyllium; species Hemiscyllium ocellatum. The sequence goes on along the minus strand of NC_083442.1, from coordinate 24,933,176 downwards.
CATCCTGGTCATCATGCTGCTCATTGGTCAGAGTGCTGAGTATAGGAGTTGGAATCCAACTTGGCACCGCCCTCTTGACCTGTCCTACCTGTCCATCTCCCCTCCCACCTATCCGTTCCACCCTCTACCCCTACCTGCATCCACCTATCAGCTTCCCATCCGCCTTACCCCCAGCATCCACCTATTTATCTCTCAGCCCCATCTCGCCTCCACATACCTGATGAAGGGCTTATGCCCGAAACGTCGATTGTCCTGCTCGCCAGATGCTGCCTGACAGGCTGTGCTTTTCCAATGCCACACTTTTTGACGAGGAGTTGGGATGTCTTGGTGCAGCTGTACAAGATGTTGGCTACATTTGGAGTACTGTGTGCAGTTCTGGTAGCTCTACTATAGGAATTCAAAGTTCGTGAGAAGATTTGTAGCTTGGGTGCTCGTTGTTGTGGTTCTGTTCACCGAGCTGGGAATTTGTGTTGCAGACGTTTCGTCCCTTGTCTAGGTGACATCCTCCGTGCTTGGGAGCCTCATGTGAAGCGCTTCTGTGATCTTTCCTCCGGCATTTATAGTGGTTTGTCTCTGCCGCTTCTGGTTGTCAGTTCCAGCTGTCCGTTGTAGTGGCCGGTATATTAGGTCCAGGTCGATATGCTTATTGATTGAATCTGTGGATGAGTGCTATGCCTCTAGGAATTCTCTGGCTGTTCTCTGTTTGGCTTGTCCAATAATAGTAGTGTTGTCCCAGTCGAATTCATGTTGCTTGCCATCTGCGTGTGTGGCTACTAAGGATAGCTGGTCTTGTCGTTTTGTGGCTAGTTGGTGTTCATGGATGCAGATCGTTAGCTGTCTTCCTGTTTGTCCTATGTAGTGTTTTGTGCAGTCCTTGCATGGGATTTTGTACACTACGTTGGTTTTGCTCATGCTGGGTATTGGGTCCTTTGTCCTGGTGAGATGTTGTCTGAGAGTGGCTGTTGGTTTGTGTGCTGTTATGAGTCCTAGTGGTCGCAGTAGTCTGGCTGTCAGTTCGGAAATGCTCTTGATGTATGGTAGTGTGGCCAGTCCTTTAGGTTGTGGCATGTCCTCATTCCATTGTCTTTCCCTTAGGCATCTGTTGATGAAATTGCGCGGGTATCCGTTTTTGGCGAATACATTGTATAGGTGTTCTTCTTCCTCTTTTTGCAGTTCTGGTGTACTGCAGTGTGTTGTGGCCCTTTTGAACAGTGTCTTGATGCAACTTCTTTTGTATGTGTTGGGGAGGTTGCTTTCGTAGTTCAGGACTGGGTCAGTGTGTGTAGCTTTCCTGTATACCTTTGTGGTGAATCCTCCGTTCGGTGTTCTCTGTACCATCTATGGACTACCTAAAGTGCACAAACCAGACATCCCACTCAGACCCATAGTATCACACCAAGGACACCATCACACAAACTGATTAAAGAACTGAAACACCTGATCAGCAGATCCAGACACCTATACAGTCAACACAGGAATTCTTGGACATCATCAGAAATATACACATAGACAAGGAAGAAACCATGGTCTCATTTGATGTAACGGCACTGTTCACCTCTATCGACAATACCCTAGCCAGAGAAACAATAGCCAACCTTCAAAGTTTGTGTGAAGATTTGTAGCTCGGGTGCTTGTTGTCGTGGTTCTGTTCGCCGAGCTGGAAGTTTTTGTTGCAAACATTTCGTCCCCTGGCTAGGAGACAGCACTGATGATGTCTCCTAGCCAGGGGACGAAACGTTTGCAACAAAAACTTCCAGCTCGGCGAACAGAACCACGACAATAGCCAACCTGCTGGACATACAGAACAGACAACAGGACATTGAACCTATCAACAAAGACGGCATACTCAAACTACTGGACCTGTGCCTCACAACACACTTCACATTCAACAACCAAATATATGAACAAATCAATGGCACACCCATGGGCTCACCCATCTCTGGATTCATAGCAGAAGCGGTAATGCAAAGACTAGAACAAACAGTCTTACCACAAATTCAACCCAAATTCTGGGTCAGATATGTGGATGACACCTTTGTAATCATTAAAAACACAGAAATAGAGAACACACACCGGATCATCAACGCCACACTCACAGGAATCCAATTCACTAGAGAGGAAGAAAAGGACAACCAACTCCCATTCCCACTCCCACTCATAACAGCACACAAACCAACAGCCACCCTCAGACAACAACTCACCAGAACGAAGGACCCGATACCCAGCATGAGCAAAACCAATGTAGTGTACAAAATCCCATGCAATGACTGCACAAAACACTACATAGGACAAACAGGAAGACAGCTACTGATCCGCATCCATGAACACCAACTAGCCACGAAACGACACGACCAGCTATCCTTAGTAGCCACACATGCAGATGGTAAGCAACATGAATTCGACTGGGACAACACTACTATTATAGGACAAGCCAAACAGAGAACAGCCAGAGAATTCCTAGAGGCGTGGCACTCATCCACAGATTCAATCAATAAGCACATCGACCTGGACCCAATATACCGACCACTGCAACGGACAGCTGGAACTGACAACCGGAAGCGGCAGATTCAAACCACTATAAATGCCAGAGGAAAGATCACAGAAGCGCTTCACAGGAGGCTCTCAAGCACTGAGGATGTCACCTAGACAGGGGACGGAACTTCTGCAACACAAATTCCCAGCTCGGTGAACAGAACCATATCTACAGGCAAAAGTAGACATTGGGCCACTTCAAACTGATGCAGGAAGCCTAGTGATGGGAGATAAGGAAATAGCAGGAGAACTTAACAAGTACTTTGCGTCAGTTTTCACAGTGGAAGACACGAGTAATATCCCAACAATTAAAGGGAGTCAGGGGGCTGAGTTGAGTATGGTTGCCATTACAAAAGAGATAGTGCTAGAAAAGTTAAAAAGTCTTAAAATTGATAAATCTCCTGGCCCTGATGGGATACACCCTAGAGTTCTGAGAGAGGTGGCTGAGGAAATAGCGGAGGCATTGGTTGAGATCTTTCAAGAGTCACTGGAGTTAGGAAAGGTCCCGGATGATTGGAAGATCACTGTTGTAACCCCCTTGTTCAAGAAAGGATCAAGACATAAGATGGAAAATTATAGGCCAATTAGCCTAACCTCGGTTGTTGGTAAAATTCTAGAATCCATCATTAAGGATGAGGTTTCTAAATTCTTAGGAGAGCAGAGTCTGATTAGAACAAGTCAACATGGATTTAGTAAAGGGAGTCATGCCTGACAAACCTGTTGGAATTCTTTGAAGAGGTGACAAGTAGGTTAGACAGGGAAACCCAGTGGATGTGGTCTATCTAGACTTTTAAAAGGCCTTTGATAAGGTGCCACACGGGAGGCTGCTGAGCAAGGTGAGGTCCCATGGTGTTCGAGGTGAGCTGCTGGGATGGATTGAGGATTGGCTGTCTGACAGAAGGCAGAAGTTGGGATAAAAGTTTCTTTTTCGGAATGGCAGCCGGTGACGAGCGGTGTCCCGCAGGGTTCAGTGTTGGGGCCACAGCTGTTCGCATTATATATTAATGATTTGGATGAAGGGACTGGGGGCATTCTAGCGAAGTTTGCAGATGATATGAAGTTAGGTGGACAGACAGGTAGTACTGAGGAAGTGGGGAGGCTACAGAAGGATCTAGACAGTTTGGGAGAGTGGTCCAGGAAATGGCTGATGGAATTCAACGTGAGCAAATGCAAGGTCTTGCACTTTGGAAAAAAGAATAAAAGCATAGACTACTTTCTAAACGGTGAGAAAATTCGTAAAGCCAAAGTACAAAGGGATCTGGGAGTGCTAGTTGAGGATTCTCTAAAGGTAAACATGCAGGTTGAATCCATGATTAAGACAGCGAATGCAATGTTGTCACTTATCTCAAGAGGGTTGGAATATAAAAGCAGAGATGTGCTACTGAAACTTTATAAAGCTCTGGTTAGGCCCCATTTGGAGTACTGTGTTCAGCTTTGGTCCCCACACCTCAGGAAGGACATACTGGCACTGGAGCGTGTCCAGCGGAGATTCACACGGATGATCCCTGGAATGGTAGGTCTAACATATGAGGAGCAGCTGAGGATCCTGGGATTGTATTCATTGGAGTTTAGAAGATTAAGGGGAGACTTAATAGAGACGTACAAGATAATACATGGCTTGGAAAGGGTGGACGCTCGGAAATTGTTTCCATTAGGTGAGGAGACTAGGACCCGTGGACACAGCCTTAGAATTAGAGGGGGTCAATTCAGAACAGAAATGCGGAGACATGTCTTCAGCCAGAGAGTGGTGGGCCTGTGGAATTCATTGCCACAGGGTGCAGTGGAGGCCAGGACACTGAATGTCTTCAAGGCAGAGATTGAGAAATTCTTGTTGTCTTGAGGAATTAAGGGCTACGGGGAGAACGCTGGTAAGTGGAGTCGAAATGCCCATCAGCCATGATTGAATGGCGGAGTGGACTCGATGGGCCAAATGGCCTTACTTCCACTCCTATGTCTTATGATCTTACTATAGGAAGGATATAATTAAACTAGAAAGAGTGCAGAAAAGAATTACTAGGATGCTACGTGGCATGGAAGGTTTGAGTTATAAGGAGAGGCTTATAACTCCTTATAAGGTGTTATATAAGAGGCTCCTTATAATGCTGGGCCTTTTCTTCCTGGAGCATTGAAGCCTGAGGGGTGATCTTATAGAAGTCTCTAAAATACCGAAAGGCAAAGATAAGGTAGATAGCTAACAGCTTCCTCCTATAGAGGAGTCTATAACAATACACCACAGGTTTAAGGTGAGAGATTATTGGGAGAGATGCAAAAGGATTCACAATTTTGTCACTCAGTGTGTCTGGAACTGTCTACCAGAGGCAATGGTGGAGTCGAGTACAATTTGGTCATTTAAGAAACATTTGGATAAGTACCTGGGTGGGACAGGGACCAAACGCAGGCAAATGAGAGTGTATTAATTGTGAAAGTTGGGCTGAATGGATCGATTAGGCCGAAGGGCCAGTTTCCATGCTGTAAACCTCTATTACTCTATGACGGGAGCATCCATGGCAGAAACTCTCATCCCTGAGCAGACATCATCCTCCAGTCGGGGGACAGCTGACGATGACTAGTCATGTCTCACCTCCTACCATCACCAGCTGCGATATCTGAAATAAAAAGAAAGACATTAACTGTTGTCATGGATGAGAAATGTTCTCTGTGAACTCTGCTTACATTTTGCTGTTCAGTTTGCTTCAAACGTGCACATTCACAATAATTAAAGTTTGAAGTTGCACAAAAACATTACATACAACCTGAATTTTGAAGGAATTGCATTAATATCATTATCTGTTCAGCCTGTCAAGCTTGTTCAACATCTCGATTCACTCCATTCCTCTGTCTATTTCCCATAACCCTGTAAAGATCCCTTCGAGAACAAATCCAATTCCAAGAAAGGAATATCAGGATCGAAGCTTATGTCCCCCTTCCCATCATTTGGGAGAGGGTGGTCGGGTAAAGGGAGGAGGATAATTGGTTGCTATGGTGGTAGCAGTGCCCTGGCTACGTGGATGGGAGAGGTCATATGACCTTCCCACCTTTTGGTAAATTAAGATCTGTAAGTGGCCAATGATGACAAGTTCACAGGCCACATGGGGAGGCAATGTAAACTTTCAGTGTGTTGTGGCCCTAGTGGCACAGTGACAGTGCCTTTATCTCAAGGCCAAAAGGCCAAGGTTGAAGTCTCACTTGCCCCAAAGGTGTGTTATGATATGTCTGGAGTGGGAGCAGTGCTCCGAAAGCTTGTGATTTTAAATAAACCTGTTGGGCTATAACCTGGTGTCATGTGACTTCTGACCTTGCCAACACCGGCACCTCCACATCATGTTAGCTCCGAACAGCTTTGATCGAAAATCAGGGCATCTCGTGTGGGCCACTGTATAGGGGATCCTCCTGGAGAGGTTGGAATGCTTGTGTCTAATGCAGTGCTCCCTCCATGACTCGTCACCATGCCCTGGTCCTCTGTGTTCCGCCATGTTAACTTTGGTGAAACTGACCCCCTGATCTGGCTCCTTGTCTCCTCAGTATTGGGGGCTGCCTGCAGTTCCAGCATTGGCCACCATGAACAGTGGCACTGGTGAGTCTAGAGGGTTGCTGGCTACTTTATGCAGAAGGTGGGCAATTCTTGGAAGCAAAGCATCTTTCCAACTCTAGTCTTGCCTGGAGCCTGCCTGCTATAAAATCAGCTTGGGGAAACCCAGCCTAGCTAAGCTAGACTTGGTCATGACTTTTAAGGAGTTTGGGCTGGAAAAGGCCCAGATTGTTGGAGGAAAGCACTGAGTTCAGGGAATTTCCATACAGTTGCATAGATTTGAGAACCACCCACTTCACTTAGAGCCAACCATTTCAAAGTGCCATCATTACTGTTACAAGTTAATTTCTGAATGGAAGGTCAGGTTTGTAAATATTGTTAGTCCTGAGTTTTATCCCCCAATTAATTCATTTCCTGCTGTGACTGAACTACGACATTTGGAGAACAAAAATGTACAGTTTAAAGCCAGCCAAGGCCAATTTTATCATCTTCTCCCTCAAAATTGAGAAACACGGATCGGATTTGCGACGGAATTTCGTGAAAGCTACAAATATATTGTTTCAAATAGATTCTGAAGTGTAGGGGAGGATATGTCCCTGTCTAAAATCAGGAATCACACAATACCAGGTTATAGTCCAACAGGTTTATTTAAAATCACAAGCTTTTGGAACGCTGCTCCCATCTTAACCTGATGAAGGAGCAGCACTCCATAAGCTTCTGATTTTAAATAAACCTTTGGACTGTAACCTGGTGTTGTGTAACTCCTGATTTCATCCACCTTAGTCCGACACTGGCCTTTCCACTTCCCTAATCCATATAATGAAGAAGATTTAAGGCGTCCATCACGGCATCCTTTAACTACAGAACGGGAGAAGCTCTAGGGAAAATATCCATGAGTTTGCTAGTCACCCATCCATCCTGTGATCCCAACATCTCTCTCTACCTCAGTCAAAAATACAGACAAAATAGCAAAAAATAGGTCAAAAATCAATAGCTGTTTTGTAGTGAGGGATAAATGCACTAAAATATCACTGTTCACAGGACCATTCCAGCTTCTGATTAATGGTGACTATATGGATGAGGAGGATCTGATGTGTTGTCTTAATGGTAGACTTTTCACCTTGCTTGAGGTTGGCATAAATCGCACTTTTTGTCTTTTCCCCTGTTTTGTCTCCAAGAATTGGCCACTGGGTTTCCATTGCATCAGCTTCCATTGATAGAAATGGGAATTCAAGTGGTTCTGCAGGATGGCAGACTGGGAAACTCTCCCACTTGCCATAATGGCAGAGTTTACGGGCTGACCATCATACAGGTACATAGTTAACGAGTTCTGGCACAAACATCATACCCAGAGTTTCTGGTTCAGAGTTTGAAATGCTACCACCATGCCATAAGATATCCTGAAGGACACTGTAAAGGGAGTTAATAAAAATGCATTACAGGATGTTAGCTTTTGAGTTAAACTTTAGCGCAAGTATCCATACGCAGTAGAATACCAATATAACTTGGGAGATGGTTGGAATTCTGATAGAGATTTCTTGTTAATATCTTGTTGATCACATTCTTATGATTTGATTTGATTACTTACAGTGTGGAAACAGGCCCTTTGGCCCAACAAGTCCACACCGACCCGCCGAAGCGCAATCCACCCATACCCCTACATTTACCCCTTACCTAACACTACGGGCAATTTAGCATGGCCAATTCACCTGGCCCGCACATCTTTGGACTGTGGGAGGAAACCGGAGCACCCGGAGGAAACCCACGCAGACACGGGGAGAACGTGCAAACTCCACACAGTCAGTCGCCTGAGTCAGGAATTGAACCCGGGTCTCCGGCGCTGTGAGGCAGCAGTGCTAACCACTGTGCCACCGTGCCACCCACATTTGTCTGTGTCAGATTAAGAGTAAAAAATGAGGTCTGCAGATGCTGGAGATCACAGCTGCAAATGTGTTGCTGGTCAAAGCACAGCAGGTTAGGCAGCATCTCAGGAATAGAGAATTCGACGTTTCGAGCATAAGCCCTTCATCAGGAATAAGAGAGAGAGAGCCAAGCAGGCTGAGATAAAAGGTAGGGAGGAGGGACTAGGGGGAGGGGCGATGGAGGTGGGATAGGTGGAAGGAGGTCAAGGTGAGGGTGATAGGCCGGAGTGGGGTGGGGGCGGAGAGGTCAGGAAGAGGATTGCAGGTTAGGAGGGCGGTGCTGAGTTGAGGGAACCAACTGAGACAAGGTGGGGGGAGGGGAAATGAGGAAGCTGGAGAAATCTGAATTCATACCTTGTGGTTGGAGGGTTCCCAGGCGGAAGATGAGGCGCTCCTCCTCCAGCCGTCGTGTAGTTGTGTTCTGCCGGTGGAGGAGTCCAAGGACCTGCATGTCCTCGGTGGAGTGGGAGGGGGAGTTAAAGTGTTGAGCCACGGGGTGATTGGGTTGGTTGGTTCGGGCGGCCCAGAGGTGTTCTCTGAAGCGTTCCGCAAGTAAGCGGCCTGTCTCACCAATATAGAGGAGGCCACATCGGGTGCAGCGGATGCAATAGATGATGTGTGTGGAGGTACAGGTGAACTTGTGGCGGATATGGAAGGATCCCTTGGGGCCTTGGAGGGAAGTGAGTGTGGAGGTGTGGGCGCAAGTTTTACATTTCCTGCGGTTGCAGGGGAAGGTGCCGGGGGTGGAGGTTGGGTTGGTGGGGGGTGTGGATCTGACAAGGGAGTCACGAAGGGAGTGGTCCTTGCGGAACGCTGATAGGGGAGGGGAGGGAAATATATCCTTGGTGGTGGGGTCCGTTTGGAGGTGGCGGAAATGGCGGCGGATAATACGTTGTATGCGCAGGTTGGTGGGGTGGTAGGTGAGAACCAGTGGGGTTCTGTCTTGGTGGCGGTTGGAGGAGCGGGGCTCAAGTGCGGAGGAGCGGGAAGTGGAGGAGATGCGGTGGAGGGCATCGTCGATCACGTCTGGGGGGAATCTGCGGTCCTTGAAGAAGGAGGCCATCTGGGTTGTGCGGTGTTGGAATTGGTCCTCCTGGGAGCAGATGCGGTGGAGACGAAGGAATTGGGAATATGGGATGGCGTTTTTACAGGGGGCAGGGTGGGAGGAGGTGTAGTCCAGGTAGCTGTGGGAGTCAGTCGGTTTATAATAGATGTCTGTGTTGAGTCGGTCGCCCGAGATAGAAATGGAAAGGTCTAGGAAGGGGAGGGAGGAGTCTGAGACAGTCCAGGTGAATTCTCTTATTCCTGATGTGTCAGATTAAGAGTCAGGTAATGGATATCCTTGTCTTTAGCGTATATAAAGTAGAGACATCTAAGACACTGGGTGTGGGATGAGAGTAATGAGAGTGAGCTAATTGATAAACTCTGTCTATGGATAGAAGCTTTGTGACTTAATTTCTGTCTCAATACAGTTGCCTTGGAACCTACTTATACTTGTCTGGCCTAACAGCCCCTAACTACGCTTTGAAGGTCATGTTCAGCTTGTATATTTCTTTGCAACTACATAATTCTGGGCAGCAGATGGCAGTCTCTCACTGGACAAAATCTCCATGAATTCGACACACTATAAATATGAAAACAGAACTGTACCTCTCAGAGCTGGGTTACTAATTTGCCTATTCAAAATCTTCAATATTTAATAGCCATTCAGCTCTCGTGACATTTTATAACTCACTGTGGCAGGCAGGAGTGTGTACAGAAATTTCAAAAATTTGCTGATCTGACTATTTCTTTGTCTAATCGATGCCATGATTTGCACAAGTGTCTGTTTCTGACACTTTTGGATTTCAAAAAATCAATTTAAAGTAGACTGTATGTCAGCGTACTGACAGTCTGTGCAGTGAAGTGAGAAGCAATTAGCATGCCAGATCTAAAAGTGTTTTTGAGATGACAGCATTCTGCACTTGTTCTGCACTTCTGCCTGCAACTTTATAGGTTGTTCAACAAATCGCAATGTCAAGCAGCAATGCTGACTGTTACTATTCCACATGCACAATCAACAGGTCTCTTCAGTACCTGTCTGAAATACTCAACATCAGAACAGTGATTAGTCAGGCATAGGCTCAACAATATTTAATACAACCTGAAAGTTGTTCCTTCCATCTGTTGCCGGGTATGATGTTTGCCCTCCAGTTTTAGCTGTGAATGTTCTGTGATTATTGGCATAATTTCTGTTAGATTGATCCAGTTTAGCTTGTCCTGCCATCGTTGTTGTTTTGGAAAAGTACAGCAGGTCAGGCAGCATCCAAGGAGCAGGAAAATCAATGTTTCGGGCAAAAGCCCTTCATCAGGAATCTTTTGCCTGAAACGTCGATTTTCCTGCTCCTCGGATGCTCGCCTGACCTGCTTTGCTTTTTCAACACCACTCTAATCTTGAGCATCTGCAGTACCCCCTTCTGCATAGTGTTTTTTGATTAGATTAGAATCCCTACAGAGTGGAAACAGGCCCTTCGGCCCAGCAAGTCCACACCGACTCTTCGAAGAGTAACCCACCCAGACCCATTCCCCTACCCTATGCTTACCCTCTGACTAATGCACCTAACACTTGGGCAACTTAGCATGGCCAATTCACCTGGCCTGCACATCTTTGGACTGTGGGAGGAAACCAGAGCTCTAGTGCAAACTCACACAGACATTGGGAGAATGTGCAAACTCCACTCGGTTGTCCGAGGTGGGCATCGAACGCAGGTCACTAGCGTTGTGAGGCAGCAGTACTAACCACTGAACCATCATGCCACCCTCTTGTTCATCCTAATTCATTAACACCATACCTGAAAGAACATGTACTCCTGCAAGTGTACATAAATTTTACAACATAGAAACAGTTCGCTCAGAACCACTGTCATTTATATAAATTATTTGGATTTGAATATAGGAGGAATGGTTTGTATGTTTGCAGGTGACATCAAAATTGATGGTGTGGTGGACTACGAAGAAGGTTATTTCAGAGTACAGGGGGACCTTGATCACATGGGCCAATGAGCTGAGGAGTGGCAGTTGAATTTTAATTTGGATAAATGTGAGGTTTTTTGAGATTAAATTAGATGACTTACGGTGTGGAAACAGGTTCTTCGGCCCAACAAATCCACACCGACCCACCAAAGTGCAACCCACCCAGAACCATTCCCCTACATTTACCCCTTCACCAAACACTACGGGCAATTTAACATGGCCAATTCACCTAACCTGCACATTTTTGCATTGTGGGAGGAAACCGGAGCACCCGGAGGAAACCCACGCAGACACAGGGAGAATGTGCAAACTCCACACAGAGAGTCGCCTGAGGTGGGAATTGAACCCGGGTCTCTGGCGCTGTGAGGCAGCAGTGCTAACCACTGTGCCGCCCACTTTAAACTTGGATTTGCTCAACATTACTATTTTGGCCATGAGAAGATAAACCTGCTCCAGGTGAGGCTCGAACTCACAACCTCGGCATTGCACACACCTCCATACTGACATATAAGTACCATGCGCTGACCAATTGTGCCACAGGAGCTACACTGTGCCACAGGAGCTACTGCTACCTTTTGTTGAGGCAAACCAGGGCAGAATCTGGTGGGGTCCTGGGGAGTGCTGCTGAACAAGGAGACTTTGGAGATGCAGGTTCACAGTTTCTTGAAGGTGGTGTCATTGGTAGACAGAGTAGTGATGAAGGCGTTTGGTATCCTTGCCTTTAATGGTCAGTGCGTTGAGTATAGGAGTTGGGATATCATGTTGTGGCTGTACAGGACATTGGTTCGGCCACTTTTGGAATACTGCACTCAATTCTGGTCCCCCGGGCTATAGAAAAGATGTTGTGAAACTTGAAAGAGTGCAGAAAACATTGACAAGGGTGTTTCCAGAATTGGAGGGTATGAGCTATAGGGAGAGGTTAAATAGGCTGGGGCTTTTTTCTCTGGAGAGTCGGATACTGAAGTTACGGAGGATTATAAAATGATAAGGGGCATGCATCGGGTGAATAACTACCAAGATCTTTTCCCCAGAGTAGGGGAGTCCAAAACTAGAGAGCATAGGCTTATGATGAGAGGGGAAAGATTTAAGAGAGACCTAAGGGACAACTTTTTTATATAGAGGGTGGTGCGTGTATGGAATGAGCTACCAGAGGAAGTGTTGGAGGCTGGTACAGTTTCAACATTGAAAAGACATCTGGATGGGGATATGAATAGGAAGGGTTGGAGGGATATGGGCCAAATGCTGGCAAATGAGACTAGATTAATTTAGGATATCTAGTCAGCATGGATGAGCTAGACCAAAGGGTCTGTTTCCATGCTGTGTTATGCTATAACTTTAACTGAGTCATACCAATATTTAAACCTCATAACATTTTCCTGCCAGTTGATAGCCATGTCAGCATAACATTCTCTTCCCTTCATATATTTCATTTCCCTTCATTTCTCTTCATGTACCCACCTAGATTCTTTTTCCATCTGTGTTTCTGCCTTAGCTGTTCTTTGTGATGGCATTTAAATTACTATTTTCTTCCTGCATTTCTCATTGGATTTATCAGAGACTATTTTGTGTTTTATGCTTTTTCTTGTTAATTTGGAAGCCATTTTTTTTCCTCCCTGGTGTTTGGAGTAATTGAGTTGTTATCTAAACACAGCTTTGGGGGCAAGGTTGATGCTTGTATTGTTCACACAGAACAATTTGGAAATCTGAAGGCATCGTTATGCATTGGGGAACTGGATGTTATTTCTGCTTACTTCCAATGGGCTGGTTTCTGCATTGTTTTGTCAAGTTATGAATTCAGAAACATGGCATTTGGACTTAGATTTTATGTTTAAGTCCACAGACAATACAAGGACTGAATTCTACAAATACCTCTGTCTTGGTGTGCCTACTTGAAGGGAAGGCATGGTAACTTACATTCCAAAAACTTTCCAAACTCAAACCCGGATGTGAGTTAATCATTCGTTTGCCAAAGAAGCAAGGTCACCTGACCCTTGGCAGCCATCTTGGATAGCCTTTTGATTGCCTTTGAAATTTCAAAATGTCAATTTAAGTCACTATCTTGAAAGGTATGGATGTGATAGCTTTCCTGATGATAGGAGACAGTGAGGGCTGTAGATGCTGGAGAAGTCAGAGTTGATAAAGTGTGGAAAAAAATACAGCAAGTCAGGCAGCATTTGAGGAGCAAGAGAATCAACATTTTAGGTGCGAACCTTCAGCAAGTCTGGTGAAGGATCAAGCCTGAAACATTGACTATCTTGCTCCTCAGATGCTACTTTCCAACGCCACACTTTATCGACTCATCCTTACTGAGTAAGTCAAGAAATTATGAAGCGTGGTTCACCTGAGAGTGGTTAAAGCTTCAAGTTCAAGGCCAGATGGTGCGGTTGAAGTGGATAAAATAGATTTCTTTAAGGAGAAGGTAAGCAGAAAAGATTAGAAAAATAGTTACATTGAATCAGATCTCCAGCATCCTATTTGAGTGAGATGATGGGGAAAAGGAGGCTTGTGTAGCATAGATTAGATGGGTTGAATGGTCTGCCTGGCTATCCTTCTAAGGATATGGTGTAGGCTGTTTAGGACTGAAATCAGGAGAAGTTTCTTCATCCAGAGAGTGGTGACCCTGTGGAATTCTCTGTCACAGAAAGTGGTTGAGGCAAAAGCGTTGAATATTTTCAAAAAGGAGTTAGATTTAGTTCTCAGGTCAAAGATACCCTTTGACCCCTCTCAGCAGGAGAATTGATGTTTCGGGCATAAACCTGATGAAGGGTTTATGCCCGAAATGTCGAATTTCCTGTTCCTTGGATGCTGCCTGACCTGCTGCGCTTTTCCAGCAACACATTTTCAGTCTTGACTAATGCACCTAACTTACAAATCCCAGAGCACTATGGGCAATTTAGTATGGCCAATTCACGTAATGTGTACATCTTTGGATTGTGGGTGGAAATTGGAGCACTAGGAGGAAACACACACCAATGTGGGGAGAACGTGCAAACTCCGCGCAGTCGCCCGAGTGTGGAATCGAACCCGGGTCACTGGCGCTGTGAGGCAGCAGTGCTCAGCACTGAGCCACCGTGCTGCTCCTTATTAGGATCCTCTCATTAGAGAGAGAGAGAAAGGACCGGTGGTGATTTAAATTGTGGGTCGCCGTGCCTCAGATGAGGGGAGAAGTGGAGAAGGAGAGTCCTTCATGATAACCTTAGCTGCTGATAGGAATTGAACCCATGCTGTTGACATCACACTGCTTCAAAAGTCCACTGAGCTAAACTGACACCCACACTATTAACACGTGGAACCATGTCAAATTTGTGCCATGGTCCAATTATTGTGTGTGAATATGGGACCATACTGTTGGGTTTTTGGATCATTTTTGACTGTGTGAACGAATGGCAAAAGAATTAAATTCAATGACTGTGCCCTGCTCTTTATAGTCATTTTTGAGTAATTTTGCATCATCTAACGATTTGGTTTCCCAAGAAACGTAGAGCAAAATATGATTGTACTCCTAATTAGTAGCCACCCATCACTATTGAAGGACATAATTCCTTAATCCAGGATTTTAAGGCATTAAAATTTTCTTACATTGAAAAGCAGTGTTGACATTATCAAAGAAAAACTGGTTCTGATTTCGTTAGAATCACTGAGATGAATACTCACCTCTTCATATCACAATCAGAGGAAAACTGCCCTCAAGTATCCTTTTTCCTCCTCAGTAAATTGTTTGACATAGAATTCATTATCAGCAACTATGCAACAATTTTTCTTAATACAAACCCTCCCCTGAAAGTTTGTGTCCTTGTACTCTCCTGTTCTCTCATTTGCCCCATCAATCAATTATCAGTGATCCGTAGTCACATCACAAAGCTTTTTAAATGCACTTGCTTATTCATAAAAGATGAGAATCCATGTGTCATCTTCCTTCAAGACCGCGCATCTGATGGCTTTGTCACTGCAGCTTTGAGACGTGATCGTTGGCAGACTAATCAGTGTCCTTGAACATGATTATACTTCCCCTGATCTACTCACTGAGCTTCTACAGAAGAGATTCTACAGAATCTAACAAGAAAAGTGACAAAAATTGTAGATGCTGCAGAGTAACAATGGTGCTCATCATTGTGTCAACTGCAACTTGTAGTATTATTAAGCTTGTCACCAAACCCTTCACAAGTAGGAGGACTTCAACAAGAAGCAAGAAAGAATTAATGCAGGCAGTGAGAAGCATAGCCAAAGAAGCACTTATTTTTAACAGATTTTTGATGACTGGTTAGTGAGTCTATTAGTTTAAGTAGAGAATTTAGGGAGTAAACAAGCAGTTTTGTTTCCCTCCATTCGGTAAAGACGTAAGAAGTAGGAGCAGGAGTAGGCCATCTGGCCTCTCAAGCATGCTCCGCCATTCAATAAGATCATGGCTGATCTTTTTGTGACCTCAGCTCCACTTACCCACCCTCTCACCATAATTCTTAATTACTTTTCAAAAGTCTATCTTTGTCTTAAAAACATTCAACTAGGTAGCCTCCACTGTTTCACTGACATAGAATTCCACAGATTCACAACCTTTTAGATAAAGAAATTCCTCCTCAACTCAGTCCAAAATCTTATTTTGAGGCTATGCCCCTAGCTCTAGATTAGATTACTTACAGTGTGGAAACAGGCCCTTTGGCCCAACAAGTCCACACCAACCCATACTCCTACATCTAACACTACAGGCAATTTATCATGGCCAATTCATCTGGCCCACACATCTTTGGACTGTGGGAGGAAACCAGAGCACCCGGAGGAAACCCACGCAGACACGGGGAGAACGTGCAAACTCCATACAGTCAGTCGCCTGAGGCAGGAATTGAACCTGGGTCTCTGGCGCTGTGAAGCAGCAGTGCTAACCACTATACCACCATGCCACTCTAGTTTCCCCACCAGTGGAAACAACCTCCCTGCTTCTGTGTTATCTATGACTTTCATAATATTATATGTGTCTATATGATTTCCCTTTTGTTCTTCTAAATTCCAATGAGTATAGTCCCAGTCTACGCAATGTCTCCTCATAGGCCAGTGCCTCAACTCCTGAATCAACCTGGTAAGACAATGGTTGCATGGTCATCATTAGGCTAGTTTTTTATTTCCATGTTTGGATTATCTCGGACCATCTGTGACGGTGGGATTTGAACCCGTGCCCCAGGACATTAGCCTGGGCTCTGTATTGCCATGACACTTCCGCCAACCCCACCTGAGCTGTGTATCAGTCACATTTTTAGCATTTATTAGCCAGCCCTAATTGCCCTGGAAAAGATGGGGCTGACTGCCCTTCAAGAATTGCTACCACCTCTATGGGATAGATGCAAGAGTGCTGTGAGAAGGAAGTAGCAGCAACAGTGAAAGAACTTCAATATAGTTTCAAGACAGGATGCAGTGTGTCTTGGCGGACAGGTTGCTGATGGTGGGGTTGACATGCCCATGTCACTCTGGATGGGAGAGATCATGGGTTTGGAAGGATGGATGCTATGGATGGGGCCTTATGAGTAACTCCAGTGCATCGTATACCTGGTACAAACTGTTACTATGGAAGGATAGAATGTCGAATGGATGAGATTCTGATCAAGCCATCTTCTCTCCCATGAATGGAATTGAGCTTCTTTAGTGTTGTTGGAGCTGCACTCATCAATGCAAGTGGACTATTCCATTTCACTCCTGACTTGTGCCTTGTATATAGCGGACAGACTTCAGAGAAACAAATGATGAGTTGCACACCACAGACTTGCCAATTTTTAACCTTCTCTAGTAGCCATAGTATTGATATGGTTAATCCAATTTTACTTCTTGTCAATGGTAACCTCTCAGAGGTTGATGGTGGGGGAATTTAGTAATGGCAATGCCATTCCATGTCAAAGGAAGGGGTGGTTTAATTCTCTCTTGTTGGGGATAGTCATTGACTCATCAAAATCAGCCACTTTGACTCTTAGGTTCAACAAGCATTGATTTATTGAAGCATATTTCTTCCGGTCACTCAGGGGTAGTTTCTGTTAAAATACAAAGGTTAGACCTCATGTATTATTTTTAACTTAATCCACACCTGCCCCATAACCAACATGATCTTTTATCTCAAACTCTTAATTTCTATAGCAAGGAAAAAGTGAGGCCTTGCAGATGCTGAAGATCAGAGTCGGAAAGTGTGGTGCTGGAAAAGCATAGCAGGTCAGGCAGCATCCGAGGAGCAGGAGAAACAATGTTTTGGGCATCAGCTCATTCCTGGTGAAGAGCTCATACTTGAAACATTGACTCTCCTACCCCTCAGAAGCTGCTTGACCGGCTGTCCTTTCCCAGCACCACACTTTCTGATTGTAGTTTCCATAACAATTCAACATTCAGTTTTCCTTTATCTCCCTGGTTAGGGTGGCTGCAGATAATTGTTTCAACTTATATCCTTAGTTAGGTTGCCATAGGAAGGGAAACGTTGCCTATTGTTCTCACAGTATGGGCTGCATTTCTTGTAATGCATCAAGACAGCATTCATAGCTGTATTTGTCTATTTTAAAATTTGTTAGTATGCATCTGCAATCATCTCCTTTAATTGTGAGGACAATTCAAGCACATGGGCTTCAAAATCATCCCTTTTGAATCTTTTTTTTGGACTTGCAACCCAGCCAAGACAACATCTAGCCTTCAACTCTAACTGGGCTCTTTCTGCTCACTGGAAGAGGGCTTGGAGATATGGTTGGAAATGGGGATGTTCATTGATAAGCACAACATTCAGTGTCCTTCAGAACCTCCTCAGATACAAAAGAAGTCTATGTTCAAATGCAGAAGGGATAATGTTCAGATTTCAGCTGCTAAATAGCGAGTAACACCTAATTGTTTCGCCTCACTTGGAACTTGTACGGAATGCTAATTGCCAGGTTTAAGTCCCACCTCCCCCAGATGTGTGTGATGACATCTCTGAACGTGTTGATTTGAAAATATCTTAAGGTGGGCTGCACTGAATGCAATGACAAATTTCATGGTTGATATGGGTCTGGAATGAGAACCATTGTCAGTCATTCATCTGAAGAATATGCCCCTTATTTAACTCAAAATAAGTGGAAAATGTAACACTGCAGGTTTTGCCAGATTTTATTCGAGATGAAGAAGATATGATAATATACCATCTCCTAGCTTCTGCAGTCCCCTTCTGTCAAACTCAGTTTGAATCAAAAATGTCTTTTTTGCTGAAAATGTAGAACAAAATTAAAAATACACCTACATTGGACCTCCCCTTGCTGACAATAATAGCTCACTTTTGAAATTTTAAAAATGCTTGACTGAATTTGATGTTCTCCTACTGGACAATGTGGGCGGCATGGTGGTATAGTGGGTGGCACATTGGCACAGTGGTTAGCACTGCTGCCTCACAGCACTAGAGACCCGGGTTCAATTCCCACCTCAGGCGACTGTCTGTGTGGAGTTTGCACATTCTCCCTGTGTCTGCGTGGGTTTCCTCTGGGTGCTCCGGTTTCCTCCCATAGTCCAAAGATGTGCAGGTCAGGTGAATTGGCCATGCTAAATTGTCCGTAGTGTTAGGTAAAGTGTTAAATGTAGGGGAATGGGTGGGTTGTGTTTCCACACTGTAAGTAATCTAATGACAAGATTCAGATCTTCAGAGGGCAGTGGAAACAGAGTACTGGTGGCTTATAGAGGGTATTTAGATGGGATGTAGCTAAGGGTAGGTAAAACATGTGGCCTGGTGACTGGGGTGACAGAAAGGTGTGAGAGAATGTCAGTCATTTGAGGTGAACAGCATAGCTTTGGTGACTGCTGTTGTCGTTATGTTGCAGGTGAGAGGGTGACACTAGATTACCAACAACTCTGGGTGCACTATGACCTTTTGAAGATCCAAGGATGACTGTCTTTCAGTAGATATCTGCTGTGTGGCAAGTTGTTATGCAAACAACAAATTTTTATAGAACCCTTACAGTGTGGAAACAGGCCCTTTGGCCCAACAAGTCCACATTGACCCTCCAAAGAGTGACCCACACTCCTACCCTATATTTACCCCTGACTAATGCACCTAACCTACACATCCCTGAACACCTTGGACATATTTAGCATGGCCAAATCATCTAACCTGAGGGAGGGAACCGGAGCACCTGGAGGAAACCCATGCAGACACAGGGAGAATATGCAAACTCCACACAGACAGTTGCCCGAGACTGGAATTGAACCCGGGTCCCTGGCGCTGTGAGGCAGCAGTGCTAGCCACTGAGCCAAAGTGCTGCCCATAAATGGTAGAATGCATCTGGAATTGGATGCAAGGAGCCTCACAGGGGTGGGGTAGATAGTTGATGAGGTGAGTTCGCAATGAGAGATATTGCTGGGTGAAGAGAGACCCTTCGCGAAACCCAATGAAACTGATACTGCTAAAATTGTAAGGTTTAGACTCACAGCTGTTTGCATCATGGAGGAAGGCCAATCAGCCCCAGCAACCCATGCTGGTCCAAAAAGGTTGACTACACAACTCCCATTTTCTAGCTCTTGGTCCTTACTCCTGCAGTCTACAGAAACAAGTGAATATCTAAACACAACTAAATGTGGTGAGTTTCTATTTCAACCATTATTTCAGGCAGTTCCAGACTCCCTCCATCCCCTGGGTAAAAAATACTCTCTTAATTATGGAATGCTTCTCTACTAATGGAAGAAAGAGCCTTCTCCTCCACCCTATTTATGACCCTCATAGTTTATACACCTTAGGAATACTGCATGCAATTCCGGTCTCCCTGCTATAGGAAGGATGCTGTGAAACTTGAAAGAGTTCAGGAATGATTTACAAGGATGTTGCCAGAGTTGGAGGGTTTGAGCTACAGGGAGAGGTTGCAAAGGTTGGAGCAATTTTACCGAGACTCTCGGAGGCTGAGGGGTGACCTTATAGAGGTTCATAAAATTATGAAGGATGTGGATAGGGTGAATAAGTCAATGTCCTTTCTCCAGAGTAGGGGAGTCCAAAACTAGAGGGAATAGGTTTAAAGTGAGTGGGGAAAGGGACCCGAGGGGGCAGCTTTCTCATGCACAGGTTGGTGCGTGTATGGGATGAGCTGCCAGAGGAAGTGGTGGCGGCTGGTACAATTACAACACTTAAAAGGCAGCTGGATGGGTACATGAATAGGAAGGGTTTAGAGAGAAATGGGCCAAATACTGGCAAATGAGAGTAGATTAGGTTTAGATGTCTGGTCAGCATGGACGAGTTGGACTGAAGAGTCAGTTTCTTTGCTGTACATCTCTATGACTCTATGACATCTGTCAGGTCCCCTCTCAGCCTATGTTGCTTTGAGGTAAAACAATCCCAGCCTATCCAATCTTCCTTCGTAGCTCAGACCCTCCAGCCCCGGCAGCAACTTCTCTTGCACTAGTTCAAAGGAGCATTAGCTAATTTATTATAAGCAAATTAACAGCCATGTTTCCAAAGCAAGACATTTCTTACAAAACGCATTTAAGTTTTCGAGTGTTAATATTCATACAGTATCATTTCAAGGCCAGTGACTTTATTACCTTTCTATCAGTAGAGTAGAGTTTCGCTACCAGTGGCTGTCATTGCCTCCAGCATGTGGGCTTTCTGTAGTCCACATCAAAGGGAACTGAATGCTGGAATGCTAACTAACAGTAAATTATTCATAAACATTTTGATAATCGCTTTGCAATGCGTCAAAGCACAGAAACAGCAGGAATGGAGAGAAATATTTTAGGATGAGGTTTGAAATTAACCATCGTCAGGTATTCATTTGAAAAATGCATTCCTTATCTAATGGAAAATGTAATAGTACAGGTTTTACCACACAGAACCCATCAGTCCCTCCAGCCTGTTCCACCATTCAATGACTGATCTGTGGCCTAACTCCATCTACCTGTGTTTGGCCCATATACCTTGGCTTAAAAATAATATATCCACTTCAGATTTAAAATTAACAGTTGATCCACCATCCACTGCAGTTCATGGAAGACAGTTCCAAATCTCTACAAAGTTAAAAATCACACAATGCCAGGTGATAGTCCAACAGGTTTATTTGGAAGCCCTGGCTTTCGGAGCGCTGCTCTTTCATCAGGTGGTTGTTGAGCAGAAGATTGTAGACACAGAATTTATAGCAAAAGTTTACAGTGTGGTGTAACTGAAATTATATATTGAAAGAGATTTGGATTGTTTGTTAAACCTCTCATCTTTTAGAATAACCATGTTGGTTTCAGTTCTTTCATATGTAAATGCCAGAATTTTCATAAAATTACATTCTCAAGTGAACTTTAACAATAGATGCCATGTCGGCCCAGATAATGCGTTGAAGGTGTGATAAAGAAATGCTTTCTCACATCTCTCCTGAACAGTCTGGCCTTAGTTCTCAGACTGTGACCCCTAGTTCTAGAATCCCCAACTAATAAAAATAGTTTATCTTTATCTACCCTGTCTTTTCCTGCTGATATTTTGAAGACTTTAATCAGATCACCCCTTAGCCTTCTAAATTCTGGAGAAAACAGGCCAAATTTGTATAATATCTCCTCATAACGTAACCCCTGAAGTCCAGATATCATTCTTGTAAACCTACGGCTCTTCTTACAAACAAAAGGGTTTGGAACTCTCTTCTTGCAGACTGCAGCGGATGGGGGATCAGTTGTTAATTTTAAATCTGAGATCGATAACTTATCATGAAACAAAGGTGTTCATTAATTATGGGCCAATATATGGTGTTCAGATTTCTAATGCATAATGTCACTTTTAGCACAAAGTCGCCATAATCCTATTTCAGGACTTTTGCCCAAAATGTGACCTTCCTGTTCCTCAGATGCTGCCTCACCTGCTGTGCTTTTCCAGCACCACACAAATCTGCAGTACTCACTTTCACCTGGTGGTGGTTTAGCCTGAGGATCACCACACCTCAGGCAAGGGGAGAGGTTTGAAGGAAGAGTCCTTCATGGTCACCTCAGACTATGCAGGAAATGAACCCACACTGTTGGGCTCACTCTACATTGCAAGCTAGTTGTCCAGCTAACTGAGTTAACTAGCCTGCCTTGCCTCCCCTCCCCCACCTTCTCTATTGCTCTGAATGCTTAAATAAATGGGTTTTTGGTGAAAAATTGTGTTGTTTTAATTCTCATTGATCTGAAGTGGGCAAGTTACCTGTTCACAATTTGTGTAAAGTTTAATTAAATTGCCTGTCCAAATTGAACCTGCATAAATAGAGACTTGCACGTCTGGACTAAAAAGATGTCTTCTACTTTGCAGAACAGAAAACAGTTGTAAAATCCTGCATAAATGTTTGATCTCGCAGTTTGTAGTAACATGCTTTTATCTAAGTTTCCGAGAGATTGCAGTAATTGTCTCTTTTGTCATTAGAACTTACTGAGTGAAGTCGAGTTCCCCATGTCCTTTATCGTGCTGTTGACATTATCCTCACGTTGATGGTTGATGTTATGACATTATAATTACCAAGTAAAAAATTAGGTCTGCAGATGCTGGAGATCACAGCTGAAAATGTGTTGCTGGTTAAAGCACAGCAGGTTAGGCAGCATCTCAGGAATAGGGAATTCGACATTTCGGAAGGGCTTATGCTCGAAACGTCGAATTCCCTATTCCTGAGATGCTGCCTAACCTGCTGTGCTTTAACCAGCAACACATTTTCAGCCATTATAATTACCAAACCTTGCTGAGTATCATGGATATACACGTTCCGGAAGTGAAAGACTTGAATAGCATTCGAGGATTGTTACAACGCAGATGGAGGTCGGTTCGCTCATTATGCCCGCGCTGGTTACCCAAGTGAGAATGCACTTTGTGCCACTCACCCAGCTTTAACCCTGCACACATGTTTTCTTTCGGGTAATAATCCAATTTATTCTTCAATACCTCAACTGAACCTGTCTCCACTGCTTCCTCAGGGAGCCCATTCCAGGTCCCAACCACTCACTGTCTCACTTTCCCTTGTCTCTCCATTCCTTCTTTTGCCAAGTACCTTAAATCTGCGTGCTTTTGTTTTTGCTTCTTCCACTGATTGAAACAGGTTCTCCCTCACCATTCTGCCGAGGGCCCTCATAATTTGAATGCCTCTATCGAATCTCCTTTCAACCTTGAATCATTCTCTTGGACATTTTCAGCACTTTGGGGTCACAGAGTTTTTATAGTGTGGAAAAGAAGCCCTTTGGCCCGTTGTTCCACACCAGTCATCAGACATCCATCTATTTGAATCCTATTTCCAGCACTGCACCATAACCTTGTACATTAAGGCGTTTCAAGTGTCCATCTAAATCTATCTGAATCGTCTCGGGGAATCGGTTTAGCTCAGTTGGCGGGGTTGCTGTTTTACAGAGCTGTGTGATGCCAACAGCATGAGTTCAATTCCCATCACTGGTTTGAGGTTACCATGAAGGACTCTGCTTCTCAATCTCTTCCCTTACCTGGGCTCTGGTGGCCCTCAGGTTAAGTCACCACCAGTTGCTTCTCTCTAATAAGAGGGCAGACCCTATGGTCTGGTAAAACTATGGTGACATAATACAATAAATGCCTTGAAGGTTCTCATCCTTACTACCCTTTCAGTAGGTAAGGATAGTTTCTGATACCCATAACCCTCTGAGTGGAAGCATTTATTTCTCAAACCACCTGGTCCTTAACCTTAAAACTTTGTCCCCCGGTTATTGATCCCTCTACTAAGGGGAAAGGTTTCTCCCTGTCTGCTGCTCAGAACTATGGGCAACTCAACCAGGTTTTCCACCTTAGCCTTCTCTATTCTAAGGAAATCAACCCCAGCCTATTTCATCTCTCTTCATAACTGGAACACTCCAGCTCAGACAACATCTGTATAAATGAAGAATCAGAGGTGATCTCATTAAAACATACAGGATTCTTAAGGGGCATGACAGGGTAAATGCTGAGAGGGGCTTTCCCCTCATGGGAGCGTCTAGGACCTGAGGAAATAGTCTCAGAATAAAGAGGTGCCAATCTAAGACTGAGATGAGGAGGAACTTCCTCTCTGAGAGAAGGATTGAGTGCCTTTGGAACTCCTTGTCACAGGGAGCTGTGGGGCAGAGTCCTTGTGTATATTTAAGGCTGAGACAGATAGATTCTTGATCGGTCGGGGAATCGAGAGTTACGAGGAAAGGGCAGGTAAGTGGATGTGAGGAATGTCAGATCAGCCATGATCTAATTGAATGTTGGAGAAGGCTTCAGGGATCAAATGGCCAACTCCTGTTCCTTTTTCTCACAGTCTTAACTCTACTCTGCCCCCTCTCAAGTACAATCACACCCTTCCTATGATGTGGGGTCCAGAACTGAACTTATAAGACCATAAGATCATGAGATATAGGAGTGGAAGTACAGCTATTCAGCCCATTCAGTGTACTCCACCATTTAATCATGGCTGATTGGCATTTCGACTTCAACTACCTACACTCTCCCTGTAGTCCTTAATTCCTTGTGACATCAAGACTTTATCAATCTCTGCCTTGAAGATATTTAATGTCCCAATCTCCATTGCAAACCACGGCAGTGAATTCCACAGACCTACCATTCTCTGGCTGAAGAAATGTCTCCTCATTTCCATTCTAAATTGACCCCCTCTAACTCTAAGGCTATGCCCATGGGTCCTAGTCTCCCCGCCTAATGGAAACAACTTCCTAACTTCCACTCTTTCTAAGCCATGCATTACCTTGTAAGTGGAGAAAGTGAGGACTGCAGATGCTGGAGATCTGAGCTGAAAATGTGTTGCTGGAAAAGCGCAGCAGGTCAGGCAGCATCCAAGGAACAGGAAATTCGACGTTTCGGGCATAAGCCCTTCATCAGGAATTTTCAGCATTACCTTGTAAGTCTCAACCTTCTAACTCTAATGAATACGGTCCCAGGATCCTCAGCCATTCAGTGCATGTTAGACCTACCATTCAAGTGATCATCCATGTGAATCTCTGCTGGACACGCTCTAGTGCCAGTATGTCCTCCCTGGGGTGTGGGACCCAAAATTGGAACACAGTATTCTAAATGTGGCCTAACTAGAGCTTTGTAAAGTCTCAGAAACACATCACTACTTTTATATTCCAACCCTCTTGAGATAAATGATAACATTATATTCGCTTTCATAATCAAGGACTCAACCTGCAAGTTAACCTTTAGAGAATCCTGGACTAGCACTGCCAGATTCCTTTTTACTTCGGCCTTATGAATTTTCTCATCATTTAGAAAATAGTTTATGCCTGAATTCTTTTTTCCAAAGTGCAAGACCTTGCATTTGCTCACGTTGAATTTCTCCTAAACTGTCTACATCTTTCTGCAGCCTCGCCACCTCCTCAGTACTACCTGCCCTGTCCACCTAACTTTGTATCATCAGCAAATGTCAGTCCCCAGTTCCTTCATTCAGATCATTAATATATAAAGTGAACAGCTGCGGCCCCCAACACTGAACCCTGCGGGACCCTACTTGTCACCGACAGCCATTCCAAAAAAGAACCTTTTATTTTGACTCTCTGCCTTCTGTCAGACAGCCAATCCTCAATCCATGCCAGTAGCTCACCTCGAACATCATGGGCCATCACCTTGCTCAGCAGCGTCCCGTGTGGCACCTTATCAAAGGCGTTTTGGAAATCTAGATAGATAACATCCACTGGGTTTCCCTGGTCTAACCTACTTGTGACCTCTTCATGAAATTCTAACAGGTTTGTCAGGCAAGACCTTCCTTTATTAAATCCATGCTGACTTGTTCTAATCTGACCCTGCACTTCCGAGAATTTAGAAATCTCATCCTAAATGATGGATTTTGTAATTGTATCAACTTTTTAATCAACAACTTGTGGTGCATGGACATTGCAACCGTGGGCAGCTATTGCTCCCCCAAACCTGAATTCGTCACCATCAAATGCCACCCCTTACATCTACCATGGGAATTTATCACTGCGATATTAACTGCTGTGTACATAACACCACAAGCAAAAGTTGAGGAAGCTCTGGATGTGACATACGCCACCACTAACACCCTGGAGACTGAACACCCCGCGGTCCTGTTTATTGTGACTGGTGACTTCAATCAAGCCAATTGAAGGTAAGTGTTGCCCAAGTGCCACCAGAACATTACCTGCCCCACCAGGGACCCGAGCATTTTAGACCACTGCTACACCACTGTGAAAGGTGCCTACTGCTCCATCCCTGCCCTCATTTCGGGAACTCCAACCACAATGCCGCATTTCTTCTCCCAGATTACAGGCAAAACCTCAAGCAGGCGACCCCCTCATGGATACAAGCCCAGTGCTGGTCGGAGGAGGCAGAGGATTAGTTCCAGTACTGTCTGGAATCGGCTGATTGGGCCGTGTTGAAACAGGCCGCAGGTACCCAAGACGAGTACACCACCACCATCATAGACTTTATCAGCATGTGTGTGGAGGACTGCATACTGAGGAAGTCAGTCCAGGTGTTTCTCAAAAGGAAACCCTGGATGAATAAGGACATACAGAACCTGCTAAAAACAGGCATGAGGCCTTCACATCAGGAGACCCACTCAAATATAAGAAATCCAAGTATGATCTTTGCAGAGCCATTAAGACATCTAAGAGCTAATACCGATCCAAACTAGAGACCTAGACAGACACCTGGAGACAATGGCAAAGACTGAATAACCTCACAGGTTCTAAAAAGAGACAGTGCAAGATAGCAGACAATGACACATCCCTCCCATATCGTCTCAATGCCTTCTGTGTTCATTTTGAGCAGAATTTCGGCGGAAAGTAACACCTATTCCGACAAGTCATGACGAACCTATTCCAACAGTCATTGCGTCAGAGGTCAGATCAGTTTTCTTTCGTGTGAATCCAAGGAAAGTGCTGGGACCAGACGGAGTACCAGACCGTGCACTCAGAGCATGCACAGATCAACTGGCAGAGGTCTTCGCAGACATCTTCAACCTCTCCCTGCAGCAGGCCATTGTCCCTGCCTGTTTGAAGAGGGCCAACATCATCCCCATGCCTAAGAAGGCTCATGCAGCATGTCTCAATGACTACCCCCCACCAGTGGCCCTAACTTCAGTGCTCATGAAGTGCTTTGAAAGGCTGGCCATGACAGTAATTAACTCCAGCCTCCCCACAACTCTTGACCCACTTCAGTTTGAATATCGGACCAATTGATCCACGTCAGATAACATATCACTTGCTCTTCACTCCTCCCATGAACATCTTGACACCAAGATAGCTATGTAACAATCCTACTCATTAACTACAGTTCAGCCTTCAGCACTATTATCCCCTCGAAACTGATTACTAAACTTAGTGATCTCAGACTAAGTCCCACTCTCTGCAATTGGATCCTCAGTTTCCTGACCCACAGGCCACAATCAGTGAAGACTGGGGGCAATATTTCATCCTCACTAACACTCAACACTGCAGCCCCCCAGGGGTTGCGTACTCAGCCCCCTACTGTACTCACTGTATACCCATGACTGTGTCGCTAAACACCAGACTAATGCCATTTACAAGTTCACTGATGACACCACCATAGTCAGCTGAGTCTCAGATGGTGATGAAAAAGACTACAGACGGGAGGTGGAAGACCTGGAAAAATGGTGAACTGAGAACAACCTACCTCTCAATGCCAGCAAAACCAAGGAACTCAATATTGACTTTCGGCAGGATGTTACTCATGCCACCCTACACATTAACAGCACAGGGGTGGATCGAGTGGAGAGTATCAAGCTCCTGGGAGTGGTCATCCACAAAAACTTTCTTGGACTCTTCATGTGGACACACTGGTTACAGAGGCTCAACAATATCTCTTCATCCTCAGGCAGCTGAGGAAATTTGGCATGATAGCAAATACTCTTGCCAATATTTATACGTGCGTCATTGAGAGCATTCTATCTGGATATATTACTACCTGGTACAGCAACTGTGCCATTCAAGATCGGTGACGGTTACAGAGAGTGGTGAACACGGCTCGTACAATCACAAAGGCCAACTCCCATCTATAGAATCCATCTACCAGGCCCACTGTCAAGGAAAGGCCACCCGCATTCTCAAAGATCCATCCCACCCTGGCAATGCTTTTCTACAACCTCTACCATTAGGGAGAAGGTACAGAAGCCTGAACATATGCACCAACCGGTTTCAAAACAGTTTCTATCCTACTCTGGATCAGTGGTGCTGGAAAAGCACAGCAGTTCAGGCAGCATCTGAGGATCAGTAAAATCGATGTTTCGGGCAAAAGCCCTTCATCAGGAAGAGAGGCAGAGTGCCTGAAGGGTGGAGAGATAAGTGAGAGGAGGATGGGGGTGGGGAGAAAGTAGCATAAAGTACAATAGGTGAGTGGGGGTGAGGATGAAGGTGATAGGTCAGGGAGGAGGGTGGGGGAAGGTAGCAAAGAGTACAATGGGTGGATGGGGGTGGGGCGAAGGTGATAGGTCAGAGAGGAGGGTGTAGTGGATAGGTGGAAAAGAAGATAGGCAGGTAGGACAAGTCATAGGAACAGTGCTGAGCTGGAAGGTTGGAACTAGGGTGAGGTGGAGGAAGGGGAAATGAGGAAACTGGTGAAGTCCATATTGATGCCCTGAGGTTGAAATGTTCCAAGGTGGAAGATGAGGCATTCTTCCTCCAGCCATCTGGTGGTGAGGGAGCGGCGGTGAAGGAGGTCCAGGACCCTCATGTCCTCAGCCGAGTGGGAGGGGGAGTTGAAATGTTGGGCCACAGGGCGGTGTGGTTGATTGGTGTGGGTGTCCCAGAGATGTTCCCTAAAGCGCTCTGCTAGGAGGCATCCAGTCTCCCCAATGTAGAGGAGACCGCATCGGGAGCAACAGATACAATAGATGATATAAGTGGATGTGCAGGTAAAACTTTGATGGATGTGGAAGGCTCCTTTAGGGCCTTGGATGGAGGTGAGGGTGGAGGTGTGGACACAGGTTTTGCAATTCCTGCGGTGACAGGGGAAGGTACCAGGATGGGAGGGTGGGTTGTTGGGAGGCATGGACTTGACCAGGTAGCCACAGAGGGAACGGTCTTTGCGGAAGGCGGAAAGGGGTGGGGAGGAAAATATATCCCTAGTGGTGGGGTCCATTTGGAGGTGGCGGAAATGTCGGCAGATGATTTTGTTTATATGAAGGTTGGTAGGGTGGACAGTGAGCACCAGGGGTGTTCTGTCCTTGTTACGGTTGGAGGGGTGGGGTCTGAGGGCAGAGGTGCGGGATGTGGACGAAATGCATTGGAGGGCGTCTTTAACTCTGCGTGGGAAGGGAAATTGCGGTCTCTAAAGAAGGAGGCCATCTGGTGTGTTCTGTGGTGGAACTGGTCCTCCTGGGAGCAGATACGGCGGAGGCAGAGGAATTGGGAATACGGGATGGCATTTTTGCAGGAGGTAGGGTGGGAAGAGGTGTAATCCAGGTAGCTGTGGGAGTCGGGGGGTTTGTAAAAAATGTCGGTGTCAAATCGGTCGATATTAATGGAGATGGAGAGGTCCAGGAAGGGGAGGGAGGTGTCAGAGATGGTCCAGGTACGTTTAAGATCAGGGTGGAATGTGTTGGTAAAGTTGCTGAATTGCTCAACGTCCTCGCGGGAGTACGAGGTGGTGCCAATGCAGTCATCAATGTAGCGGAGGAAGAGGTGGGGAGTGGTACCGGTGTAATTATGGAAGATGGACTGTTCTACATAGCCAACAAAGAGACAGGCATAGCTGGGGCCCATACGTGTGCCCATGGCTACCCTTTGGTCTGGAGGAAGTGGGAGGATTCGAAGGAGAAATTGTTAAGGGTGAGGACCATTTCAGCCAAATGAATGAGAGAGTCGGTGGAAGGGTACTGTTGGGGACATCGGGATAGGAAGAAATGGAGTGCTTGGAGGCCCTGGTCATGGCGGATGTGGGTGTAGAGGGATTGGATATCCATGGTGAAGATGAGACATTGGGGGCCGGGGAAACAGAAGTCTTGGAGGAGTTGGAGGGCATGGGTGGTGTATGTGGGGAGCTCCTGGACTAGGGGGGATAGGACAGTGTCGAGGTAGGTAGAGATGTGTTCAGTGGGGCAGGAGTATGCTGAGACAATGGGTCGGCCAGGGTGGTCAGGCTTGTGGATCTTGGGATGGAGGTAGAACCGGGCAGTGCGGGGTTCCTGGGCAATGAGGTTGGAAACTGTGGGTGGGAGATCTCCTGAAGTGATGAGCTTCTGTATGGTCTGGGAGATGATGGTTTGGTGATGAGGGTCTTGGTCAAGGGGACAGTAGAAGGAGGTGTCCTTGAGTTGGTGTCTGGCTTCAGTGGTGTAGAAGTCAGTGCGTCAGACTATCACTGCGCCCCCTTTATCTGCTGGCTTGTTGGTGAGGTTACTAGTTTGTATCCTACTGTTAGAATGCTGAATGGACTCACAAACTCTTAACATTCTCCTGTGTTTTTGGTTTTGCTGCTGTTTACCTATTATTTATTATCTATGCTACTTAACTCTGTGATCTGCCTGTATTGTTCACAAGACAAAGCTTTTCACTGTGCCTCGATACACGTGATAATAAATTCAGTTCAATTTAATTAAACCGAGGTTAGGCTAATTGGCCTATAATTTTCCATCTTTTGTCTTGATCCTTACTTGAACAAGGGGGTTGTAACAGTGATTTTTCAATCATCTGGGACTGTCCCTGACTCCAGTGACTTTTGAAAGATCACATCCAATGCCTTCGCTATTTCCTCAGCCACCTCCCTCAGAACATCGAGCCCAGGAGAATTATCAATTTTTTAGACCTTTTAGCTTTTCTAGCACTTTCTCTTTTGTAATGCCCATCATACTCAATTCTGCCCCCTGACTCTCCATAATTGTTGGGATATTACTCATGTCTTCCACCGTGAAGACTGATGCAAAGTACTTATTAAATATTTCAGCTATTTCCTTATCTCCTATCACTAACCTTCCTGTATCAATTTGAAGTGGCCCAATGTCTACTTTTGCCTCCTATTTGTTTCTTATGCATTGAAAGAAACTTTTACAATCATTTGTAATATTACTGGCTAGCCTCCCTTCATATTTGATCCTCTCCTTCCTTATTTCTCTCTTTGTTATCCTCTGTCTGTTTTTGTAGCCTTCTCAATCTTCTGATTTCCCACTGCTCTTGGCCACTTTCTAGGCTCTCTCTTTTTCTTTGATACATTTCCTGACTTCCTTTGTCAGCCATGGCTGTCTAATTCCACCATTAACACACACCCCCACAACACCCATCACTGCTCCCACCTCCCCACTACCCCAATCCCCCCCCCACCCCTCCACCATCTCAGATAATCTATCTTTTTGTGTCCTCAATTACACCCAGAAACTCCTGCCATTGTTACCGTACTGTCTTCCCTGCAAGGCTCTGCTTCCTGTTGACTTTTGTCAGTTCCTCTCTCATGCCCCTGTAATTATCTTTATTGAACTGGAACACCATTGTATCCAATTTTGCCTTCTCTCTTTCAAACTGCAGACTGAACTCTACCATATTATGATCGCTGTCTCCTAAGTGTTCACTTACTTTAAAATCTTTTATAAAGTCTGGCTCATGACGTAGCACTAAGTCCAGAATTGCCTGCTCCCTTGTGGGCTCCATCACAAGTTGTTCCAAAAATCTATCCTGTAAGCATTCCATGATTTCCCTTTCTTTGAATCCACTGGCAACATTTTTTGCCCAGTCCACCTGCATATACGTGCCCCACGATCACTATAACCCTGCATTTCTGATATGCCCTCTCTATTTCCTGGTACATCTAGCGCCCCTGGTCCTGACCACTGCTGGGATGTCTGTACATAACTTCCATTATGTTTTTTTGCCTTTATGGTTCCTCAACCCCACCCACACAGACCCCACATCATCTGACCCTATGTCATTCAGTGCCATAGATTTCATTTCATTCTTAACTAACAAGGCAACCCTGCGCCCCCTCTGCCCACCTCCCTGTCTTTTCGATAAGTTGTGAATCCTTGAATGTCTAACTGCCAGTCCTGAACCCCTTACAACCCCGTCTCTGTGATGTCTACCTCATCATAATCATTCACAATGATTGGTGCTGTTAATTCACCTATTTTGTTATGAATACTACGAGCATTCAGGTAAAGTACCTTAATACTAACTTTTTTTACCATTATTAGACATATTGGAAATCATAAGATGTCCGAAGTTATCCTTCCTTTTTGCTGCATTCCTAGTGTACCCCAGGCTGAAACCTACCTGCACCCCTGCTACCCTGCTGCTTATCTTTCCATTCAACTCCACACTCCCTGTCGCTTTTGCTTCCCCCACCCTGACTCAAAAATTTAAAGTCCTAGTGACCACCCTGTTTATCCTTTTCACTAGAACACTGGTTCTAGATCGGTTCAGGCAAAGACCATCCCAACGGTACAGATCCCCCCAGTTCCAAAACTGATGTCAATGCCCTATGAAATAGAATCCCTCTTTCCCACACCAATCCCTGAGCCATGTGTTTACTTCCCTAACTTACTTATTCCTATACCAATTGGCACGTGGCTCGGGTAGTAACCTGGAGATTATGACCCTTAAGGACCTGCACTTCAATTTCCTTTCCAGTGTTTGTTAATCCCGAAACAGGTCCTCTACCCAAGCTTTGCCTGTGTTGTTAGTCCCAACATGGACCACAACAACTGGCTCCTTCCCCCCTCCCGCTCCAATATCTTTTCATGCCAGTCGGAGATTTCTCTGGTTGAATCTGAACTAAGTTTTTATGCATTTTTACAAGGATGACCCCAAATCAATTTCAGTTCATGCCAGAAGAGTTGCTGAATGTTAAGTTTTACTTGTTCTCTTTTTACCATTATTATCGGAAGTACTAATGCCCTTTACATGAATGTGCAACTTGTTTGATCTCGCGCTGTTTCTTTTTGTGTCGCAGCTTTGTTTGTGGCACAATATGTCTGCAGTTACTATTGTTATTCACTTGGAACGTCCAAACGATTTGATGGCTATACTCCATAAGGAATGGATGAATATTTATTTGCTGCCGCACTTATGTAAATAAGATAGTCTACAATAAGTAACTGTGTGGCAAGCTTTAAAGGAACTGACATTTCAGTCACAGCCTTCAATAGAGAAATGAAAAGCATTGCAAAGGCTAAAAATACATCATGGACAAAAGAACAGAATACATGAATACAATATTCAAGCCACTGAGCATTTTTTTTAACCTTTAATATGAAAAATGGCTGTTGGCGCTGGCCCTTGAGTATATGATTCCTTCCCATAGCTGCTGCTGCTGCTGCAAAAAAGGTAACTTTATAGTCTTGAATTGGGAAGACTGTCAGATGCAAGCAGTAACCCATGAAAGACTGGTGGTGTTTGTGAACTGTTGCTTAGTTTTTTTTTAGTGTATTTGACCTAGGTTGTCAGTGCAGAACTAGACTATTGCTAATGAAACAGAATTTTTTTTTATCCTCGCGAGAACAATTCACAAGAACTATTAATGTAAAGGGGAACAGCACTTTTATGTGTATGTGAAGAGAGTGTTGATTAGTTGGCAAGTTGAATCTGATTGGTAGGCCATGGAGAATGTACTAGTTCATTGATGACTGACGGTCAACTGCCAAGATTTGTTCAAATTTGAACAGGCAGATTAACTCTGAATGTTCAAGGCATTGCTGTAAGTAATGAAACAGAATTGGCACTGACTACTTTATTTAGTTGAAACAGACAGAACATGTGTGCATGATCTTTCTGTCTGCAAATATTAGAGCCCAGTGTCTTAACGTATGTCATTTCCTGTATGTACATGCGATACAGTGCAAGCCCCACTTACATTCCTAAATTGATCGTCAGTGTAATTCTTAGCGCAATCAAGATTATTTAGCAGGTTTTGTTCACTTTTGCTGTCTCCACTTTTGCAAATGCAGCTTTGTTTATTTTAGCAATAACTTCATATGAAGCTACTTAATACATCTGTTAAGGTAGAGGACAGGAGCATGTAATTCCAATACAATAATATTTAGGCTACTATCCAATGGCTAATAGCAATTTTTAAGGTCACGGTCTTGCTCCCTTGTTTAGGAATAAGAAGGAAAACAAGATTTTCAACTGTCGACCATCTTTCGTGGCCACAGTATGTCCAAAGAGCTTTACAACCAGAGAATGAAATACCTTTTGGTGTGGTCACTTGTGATGTAGGAAGCACAACAGCCATTTTTCATGCAGCTTGCTCTTACAGCCAGATAATCCGCCTTTGTAATGTTGATTGAAAAGTACATATATCGTCCAAGACCTTGGGGGGAACTGTGCTGCTCATCTTTGAAATTACATCCAGAGATCTTTAATGTCCACTTGCAGAAGATATGACTGTAGTTTCATATCTTATCCAAAAGACAGAATCAGATATTTCTGTGCCAAACACAGTTGTAAGTAAATACAGATCATCTGTTCTAATCTCTATGGTCTCCATATCTTTACAGGGTGCCTTCATGTTCTGCAATAAAGCCATACATGTGCAAGTCAATTTTTTTGATCATGCCAACTCATGTACCAATGGGTCACTAACCATATTTTAACAGGGCTATTAATATCAAACAATTTCACTGATGAAACCACGCTTCATATTCAATCAGACGTTTTGATGAGTCACTACGTGGAAAGAATTCAACATTGAAACCGATAAAGATTGGTAAATCTATAAATATGTAAATACGTTGGGCAGCACGGTGATTAGCACTCTGCTTCCCAGCGCCAAGGACCCAGGTTCGATCCCAGCCTCAGGTGACTGGCTGTGTGGAGTTAGCACGTTCTCCTGGTGTCTGCGTGGATTTCCTCCCACAGTCCGAAGATGTGCAGGTTAGGTGAATTGGCCATGCTAGATTGACCGTAATGTTCAGGGATGTATGGATGAGGTGCATTTTGGGCGGCACGGTGGCACAGTGGTTAGCACTGCTGCCTCACAGCGCTAGAGACCCGGGTTCAATTCCCGCCTCAGGCGACTGACTGTGTGGAGTTTTCACGTTCTCCCCGTGTCTGCGTGGGTTTCCTCCGGGTGCTCCGGTTTCCTCCCACAGTCCAAAAATGTGCGGGTCAGGTGAATTGGCCATGCTAAATTGCCCATTGTGTTAGGTAAGGGGTAAATGTAGGGGTATGGGTGGGTTGCGCTTCGGCGGGTCGGTGTGGACTTGTTGGGCCGAAGGGCCTGTTTCCACACTGTAAGTAATCTAATCTAGTCAAGAGAAACATAAAATGATAGGGGAATGGGTTTGGATGGGATACTCTTCAGAGGGTCAGTGTGGGCTTGTTTGGCCAAATGGCCTGTTTCCACACTGTAGGGATTCTATGATTCTAACTTGCCCCATTAGGTCAATGCTGGTATTTCACACCACATGAAACACCTCATCTGATCTCCTTAATATTCAATATTTTATAATATTCATTTACTTTGTAAAACAGCTACTTAATTCCCTTTGAAAAGAATTCACGTACTCTGTATGAATGATAGTTTGTGGCAGTAAATTCTTATCACAGCCTGTATATCTAACCTCTTCCAAGTGATATATCTTTATATTTGCAACAAGCAAAATATGCTTACACATGACTTTCGCTTTTTCTTTTTGTTTTACCCAGAATTGTGTTCTAATTTGTAGAATTAGGAATTTTATAAAGTTCTAGTCTATTTCACATGGAAATTCGTGAGTATACAGGCATGGAATCGAACATTTCCAGTAGGTTTTATGCTATCTCTGGTGTATAATTCAGTAAAGCATCATTTTTCATTGGTCAACAAGACGACATTAAGAAGCACAAATTTAAGAAAAGATAGAAAAAAATGGGAAACACGTTGAAAACTTGGTTCATTTCAAAGATAAATACATAGTTGCTATTAAAAGGGAGAACATTAAAGAGTACTTTTTATTCATTTGTGGAAGGCAGGTGTTGCTAGTTGGCCAGTATTTATTAGGAGAAAGTGAGGTCTGCAGGTGCTGGAGATCAGAGCTGAAAAATGTGTTGCTGGAAAAGCGCAGCGGGTCAGGCAGCATCCAAAGACCAGGAGAATCGACTCATGAGCCACTCATGCCCGAAACGTCGATTCTCCTGCTCTTTGGATGCTGCCTGACCTGCTGCGCTTTTCCAGCAACACATTTTTCAGGCCAGTATTTATTGCCCATCTTGTTTTCCCCTGAGAAGGTGGTGGTGAGCTGCTTTCTTGAACTATGGCAGAACACTTGCTATGGGTTGACCCACAATACCATTGGGTTGGGAATTCCAGGATTTTATCCAATTGACAATGAAGGAATAATGAAATATTTCCAAGTCAGGACAGTGAGTGGCTTGGAGGGGAACTTGAAGTTGGTGGTGTTCCCATGTATCTGCTGCATGTATGGGAAGAGCATTGGAATACTAGATTTAAGGAGGCATTCCAGTTGAATAAAATCACCAATGGGCTAACTGGCCTGTTTCTATGCCGTCACAGTGGTGAAAGGCTGCCTACTCCACTTCTTTAACCAAAACATTAAGTAGGTTAGACAGCCCCTGGTGGGCACTGTAACAAAAATAAATCAAAAGGTCAATAGAAATTTATAGAACTGGAAGAAACTTATCAAAATCAAATGAAAATAACATTGTCTAGAGTAATGATGAACTCTGTTGCTTATTGATCTCTAAAGGCCTCTATTGTGCTCGTGGATCTCGCGTGCTCTCTCTCAATGGACATCCGAGTGCAGGCATATCAGTAGGAGAAGGATAGGCTATTGGGCCTACAGTTCCCTCTTGGCCTGCTCTCTCTGTCTGTTCATGACCAGCTTGACGAAGGCCAGAAACAGGTCTGCTCTGAGGCTCTCTGTTCTGCCTGACCCCCTCAACACAGAGTGCCTGGAGCTGAAGTGCAGCCGGGAGTGTAAAGACAGCCCTCTAAACAGGCGCTGCAAATAGAAACATTCAATAAGCCAAGAAACTCAGTTTCCTCCAGATTGGTCTCAACCAAAATCATTGGTGTGTTCAGAGGCCTGAATAAATTGGATTTGGCCGACTTTTTAGAAACTCACTCTGCAGGGCCATCTAGTGGTCAGCATTTGCAAGTGAATTGTGACCACAGGCAAACAAGATGCAATATTTACCTGCTCCCTTACGAATAATAATCACTGCTAGTTCTGTGCCAAAGGGGGAATTCTGACAATGTTGCACTTTAATGCCTTTTACAGCTTTGTATGAGTTGATTAAGTACATTTCCTAATCAATTAACAGCTATTGGTTATAGCATTATCTACTATAATGCAGTAGATTTCTGCTCAGTAGGTGTCTTCCTGGTAACAGATGTGGCTCTTGCATTACAACCCCTACTGCTTAATAATGGCCTTCCACTAAGTGTGTCTCACTAACCCTTTAAATTTCTCTGCAATCCTTGACTTTGATTTTTCCCTGCTAAGTGGGCCTCTTCACATTCTGAAACAAGAGACTGTCAGGTTCCTTCAGAGTCATTGACCTTGGGCGCACCTGTTACTATGAATCCTTTTAGTTTATTACAGTTTCTATTCCAGTGATGAGTCCTTCATTTCTTTGTAGATAATGCACTGCTGATATGAGTTGAGCACGTCAGTCAAGCATTTGGTTCCAAGCCAGTTACTCATTGCTGAGATCCAATTTTCTGCCAAATTATTCAATGTGGCTATTTAAAAATAAAACTCACTGTAGCATAACCTGTAGCATCAGACCATAGTCCGAGAGATTTAAACCAAGATTAACAATCACTACGAATCATTCAAAGCATAGGGTGAGGCTTGTTTTGGGGTAAATGCTGTGTTTTCAACTTTAGACGTGGGCTGAGATTAGTTAGGCATCCTGTGGGTGTTCTACCTGTCTTGATTTTGGGTGGATTGGCTCCTTTAAGCATCAGACTATAACATAATACCACATCTATGTCAGTACTAAAACACTGCAGTGGGCAAATAGTTGGGAAAAACAGGCAGATACGAAAATTCATTTCTCCAGCTAGACGTTTTGTTTCCACGTCGCATCTTTTGCCCCGGGCATCATGATGGAGAGTGGAAGGGTTAGTCAATCATGAGTTGCCAACAATGCAGCCCAATTCCTGCATTACTGAAGCTCCTTATAAATGATTGAGAATTTAATGAACTGAACCTGACAACATAAGATCTATGTACTTGAAGAGAAAATGCAGGGGGCTGTAAATCTTTCAATTTCATTCTGCAAACCAAGGACCCTTTCACTTCACAATGTATTATAATTAATTGATATGAAGTGTTCATAATTTTATAATCCTATTTCTTTATGCCTTATTTTAATGATTGACTATAACTGTATTGTGAATTACAATTGTTTGTTTTATTTGTATCATCATCACAATTCAGCACGTGCCTCTGGAATGATTTTACAATAAATTTAATCTAATTTAACCGGCAATTTGCAGACTGAGGCTGCCTAGAATTTACTCCGTGGGTGTACAGACATGTTCCGAATACAGACAGGAAGACCACTCCCCCCCAACAGAAGAACAATGGGGTCAGCTTTCCAAGCTGTAGTTGAGGTTCTCCCTGTCCATAAGGCCACCCTGAGTATGAGCTTGAAATCCTTCCCTAATCCCACTCAGAAAGGCAACAGGATTACTAGCAAGCATCAGACTGATATAACATGGGACAGGTTTTCCTGAGACTGGGGATGCCCTCGGCTCAGTGAAAGGACATTTCACTGATCTGGACAAATTTGCTGCTGATTCAATTTAGCAGGAGGTAGGAATGATCTTAGCCCCTTTTACATTGCGAACAAAGTTCAAGGGCTTCACCGACAAGATAATCAAACACAGCGCTTGGCTGTAGATACAGCCATGAGCTGAAAATGTGTTGCTGGAAAAGCACAGCAGGTCAGGCAGCATCCAAGGAATAGGAAAATCGATGTTTCGGGCATAAGCCCTTCATCAGGAATCCTTATGCCCGAAACGTCGAATTTCCTGCTCCTTGGATGCTGCCTGACCTGCTGTGCTTTTCCAGCAACACATTTTCAGCTCTGATCTCCAGCATCTGCAGTCCTCACTTTCTCCTTGTAGATACAGCCATGCCAAGCTTTAACTGATCAGCTCAGCATTTTTGTGAAACGGTGAGGTGTCTTGATAACAGATTCACTCCAACGTTGACAAAGAATGTGAGGTTAAAGTACAAACCAAAACAGATTTAAAACGGCAACATTCACCCAGTGGATGGCGTTGAGTTAGTGTGACATAATTTCCCAAAAATATGCAACAACAGTTGGCACTAAAGTATTTTATTTGTTCTTGGGATCGGGGCATCACTGGCTAGGTCAGTATTTATTGTCCATTTCTCATTGTCCAGAGGGCAGTTTGAAGCATTGTGTGGGTTTAGATTGGCATGTAATTTAGACTAGGTAAGGATGGCAGTTTCCTTCTCGAAGAGCAAAACTTTAGGGAATCAGATGAGTTCTTTTTGAAACCACAACATCCAGTAGAAACCCATGGAGACACAGGAAGCATGTGCAAACTCCACACAGACAGTCGCCCACGGCTGAAATAGAACCCAGGTCCCTGGCGCTGTGAGGCAGCAGTGCTAAACACTGAGTCACTGTGCCATCCTGTTATATTGCATTTGAACCTAAACTGGAGTGAGCAATGAAAAATTAGTTGAGGATCAATAGCTCTGGTGTAAATACAATCCTTTCTCATGAAGAGTCACATTGGACTGAAACTATTAACTCTGTTTCTCTCTCTCTTCACAGATGCTGTGAAACTTGTGATATTGTCCAATACTTTGTGGTTTTATTTCAGACTTCCAGTGTGTGCAGTTTTCACTAATTAAATAATAGCTTAATATTCCTTGGTTATGAAGAGATTGGTTAGCTCAGTTGGTTGGAGGGCTGGTTTGCAATGCGGAGTGATGTTAACAGCACAGGTTAATTTTTCACATCAGCCATGGTTACAACAATGACTTCTCTCAAACTCTCCCCTGGCCTGAGGCTAAATTATTGTCTCTTATGAGAGAGAGCGTCCCTACAGCCTGGTAGCACGACAACAGCTTTACTTCCTGAGAATGGTTTTCAATTGCTGATTTTAAGATTGAATTTAAATTCCATCAGCTGCCACAGTGGGAATTGATCCCACTTCCTCAGAGCTCAGGTCTCTGGATAACTTGGTCAACACAGCACTACCCATCCTCTGAAGTGAGTGGTGAACAGAGCTCATCGAATCCTTACACTGGAGAAAGGGGTCCATTGATTCTGCACCAATTGTCTAAAGGACATTTTGTCCAGCCACGCTCCCACAACCCTGCATGGGGTTTTTAAATATGACTAACACATCCAGCCTGCACACCTTTGGACTGTGGGAGGAGGCCAGAGCACCAGGAGGAAACCCATGCAGACATGGGGAGAATGTGCAAACTCCACACAGACAGTCGTCTGAGGCTAGAATTGAACTCGGGTCCCTGGCACTGAGAGGCAGGAGTGCTAACCACTGAGCCACTGTGCTGCCCAGTTAGGGCCAGGCTTGAACATAAACTGCAACAAGTTAGTAGCTCCAGTGTAAATGCAATGCTGGTCATGATTGGTCTGCATTTTACATTAATAAAGTGTTGTTTTTTCTTTAAGATTTTCCTCTTGCTCTGGTTAATACACATTTTCTGGCTGACTTCAATTCTTATCAAACACTAACATTAAGGCAGTGATCCAAAAAAGGCAAATCCCGAGCCCCAGAAAATTTTGGAAAGGGCTGCATGGTTATGTCCCACAAGTAAAAATTATTTTATTTGATCACATTGAAGTTGGGTCGAACCAAAGGTGACCAGAGATTTCAAAAGGCAACTGGATGGAAAATTAAGTTATAGGGAGATGGGGACAGAGCAGCATAAATGAGACTGACTGGATTGGTCCAAAGATTGGACTCCATATGGGTCTGAAAGGGTTAATACATGATTTCAGTGCAATGAGCACTAACCACTGTGATGATATCATGAGGACTTGTTGGGAAAGTGCAGTCGAATCTTGTAGGAGATAGACCCAGGGTTAAGTCCTCTCAACAAGCTTTGAGGTAATGTGGAGCCTATACTTATAACCTGTAAATAGCTGCAGAGAATCTGGACCAGATGGGCCAATAGGTTGAGAAGTGGCAGATGGAGTTTAACTTAAATAAATGCAAGGTGCTGCATTTTGGGAAAGCAAATCTTAGCAGGACTTATATACTTTATAGTAAGGTCCTAGGGAGTGTTGCTGAACAAAGAGACCTTGGAGTGCAGGTTCATATTCCTTAAAAGTGGAATCACAAGTAGATAGAATAGTGAAGGCGGCATTTGGTATGCTTTCCTTTATTGGTCAGAGTATTGAGTACAGAAGTTGGGAGGTCATATTGCAGCTGCACAGGACATTGGTAGGCCACTGTTGGAATATTGCATGCAATTCTGGTCTCCTTCCTATCGGAAGGATGTTGCGAAACTTGAAAGGGTTCAGAGAAAATTTACAAGGATATTGCCAGGGTTGGAGGATTTGAGCTTTAGGGAGAGGCTGAACAGGCTGGGGTTATTTTTCCTGGAGCATCGGAGGCTGAGAGGCGACCTTATAGAGGTTTATAAAATCATGAGGGGCATGGATAAGATAAATAGACAAAGTCTTTTTCCTGGGGGGGTAAGTCTAGAACTCGAGAGCATAGGTTTAGGGTGTGAGGGGAATGATATAAAAGGGACCTAAGGGCAACTTTTTCATGCAGAGGGTGGTTCGTGTATGGAATGAGCTGCCAGAGAGAGTGATGGAAGCTAGTACAATTGCAACATTTAAAAGGTATCTGGATGGGTATGTGAATAGGAAATAGGGTTTGGAGGGATATGGTCCAGGTGCTGGCAAGTGGCAGGAGATTAGGATGGGATATCTAGTCGGCATGGACGAGTTGGACCGAAGGGTTTGTGTCCGTGCTGTACATCCTATGATTTTATGACTCTAGATGAAATAAAATTCATCTTGTTTGAAGTGCAGCAAATTTTGTTTTAACCAGCACCTTATGAACCAGCCCTCTCGAAAAACTGGCAAAAATTACATACCTCAAATACTGTGACGTTTCCTGTATTGTTCTGTCCAATTATTATAGCTTTCTAATTTTCTTCAAATTAAATATACTTCCTGTTCAATCAAATGCTGGCATGAAATAATCAACAGTTTATTCAATTTCATGTCAATTTCTCCTCAAATACCACAATGTCAAAGTATTCAGTTCATGGTGTGAGTGAGAGGCTATCGGAGCTGAAAATGTGTTGCTGGAAAAGTGCAGCAGGTCAGGCAGCATCCAAGGAACAGGAGATACGACGTTTTGGGCATAAGCCCTTCTTCAGGCTTATGCCTGAAACGTCGAATCTCCTGCTCCTTGGATGCTGCCTGACCTGCTGCGCTTTTCCAGCAACACATTTTCAGCTCTGATCTCCAGCATCTGCAGTCCTCACTTTTTCCAGTGTGAGGCTATCTACTGGTAAGTTTTATTTAAGGCAAAGTTGCATTATTATTTCAGAGATGTATGTGTAAATAAAATATAACAGTGATGTGTACACCCTGCATTATATTTCTATAACTTAATGTGTGGTTTTACATTGATTAAGTGGACCTCTTGATTATCCAGAATATTTGATCAGTTAGCCCACTCCTGGTCCCTTATTTGCCAGATCATAAAATGTTTGCTGTACAACACTTTTTTCATTAG
Source organism: Hemiscyllium ocellatum (assembly GCF_020745735.1). Classification (NCBI taxonomy): domain Eukaryota; kingdom Metazoa; phylum Chordata; class Chondrichthyes; order Orectolobiformes; family Hemiscylliidae; genus Hemiscyllium; species Hemiscyllium ocellatum. The sequence goes on along the minus strand of NC_083442.1, from coordinate 24,890,596 downwards.
ACCAGAAGATAGATACTCTTGCAAACATGAGACCACATAAATCCTAAAGAACCAACATAGTTAGCAGATACGGATGACTGGGTGGTATGGTGGCTCAGTGGTTAGCACTGCTCCCTCGTAGCACCAAGGACCTGGGTTCAATTCCACCCTGGGGTGACTGTGTGAAGTTTGCATGTTCTGCCAGTGTCTGCTTGGGTCTCCTCCTACACTCCAAAGATATGCAAGTTAGGTAGATTGGCTATGTTAAATTGCCCATTGTGATTGGGTTAGCTCTAGATATGTAGGTTGGATGCATGAGCCATGGGGTAGGATGGATCAGCATGGAACGTTCCTCTTCAGAGTTTTGGTGTGGACTTTTTGGGCTAAGTGGCCTGTATCCACACTGTAGGAATTCTAAGGACTGTTACATACAAATACTTGATGGGGCAAATACAGTCTGTCTGTTCTAAACTGACTAGTCCAATTTATAGAACAAGTCTACATACACAGATGCCAATACTTAATTAAGTCTGATATTTCTCATTTGCTCATTTTTGATTGTAAGGTGAAAATGAAGTGGTTTGAAATATAGTTCATGGCCGGTAGGAGTCAAAATGTGTGATTTTATTTGAACGTGTTTTGAGTCTGTTGTATGTTGATGGGGTGTTGTGGTGGCAATGTCACTGATCACCAGTGTCAATGGGTCCAGAACCCTGAGCTAATGTTCTGAGGACAGTGTCTCAAATCTCACCATGATAAACGGTGAAATTTGCATTCAAAGAGTTTCTAGAATTAAAAAGCTAGACTGTCAATTTTTGCAAAAACCCACCAAATTCACAAACGCCCTTCAGTGCAGGAAATCTGCTGTTCTTGCCAGGTCTGGCCCACATGTGACTCTGGATAAATGGCAATGTGGTTGACTCATAACTGCCTTCTGGGCAAATAGGGATTGACAATTCGTACTGACCTTACAGCCTGTGAATGGATAAAGATAAGTTGATTTCTTTCATATAACACTGGTAGTATAAGCACCTTTGTTTGGCAAGGATAGAGCAACATTGAATGCAGAGGTTGCCGCAGTTCCACTTCTTCATTAGAACAAGAGGAACAGAGAGTGGTGAGTTTAACCTGAGGGTCACCTTACCTCAGTTGAGGAGCAGGATTGAGAAGGCAGGATCTTCATAGTAACTTCAGCAGGATTTGAACCTGCAATAGTAGCATCACAAACGCAGCTAACCAACCTCCATAATATATTGACTGGGCATATGTGATGATACTGCAGCTTTAGGAGATGTAGTTTGTCCTGGTTTTTCAATGAGGAAATGTTTAGGCAGAGGTACCGAGCAGGTACTGCTCAAAGCCAATCAATTAAGCAGCTTGTGAGGCCTTGGGGTTTTTTTTTAAAAAAGTTGGAAGCATAGAAGTTGCCTGAATGGGTGGAATCAAGCTCTCACAGAACCAAGATTTTTAGTTCTAGCTTTCAGCAGTTCCTGGATTCTTGAAGCTGGATGTGGAAGCTTTTATTCCTCTCTCTATTCCAGCTAAAAGCTGGGGTTCGCTTCCTGCTGTTAGAATTGCACGTGAGACAATCTGTTTTACTGAATTTGTCTCTGCCAAGGGTGTGTTTATGTGATCTTGCTATATTGAAACAATTAATTAGTAGCACCCTATATATATATTACTGTGTTAAGCGTTTCGCTAGAGGTGCAATTAAACAAAAGTGAGGACTGCTGATGCTAGAGATTAGAGTTGAGAGTGTAGTGCTGGGAAAGCAGGTCAGGCAACATCCGAGGAGCAGGAAAATCAACGTTTCAGTCAGCAATGAAGCCAATTCTTCGCTTTCTCTTTTTATTTTGTCTGTATTTTAATTGTAGGGTAAAAATAATGTGTTTGCATAAAGTTGACTAGTTTGACCAATCAAATTACATCTGGAAGTCAACACCTTGCACTTACCTTAAAAATAAGAAAAAGTTAGGGCCTCGACTATCTTCATTTATCTTGAAGGGGTTTGGTCTGGTCCATAAGACGTGTGATTCAAAGTCCCTGCACAACAGCAACTGTGCACTTTATTAACCTTTCACCTTTGTTCAGCCAGTTCAACTCCACCAAATGTCCCTTACTCTACCTTACCTTCCTGGAAGTTTCCCAGTTTCACTGCATATTACTTAGTTGCCCTTGGAAGATACGTTGGGGCTGGTTAGAAGGCGCGTTATCCTGGCACACACACTCTGCGCCTTATTTTATGAGCATTGATACTGACAATTGGTTTCATAGTTGCAAAAAATGCCCATTAGTCAACAATACTGCTCCTTAAGTCATTAAGCAGGATAATCAACAGGCATTCAAATTACTATAATAATTGAAGAAACGGACACTTTCGTTAGTCATTTCCTGGGTTTTATTGACACTTACTTCTTCCACGCTTCATCCTCAGATTATTGATTTTTAAAGACAAGTATTTCAAATATTTTATAAATGTTAGTGTGTCACAGTGTTGATAATTTAGAGAAAACCTTAGTCTGAAGTAATTGTATAAAATAAATATATTACAAAAAAAACCAAATCCAAATGTCCGTGTGTGAATGAATTATGCATATAAATAAGAAATTAAGCTCTCATTTGTGTGTCTGTTACATGTTATATCCAGCGTCAGACCAAGTTAACTCCAAAGCATTGCTGGTAAGACTGGCATTTATTGCATTTGAAAATGTGTTGCTGGTTAAAGCACAGCAGGTTAGGCAGCATCCAAGGAATAGGAAATTCGACGTTTCGGGCATAAGCCCTTCATCAGGAATGAGAAGAGTGTGCCAAGCAGGCTAAGATAAAAGGTAGGGAGGAGGGACTTGGGGGAGGGGCGATGGAGATGTGATAGGTGGAAGGAGGTCAAGGTGAGGGTGATAGGCTGGAGTGGGGTGGGGGCGGAGAGGTTAGGAAGAAGATTGCAGGTTAGGAGGGCGGTGCTGAGTTGAGGGAACCGACTGAGACAAGGTGGGGGGAGGGGAAATGAGGAAACTGGAGAAATCTGAGTTCATCCCTTGTGGTTGGAGGGTTCCCAGGCGGAAGATGAGGCGCTCCTCCTCCAGCCGTCGTGTTGTTATGGTCTGCCGGTGGCAATTATCTTCACTTATTTGAAACAATGGAGTAACCTGCCAAACCCATTCAGAAAACTGTTGGAAACACTATACCCTACAAAAGTAGACTCACTGTCCAATAGCATAAGGCATTAGGATTGTCAGCTCTTGTGTCGGCACAATTGGACTTGCATCATGACCATAAAACAGTACTTCCATCAATGAGATAAGCATAGGAGCAGGAGTAGGCTATTCAAGCCTGCTTCATCATTCTATTAGACAATGACTGAATATATTCTGAGCAGTTTCATTGTATGACTTCCCACCTCCAATTGCTTGCCTGAAGTTCTGACCTATCAGGAGTCATCTAACTTGTCAATCTTGGTGGAGCCTCACATTCTTGCGCCAATCAGAAAACCAAACTCTTCAGAACTTTAGGGGGTCTCAGTAGCTCGGTGGTTAGCACTGCTGCCTCACAGTTCCAAGTTCAATTCTAGCCATGGGTGACTGTCTGTGTGGAGTTTGCACATTCTCCCTGTGTCTGGTGGGTTTCCTCCAGGTGCTCCGGTTTCCCTCCCACTGTCCAAAGATGTACAGGTTATGGTGGATTGGCCATGCTAAATTGACCATATTGTGCAGACCAGGTGGGCTAACCGTGGGGAATGCAGGAGTAGGAGGTGTGGGTGGGATGCTCTTTGGAGGGTCGATTTGGACTTGATGGACCAAATGGCCAGTTTCCACACTGTATGGATTATGCCATTGAATAATTCTTGTCAGTCAAACAGGTCAGTCAAACTTTTAGACCTAATTTAAAAAAAAAGTTGTCAAAGGAACTGGAAAGGGAAGTAATTGTTTTTAATACTGCTCTGATTCTGATTCTCCCAAGATGCTCACTGCATTGTTCCACAAATTAATCTTTAATTCCCTGAAACTCAAGAGCAGCTCAAGAGCTGCTGACACTAGAAATACTGAAAGTCCTGTTGATAGAATTTTAGAATAGAATAGAATATCCTTTATTGTCATGTGTCCTCCAGCACAGAAGTATGGGAGCACAGTGAAAAGTTTTTACAATGGCTGCCTCTAATGGTGTCATCTTAGGTACAAATACGGAGGCACAAACCTTGACTACAAAACAGAATAAAAAGAAAAGTAGTAGCATTACTTGCAGTGTCTAAAACCAAAGTTAGGAGTAAGATAGTTAAACATAGTTAAAGAATTGCCATTATAATTTGGTCAACAATTTCTAAGTAGCAGCAACTTAGCATGTGGTCTGACCCTGTAATGGAAAATTAAGAAATTTTACATTTACTGTGAAATTTGAAAGAGAAAGCCTTTCTAAAATTTAATGCTGTGCTAAGCTTTGTAAAGCTGAAAATGTGTTGCTGGTTAAAGCACAGCAGGTCAGGCAGCATCCAAGGAACAGGAAATTCGACGTTTCGGGCCAGAGCCCTTCATCAGATGAGGTCTGCAGCCATCTTGTCTCTGTTTGAATTTTGTAAACATTCAACTTGACCTTGAGATTGTCAAACTCAGCGAAAGCTGAAGGACTGTTGTTATGTCCAAGACCAGGGGATGAGAGAATAATAATTTGAGTTTTCTCAGTCTTTGCCCTTGAGAGAATGATAAGAAACAGTATAAGGCAAGTATCTGAACAATGCTCAGATACCCCTTACATCCAGCTGAATGTACTGGGGTCAATTCTGCTGAATTTAAATAAAGCTCCTTTCTTTGCTATTGTTAATCGTTGAGTCAAGTCGATTTAATTTCCACGACACCGCTCACACTGGACTCCAGTCCAATAACTGCCCCCCTCCTCTCCAAGCCTCCAGTCCACTCTGCACCAGCACTCAGCTACACCAAGGTAAGTTGCGCTGTTCCAGGACTTGTAATTTGTAATTAACGTTATAGCTGTTGTCTTCAGTGTGAACATAGCAAGTGAATTTACAATAACATTAAAATGACATAGGAGAGTCTTCTGCAAGGGTGAATACATGTGCTATAGTTCTTCAGTTTGAATTATTATGTATTTTGTCACTAGATGGCATTCACAGTGTTTTTTCACAGATGCACACAGTATGAGCAGGCCTGGCCATGCTAGTATTTGCAAAACATAAACAGCTCTTTCCTGGAAACCTGTTGCAGATGAACATTGAACATTTCCCACGGGCAAATATTGGACAGCAATAAAGGAGTTAGAAAGCTCACCATAATAGCTGATGTGCTTAATACATTTCTTCATTCATTTGTGGGATGTGAGCATCACTGAAAAGACCAGCATTTATTTCTTTTTAGTAATAACCAACCTTATAAACCCTTTCTAGTTGGGCCTTAGGATGAATTGAATTAGGTTTATTGTCACATGTACTCATTAACAGGAGTACAGAAGAAAATTTACAACATTGCCCCTCACAGTGCCATCTTATGTAGAAAGTTCCCAGGTACAAATCTTAGAGACAAAACAGAGGAATACAGAAAAATAAAGTTACATTACCTTACAGTTGTTCGCAGTATAACTTAGAAAATAAGTTTAATGGCTAGGCAACATTAGGAGCTGCCTATGGTAAAAATAAATGGGGTGAATGGTGGGGACTGTGTGGTAAACACGTTTGTTCTACGCAATGCCTTTCACAGTACTTATGCTCTACAGACTGCATAAATATTAATATTAACCTCCCAGATTGCACACATCTTATGGAAGTTCTTTTCTGGCACAGTTCAGCATGTGTCTCTTATATTAGAAAATTGGTACCTCTTCCCTTTGACGCACCATTTCCTACTCTTGACATTGTCGCTGTGCAGATGAATGTGGTAGAGACTAATCTGAGAATGGTCCCACAATGACTTGTTGTTTCCTCATTGTGTGGGCAGGGATAGCTGGAAGACAAGAATCCAGTGGGATGTTCAAAGCACATGATTATGTGCTATATAAATATGAAACGAAAATAGTACAGGAAGTGACCTTGAATGTGTAAGATAAACTTTATCCTTATAGCTCATGTGAATAAATAGTTCACCTTCATCCACTGTCTGCAGGTCTCATTTATAGGAACAGGAGGAGATTATTTCACTCCATAAATGTGTTCTACCATTCAATCAGACCAGCGCTGATCTACATAGAGATGTATAGCTTGAAAACAGACCCCTCAGCCTAACTCGTCCATGCTCACCAAATATCCTAAATTAATCTAATCCCATAAACCTGCATTTGGCCCAGATCTCTCTAAACTTTTCCCATTAATGTACCCATCCTGAAGCCTTTTAAATGTTGTAATTGTACCAGCGTCCACCATGTCCTCTGCCAGCTCATTTCATACACGCACCACCCTCTGCATGAAAAAGCTGCCCCTTAAGTCCCTTTTAAATCTTTCCCCTCTCACCTTAAACCTATGACCTGTAGTTTTGGATTCCCTTCTCCTAGAGAAAATACCTTGGCTATTGAAAGATAAAAACAAGAACTGCAGATGCTGGAAATCAGATTAGAGTGGTACTGAAAAAGCACAGCGTGTCAGGCAGCATTCGAGGAGCAGGAAAATCCATGTTTTGGGCAAAAGCCCTTCATCAGGAATCCTGCTGTGCTTTTCCAGTACCACTCTAATTTAGAACTTGGCTATTGACTCTATCTATACCCTTCATGATTTTATAAACCTCTATAAGGTCACCTTGCAGCCTCCAACGTTCCAGAGAAAACAGCCCCAGTCTGTTCAGCCTCTCCCTATAGCTCAAACCCCTAACCCTGGCAACATCCTTGTAAATCTCTTCTCAACACTTTCAAGTTTCACAACATCTTTCCTGTAGCATCTTTCCTATGTTCGAACTCCATGTTCGCCCCTTTGCTCTATATTCTTTAACACCAAAAATCCACCAGTCTCAGTTTTAAAATTGACAATTGTTTCCTCAGTTTAAACTTGAATGGTCTTGATCTTATTTTCATACGACCTGCTGTGCCAAGAGTCCCCAGTGGTTTGTGGGATTTCAGTTACTGAGTTCAATCAAGACAGAGATGAATAGATTTCCTGACAGTAAAAATGTCAAGGGATAAGGGAACAAGTAGGTAGCACAGTTTTGCTGAAAAAAGGCACATTTTGTGGAAACATTTTGACTTGTACTCATCAGTACAATCTGCAAGCAATACCAAAGTAAATGGCTGAAATACCAAACAAGAAGAAAGTGCTGAATAATTATTAAGTAAACTCTGGTTATTTGAGGCGTTACCACGGAGAATGCATCAATTGATGCCGATGACTGACAGTTAACTGTCAAACTTTGTTTCAAGTTTTAAACCAGGCAGGTGGACTCTGATTGGTCAACTCATTGTCCAGCTAAATTAACTTTTTCTAGTTCACTCATGGGATGTGGGTATCTCTGGCTAGGCTAGCATTTATTGTCCATTGGGAAGTTAAGAGTCAACCACATTTCTGTGGGTCTGGAGTCATATATGGTCCAGACCAGGTAAGGATGGCAGAATTCCTTCCCTAAAGGACATTAGTGAATCAGGTAGGTTTTTCCTGGTAACTGACAATGGCTTCATGGTCATCATTTGATTCTTAATTCTGGATTATTTCATTGAATTTAAATTCTACCATCTGCCATGTTGGGATATGAACTCAATGCCAAAGTAAATGGATAATATACTGTACGAAAATTGCAGCATTTGACGTGCAGATGGACCTGGTGCCCTTATGCATGAATCACAGAAGGTTGTTCTGCAAGTACCACAGGTAATTAAGAAGGCAAATGGAATTTTGTCCTTCACTGCTAAAGGGATTGAGCTTAAAAGCAGGAAATTAATGTTACAGCTGTACCAGGCGCTGGTGAGGCCACACCTGGAGTATTGTGTACAGATTTGGCCTCATTACTTGAGAAAGGATGTACTGGAACTGGAGGGGGTGCAGAAGAGGTTCACCAGGTTGATACTGGAGTTGAGGGAGTTGGCTTATGAGGAGAGACTGAGTAGACTGGGATTATATTCATTAGAATTTAGAAGAATGAGGGAGGATATTATAGAAAAATATAAAATGATGAAGGGAATAGGTAAGATAGAAGTAGAGAAGATGTTCCCACTGGTAGGTGAAACTAGGACAAGAGGGCATAGCCTCAAATTTAAAGGGGAGCAGATTTAGGACTGAATTGAGTAGGAACTTCTTCACCCAGAGGGTTGTGAATCTGTGGAGTTCCTTGCCCAGTTGGTTCCTTCAATAAATGTTTTTGAAGCTAAGATATATAATTTTTTGACCAGTAAAGGAATTAAGGGTTAGAATGAGAGAGAAGATAAGTGGAGCTGAGTGCATGAAAAGATCAGCCACGATCATATTGAATGGTGGAGCAGGCTCAAGGGCTTATGCCCGAAACGTCGAATTTCCTATTCCTTGGATGCTGCCTAACCTGCTGTGCTTTAACCAGCAACACATTTTCAGCTGTGATCTCCAGCATCTGCAGACCTCATTTTTCACTCAATGGGTCAGATGGCCCACTTCTGCTCCTGGTTCTTATGTTCTATAAGTTGAGTTTCTGGATTAATAGTCTAGTGATAACACCGCTGAGCCAATAGGTCCACTTGGCCAACTTGCTAATGACAATTGCCTGTTTTGCTGAGGTGAAACAGGCACAGTGTGTGTACTTGTTCTTTCTGTTGGCTAAGACGAGGGTCCCCTTAACTAATACTTGTAGTTCTAGTACGTGCAAGTGTGCCACACTATTACACGGACTGACGCTGCTAAATTGAGAATAAAATGGAAAATAGCATTAAGATGGATGTTCTAGCTGAACAGCGGAGAAAGGTGGAGGGGCACAATGTTCCTATTTCCTAAGTTCCCATGTTTCTATGTTCCCATCCTATCTATCCTAAAACACCCAAGGCCTCAGCCATAAATTTCTGTTATTAATTCCTGAGATCTATACATGACACTAAGTACATCAGCATGAACAATGTGTGAGCCGACAGAACATTGTAATAAGCCATAAATATTCCCATCAGGTTTATCCATTCATTAAGCCCTTTAAAAGGAATTTACAAAACAGCAGAATCAAATGAAATCAGGAAAAATGTTTAATTAAATTGGTATAGAAGATTGCAGCTTAATTACCCAAAGGTCCTATCATTTAAACTGGAATATTATTTAATGCAATCTAAGTGTTCATCAATTTCAGTTTCCCTCTGTCGTTAGCAAGATGACAAGGGGACTATGGAGAAGATCAAAGAGGTGTATTTCCTTTTAGAAGTGTATAATTTCTCTCCAGGAAATGAATGAAGGAAATTGAACAAGTGTCACTATTTGACCTATATCACGAGTGTTTTTCTTCAGTGAGGTAAACATAGGAGCAGGGGTAAGCTAATTAAGCCTGCTTCATCATTCAGCTAGATCATGACTGATCTCCTCTGAACAATCCCTGTATCCATTGAATTCTCCAACATTCTGTGATCTATAGATCTCTGTCCTGAATAGACTCAATGACAGAGCCTCAATAGCCCTCTGAGGTACAGGATTCCAAAGACTAACCTCCCTCAGAGTGACGGAATTCTACCTCATCTCACTCTACAATGGCCTACCTCTTATTCTGAGACCATACCCCTGGTTCAAGGTCCCCCAGACAGCAGAAACATCTGCCCTACGTTTACCTTGTTGTGCCCTGTAAAAGTTGTGTATACTTCAAAACTCAGGGATGGTTTGTGTTACTCTGTGCCATATTCACTATCAAAACTTGGAGTTGAGATGTGGGAAAAGGTAAGCTGTGTATCTTATTAATGTTAGTATAACTGAGTGTTTTGTGCACCCATCTAGGAGTAGTTGCTTTGGGTTGTCTGTGTGTTCATATTGCATCCTTTTTTTTTACATGGAATCCCTACAGTGAGGAAGCAGGCCATTTAGCCTGTCAAATCCACACTGACCGTCTTAAGAGCATCCCATCTTGACCCACTCCTTAAACCCACAACCCCATGTTTTCCATGGTTAATCCACCTAGTCTGCATATCCCTGGAATCTACGAGCAATTTCCTATGGCCAATCCACCTAATCTCTACATCTTTAGACCAAGGGAGGAAACCCATGCCGACATGGGGAAGGGGATCAAAGGGGAAAGCGAGTGAATGGGGTTGAGAAACATATCAGCTATGATTGAGTGGTGGAGCTGAATGGGCTGAATGGACTAATTTCGGCCCCTATGTCTTACGGTCTTACGATTTTAACACAAAATCTCCACACAGCCCAAGGTTGAAATCAAACCCAGGTCCCTGGTGTTGTGAGCCACTTTGCTGCCTCTCTTAATTGCATCCTGCATGAGTGATGGATGTAAGGAAAAGTTTCCAGCTGATGTATTCCTCTTTTGGTTTTGCTAAGATTGCACTTTGCAAGTTATAGTTGCTGCCATCTCTGGAGAAGGTAGCTTTGTCAGCCAAGGCATACACGGACCACAATGTTTTGTAGCACAGTGAATGCTACTTTCACAAGTGAGTAACAGGATTTACAATTTTATAGCAATGAATACATAACAAATCAGAATTTCACACCATTGATTGCTGCCTTTTGAAAAGCTAAGACAAAGAACCATAAACATTAGAGATAGTGCTAACCAGAATTATTAGAAATTTAACATTTTGCACATTTTGAGGAGGCGGGAATTTGATTTGGTTAATTGCAAATGTAAAAATAAAAAGTATTTGTGTACATAGTAATTATACACATGCCAAGAAGTATTTCTGAGCATAGCATTTGGTATACTGACATAACATGCAGTCGGTTGGGCGGCACAGTGGCACAGTGCTGCCTCACAGCACCAGAGACCCGGGTTCAATTCCCACCTCAGGCAACTGTGTATGGAGTTTGCACACTCTTCCAGTGTCTGTGTGGGTTTCCTCAGGGTGCTCCGGTTTCCTCCCACAGTCCAAAAATGTGCAGGTTAGGTGATTGGCCTGGCTAAATTGCCCATTGTGTTTGGTGAAGGGGTCAATGTAGGGGAATGGGTCTGGGTGGGTTGCTCTTCAGAGGGTCGGTGTGGACTTGTTGGGCTGAAGGGCCTGTTTCCACACTAAGTAATCTAATCTAAATCTAAGAAAAGTATGGATCTAGAAAAGCACAGCAAGCCATGCAGCATCTGCGGAGCAGGAGAATCGAAGTTTTGGGCGTAAGCCCTTCAATAGGAATGATAGGCAGAATATGCATTGCTAAACTTGGTGATTCAAGCCTAGTGATTGAAAATCTAAAAGTTTTAAATGAAAATAGAAACAAGAAGGAAACCTTTGTTCCCCATTCTTGGTATGTCACTCTGGGCTGAATTTTACATTGTTTAGTGTCAATTTTGTGAAGTTTTTTTTTATTTCACTCTTCAGACGTGGGGATCTCTTCACACTGCTTAAATAGCTGGTAAAGAGACCACAATGCGAGATACTTGAGCGGGACCTGAGGAGGAGTCAGCTCAGTGATCCAACTGATCTCCCCTCAGTCCATTGGCTTGGGTTGAGTATCGAATTAAGCTGATGGTCTGACTGGCCTGATTCTATGCAGTAGACCCCATGCAAATTCATACACAGAGTGGGGAAAAGTCCATCAGTGTAAAAGTGTGTACTGAACAATATAACATGTGCGCAGCACTTAACTTGGAAACACAGAAACACACAAAATAAGAGCAATGTAGGCCTTCAGCTCTTTGAGCCTGTTCTGCCATTAAATGTGATTATGACTGAATACCCAACTCAGAACCTTATTCCCACTTTCTTCCCATACCCTTTGAACCCTTTAACTTTAAGAACTACATCTAACTTCTTGAAACCATTCAATTTTTTTACCTCAAATGCTTTATATGGTCATGAATTCCAAATTCTAGTCCAAGCAGACTACTTCAATATTTCTGTCTATTTATGGTTGGCAATACAAGATGCCACGTACTCTGTCCCATCTGAGAGAAACATAGCAATTGCTAGACAACATAAAAAGAACAAGACCATCTAATGTACCTTCTTCCATTCTGATACACAGCAACAATGGAGTTGTTGACTATTCAGAGCAATCAATCTCTATTAATTAGTCTCCAACATCCATTTGCATTTGTATAATTGTAATAATTAGAGAAGGCAGTTTGTAAAACATGATTCAGGCTATTATAGGTTATGACTACAGTTAACATCATAACACACTGCAGTAAATTATCACAAATCAGGAACTTTGTGTAGAAATAGCACTGAATAAATAGCTTCATAATACTCAAAGATTTTGATTTAGGTATTGTACAGGGCATTTTTGTTTTTACAAATATAATATGTTTTATTTCTGCATACTTTATTCACTCCCCCAATCCTTCATTAGCATAAATACCATAATTTCCCAGCTATTTTCACTCCACATCAAAGGACTCAAAATGTTAACTCTGTTTTTCTCTCTCTGCAGATGCTACCAGATCGACTGAGTTTCTCCAGCACTCCCTGGTTTTGTTCCATATTATCACGCCCTGTCGCTGTTGCACAGCTGATTGGTAGTTAGGATCTGACTTCAAACTTCTGACAGGGTATTATCCTCAGTCTATCCAGAACGTTGATTGGCCTTAGCTTTGTTAAGAATTGAGTCATTGGATAAAGGTGTTACTGGATGATATGTCCCGGGTTGCCCTTCAGAAAGAGGTAGTGAATTGCTCTTGAAACACTGCACTCCATTCAGTGTAGGTACACCCACAAAGCCATTAGGGAGGGAGTTCAGGGATTTTGACCCAGCAACACAGAGAATGGAGATAAGTTTTCAAGTCGAGATTGTGAGTAGCTTGGAGGGGAAGTAGCTTGGAGGGGAATGGTAGTGTTTCCATTTATCAGCTGCCTTTGCCAGGAGAGATGAATGAATGAATGAATGAACAAATGATTCAATAATTAATTAATTATCGTCAGCTATATTTTGAAGATACAGGTAGGTGGTGCGGTTGTGGGTTTTGAAGGTGCTGCCTAACAATTTTTGGCTACTTTCTGCAGTGCATCTTGTAAATGGTGCATACCACTGCTACTGAACATCAATGGTGGAGAGAATGAATGTTTCTGGATGTGGTCTCAATTAAGCAGGCTGTTCTGTGCTAGATGGTGTTGAGTTTCTTGAGTGTTATTGGAGCTGCACCCATCCAGGCTGCACCCATTCTGTCACACTCTTGACTTGTGCCTTGTAGATGGTAGACAGACTTTTTCAGAATCATAAGCTGCAGATTCATGGGACAAAACTTCCCTGGGCCCTGAATGATGTAGACCATGATGAGAGATTTGGCAGAATCGTGTAAGAAGTCAAGTGAGGCCTTTCTCAACACTGGGAGCAAAGAAGTCACATCTTCCAACAAAGTTCTGGATGGCGGAAGGAGATTCTCGCTCATGAATAGTCAGGGGCCTAATGATGGGCCAAATGGCTGAATGGCCTGCTCCATTGTGTCCACACTGACCTTCCAAAGAGTATTCCACCCAGATCAATATCACCGCCCTACACTACCTAACCTTGCCTCATTAATACACTGGTTCCAATTCTATAACCTCCCAGATAGTAACAAGATGCCAAGAATTCCCAATATTAAAGTCAAAGTGGTACCCAACCTTCATCCCGGCCTCCATCTTGAATACTTGGCATCAACATCTCAGGATACACTCCATTGGCAGAGGCCGCATGCATCTCATGTCCATGCATACTGGCATATGACATGTATTGGCCTCTCCATACAACCACAGGACATGACCGATGCACTTACATTCTGAGGCTGCCCTTGTTTGGAGCACACTAACACCTCTCTTTGAAAGGATACTTTGCACCTAGCTCGTAGATTGGACCAGGCTGCATGTCAGGGCTGCTCGTGTGCTCCCTTCGTGTGCATTCCCTTAGCACCTACCTAGATGCTCAACCATGCCTTGAATTTTTGCCCTTTGCTTCCTCAGCCAGAGCAATTCCTCCACCTTATCAAGACACAATGCCAGACAGCTTGTCATGGTGGTCAACAGTGGTCAGGCATGGGGGAAGACATGCTGCCGTATGGCTATGTCAACACCAGTCTTGCACCATGTGCCAACAGATTATGCAGCAATCCCACAGCCACGGCATCAAAGTCCAAGGGTAGTATTCCCCAGCCAAGTTCAATGTGACAACCTTCAGTCAGGGTGTCCTGATGCTATAAGTCAAGGACAGCTTCCAGATTCAGTTCAGGGTTATGAGCATGGTTTGGTGTTCAGTTGGGACTGCCATGCTGGAGGGTCTGTACCTCTACAGACTGGGCAATGGGTTACTGTGGGCATAATGCTGCCAGTCAGCGCATTCACAGGAACACATTTGGGGAGTTGTACACATACCAGTCTGGTCACTCATTATTTAAGGCTGTCTGGCTAAATTCATAGAATCTCTTCAGTGTGGAAGCAGGCCATTCAACCCATTGAGTCCAAACTGACCTTCCTTAGAGCATCCCGCCTAGACCCATGACCCCTCACCGATCCTTGCATTTCTCATGGCCAATCCACCCAGCCTGCAGACTATGGGGCAATTTAGCATGGCAAATCCATCTAACCTGCACATCTGTGAACTGTTGGAGGAACCGGAGCACCTGGAGGAAACCCACACAGGCACAGGGAGAATGTGCAAACTACACACAGTCAGCTGCCTGAGGGTGGAATTGAAGCCGGGTCTCTGGTGCAGTGAGGCAAGTAGTGCTCGGCACTGAGCCACCGTGCCACTCAAAATTGCTCAAAATGGTGGCTCAGTCCATCTGGGGGCATCGTGAAAGAGGGGTTATCATGGTCCAGTGCTACAGAATAGATACTGGGGATTAATGATGGGGAACTATACAAAACGCTGGTGCTGCCACACTTGGTCACCCCATTACAAAAAAGATGTGGAAGCTTTAGAAAAGGTGCAGAGGAGATATACCAGGATGTTGCCTGGTCTGGAGAGAAGGTCTTATGAGGAAAGGCTGAGAGACTTGGGTCTGTTCTCATTGGACAGAAGAAGGCTAAAGGGGGATTTGATAGAGACATACAAGATGAGCAGAGGATTAGATAGGGTAGACAGTGAAAGACTTTTTCCTAGGATGATGATGTCAGCTTTTACGAGAGGGCACAACTACAAATTGTGGGGTGATGGATTTAAGACAGATATCAGAGGCAGGTTCTTTATGCAGAGAGTGGTAAGGGCGTGGAATGCCCTACCTGCTAATGTAGTCAACTCAGCTACATTAGGAGATTAAAACAATCCTTAGATAAGCTCATGGATGATTGTGGGATAGTGTAGGGGGACGAGCTGAGAATAGTCCACAGGTCGGTGCAACATTGAGGGCCGAAGGGCCTGTTCTGCGCTGTATTGTTCTATGTTCTATGAATGGGGGCAGAATGCCTGGATGCAGGAAGGATGACAATACTTGAAGTGGGGTTGGGACGGAACTCAATATATAAAACAGGGAAATAATTGGGGATGGGAAAGAAAAGGATTATGTGGGAGGTTTAATGGTAAACAGTCCCCATACATCCTATTGGGGTGACTGTGCAGGGACAGACCTAACTGATTCAGGATGCCGAACTGTCCACAACCACGGCTGAAATCATGAATCTACTTCAAAAAGTAAATGAGATTGGAGGAGGAACACAATTGCCTACTGTATTCCATTTCTTGGCCTGAACATGAAATACTTATTTTGAATTCATGCACCAGCTAACTAAATCCATATTTGTTCACTGGTAATAGAGCTTTTGCTTCATATGCAAATATATTAAGGATCTGTACACATTTCCCTTCTTTATACACAGTGTCACCAGTTTTACCAATAAGACAAGCACATTTCAGTTAATACATTGCATATATTGACTATACTAATTGCTAAAGTCATAATGGACAATATATTCTGATAGCTCAATAAATCATTGTTCATTTCTAAAATTGCAAAGGGTTTACATGATCTCACTAAATAATTCTGGCTGGTAATGACAAACAAACCTCATTGATTCTATGAACACAGAGTAGAAGCATTTGAAACATACATGAGAGTGAGCATTGCACAGCAAATTTGTGCTTTTTTAAAGCTACATTTTGCAAAATGTATCTCAAGATGTTGATGGACAACATGTCAAAACTATTCAGGAAATCAAAAGGCCAGTGATGTGGCAAAATGAAGCCGGGAGTAAGGTGCTTCTTAAATACTGTTCGTGTTTACCTAATTATAGTCCTTAGCTGTCAACAATGTCAAGAATGTTATTACAGATATTGCTTCTTTAACACAATGGTTGTGTTCTTGTGTGATCCTGTGCTATATAAAAATCTCACAATAAAAATAGCTTGTAAAGTGTTGGCGACGCAACTGCGTTATAGAATTCACGATTCAGAAACAGCATCGCCTATTCGTCAATTGTGTTATAGCCAATTTACGTTGATGAAATATGCGTTACATTACAATAACCTGTATGCCTATAGAGAATATTGCATAATGTCTTTAGTTTGGTAATTTAATACCATTCTGTTGATTCTCAATCGACCTAAAATTATGTGAGAGACCAAGGCCCTTTAGACTTTTGGCTGAGACCGATATCTGGTCCACAGATTGACTGCCTGCTTACCGGATGTCCTGCCCTGAGCACTTGATTAGCTCTGGAGCTATCTGCCTGAGCCACATGAATTTGCCAGCAGACACTTGACTAAGTGTGAGAAAGCCGTAGAGTAGAAATGTGTGAAACACACATTTCCCTTTCTGCCTTACCCCATTGACTGAGGATAGAATCTTGTCACTCATTGTTTTTCACTAATCTCCATTGGAAACTGACATTGATCTCAATGTTAGAATCACACACAGTGGAACCCAGGTCACAGTCGAACAAGCATGCAGGAATTGATTCCTTTTATAAAATCATGAGGGATATAGATAGAGTTAATGGTCGGTGTCTTGTTCCTGGAATGGGGGACTTCTAGTGTAGGGGGCACATTTTTAAGGTGAGAGGAGAGAAGTTTAAAAAGAAGACATGAGATCCAAATCTTTTACACAGAGGGTGGTTCGTTTGTGGAATGAACTTCCCAAAGAACAATTGCAATATTTAATAAACACTTAGATAAAATATGTAAGGTCTGTGATGTGTGCCAGGAGCAGGCAGGTGGGATTGGTTTAGTTTCAGAATATGGTCAGCTGGTTGGACCAAAGGTCTGTTTCTGTGCTGTATGACTCTCTGACTCTAATGTTGACATTATGTTTTGAGTTTTCAGATGTGATTCCATTATTGGACAACATTTATTTAATAATCCCAAATAAATTAAAAATTTCTCTGACAACCAATTTAAGATAGTCAGCCAGGCATTCAGTGTGGTGCACTTTTGTGTACTGGAAGTTACATCCATAAGTTCACTCGGCTCTGTTTGTGCAGACAAAAGAACATGTACAACATTAAACCAGTTTCAACTTTACAAAAGAAGTGATAACCATTCTCTGATCCATTCCTCTGGTGAAAACTTCATCTGGTTTAAACTTTGCCAACCTTGGCAGTTACCTATCAGTCATCATCAACCTGTACATTCTCCATCACTTCTACCACTCAGAGTTCACTTGCTGACTATAATGGGGATGTTGTTGAAAATCATGGTGTAAAAATAAAGCTGTTAATAGTTCCAGAAGGCTTGCCTCTGTATAATATCTTGTAAGGCTGAGAGTCTGATGAAAAATCTAATTAAACAAGGCAGCTGTAACTATATAAATTGACAGCGTAAATGCTGTGTGATCATTTGTGAGATTGGGCTTCTCCTCAAATTCTCAAATAAAAATCACTCATCTGTTTGACTTATGAGACAGAGTCCAAAGCTTAAGTGAATACCTTGTGGCTTCTATACTTTGAATTTTCTCTTAATGCAAAAGAGTCAGAAGCTTCAGTGAATGTTTCCTCATTGTTACTTCCTCTAAATTTTCTCTATGTTTTTGTCCTCCTGGATCTGAGAAATAGGGGCAGCGCAGTGGTTCAGGGAGGGCCACAGTGGCTCCATGGTTAGCACTGCTGCCTCACAGTGCTAGTGAGGCGGTTTTGATTCCTGCCTTGGGCGACTGTCTGTGTGGAGTTTGCACATTCTCCTAGTGTCGGTGGGGGTTTCCACCGGGTGCTCTGTATTCCTCTCACAGTCCAAAGATGTGCAGGTCAAGTGAATTGGTCATGCTAAGTAGTGTTAGTCAGGAGTAAACGTAGGGAAATGGGTCTTCAGAGGGTCGGTGTATACTTGTTGGGCCAAATGGCCTGTTTCCATCCTGTAGGAATCTAATCTAAAAACTGCATGTGAGAATCTGAGTCTGAATTTTGCTTTTATGCCAAGGAATGTTGCTATACTAGAACAGTTAATTAGTAATAGTTACTGTATTATTGTTTTCCAATCGAGTTAAGTTATTATAAATTCCTCTTTCTTTGGTTGTAGTTTAACTACAGTGCTTCAGTAAATTGTGTTTTGCTTAATGCCAAGTAAATTGACCAGTCACATTGCATCTGGGACAGCCAGTGTACATTTGCCTTTGAAATAATGAAAAATTTCAGGCCTAGGCTACCTTCTTAAAGTATTTTGAGGGGGTCTGGCCTGATCCAGAACAGATGCTATGAGGAAAATCCCTCACTCCTGGGATATGATCTTTTCTGTAGCTTGGGAAGTGAATTTTTCCAGCTTGTGTTAGCGTACCGAAGTGAACAATTGAGACTGAAATGTTTACTCTTCCATTAAAAAGTGAGGGAACGCTGAAGTCATTCGATAAATCCGGCGATGTTTGCAGAGAAAAAGGAATGTTTCACATCTTAGCGCTAGTTTCTTTGGACTCCCTTAACAGCTTACTTAGCTGATATGTTCATTTTAAACCAATCAACCCTAAAAGACAACAAAGATAGAAAATCAATAATATTCCATTCTTGAGTAAACCTCTAGGTTCTTAAAGATGACAGCCATTACTCATATTAGTCCTCTATTCCATCGCACTTCCATTTATCGTAGTAGGAACTAATTACCAAGTGTGATTATTCTACAGTTCAGGCAAAGGTCACTGGTAGTTTGCCATTTGTAATTTGCTTGGCTCTTGATGGAGTGGAAGTGAAACAGATGCTAAAATCTTACAACTGGGTAGTGTTGGCAACTAATGTGTGTTTTTAGCTATAATAATGCTAAATCATTACCTTGTGTATCACCTCAGATTGTAGAATGTTTCTTTCAGAATTTAGCTCTAATCTCCAATGCAGGCAATAACAAGGTAATAGTCCATTGTAAAATGAAGGCACTGATCATAGAATCCCTACAGTGTGGAAGCAGGCCATTCAGCCCACACCTATCCTCTGAGGAGCACTCCATTCTGATCCACCCCCAACTCTACCCCTGTAACCCTGCATTTCCCATGGCTAACCCATCTAACCTGCACATCCCTGGACACTATAGGCAATTTCCCACGGCCTATCCATCTAACTTGCACATCTTTGAACTGTGGGAGGAAACTGGGTAGCACCTAGCGAAAACACACACACGCGTGGAGGAAGTGCAAACTTCCCACAGACAGTCACCTGAGACAGGGAAGCAAACCCAGATCCTTAGCGCTTGAGATAGCAGTGCTAACCACTGAGCCACCGTGCCACCCCCATCATTAGCCCTCATCTGTGATGTTTAAACTGAGATGCAGCCTGACTGTTCCACCGAGTCAAGTGAATGTTAAAGATACCATGAGCCTATTTAAGAGCGTGGAGACAGAGCTCCGAAAATCCTAAGCAACATGTTCTCCTCAACAATTTCTACTAAAATTAGCTAAGTTATTTATTTATTCTGTTACCCTTTGCTTGTGCAATATTATCACTATCTGTCCAGGACAGAGTGGATATTGGGAAAATGTTTCCATTGGTAGGAGAGGTGAAGACTCAAGGGCATAGCCTTTGAGTAAAAGGAAGACCTTTTAGAATGGAGATAAGGAGAAACTTCTTCAGCTAGAGAATGGTGAATCATTGAATATATTTAAGCCTGAGGTAGACAAGTTCTTGGGGATCAAGGGTTACGGGGAGAAAGAGGGAAAATGGGATTGAGAAACATATCAGGGAGAAAGTGAGATCAGAGCTGAAAATGTGTTGCTGGAAAAGCGCAGCAGGTCAGGCAGCATCCAAGCAGCAGAAGAGTCGACGTTTCGGGCATGACCTTTTCTTCAGGGCTTGTTATTGCCTGCATTGGAGATTCCTGAAGAAGGGCTCATGCCCAAAACGTCGACTCTCCTGCTCCTTGGATGCTGCCTGACCTGCTGCGCTTTTCCAGCAACACACTTTCAGCAGTTGAGAAACATATCAGCCATGATTAAATGGTGAAGCAGGCTCGATGGGCTGAATGGTCTAATTTCTGCTCTTATGTCTTATGGACTTACTACCAGCCACTCTTTGCAAAAATATCAGGTTGTAATTTTCAGTGTTTCAACACAGTTCCTTGACACATTGTCACGAGAATGCCAATCGGCAGTTAGCCTCTACTCAACAATCAATCAATCAGCTCCTTTTACAAGCAATGGGAAGTTGGTTTAGTTGGTTTGCAATTCAGAATGATCCTAAGTAACATGGGTTCAATTCAAATACCAGCTATGGCCACCATGAAGAAGGGCTCGTCTTCTCAACCTCTTCCCTCACCTGAGGCATGGATGATCCTCAGGATAAACCACCTGAATCTCTCTCTAATGAGAGAGCAGCCCTGTTGTCTGGTCAGAGGACAGTGGGTTTACGTGCAGTCGAAATTGTTTCTCCCTTTGAAAATTTGGAATTCTTGCACTCGTCCTGACAAGTGAGAGACAAAGTGCTCCAATGGGATATTTCCTTTATCAGCAATGCTCACGTTCTGTTTTACCAAATAATTATTCCAAGTTAACTCTTCTACTTAGGTTGCATTGAAATAATCATTTCTGGATAATATCTAGTAACTATTTATTTAATTAAAAGATTAACCATGTAAGGAATCAAGACTCATAGGGAGAGAAGAGAAAGATGTTGTAGGCACAAACGTTCGGTCATTGAGTTGCAGAATAGGTTTAAGGGCTACTCCCATTCTTATTTCTTATGCTCTTATTCCTCATCAGAGGTCATGGAAGAAAAATAACTAAATCAGCAACAAGCTCAAATATATTGAATAAACTTGTCAGATCAAAATTTGTCACTTTCTAAATTCACAACATTTATTTTCTAAGTTCATCTTCCAGTTGTAACAATAACATTGTCTGCACATTTGTAATACTGCTTATTTCACAAAGTTAAAAATCACACATCACCAGGTTATAGTCCAACAGGTTTAATTGGAAGCACTGGCTTTCACAGCGTTGCTCCTTCATCAGGTGGTTGTGGAGTATGAGATTGTAGGACACAGAATTTATATTTTACTTATTTTACACTAAGCATATAGTATCAGTGAGGTTTTAAAGTCACAATCAAATGAATACAGTAATGCCACACACATTATCTAGGTAGTAAATTATAGAGTATTAATTTTAAAAGTTTGTGTTAAAATGTTTATCATAAATGCAAAATGCATATGGGCAAGGCAATGTTTTACTGACAAGTTCCAGCCAAGCCAATCTGAAACAATTGCTTATCTGGAGGATTTGATTTAATTTGATGGAAATCTAACATCATTAAAAAGACATCAAAGGATGAAGATGTCCCTTATAGTTATTCACTGAATCTTCTTTCCTGCTACACAAAACACACTGTCTCACTCTCTCTCTAATACACACACTCTCACATACACTCTCTCAGACACACAGATATAGACATGCATACACAGACACTCTCTCTCATGCACACACTTACACATTTTCTCACACAGACACACACACATACATGCAGAGACACACACAGTCTCACATTCACACAGCTGCAGAGACACACGCATGCATGGGGGACACACACAAACACATAGACACAGACAGGCGTACAGAGACATGCACACAGATGTTCAGAAATTACTGAAGAAGCCAGGCACCAATTGGCAGAGACTTATGGCTTTAATGTGGGGAGGTAACAGTGCAGTGGGAATGCACTGACCTTGTAATCCACAGATCTAGGTAATGTTCTGAGGACCTGGTGTTGAAATCCATGTGTGGACTGTGAAAGGAGACCCATGCAGACACAGGGAAAACGTGAAAACTCCATGCAAACAATCACCTGTTTGCGGACAGCATTGAACCCAGGTCCCTGGTGCTGTGAAGCAGCAGTGTTTAGCACTGAGCCACCATGCTGTCCCCTATAGTGTTAAAAACATTTATACATCATATTAACACCTGTTACCTGCTACATCCATACAGTTAACAGTAACCCAAAGCTATGGTGGAATTAAAATATTTACACTCCCTGTGCGATGGTTATTATTACACACTCATTTCCAGTTGGAGCCAGTCACATGACTGGCATATGGTTCAATTATGGCGTTGCCATTCATTAAATTGATTATAATGAATTAGAGTTCAAGAGGTTGAACAAACTCTTAAAAGGATCATGACAAAAGTATTGGTCAGTTGGTTGGGATAAGAAGGAACTTCCCAACTTTTTCTCAAGGTCATAGCTCAAAAAGACCTCAAGGTCTTCATATTAGTTGCTGGAGGCTGCCTGAGAATGATTGAGTTCAGTTTTAGGCACGTGGTCTAATAGATTTCTCTAATATGACAGACCCAAGTGAGCACCATTAATCTTCCACCATTTGGTTATGACAGGGCCATTATTTTGTAGTCTGCTGGGAACAGCATTTGAATTCAGCCATTGATCCAGCAGAGAACTTCACTAATTTCAGATGGCCATAAGGCACTTTATTATCACATATTCAGACCTGACAAATTGATTCATTCAAGGAAGGTGTAAAAACACAGTTTCGCTCATTTGTTCTGACTCAGAAGGTCAGTGGCAGAGAGTTCCTGATTAATGGTTGGCTTATTGCAACCACTGATTAGCAGAATTCTGTAATTTAATGAGGTTAGCTACCCGCCACCACTTCATTATTCAATGGAGCTTCTTCAGAAAGTGTATTATAACTGAGCAACAAACTCTTGGGGTTAGTTGTCCCTTCACATCACTGGCACAGAATTAGTTGGGAACTGTTTTGACTGAGTGGAGTGAACAATGTAACGATGGCTTATTCTTCCTGCCTCTGTCAAATCTTTATAAAAATTCATTCATAGGGTGTGGGTGTTGTTGGCTATGGCAGCATTTATTGCCTGTCCCTAGTTGCCCTGGACAATACGGTGGTGAGCTGCCTTCCTGAACCACTGCAATCCTGAGAGGATGGGAGAACCCAAAAAACTTTTATGAAGGAGGTTCCAGGGTTTTGGCTGAGCAATATTGGAGGAACAGTGACATAGTCAGACTGAGTGATAGAGTCATAGAGATGTCCAGCGTGAAAACAGAACTTTTCGTCCAACCCATCCATGTCGACCAGATATCCCAACCCAATCTAGTCCCACCTGTCAGCACCCGGCCCATATCCCTCCAAACCCTTCCTATTCATATATACATCCAGATGCTGCTTAAATGTACCAGCCTCCACAACTTCCTCTGGCAGCTCATTCCATACACGTACCATCCTCTGCATGAAAAAGTTGCCCCTTAGGTCTCTTTTATATCTTTCCCCCCCCCTCACCCTAAACCTATGCCCTCTAGTACTGGACTCCCCCACCCCAGGGAAGAAACTTTGTCTATTTATCCTATCCAAGTCTCTCATGATTTTATAAATCTCTGTAAGGTCACCCCTCAGCCTCCGACACTCCAGGGAAAACCATCCTAGCCTATTCAACCCCACCCTATAGCTCAAATTCTCCAACCCTGACAACATCCTTGGAAATCTTTTCTGAACCCTTTCTGGTTTTACAACATCATTCTGATAGGAAGGAGACCAGAATTGCACGTAATATTTCAAAAGTGACCTAACCAATGTCCTGTAGAGCCACAACATGACCTACCAACTCCTGTACTCAGTACTCTGACCAATAAAGGAAAGCATACCAAACGCCTCTTTCACTATCCTATCTATCTGCAACTCCACTTTCAAGAAACTATGAACCTGCACTCCAAGGTCTCTTTGTTCAGCAACACTCCCTAGGACCTTATCATTAAGTGTATAAGTCATGCTTAAAATTTGCTTTCCTTTTAGAGCATTTATCTAAATTAAACTTGATCTGCCACTTCTCAGCCCATTGGTCCATCTGATCAAGATCCTGTTGCAATCTGAGGTAATCTTCTTCACTGTCCTCCAATTATGGTGTCATCTGCAAACTTATTATCCATAGTTCTTATGCTCACATCCAAATCTTTTATATGATGAGTGGTTTGGAGGAGGACTTATAGATGCAAATGTTCCATGTATCTGCTGCCATTATCCTTCTAGCTAGTAGAAGTCTTGGTTTTGGAAGATACTATCAAAGAAACCTTGGTGAGCTGCTGCAGTGCATCTTGTCAGTGGTGCACATTACCGCAATCTTGTCAGTGGTGCACATCTTGTCAGTGGTGCACATCTTGTCAGTGGTGCACATCTTGTCAGTGGTGCACATTACCGCAATCTTGTCAGTGGTGCACATCTTGTCAGTGGTGCACATCTTGTCAGTGGTGCACATCTTGTCAGTGGTGCACATTACCGCAATCTTGTCAGTGGTGCACATCTTGTCAGTGGTGCACATCTTGTCAGTGGTGCACATCTTGTCAGTGGTGCACATTACCGCAATGGTGCATCAGTGGTGGTGAAAGTGGTCTCTTTTTCTGGATGTGGTGCCAATCAAGATTACAACTTTGCCCTGAATGGTATCTGTTCCTCGGGTGGTGTTGGAGTTGCACCCAGCCAGGCAAGTGTGAAGTATTCCATCGCATTCCTGATTGATAACTTGTAGACAGTGGACTTTATGCATTTAGTCACTCGATAGTTGGGAACAAAAGCCTGTTGTTGAAGCTTGTTATCTTGCAATCCTTAAGGCAGCAGCAAGAACGTGAAATTTCAAAGCGGGCAGCAATCTATACGGCTTGAGAAAATGTGTGCCGATTGGTTGGCATGTTGATTTTGTCTTGTGATGATGCTGTGGTTATTTCGTCCCGGGTTATTTTTTGAAGAGAGGTTGTAAGCATACCCTCCAAGGTGCATGCTGCAAACTTGAGTAAACAAGTTTGGAGGCTTTGGGATTTTGTTTTTAAAGTTGGATCAATGAAAACAATCTGGGTGTGGCCAGCTCTCACAGGCCAGGCTTTAGATTAGATTAGATTAGATTACTTACAGTGTGGAAACAGGCCCTTCGGCCCAACAAGTGCACACCGACCCGTCGAAGCGCAACCCACCCATACCCCTACATTTACCCCTTACCTAACACTACGGGCAATTTAGCATGGCCAATTCACCTGACCTGCACATCTTTTGGACTGTGGGAGGAAACCGGAGCACCCGGAGGAAACCCACGCAGACACTGGGAGAACGTGCAAACTCCACACAGTCTGTCGCCCGAGTCGGGAATTGAACTCGGGTCTCAGGCGCTGTGAGGCAACAGTGCTAACCACTGTGCCACAGTGCCGCCCAAGAAATTATTCTTGGGTTTTTTTTTAGTTTTTAGGTTTAACTTTAAGCAGAAGCCTTTGGGGGTCTAAAAAGAGTCAGAAGCTTCAGTGAATGTTTCCTCACTGCTACTTTCTCTAAATTTTCTCTTAATGTTTCTTATTCCTCCTGAATTAGAGAACTGCATGTGATAATCTGTGTCTGAACTTTTTTTTTGACCAAGGGGTGTATTTATGGGATCTTATTATATTAGAACAGTTAAATTGTAATAGGTATTGTATCTATTATTCTGTTAAGTTTTTCAATAGAGATAATTTATTCTAAATTCCTCTTTTTTTGGCTGCATTTTAACTACAGTGTTTATGGATTGTAGTTTGCTTAACATAGGGTGGTTCTACTAATTGTGTTGCATCAAGAACAGACACTTGCCTTTAAAATAAGAAGAAATTAGGATCTGGGCTATCTTCTTAAAATATTCTGAGGGGTCTGAGCTGGTCCATAACAGTCTCATGCAGTACAAATTATTATCCCCTTTGAAATTTGGAATTCTTTCACTTGTCCTGATGAGTGCAAGTTGAAAAGCGTTGACAGTATGCCTCCTTTGTCAACAAGTTTTGCACAGCACCAATAGCAACTTGCATTTATATAGTGCCTCTAACACAGTAAAATATACATTGCCTGACTGTGAGCTAACAAAGCCTGACATGCAGCTGTACAAAGGGGTAAACGCTCAATCCAAGTGCTTGGATGTAAGCCAGATCTGAAAGGAAAGAAAGGGCGAGAGGCCTAGAGGTTTAAGAAGGGAATTCTAGAACTTCGCGCCTCATTAGCTGAAAACGCAGTCACCAGTGGCTTATTTCCCAGCAAAAATGATGCGTGACATTATAAATATCCACTCACATACACATAGGGACTAAACGTTCATGAATCTTTAATGCAGAAAATGCCATCTGCTGCTGGAGGGTTTGAGCTACAGGGAGTGGCTGAACAGGCTGGGGTTATTTTCCCTGGAGCATCGGAGGCTGAGGGGTGACTTTGTAGAGGTTTATAAAATCAAGAGGAGCATGGATAGGATAAATAGACAAAGTCTTTTCCCCAGGGTAGGGGAGTGGGGCAAGATTTAAAAGGGAGCTGAGGGGCAACATTTTCACACAAAGAGTGTATGGAATGAGCTGCCAGGGGAGATGGTGGAGGCTGGTACAATTACAATGTTTAAAAGGCATCAGGATAAATACATGAATAGGAAGGGTTTAGAGAGATATGGGCCAAGTGCTGGCAAATGGGATTAGATTAATTTAATATATCTGGTCAGCATGGACAAGTTGGACTTAAGCGTTTGTTTCTGTGCTGTACATCCCTATGATTCTATAAGAATAAAATTCAGCTTTTTGCCTTTAATTGTCTATCAATATGCTAAAGTACACTTGGTTTAAAATTCAGTAAAATTGTGTAAAAGAAACTTAGCATCAACACAGACTAACTCACTTGGCTTTCCTAAGCAATAAGAGCTACAGGAAGGAGGGATACCTGTTTTACATTTTAATCAATGCATATCTGTTCTGGCTTCTCAATATGGACCAAGTTCTGTGATGAAAAGTAGCCACATAAATTTAACAAAACCATCTGCTCAGCCATCTCATTTACCAATAGGTGTGTTTCAGCAAACAGCAATAACAAAAAAGCTACATACCACACCTTTAACAACATTAAACATCTCAAAGCTATTCACATGAATTTAACAGAGATCTAGTTAAGGAGACATTGGGTCAAAGCGTGGCCAAAGAAAATGTGAAGGAGTGTCTGAAAGGGGGAACATGATGTGGAGAGGTTTTGGATAGGAAGCTCAGGGTCCATCTAGCTGAAGATACGATGTTAAAAACTTCACAACACTGGGTTATAGTCCAATGGGTTGATGTGAAAGTACAAGCTTTCGGAATGCTGTTCCTTTGTCAGGTAGCTAGTGGAGCAGGATATGTAGTACACAGAATTTATAGATCAAAGATCAACTAACTGATGTGACGTATTAGACAAACTTAGATGGCTGTTAAACCTTTAATCACTTAGAAAGGGGATGCAACCTGGTGTTGTGTTAAATTTGTCTACGCCAGTCGAAAACCAGCAGCTCCACATCATGGAGGTACGATGACAGTGGGGTAGGATGGCTCACACTGGGGATATGCAAGATACCAGAATTCAAAGATAGATATCCTCGGCTATTGCATTGGAGGAGGATTTTACAGAATTAGGAAGCGTAAGGCCGCGGACGGATTTGAAAATACAAATGCAAGTTTTAAAATTGAAGCATGACTTAACTTGGAGCTAGTACAAAATGAACAAATGCAGGAGAGACAGATGGAAGTCCAAAACTGTTGTAAGTTATTAACATCCACTACAATTGCATCAGATTTTTCTTAAGAGAACACACTTATAGGAGATGTCTTCAGCTGATAGATGGTTCTGTTAGAAGTTTCTTTGGGTAGATTTTTAGTCACCAATCTTGGGCAGCATGGTGGCTCAGTGGTTAGCACTGCTGCCTCACAGCACCAGGGTCCAAGGTTTGATTCCAGCCTCGGGTGACTGTCTGTGTGGCATTTGCACATTCACCCCGTGTCTGCGTGGGCTTCCTCCGGGTACTCTGGTTTCCTCCCACAGTCCAAAATGTGCAGGTCAGATGAATTGTTTAAGCTAAATTGTTCATAGTTGTTAGGTACATTAGTCAGAGGGGGATGGGTTACTCTTCGGAGGGTCGGTGTGAACTTGTTGGGCTGAAGGGCCTGTTTCCACGCTGTAGGGAATCTAATCTTTCTTCTAATCCTAGTCTTCGAGGCCCACCAGTATGAAGTGGAGATGGATTAACCACTAACAGTGGAGAGGCCCATAATTGATTAACAAGCAATAATTTATGACATAACAATACAATAGCTTACATAAAAGACATCATTATCTCCAAAGAGATGACAACAACTTCAATATAACATGATTGTAGACTGTAGAATAGACTAACAATTAAAAGTCACCATAATTCAACCTGTCCATAAGGCTGCTCTCTCATCAGAGAGAGATGACTGGTGGGGGTTTAACCTGAGAGTTACTACATACTCAAGCAAGGGAAGAGGGGTAGAAAGAGAGCCCTCATAGTAACTTCAAACAGTGCCAGACATGAACCCACCTTGGTAGTGTAACCGTATTACAAATAGGTCGTCCAGCTAACTGAGCTAACTAATCTGATAGCTAACAGCTAATAACAAATTAACTAGCTCCTCCTACAGATGGTCATAGAGTCATACAGCACAGAAACAGACCCTTTGGTCCAAATAGTCCATATCGACCATGTTTCCAAATTAGATCAGACCCATCTGCCTGCATTTGGCCCATATCCCTCCAAATCTTTCCTATTGATATACTTATTCAAATGTTTCTTAAACATTGTAAATTTACCAACAACCAGCACGTCCTCAGGCAGTTCATTCCATACACTAACCGCTCTGTGTAAAAAAGCAACCCCTCATTCCCTTTTTAAATCTTTCTCCTCTCACTTTAAAAATACACCCCCTGGTTTTGAACTCCCACATCACCTTATCTTAAGCTTCTATATGGTCACCTTTCAACCTCCTACAGTCCAATTTAAAATGTCCTAGTCAATGTGTTTATTGATAGAGTTCTGGTTGGAATGCCGTGTTTCTATGAAGTCTCACACAGGAAATGACATCATCACAGGAAATGACATCAACAACCCAAGAAAATCTAAACAGATAAATAGAAAGTGGCCCAAGACACCAGTGCTTCATCTGGAGGCTCACTGACGATGTTACCTAATATGGTAATGAAACGTGTGAAAATGAACCTTCCAGCTCAGCGAGTAAAGCTACATCCAGAACCTCAACCTGAGCTACAAATCTTCTCAAAACTGGCTAGTACTAACCATGTCTTCTCTATTGCCCTCCAAATTACTTATATAAATGACAAAACAAAAGTAGACCCAGCATCAATCCCTATGGAACACTGCTGGTCACAGGTTTCCAGTCCAAATAAACAACCCTCCACCATGACCCTTTTTCTCCTACTGTAAAACCAATTTTTTATTCAGTTGTCAAGCTCAACCTGAATCCCACATGATCTCAGTTTAATTAGTCTACCATTTGGAACCTTGTCAAAGGCTTTACTGAAGTCCAAGTAAATAATATCTACTGCTCTGCCCTCAATCGATTTGGTTAAAAAAAATCCTCATAAATCTCAATCAAGTTTCATTTATATATAAGTGGGTGAAGCTATTCTTAATACTTTCAAGCTAACCCTTTCAGGCCGCAGTGTTATACAATAAGAATCAGTTTCTGGAAAGTAATATATCTATAGAATATGTAGTGAGGTAAATATTATGCCACTGGTGTGGTACTGTCCAAGCATTGCTATTGTGACATTTAGTCATGACAAATAGATTAATCCCACATAACATTTACATATATATATGTTGATGAATTCAAACTTTGCAGTAATTCATTTATTATCTTGAACAATCAGGAGGCTAAGATGTAGCTTTTTTTCGCACATTTATTCTGACTCTTAGAAGTATAATTTTAAAAATAATTGGGATATCCTTTCACAATTTCTCCTGTGTTAAGCATTCCCCAACAAAAAAAGCTCATCAAAATTATTCTTAGCACTTAAAGTATTTATAGGAAATCAGGATGTCAAAAACTGTAGCTGACTGGATTATTAAATGCTCCAATAACAGTATACACCAGTTGATATTCTTCCCCTTGTATTTCAAATGGGGGGGGAAGTGAATAACTGACAGTCACCCAGGTTATCCATTGCTTCAAAAGGCTTGGAATGTAACTGAGGCTGATTGACACATTTCACACTGATCCTGGAAAATATCCTTCACTCATCGTTCATTACCTTTCTGAAAAGCAATTCTCTAAATCCAATGCATTCATAGAATATTGAGCAGAAATTTGAAAGCAACATTTCAACTTGTATACTACTGCATTATTATCATTATTTATCCTGCATTTGCTGCTATTTAGACTACTTACCTTGATTTTATTTAATTAAAGTCAAATGATGTAAGAGTGCCAAACTGATGCACTTTTTAAAAAAATGTTGCCCATATCCTTTATGAGTCATCCTTACAGGAGTGGTTGCAATTATTGTTACACAGAAGTCTTCATGCAGCTGCCTTTAACACAGGACAGGTGGTCAGCTATCACTCACTGGGACGATTTCCCTATATTAATAAACCTCGCAGAGGTTCCTGTCCTTATCTCTGAACATGCCTTACCTTTAGAACTGGAGTATCTTCTGAAGCCTTAATCGTTCATCCTGCAGCTTAGGTCAAAGATTGTATATTCGGAAACACTCATAAATGATCATTGAGTCCAAAGTGCAAGGATGAATGCACTTCAACGGATCACATTGTACTCATGCCCCCTATACTGTGGTTTGAAGAATTTCAGTTTTTATGAAACATTCAAGCCCTGAAGTGCATTTGTAATAAACCATACTTATCACTTACAGACAACGATATTGCAACAAACTAATCTGAGCGGAAACATGATTGAGAGAGGATTGTGGGACAGCGTGTGAGTCAACTTCTGTTTTGTCTTTCTCCGGAGTTATGTTATCTTCCAGAACCAGTACAGACACAGTGGGCTCAGTCGCCTCCTTCTGTATCCTACCATATTCGTGATGGAGATAGGCAGACATTGATGCCTGTCTCTCTTCAGGCATCATGCCCCGAGGGGATATTGGTGATTGAAAACAAAAAATGCTGGAGATTACAGCAGGTCAGGCGGCATCCATGGAGAGAAAGCAAGCTAATGCTTTGAGTCATGGTGACTCTTCATCAGAGACCATGGGCTTCCACTTAGAGTCATGGAGGTTGGCCCTTCAGCCCAACGTGCCCAAACTGGCCAGATTTCACAATTAATCTAATCTCATTTGCCTAGGTTTGGTCCATATCTTCTATACCTATCCCCACACCACCATAGACACCATAGATAAATAGACAACGTCGTTTCTTTGGGGTGTGGGAGTCCAGAACTAGAGGGCTTAGGTTTAGGGTGAGAGGGAAAAGATATAAAAGAGACCTAAAGGGAAACTTTTTCATGCAGAGGGTGGTGCGTGTATGGAATAAGCTACCAGAGGATGTGATGGAGGCTGGTACAATTGCAACATTTAAGAGGCATTTGGATGGGTTATATGAATAGGAAGGAATTGGAGGGATGTGGGCCGGATGCTGGGAGGTGGGACTAGATTGGGTTGGGATATCTCGTCGGCATGGACGGGTTGGACTGAAGGGTCTGTTTCCATGCTGTACGTCTCTATGAAACTATGACTTGGGTGGCAACTTTGAGGGATCTATGCACTTGAACATCAAGATCCCTCTGTTCCTCCACACTGCCAAGAATCCTGTCTTTGATCCTATATTCAGCATTCAAGTTTGACCTCCCAAAATGCATCACTTTGCATTTATCCAGGTTGAACTCCATCTGCCATTCCTCAGCCCAGTTCTGCATCCTCTCTATGTCACACTGCAACCTGCAACAGCCCTGTCTGTGTCACACTGCAGCCTGCCACCGCCCTCGATGCTATCAACAGCACCCTCAACTTTTGTGTCATTGGCAAATTTCCTAACCCACCCCTCAACCTCCTCATCCAAGTCATTTATAAAAACTACAAAGAGCAGAGGCTCAAGAGCAGAGCCCTGTAGGACACCACTCACCATTGACCTCCAGGCAGAATACTTTCCATTTACAACCACTCCCTGCCTTTTATCAGCCAAACAATTCTGAATCAAGAGAGCCAAATCACCCTGTATCACATACTTCCTGACGTTACGAATGAGCCTACTATGGGGAAACTTATCAAATGCCTTGCTGAAGTACATGTACACCACATCCACTGCCCGACCTTCGCCAACCTGTCTCGCCACCTCCTCAGAGAACTCAATAAGATTTGTGAGGCATGACCTGCCCCTCACAAACATGCTGACTGCCTTTAATCACACTATGCTCTTCCAAATAGTCATAAATCCCATCCCTCAGAATTCTTTCCAAAACCTTGCTGACCACAGATGTAAGACTGACTGGCCTGTAATTGCCAGGGATTTCCCCATTTCCCACTTTGAAAAGAGGAACAACATTCGCCTCCCTCTGATCCTCCGGTACGACTCCCGTGGACAGTGAGGAAGCAAAGATCTTCGCCAGTGGCTTAGCAACCTCCTTTCTCACTTCCCGGAGCAACCGGGGATAAATCTGGTCTGGCCCTGGGGACTTATCAATCTTTATGTTTGCCAAAATTTCCAGCACATAACCTTCATCAATCTTGATCTGTTCAAGCCTGTATCTCAGCTCCTCAAAGTTCTCATTCACAACAAGGCCCCTTTCCTTAGTGAAAACCAAAGCAAAAAAACTCAATTAGGGCTTCCCCTATCTGCTCAGACTCCTTGCCCAAGTTCCCTACGTTATCCCTGACTGGCCCTATTTTATCTTTGATCACTCTCTTATTCCTCACATATGAGTAAAATGCCTTTGGGTTCTCCCTAATCCTTCCCACCAAACCTTTTTTGTGCCCCCTCCTGGATCTCCTCAGTCCATTTCTGAGCTCCTTTCTAGCAAGCCTGTAACTCTCTATAGCTGTGCTAGATCCTTGCTTCCTCCACCTTACATAAGCTGCCTTCTTCCTTTTGACAAGAAGCTCCTCTGTTCTCGTCATCCAAGGCTCCTTAATCTTACCCCTTCACACCTGTCTCAGAGGAACAAATTTGTGCATCACTCACAACAACTGCTCTTTAAACAGTCTCCACATGTCTGTTGTGCCCATTCTGTGGAACAATTGCTCCCAATCTGTTCTTTCCAACTCCTGTCTGATAGCTTCATAATTTCCTTTTCCTTAATTAAATGTCTTGCCATGGTAACTGCTCCTTTCCCTCCCAAGGGCTATGGTAAATGTAAGGCAGTTATGTCCACTCTAACCAAAGTGTTCTTCCAACGCAAGATCCGACACCTGTTCTGGCTCATTGCCGAGCACCAAATCCAAAATGGCCTCTCCCCTCATCAGCCTGTCTACATACTGAGTAAGGAAACCCTCCTGAGCACACCTGACAAAAACAACTGGGCGGCACGGTGGCACAGTGGTTAGCACTGCTGCCTCACAGCGGCAGAGATCCAGGTTCAATTCCCGACTCAGGCGACTTACTGTGCACGTTCTCCCCGTGTCTGCGTGGGTTTCCTCCCACAGTCCAAAGATGTGCAGATCAGGTGAATTGGACATGCTAAATTGCCCATAGTGTTAGGTAAGGGGTAAGTGTAGGGGTATGGGTGGGTTGCGCTTCGGCGGGTCGGTGTGGACTTGTTGGGCCGAAGGGCCTGTTTCCACACTGTAAGTAATCTAATCTAATCTAAAAATAAACCATCTGGACTTAGGAGGTTCCAGTCAATTTGAAGTCACCCATAACAACAACCCTGCTACATCTGCATTTTTTCCAAAATCTGCTGATCTATGAGTTCTTTGATCTTCCTACTGCTGTTGGGCTCTCCTTTGCTGTTCCTAACTTCTACCCATACTGACTCAGTGGACAAACCTTCCTCAAAAACCTTCATTTCTGGTGCACTCTGTAATTAGCAGTGCTACACCCCCTCCTTTCTTTCCAACTTCCTTTTCTTTCTTTTTAAATATTCTAAGCCCTGGAACATCTAGCATCCATTCCTGGCCCTGTGAAACACACGTCTCCGTTATGGCCACAATCCATTGTCCCAATACTCTAAGTTCATCACTCTTATCTCTGACTATCCTTGTGTTAAAACAGACACACTTTAACCAATTCCTTTGTTTCATCACATGAACAATCACCCTGATAGATTGACTACATCCTGTTACTGCCTCATCTACAACTACCCCTCTCTCAGATGTATAGCTCTGGTTCCCACTCCCCTTGCCAAACCAGTTTAAACCCTCCCGAACCACACGAGCAAATCTCCTACCCAAAACATTTGTGTCCCTCCAGTTCAGGTGCAACCCATCTTTCATGTACAGGTGCCACCTTTCCTGAGGGTATCCCAATGGTCTAAGTATCTGAAGCCCTCCCTCCTGCACCAGCCTCGCAGCCACATGTTAAGCTGCACTCGCTGACTGTTCCTCACCGCACTATCCTGTGACACCGGTAGCCAACCTGAGAACCCTACTCTACTTATCCTACTCTTCAGCTTCCAACCTAACTCTCTGTAGTCACTTTTCAGATCCTCAATCTTTTCTTGGCTATGTCATTGGTGCCAATATGTACCACGACTTCTGGCTGCTCACCCTGCTCCTTCAGAATCTTAGAAACCTGATCGGCGACATCCTGGATCCTGGAATCAGGAGACAACATATCTTCCCGGCGTCCTGTTCCTGACCACAAAATCTCCTGTCAATCTGTCTAACTATTGAGTCCGCTACCTCTAGCGCTTTTCTAGTCTCCGCCTTTCCTTCTGAGCAATAGTGCCAGAGACCTGCCAACTATGGCTTTCCCCTGGTAGGCCATTCCCATCAGCAGTATCCAAAACAGTATACCTATTGCTGAGGGGACCGACCACAGGGGATCCCTGCTCTGTCTGTCGGTTCCCTTTCCTCCCTCTGACTGTAACCCAACTGTCCTTATCCTCTGTCTGAGGAGTGACCACCTCTCCCTGTACATCCTCTCAATTTTCCCCTCAGCCTCCCGGATGATCCGCACTTCATCCAGCTCCAGCTTCTGTTCCCTAACTCGGTTTTCAAGGAGTTGGAGTTGGGTCCATTTCCCACAGATGTGGCTGGCAGAGACATTCTGCAGGAGAAACATGCAACTGCCCTAACAGCCATACCTCACTAATCTGAAAGCTCACACAGGGTCTAAACAAAGGAGGAGAAGAAAAGAAAAACTTCCTGACAGCCCTTGCTTCTCTCCGTTATCTCTCCTTGCCACTCTGTCCCTAGGTAGCATACTAGGAAATCTGTTCTTAATTCTTTCTAGTTTAATAAGATCCTTGTTGGGTGACCAGAACTGCACACAGTACTCCAGATGTGGCCTCACCAATGTCATGTACAGCTGCAACAAGATGTCCCAACTCTTCTACTCAATGCTCTGACCAATCTGGATGGGTGGATATATAAGAAGGGTTGGAGCGATATGGGCCGGGTGCTGAAGATTAGGGATATCTGGTTAGCATGGACAAGTTGGACCAAAGGGTCTGTTTCTGTGCTGTACATCTCTATGACTCTATGACTCTAATTAGTCCAACAGGTGTCTTTTGCACCAGTGAGAGTGACTTAACAAAGCAGAAGACATGGCGTCTTATTAGCTTATGCAGTGCACTGTACCTGTGACTGAAAAAAGACACATCTTGTTGAAACCTGTTTTGTCTCACACTTAGCAGGACACTTACCAAGGGTATCAATGTAAAGATGAATGGCATGGTGGGTAGGTGATGGTCTAGTGGCATTATCGCTGGACTGTTAATCCAGATAATGCCACCCATGGGTGGTATGGTGGCTCAGTGGTTAGCACTGCCGCCTCACAGTTCCAGGGACCTGGATTCAATTCTAGCCTCGGGCAACTGTCTAT
The DNA here is from genome assembly GCF_020745735.1 of Hemiscyllium ocellatum. NCBI lineage: Eukaryota > Metazoa > Chordata > Chondrichthyes > Orectolobiformes > Hemiscylliidae > Hemiscyllium > Hemiscyllium ocellatum. Next base: position 24,854,510 of record NC_083442.1, on the reverse strand, counting down.
GTGGAGTTTGCACATTCTCCCTGTGTCTGCGTGGGTTTCCTCTGGGTGCTCTGCTTTCCTCCCATAGTTCAAAGATGTGGAGGTCAGGTGAATTGGCCATGCTAAATTACCCACAGTGTTCAGAGATGTGTAGCTTAGGTGCGTTAGTTGTTAGAATGCTGAATAGACTCACAAATTCTTAAAATTTGCCTGTACCTGTGATTTTGTTTTTGCTGCCGTTCACCTATTGTTTACCATCTATGCTACTTAACTTTGTGATTTGCCTGTATTGCTCGCAAGACAAATCTTTTCACTGTGCCTTGTTACATGTGACAATAAATCCAATTCAATAGTTAGGAGTAAATATACGATAGTAGGGTAGGGGAATGCACCTGGGTGGGTTACTCTTCGGAGGGTCAGTGTAGACTTGTTGGGCAGAAGGGCCTGTTTCCACACTGTAGGGATTCTGTGAACAACAAATTATCCTGTATGAGAGAGCGCTGATTGGTTGGTGAGTGGATCTTGACTGGTAGAGGAATTGCCATAGATGATGTGCCAGTTCAATGATGATTGACAGGTAACTGTCGAGCTTTGTTTAAATTTACACCTTGCAGGTTGACTTAGGGCATTACCTTGAGGAATGAAGTAGAGAATGTCTGTCTCTAATCTGTTGTGTTGAAATAAGTACTTTTCACGTGTTTCTCTTTCAGCAAGGTTCCGAGCCCTATATGGTAACATATCTGGCTCTAGAGCACACAAGAGAAAAAAAAATCAAAGAACGAAAGTAAAGAAAGAAAAAAACTTTTCCTTTAATATGTTTTTTTTCCAGCAATATTCGAATTCTGTTATTAAATCACCCTGTTCTCTTCAGGAGACTGGAGACAGAATTGGATGTCCCATACATTTTAATGGGAATGATAAGCTGAATCAATCAGAGTTCACCTGAAAGCCTGAGTGGAAAATGACCCTCAGGGAGTCTTCACTAATTATTAAGTAGTGTTCTGGGGAACAGCTGGGAATATGAAATAAAACCCCAAATTGCCGGAACTAATCTCCAGGCAACGGGCCACATTTGCAGGGGTCAGCAAGCAAAGGCAAGGTTTCAGGCTGGTGACCTTCCATCCAGAAACTGGGCAATGTTAGAAATGCAGACTTCAGTGAGAAAAGAGGCAAATGCCTGTTCTTTCTAAGACTCATGAGTGCCTTGTCCTTTACATTAGGAGAAAGTGAGGACTGCAGATGCTGGAGATCAGAGGTGAGAGTGTGGTGCTGGAAAAACACAGCAGGTTAGGCAGCATCCAAGAAGCAGGGAAATTGATGTTTCGGGCAAAAGCCCTTCATCAGGAATGTGATCGGCACTTCTGATGAAGGGCTTTTGACCGAAACGTTGATTCTTCTGCTCCTTGGATGCTGCTTGACATGCTGTGCTTTTCCAGCACCACACTATTGTCCTTTTCATTGTTGATCAAACAGATCCTGAAACTTAGTATAGTAGGGAGGCGCCGTTGTAGTGCAGTGGCAGTGTCACTACCTCTGAACCAGGAGTTCAAGTCCAGTGGTGTGTGGTAACATTCCTAAACAGGTTAATTAAGAATATTTAGAAGGAAGATTTGGGAGTTCTTATGGTGCATCATAGTGCCCCTATCTCTGGAGCAGGAGGCAGGGGTTCAACTCCTGTCTGTTCCAGGGGTGTGTTATAATTTTGAACAGGCTGCTTTTGAAATATCTAGAAAGGAGATTGACGAACACGGTGTGGCCCAACTATTAGCTGCCAGTTCTACTGATGGAAGAAGGGAGAGATGAATGATGGGAGACTTACACTTTCAGGGCTAAAGGGAATGGCAATGAAGCAAGAAAAGAAATCAAAGATATGCCTAAAACTATGCTATTTGTTACTGTCCGAAACTAAAAGTAAGGGAGACCCTGAAACAGGCAAAGAAAAAGGAACCAAAATAGGGGTTAGACACCTTGAAGCACACTCTGCAGTCTTCAGTTGTTAAACTCAGCATTTGAGTCTGGAGGTCCATGAAGTGTCAAGTCAATAGATGAGGTGCTGATCGTTAAGGTTGCTTAAAGAATTCCCCTTTGCCCTGCAAGACTGACATGTTGGTTCATCAATCTCTTTTTCCCCACCTCTAACCACCGTCCCTGCCGTGCCTACCACATTCTTGCCCTATCCCTGATAATTGGTCATTTCGAGGCATCAGTTGGGGGCAAGTGCAGACTAATCTAGCAGCTGCAGTAGTACCAGTAACGTCATAAACTCAGCGGTGGATGCTATTGGTGCTGCATGTGGGGTCCCCAGGGACTTTATTAGAGTTTTAGTTTCCTTACGTAAGGAAGAATATAAATGCAATGGGGTTGGTTCAGAGATTATTTCATAGATTTATAGCTGGAATTCACAGATTGTCTTAGGAAGATACGTTGGACAGGTTGGTCTTGCTTTCACTGGAGTTTAGAAGATTGGACTTCAACCTTGATTTGATAACGTTGACTTGACTGAAGTGTATAAGACCTTGAATTGCCTTGACGAAGTGCTCACAGGAAAGGCTTTTTCCTGTTGTGAGTAAATCCAGATCGGGGGGATGTTTTTAAAAGTGTCTTTTCAGGATAGAGTCATAACGTCAGAAAGCATGGAAACATGGACCCAACTCCAACCAGTCCATGCCAACTATAATCCCAAACTAAATTATTCCCACCTGATTGCACTTGGCCCATACTCACAGAGAGGAGGATAATTCTTTCTCTCTCAAAGAGTTACATGTCTTTAGAATTCTGTACCTCAGAAGGTCATTGATTCTTTCTAGGATTTGAGGTAGATAGATTCTTGACACAGGGGGAAGCCACTGGGTGGGAGTGTCGGGGTTGGGTGGGCGTGCGGAATTTGAAACACTAACAGAGCCACCTATTTGAGCGGTGGAGCAGGCTTGAAAGACCGAACGGCTTCACTCGGCGCCTGATTCAAATGTTCCAGAAGTTTCTCTCCTCATGTAAACTTTGTCTGCCACCCTTTGCTGGGCCTGACCCACAGTTTGCCTGCCTTCGCTTTTCAAGTTTTGGAAATGCCGGTGTTGGACTGGGGTGTGCAATGTCAAAAATCACACAACACCAGGTTATAGTCCAACAGGTTTAATTGGAAGCACTCGGTTAGGTGAATTGGCCATGTTAAATTGTCCATGGTGCTAGATGCATTAGTCAGGGGGAAATGGGTCTGGGTGGGTTACTCTTCAGAGGGTCGGTGTGGACTGGTTGGGCTGAAGGGCCTGTTTCCACGTTGTAAGGAATCTAATCTAATCACTAGCTTTCGGAGCACTGCTCCAAAAGCTAGTGCTTCCAGTTAAACCTGTTGGACTATAACTTGAGTGTTGTGTGATTTTTAAGTTCGCTTTTCAAGTCAGCTAAGATCTCTACTTGGAGTATCAATCTGCCTTTCCATTTCACACCAGTTTGTGCATCTGCTGTGCACTTCCAGAGTATCTGTGTTCTCTCCTCACATTCCCAGCAGGTTGCTTTTACTCCTCCGCCCCCTCTTTTTTAATCTCCCCTCTCTCTCTGTCACTTCTGGCACTCATGGTATAAGAACAATCAGCACAGCTTTTTCTACCCACTGAGCTGGAAATACTGTGGGCACAGCAGGTGGAGGAGCTAACAGAATGCTGCATGCATTTCTTAACAGTGAAATAACTGCGGAAGGTGAGAGGCTGCCCTGTCTTAATAATTAAAAGGACCATTTTCGGATAATGGATCACCGCACTTTGATAGAAGCAATTACAATCAGGGAATGACTGTGGCTGCCTTCCAGGATCCACTGACCTACAAAATTTATTTGGTGTCCACTGAGTCACCTAAATTGGGGTCACTTTAACTCTCTCATCCATCCAGCCAGAATGCATCAAGGAACGCAACAAATTCCCAGGACGGCTTATGGAAAAGAAGCTGAATTTCCTTCTTGGACTTTGCATCCAGAAGCCAGGTAAAAATCCTGGCTGAAATGAATATTCAAATCGTTACCACTTTGGCAGTTCCAGGCATGACCATCAGGTGGTGCACTTTGCCACTACTCAACCTCGTGTAGAATGATTTGGAGGAGCTGGCGTGGATAAAGATGGATAAAGTTAAAAATCACACAACTCCAGGTTATAGTCCAACAGGTTTATTCGGAGGCACTAGCTTTGGATGCGTTGCTTCTTCATTAGGTGGTTGAATCACGTAGAATGAGTAGAGAATCAATGTCCATCCCTACCTTTATATTCCATTCCCCGTTGCACCAAGCAACATTCCACGTGCTTTCCAAACCTCTCGCTGTACCCGAATGCTAACATTAGTCATTTATAAGCCAGGATATCCAGATCGTTTTATAACCCAGTTCTGCAGTCTCTCTCCATTTAGATCATATGAGATTAGAATCCCTACAGTATGGAAACAGGCCCAACAAGTCCACACTGACCCTCTGAAGAGTAATCCACCCAAACCCATTTCCCCTTCCCTATATTTACCCCTGACTATGGGCAGCTTAGCATGACCAATTCACCTAATCTTTGGACTGTGGGAGGAAACTGGAGCACACGGAGGAAACGCATGCAGACACAGGAAGAATGTACAAACTCCACACAGACAGACACCCGAGATGGGAATTGAGCCTGAGTCCCTGGCGCTGTGAGGCTGCAGTGCTAATCACTGAGTCACCGTGCCATCCCAACAAATTGGATATATGATATGGACCAACATATGTTGCTTTTCTTTTCTTCTGCGAAAATGTACAAGTTCACATTTCCCAACTTTATACTTTACCTGACAAACATTTGCCCACCGCCCAACCTAACCTTTGCAGGCACCTTGTGGGAGAAAATGGGGACTGCAGACGTTGGAGATCAGAGTCGAAAGTGTGGCCCTGGAAATAAGTTGTGATGTGGCTATAGGAATCTGAAAGTGTGGCACTGGCAAAGCGCAGCAGGTCAGGCAGCATCTGAGGAGCAGGAGAGTCAATGTTTTGGCCAAATCACTTGGACATTCCTGAAGAAGGGATTATGCCTGAAATGTTGACTCTCCTGCTCCTCAGATGCTGCCTGACCTGCTGCGCTTTTCCAGCGCCACACTTTCAGATTCCTTATAGCCACATCACAACTGATTTCGCTGACTGTCATTGTATCATCAGCAAATTTATCAACATGGATTTGATCCTTTTATCCAAGTTAACTTCAGCAAATGTTTTATTATCCAGAACCTATGGGACTAGGAGTGTGTTGGGTTAATCAAATATTCCAAATAATTAAGAGCATTATGGACCAGGCCAGACCCCCTGAAATATTTCAAGAAGGTAGCCCAGACCCTAACTTTTCTAATTGTTTTAAGCAGTTTAAGTGGATATCCCAGGAACGAGGCAGCTGGTTAAACCACTTAGTTTTAAACAAAGCAGAATTTATTCACAGACTATTGAATGAAACACAAGCAAAAACAGAACCAAACTTAAGATAAGTTAACTTATCTGTAAACCAGCTGAAAATGTGTTGCTGGTTAAAGCACAGCAGGTTAGGCAGCATCCAAGGAACAGGAAATTCGACGTTTCGGGCATAAGCCCTTCATCAGGAATCTGTAAACCAATTGACTCTATTGCAATTTAATGATGATGTTCCAAATATCTGCAATATCCCCATAAACACCCCCTTGGCAAAAAAAAAGCAAACACAGTTTCTGAGGGGAGAGATGTCACAAAGAAGAGAGAATCAGCATGAAACTGCTTTTCTGGGTTCCCAGCAACCTCTCTGGGTCCCCAGCTAAAATGTGACCAGCAGCTGCAATCCAAACAGCTTGCTAAAACCAAACCAAACCAAACCAACTATGACCTGAGAGAACTGGCCATTCCCCTTTCATTGTACAAGTGTTCCTTTTAAAAAAAAATCACACTTAAAAACAGAGGAGAACCACCTATACAATGTATTCAAGAAGAACAGATACTCAAAAAATACGGTCCGCAGATTCCTCAGGAACAAACCACGACAAACAGACCAAACACAGCCAGCAACCCTAACCACCTTACCATACAGCAAAGAAGTTTCAGAAATGACAGCCAGACTACTGAGACCCCTTGGAATCGTAGTAGCACACAAACCCACCAACACTCTCAAACAAAAACTAACAAACTTAAAAGACCCAGTACAACCCATGGACTAAACCACCGTCTTCTACAGAATTCCATGCAAGGACTGCCACAAACGCTACGTAGGACAAACAGGAAGAAAGTTAGCCACCAGAATATACGAACACCAGCTAGCCACAAAAAGACACGGTCCCTCTCTCCCTCGTAGCCCTACACACAGATGAAAAACCCACCATTTCAACTGGGACAACACATCTATCCTGGGACAGGCTAAGCAAAGACATGCCAGAGAATTCCTAGAGGCCTGGTACTCCAAACACAATGCCATAAACAAACACATTGATCTAGATACCATCTATCAACCCCTCAGAAAGCGAACAGGAAATGACATCACAACAAACCCCAGGAACCCCATCCTATTTATAAACATATAAATAGAAAGCAGGAGACAACAGCTTCGCTTCACTTGGAGGTCACCACTGATGATGTTACCTAGCCAAGTAATGAAACATCTGGATATCAAACCTACAGCTCAGCGAGCAAACCTACACCCTAAACCTCAACCTGAACTACAAACCTTCACAAACCTTGCACACTTAAAAACTTTTCCAGGTGGTTATTCCCAGTCATATCAGAACCTCTGCTTTTACAACCCCTCTGTAAAAGAGTCCAATGACAGAATAGTCTTGTTAAAGGAGGCGGCATTGTCATGAGAGATCCACATAATCAATGTAAAAACACATGCTAAGTAATAGAAACATAATGCAGGGGGTATGCACATTACTATTATATTTTATTTACACCAGAAATCATTTCAATAATAATGCAATTATACCTTAAATAAAACTTACTGGCAGAGAGCCTTCTCACTCACACTCTGAACTGACCACTCAAACATCATGGTGTTTGAGGAGAAATTGAATCACCTTTTGATATTTCATGGAGCCATTTGCATGAGCAACAAGTATATTTACATCGAGCGACATAAATTTGAAAAACAGCAATAATTGGACTGAAAAATACAGTGAACTTAACGGTATTGAGGTTGAGAGTGCCAGTTCATAAGGTTCAAACAAAGGTTGCTGTATATAGACTGCAAAAAAAAAAATTGAAGCTGCTCACACTGATCCCTGTGGTACACCGCTTGTTATATCCTGTCAACTCAAAGATGACCCATTTATGCTCAGCCTCTGCTTCCACTTAGCAAGCCAATCCTCCAACCGTGCCACCACGTTGCTCGCTACACGATGAACTCTTATTTTGCACCTTGTCAAATGCCTTCTGGAAATCTAAGTATAATGTGTCTGCTGGTCCCTTTTTATCTCCTTTACTCATCCTCAAAGAAATCTAACTACTTATCAAACATGGTTTTCCTTTTACAAATCCATGCTGACTCTCTCTGCCTGACTGTGTTTATGATTTTCTAAGTGGTTAATAATATATTCTTACATATTTTCTGATGTTAAATGTTTCACTAACCACCTGTACTTTCCTGCTTTCTGTCTCCCTTTTTTCTTGAATATTGGAAGTCCAATGCACTCCCAAGGGGGAGATGCTGGCCTAGTGGTATTATTGATGGGCTGTTAATTCAGAGGTGAAAATGTGTTGCTGGAAAAGTGCAGCAGGTCAGGCAGCATCCAAGGAACAGGAAATTCGACGTTTCGGGCAAAAGCCCTTCATCAGGAAACGTCGAATTTCCTGTTCCTTGGATGCTGCCTGACCTGCTGCGCTTTTCCAGCAACACATTTTCGGCTCTGATCTCCAGCATCTGCAGACCTCACTTTCTCCTTGTTAATTCAAAGGCCCAGGAAATGGTCTGGGAACCTGGGTTCAAATACTGCCATGCTGGAATTTGAATTAAATAAAACTCTGGAATTAAGAATGAAATGATGACCAATAATCCATTGTTGATTACTGGGGAAAAGCCCATCTGGTTCACTAATGTCCTTTGAGGTAAAGAAACTGTCATCCTTACCTGGTCTGGCCTACATATGACTCCAGACCCACAGCAATGTGGTTGACTCTTAACTGCCCTCTGGGCAATTAGGGATGGGCAATAAATCCTGGCCTAGCCAGCAATGCTCACATCCCATGAATGAATAGAAAAAAAAGAAAATTATGTTCAGCCAGTTTAAAGCATAAGAACTGTGGATGCTGTAAATTGAAACCAGAATTTGCTGTAAAAGCTCAGCAAGTCTGGCAGCATCTGTGGAGAGAAATCAGAGTTAACCTTTCAGATCCAGTGACTGTTCCTCAGAATTATGGGTTCTGAGAGACCCGAAATGTTAACTTTGATTTCCCCTCACACATTGCTGCCAGACCTGCTGAGCTGCTCCAACACTTTCTGTTTTCATTTACGTATAAGTTGCTTATGACGTGAAAGTAATTGAGGTGGCATGGTGGCTCAGTGGTGTGCATTGCTGCCTCACAGCGCCAGTGACCCTGGTTTGATTCCTAACTCGGGTGACTGTCTGTGTGGAGTTTGCACATTCTCCCAGAGTCTGCGTGGGTTTCCTCAGGGTGCTCCAGTTTCCTTCCACAATCCAAAGATGTGCAGATCAGGTGAGTTGGCTATGATAAATTGCCCATCGTGTTAGTTGGGGGTAAATATAGGATAGGGGAATGGAACGGGGTGGGTTACTCTTCAGAGAGCTGGTGTGGACTTGTTGGGCCGAATGACCGGTTTCTATACTGTAGGGAATCTAATCTTGAGTCAATAGTGTTCCTTTTACATTTGGCACAGCAAGTATTTTAAAACACCAAATACTCTGGTGCACCCTTCTTGCAAAGGGTGCGGCATGGTGGCTCAGGGGTCAGCGCTGCTGCCTCACAGCACCAGGGACCTGGGTTCAATTCCGGCCTCGGGCAACTGTCTGTGTAGAGTTTGCATGTTCTCCCTGTGTCTGCATGGGTTTCCTCCCACAGTCCAGGTGAATTGGCCATGTTAAATTGCCTGTAGTGTTAGGTGGCGGGGTAAATGTAGGGGAATGGGTCTGGGTGGGTTGCTCTTCGGAAGGTCAGTGTGGGCCGAAGGGCCTGTTTCCACACTGTAGGGAATATAATCATAACTGGAAGTTTGGATTTCTTTTTTAAAATGATCAGTTTCTTTCGGGAGCATAATCAGGTGGAGATGTTGGAGAGAATCGGTGAGTCACAGGAAGAAAAGATTTCACTTGAGAACAGATGGGGCTTGTGTCATTTCCTGGCCTCCCTTCACAAACTAATCAAAGACTCCAAAACAAATGAGTAAAAGCAGCAAGTACATTAAAGAGTGACAAGTCTCCACTTGAATGCTGGCGAGGACCAGTTTGGAATTGCTTTTCGATTATTCTATGTTTGGAAACTAATTAATGGGAAATCACATTGCTTCATGACAGCTGGAGTGTATCCCATCAAGGTACATCTGATGCTCCGGGAATGAGCTTCCCTATTGAGAGAGTTTATTGCTACTGCGTGCTGTGTCATTAAAAACTTGGAAGGAATCTCTAGTTTAAATAAATTGATCAATTCAATGTGCAATCGTTTTTACAAGATTCCCCTAAAAGTGGTTGCATAATACGCCGTACAATTCATCAGCGTGGGTGGGAGGGAGAAGTAAGGAATAAGAAGGAATTTGTATTTTTATAGCACCTTTCATGACCACTACATGTTTCAAAGGACTTTACAATCAACTTTAAAATATAGTTACTATTACAATACAGTGGCTAACTTTCCCACAGCAGTAACATGACATGATTTCTTTTAAACAGGCCATTTGGCCCAACATATCACACTCTCCGAAGAGTATCCCAGCCAGACCCATTCCCCCTAATTAGACCACCTACCCTACACATCCCAGAACACTACGGGCAATTTAGCATGGCCAATACACCTAACCATCTTTGAATTGTGGGAGGAAACCAGAGCACCCGGAGGAAACACACGTAGACACGGGGAGAATGTGCAAACTCCACACAGTCACCTGAAGCCGGGACTGAACCTGGGTCCCTGGCGCTGTGAAGTAGCGGTGCTAACCACTGAGCCATCATACTGCCCTTTTGGCTTTATGATGTAGATTGAAAGACTTTGTTGGTCAGTCCAATGAGTAAAGGAGTTAGGAGGTCAGCTGTACAGGACATTAGTGAAGCCACTTTTGGAATACTCCGTTCAATCCTGGTTTCCGTGCTATAGGCAAGACGTTGTTCACAAAAGATTTACGGGGATGTTGTTGGGGTTGAAAGGTTTGAGCTATAGAAGAGGCTGATAGGCTAGGGCTATTTTCCCTGGATGTTGGAGGCTGAGGGGTTACCTTATAGAGGTTTATAAAATCATGAGGGGCATAGATAGAGTGAATAGCCAGGTTTTATTCTTAGGGTAGAGAATGCCAATACTGAGGTGGGAGAGGAAAGGTTTAGAGAGGCAACTTTTTCACAAAGGGTGGTATGGGTATGGACTGGGAAGTGATGGAGGATGGTACAATTACAACATTTAAAAGGCATTTGGATGGGTACCTGAATTGGAAGAGATTAGAGGGATATGGGCCATATGCTGGTAAATGAATCTAGATTAATTTAGAATATCTGGTTGGCATGGATAAGTTGGACCAAAGGGTCTGTTTCCATGCCTTGACTCAATGACAAATATTGACCAAGATTTCGGGGAAAGCTCTTCTTTGAAGATCATACCTTGGGATCTTCTAAGTATAGTTGAAAGGGCAGAGGGATGTGTTAACTGAAAGTTTTGTCAGAACACAATCAACAAGGCATCACTCCATGAATATCATAGTCCAGTGGTAACCTTGATGTTTGTGCTCAGGTTCTAGTGCAGAACTTGACTTTCCATCTCCCTTCCCATCGATCTGCTCCACCCTCCCCTCTGACCTATCAGCATCACCTCCATCTGCATCAACCTTCCCAGCTACCTCATCTCCACCCCCAACCCCCATTTATCTCTCAGCCCACTTCACTCCCCCCACAACATTAGGGTGCAGCACGGTGGCTCAGTAGTTAGCACTGCTGTCTCACAGCGCCAGAGACCCAGGTTCAATTCCCGACTCAGGCAACTGTCTCTATGGAGTTTGTAAATTCTCCCCGTGTCTGTGTGGGTTTCCTCCGGGTGCTCCGGTTTCTTCCCACAATCCAAAAATGTGTAGGTGAGATGAATTGGCCATGCTAAATTGCCTGCAGTGTTAGGTGAAGGTGTAGATGTAAGGGAGTGGGTCTGGGTGGGTTGCTCTCCAGAGGGTCGGTGTGGACTTGTTGGGCCAAAGGACCTTTTTCCACACTGTAAGTAAGCTAATTTAAAAACGTTCCTGATGAAGGGTTAATGCCCAAAATGTTGACTCTCCTGCTCCTTGGATGCTGCCTGACTAGCTGTGCTTTTCCAGCGCCACCCTTTTTGACTCTCATCTCCAGCATCTGCAGTCCGTACCTTCTCCCCGATGTTTCCAATGGACAATCAGTAGGCTTCCTCAGTTAACTCACCAAAACCAGGGCTTCATGACAAAGAAACCCAGCACTGTTGCATAAGAGATGGAATTCTGAAGCACACTTGTGATGATGTTATAAAGATGCACATCATTGGGTATAAATATCACAGAGTGGGTGGACAAAACTCACAAGAAAGCACATGGAAATGTATGGATCTTTGAAAGACACAATGAGAGCACACGGACATGAATACTCAAAGAAGACAGACTAATCATTATCTTATGTGCCTGTAAGTCAGAGCCGAGCATATGTTTACTAAGTAATGTAGTAGTTTACACGAAAATATAATATATAATGTTACTTTGAAGTTTAGCCTGAAGATAAATTCTGACTTAGCTTCCTCCATGATAGGTCTGTAAAGAACCCACAGTTCTGGAGAAGAATTGAATTATAAAGCAGTGTTCTGTTCGGCTTGAAACATTGGTGCAGATATTCTTATGGTCAGACAGCTGTTGGACCAAGAAAAACTGGAATCAAGAGTTTGAGACCCTGAGGAATCTCTGAAACAGCAGACTTGGTGAGAATTGTCCACAAAATTGAAAGTTCTAGTAGCTATCAAAGTCTCTAGATGTGCTGCTGGACATGTAAATCTCAGATGACAGCCCCTTGATTGCTGTTAAAGTGGGAATGGTTTGACCTCCCCTGATCATCCTGCACTATGGAGGTCTGGATTGATTTCAGTGATGCTTCGCATTTATGAAGAAGTCATGGTCAGAATTTCCAGTGAGAAATGTGGAGCTTAGCACTAACATAAAGAAATTAAACTTTGATTGACACTTGGAATATCTGTGCCAAAAATTCTGTTTCTCTCTCTCCACAAATGCTGCAAGACCTACGCCAGCATTTTCTGCTTTTGTTTCATAATGTGGAGACGCTGGTGTCAGACTGGAGTGGATAAAGGTAGGAGTCACATGACACCAGGTTATAGTGGAACAGGTTTATTTAAAATCACAAGCTTTCACAGCGCTGATCCTTCGATAGGTGAAGTGCAACTTTTACTGATGAAGAAGCAGCGCTCCAAAATCTTGCGACTTCAAAAAAACCTGTTGAGCTATAACCTGGTGTCGTGTGACTTCTGACTTTGTTTTTATTTCAGATCTTGAGCAGCGACAGAGCTTAGCTTTTTATCTTAACATAACACATGCTGAAGCATGCTGTTGTGCAGAAGGACTTAGGAGAGCTCGTACACGAATTGCTAAAAGTTGATTTGCAGATGCAGCGGGTAATCAGGAAGGCAAACAGAATATTAGCTTTCATTGCTAGAGGGTTTGAACTTAAGAGCAGGGAGGTTCTGCTGTAATTGTTCCAGGTGTTGGTGAGACTGCACCTGGAGTATTGTGTGTAGTTATGGTCTCCTGACTTGAGGAAGGATATACTGGCTTTGGAGGTGATGCAGAGGAGGTTCACCAGGTTAATTCCGGAGACGAGGGAGTTCCCCTGTGAGGAGAGGTGGAGCTGCTGGTATGGTACTTGCTGGAATTCAGAAGAATGAGGGGGAATCTTACAGAAACATATAAAATTTTGAAAGCAGTGGATAAGATAGAGGCAGGCAAGTTGCCTCCACTGGTGAGTGAGACTAGGACTAGGGGACATGGCCTCAACTTTAGGGGGAGTAGATTTAGAACAGGGATGAGGAAGAATTGCTTTTCCCAGAGAGTTGACTCGGAAGGTACTTGCTAAAATTTAGAAGAATGAGAGGGAATCTTACAGAATTATATAAAATTATGAAAGCAATGGATAAGATAGAGGGAGGCAAGTTGTTTCCAGCTGGTGAGTGAGACTAGGACTAGGGAACATGGCCTCCAGATTAGGAATTTAGAAAGCAGTGAGAAGGAACTGCTTTTCCCAGAGATAGTGAATCTCTGGAATTCTCTACCCAAGGAAGCAGTAGAGGCAGCTTCATTAAATATATTCAAGATGCAATGAGATGGTATTTTGCGTGGTAGGGGAATGAAGGGTTATGCAGATAGGAGGACCTGAGAGATAGTGGATAGATCAGCCATGATCTTAATGAATGGCAGAGCAGGCTTGATGGGCCGAATGGCCTATTCCTGCTTCTATTACTATGGTAACTCAAAGAACATACAAATGAGGGGCAGACTCAGGCCATTTGGTCCATCGGGCCTGCTACACCAGTTAGTAAGATCGTGCTAACTATTGATCCATTTTCAACTGCCTCAATAAAATGTCAACACTCCTTTTGCTTAACAAAGATCTAAAATGGCAGCTTCAGAACAGTAAGGGAGAATGTTGGTGGATGGTGATGAGACAAAAAAATATTGACTAAAAAATATTCAAGGAACCTCATGCAATACTTTTCAGGAGGACCCTTTGACCCTTTGGAATTCCCTTCTTCAAAAGGCGGTGGATGTGGAAACTTTTAAATGCAGCTGTCCCTCTTAATAAACTGGCAGAAATTTCTCTAACTGAACTATCAGGAATCTTTGTATTATCACCATCTCTGCAATGTCCGAGGTTGTGAGTGAGAAAACTCTCTGCTGGTAAGCTTATTTAAGGGCAAGGTTGCCGTATTATTTTAGTGACATGCTGTAAATGAAGTAGAATAGTGATGCATATTATTTAGTTTGTGCTTCTACATTGATTATGAGTTGCCTCTTGATCAACCAGAATATTTGATTAACTGACACACTCCTGCTCCCCGCACGCGCCGGCTAATAAAAAGTCAGCTGTACTTGTAAGGTCGAGCTAGGTAGATTCTTGATTACCAAGGGGATGGAAGATTAATGCGAAAGTGTAGGAAAGTAGAGTTGAGGTTAATATCAGAATCAGCCACAATCTCATTGAATGGGGGAATAGGCCTGAAGGGTGGATTGAGTAGAAAGCGAGGTCTGCAGATGCTGGAGATCAGAGCTGAAAATGTGTTGCTGGAAAAGCGCAGCAGGTCAGGCAACATCCAAGGAACAGGAGATTTGACGTTTCGGGCATAAGCCCTTCTTCAGGAATCATTCCTGAAGAAGAGCTTATGCCCGAAACGCGAATCCCCTGTTCCTTGGATGCTGCCTGACCTGCTGCGCTTTTCCAGCAACACATTTTCAGCTCTGAAGGGTGGATCGGCCCACTGTTGTTCCTGGTTTATATGTCATTATAGAAAAGCTTTCAGAAATAATTGCAAGGATGGAGGTAGCGTTAATTAGGAGTAAGTTTAAGCTGGCCAATGGAGAATGAGGTCTGACTGTTTCATGATTCAAAAAGAGGCTGAATTAGCATTCCTATGGTGAGGAAACATGCCCACACTGACCCTCCGAAGAGTAACCCACCCAAACCCATTCCCCTACTGTATCACTCTACATTTACTCTGATTAATGTACCTTACCTACACGTCCCTGAAAACTATGGGCAATTTCTCATGGCCAATTCACCTAACCTGCATCGTCAGACTATGGGAGGAAACTGGAGCACCCGGAGGAAGCCCACACAGACAGTTGCCCGAGGCTGGAATCGAACCTAGGCCCCTGGTACTTCAAGGCAAAAGTGTCAACCATTGAGCTGCCCATATCATATGAATCATAGAATCACTACGGTGTGAAAGCAGACTATATGGCCCGTATCAGTTCTCTGAAGACCAACCTAGCCGGGTCCCTTACAAAGTAACGCTACATTTCCCATGGCTAACCCACATCCTTATGAACAGTGAGAGGAAACCCACACAGCCACAGGGATAAAGTGTAAACTCCAGACAGGGAGTCACTCAAGACTTGATTCGAACCTGGGCAGCAGCACTAACCACTGAGCCACCGTGCCATCCCTTTTGGGAGAGATATAGGATTTACACTGTACTCTGTGTGAATGGCTGTGATGGTCACAAGGCTTTTAGATTCTGAGTTTAAGAACCCCATTAAGGCCCCTCTTCGATGCAACTCACCTGATTAATCCTTAATGTTGTCACTGCACTCTCTCCACAGCAAATCCCCCACCCCGCGCTCCTCCCCACCATCCCACGACAACTCTCTCTGAACTTATGATGATTATCATGCATTCTTTGAATTGGTTCTGGTAGATTATAATCATGCTGCAGAGATGCTTAATTACCTGGAAAATATCTCATTAAAATATGTGTCGCTGTTAATTGCTAACTGCATTAGGGATCAGGAGTTAAAGCAAGGGAGGAGGGTGGTGGGTGCCTCCATTTTCTTCCCATGAGATACACAAATCATTCACCTTCAGGTAGCTTTTACCCTTGGAATGAAAATGGCAGTATTTGTGCTCTTGATTCCCATCTATTTATGTCTCTTTGAGTTGTTTAAGAATTCCTTGATTAGACCATAGGTCAGAGAAAATGAGGTCTGCAGATACTGGAAAGTCAGTCAAAAATTGTGGCGCTGGAGGAGCACAGCAAGCCAGGCAGTATCCGAGGACACCCTGATGAAGGGCTTATGTCGACCCTCCTGTTCCTTGGATACTGAGAGAAAGTGGGGACTGCAGATGCTGGAGATCAGAGTCCAAAAGTGTGGTAATCTGAGGAGCAGGAGAGTTGACATTTCGAGAATAAGGAGCAGGAGAGTTGACATTCCTGACGAAGGGCTTATGCCCGAAATGTCGGATTTCCTGTTCCTTGGATGCTGCCTGACCTGCTGCGCTTTTCCAGCAACACATTTTCATTTCGAGAATAAGCTCTCCCTCAGGAATGTTGGGGAGGGCGGAGGAGGGGGAGCAGCTGAGATAGCTGCCTGACCTGCTGTGCTTTTCTAGTGCCACACTTTTTGACTCTATAGCATAGGTCATAAGAGCAGGATAGCCTATTCAGCCCCTCAAGTCTATTCAATGAGATCGGGGCTGACCTGATAATCTTCAACTCCACGTTCCTGCCTTCTCCCCATGATCCTTGATTCTCCTTACTGATTACAAATCTATCCATCTCAGCCTTGATTACGCTTAAAGACCCAGCCTCAACAGCCTTCTGTGGTACAGAATTCTACAGAGTCACTACCCTCAGAGAAGGAATAGCTGCTCATCGCTGTGTTAAGTATGTGATCACTTATTCTGAGATTATGGCCTCTGGTCCAAGCCTCTCCCAAATGATTCCTGATGAAGGGCTTATGCCCGAGACGTCGATTCTCCTGCTCCTTGGATGTTGCCTGACCTGCTGCGCTTTTCCAGCAACACATTTTCAGCTCTGATACTCCAGCATCTGCAGACCTCACTTCCTCCTCTCCCAAAGGAGAAACAACCTTTTTTGCATCAACCCTGTCAAGTTGCTTTAGAATGTTATATATTTCAATAAGGTCACCTCTCATTAGAACATAGAACAGTACAGCACAGGAATGAGCCCTTCAGCTCACAATGTGGTGCTGAACATTACATCAAATTAAACTAATCCCTTCTTGTTTTGGTCCATATCCCTCCATTCCTTGCATATTCATGTCCATATCTATAAGGAATCATCAACGTCCTTATCGTATCTGTCCCCACCACCACACCTGGCAGTGCATTCCAGACTGTTTCCACTCTCTGTGTAAAAAATCTTGCCCCTCACATCTTTGAACTTTCCCCCTCTCATGTTAAATGTGTGCCCCTAGTTTTAGACATTTCAACGATGGGAGAAGGATTCTTCTAAACTCCAATGAGTACAGATCCAACCTACTCAACCTCTCCTCATAAGACCATCCCTCCATACCTGGTATTTGATTTGTGACTTCTAATGTTCAATTATGTTTAAACTGGCGATTACTAGATTTCTGAGTTTCAATGACACGAAGGGCTATGGGGATAATGTGGGAAAAAGGCACTGAGGTGTTTGATCAACTGTAATTGTTCTAAATGGCAGACCTGACTACTCTGTCTAATGTCTGAATTTGTCAGAATCCATATGGTGTTGAGGTAGTCACTGTGTCATTAGGGAGGGAGTTACAGGACTTTGACCCAACAACAGTGAAGGAATGACCTACTCTTGCTCCAACATTGGGGAAATTGGCTGAAAGATGCTCTTAAGCCTAACATTTGATACTTTTTGAACTAGAATTCACACCAAAGAGAATGACAATTGAGTAAAGGTATAGAGAAGGAAAAGTCTTTGGGCAATTGACTGCCATTCTCTGACAATCAGACATCTTACAATTTGACTTCACCAAAGTTTGGAAAGACAGTGTCAGGATTTATACTTCTGTAATCCATGATTGTAATACCAACCAGTAAGGGTTGATTCTTCTCAAACTCAATAGATCTTATTCCATTGTCCTTTGGTAATAATCATCATTTAATCTCCCCTTTAGAAATTTCCATATATCTTCCATAAAGGTACTCAATAAATATAAAACCATCATGTGGGGAGTGTTGCTGAACAAAGAGACCTTGGGTTGCAGGTTCATATTCCTCGAAAGTAGAGTCATAGTGATTTCCTGATCAAAGGCTTTTGCCTGAAACGTTGATTCTCCTGCTCCTCGGATGCTGCCTGACCTGCTGTGCTTTTCCAGCATCACACTCTCGACTCTAATCTCCAGCATCTGCAGTCCTCACTTTCGCTTAGTGAAGATGGCATATCGTCTGCTTGCCTTTATTGGTCAGAGCATTGAGTACTGGAGTTGGGAGGTCATGTTGTGGCTATACAGGTTACGCTACTTTTGGAATATTGTGTGCAATCGTGATCTCCCTCCTATAGGATGTTGTGACACTAGTAAAGGTTCAAAAAAGATTAACAAGGATGTTGCCAGGGTTGGAAGGTTTGAGTGATAGGGAGAGGTTG
This sequence comes from Hemiscyllium ocellatum, assembly GCF_020745735.1. Lineage (NCBI taxonomy): Eukaryota > Metazoa > Chordata > Chondrichthyes > Orectolobiformes > Hemiscylliidae > Hemiscyllium > Hemiscyllium ocellatum. The sequence continues at coordinate 24,836,266 of NC_083442.1, read as the reverse complement.
AATAGGCCGGCGCTGCTTTCCCTTGAGTGTCAGAAACTAAGGGTTGACCTTATAGAGGTTTATAAAATCATGAGGGGCATGGATACGGTAAATAGACAAAGTCTCTTCCCTGTGGTGGGGGAGTCCAGAACTAGAGAGCATGGGTTTAGGGTGAGAGGGAAAGATATAAAAGGGACCTAAGAGACAACTGTTTCACGGAGAGAGCAGTGTGTGTACAGAATGAGTTACTAGAGGAACTGGTGGAGGCTGGTAGAATTACAACATTTAAAAGGCATCTGGATGGTTATATGAATAGGAGGGGTTTAGAGGGATATGGGCCAAATGCTGGCAAATGGGACTACATTGATTTGGGATATCTGATCAGCATGGACGAGTTGGACTGAAGGGTCTATAGCCCTACTATACATCTCTATGTCAGAGCAGAAACCGACCATTCAGCCAACTTTCGAACCACCATGTGCTGGTAGATCATTGGGGGAGTGGTCCCAAATTATACATTTCCTTATGTCTCTCAGTTGCATTCTTGTCCACAACTCCAACCCTCACACTTAGAGGAAGCATTTTTGAAATGTTAGGGGCAGTTTTAGACTGATGCCTGCTTCATGTCCCATCACAAATAGATTGAAAGGAGAAAGAATTTCTTTACTCAGAGAGTGGTGAGACAGCAGAAGTCTTTGTCCCTGAAAGTGTTAATGGCCAATACATTGAAAGATTTTAAGAAGAAGTTTAATTTAGTTCTTAGGTCTAAAGGGGTCGAATGGTATGAGGGGAAAGCGGGAACAGGAGATTGAGTTGCATGATCAGCCATGATCATATTGATAGGTAGAACAGGCTTGAAGGGCCAAATGGCCTCCTCCTGCTCCTATTTTCTAAGTTTACATTTCTTATCCATTGCTCACCTGGTGTGAGAAGTAGGACAACATGCGGCTATTCAGCCCATTGAGACACATTCTGAAAGATCACAGCTGATTAGATTGCGGTCCTCACTCTATTTTCCTGCATGTTCCCCCATAATCCTGACTCAAGAATCAGAAATCTGGCTACCTGAGTCTTGAATATATTCAATGACCCAGCTTTCGCGGCTCACTGCTGGGAGGGAATTCGGAACCCATGGGCTCCCTGAGAGATTAATTTCCTTTTCATCTCTCTGATAGCTGCCCCCAGCTTTGGAATGGGCTGTGAAATGAGCAGCCAGCTCTCCCTGGGAAGTATGGCATCAAAATAGGAAGATATGTGCAACAGATGAATGAATCACTGTTGTCCCTTTTACATCAACACCCAGAACTAAACCAACGGCACTGGGTCTCTAGGGCCATGTCACTGTAGTTCTCCAATCTTACGAGTTTTCACATTAGACAACATTACTGCTTAAATTCATAAATATTAATGTCACAGAGATTTTGTCTCTCTGACCTGCAGCACATATCAAAGATTCTGCTGCTTAATGAAATTTCTGATGCATTTTGATTAAGGTAAGAAACAGTGGGAAGCACAAAGTTTGAGAATTTATCAGACACACATGCATGTTCGGTTGTGTATAGAGAGTGTGCACATTGAAATTTAGGTGATGAGCAAATCTCAGCAGTTCACATACTGAAGCTATAGTCTCTGACGTGACTCCTGGCTATCCAATGGGCCGTTCACTGTGTGTCAACATGGTTTAAAGAAGTTAGGAGTGAGCTGGGATGTTGGAAGTCGCACCTTCTCAATCTCGCCTCTCGCCTGAGGCCTGGTGACCCTTAGGTTAAAAGCACCACCAGTCATCCATCTCTCATAAGACAGCATCCTATAATCTTCTGGAATTCTCCTTTACCTAAGGCTATTCTTAGTTCACTCTAACAGTGAGGATAAACTATGTTACAAGACTGACAGCCTTTGATTTGCTTTAGGAGCGTAATCGGATGATACAGTGAATGCTCCACTGACTTTCAATGACGGATTTGTGGACCCTATAAGAAAAAAAATATTAGACTGAAATGATACAGGAAATTAACAGTCTCGTGTGAAATTGCAAGCATGTGAAGAATGTTGGACAAAACAAAAGAACTTCTAACTCTAACTAGCCTGGCCCAAAAAAAAGTGATAGGTGAAAGTGAGGACTGCAGATGCTGGAGATTAGAGTGGAGAGCGTGGTGCTGGAAAAGCGCGACAGGTCAGGCAAGATTCTTCTGCTCCTCCGATGCTGCCTGACCTGTTGTGCTTTTCCAGCACCAATTCTTGACCCAAATAATAGTGGTGTCCAGAGAATGATATGGACCAGGCCAGACCCCCTCAAAATATATTAAAAATGTAGCTTAGACCCTAATACTGTCTTAATTCAAAGTTAACTGTGAGATGCTGTGTTACAAATGTAATTTGATTGGTGAAAATACTTGATAATAAGCAAACCACAATTTATTCAAACACTAAGTTAAAATACAACAAAAGAGAGAGAAACTTGGAATAACTGTACTGGAAAACTTAACAGAATAATAGATTATTTTACTACTAAACAGTAACAGTTCCAGTATAGCAACATCTCATAAACATCTCTGTGGCAAAAAGGCAAATTCAGAAAAACAGATTGTCTCATGTGTGATCCTATCAGCAAGAAACATCTACATGCAGCTGCTCCCCCAGAGAGAGAGAATGTGTAGCAGCTGGGAGAGATTCATTGGCTTCCAATCCTGCTGAGACCACAGTAATAAGAGCTGAAACCTAACCAAAAATCTTGGATCTGTCAGAGCTTGACCACACCCAGTCAGGCTGCTTCTATTGTTCCAACTTTAAAAACAAAACCAAGGTCTCACAAGTTGTTTATCTTCTCATAGATTTCTTGGTACCTGTTCCCAAATCTCTCTCCCTCTCTCTCTCTCAAAGGAACCAGGAAAGAAAACATACCTTTTAAAACCACAGCATCGCTACAAGAATTCAAATCCTTAAACTTTGCTCCCCACTGAGAAACAATGTGATTATGAAGAGCAATGTCTGCACCTTAAAAAGTTGTTTCCTCTGCCCTTAAAACATTTTTTAAATTAGTTGAATAAAAATTCCAATTTGTAGAAAGCTCCTGTGTAATCATGTCTCAGTCGGAGTGTTATGCTAATTGTTTTGGTATCTGCTGTTTATTATTTTATTATTAATTCATGTAACGCTTCCCATCTGATCCTCATGTGCTCAGCTGCAGAGAGTTCCTGCCTTTGGGCGAAAAATGCTTTTTGAAATCGCAAATGTGATCAATGTCACTGTCTGGAACGTCTTTTTCGCATTTGCTTCCAGCCACTTGGGGTCAACTTTAACAGCGTGTGTTGTGGCACTGTCCACTGTCCTTGCAGTTGGCAGAAGAGGCAAGCCCGTGGGCAATACCAATTTGGAAATAACTGGCTGGATGGGTGAAGACTGTAACATTGCTTTCATTCTGTGGAGTTGGTGCCAGGTGAATGTCAAATCTGATGTAGATCTGACAAAGGGGAACAGGTCCCTGTGCACGGCAGGTGCCACAGAGATCATAGCCATACTGTTTTTGAAACACAGTTATATTGTCTTTATAAGCAGGGGTGTAACTTGCCATCTCAATAATTTAATTTCCATTTAATAATGGATGGACTATCACGTGGGATGTGCCTTTACAGCCCTCATGCATCCCTTAAGCATTAGCCAAAGTCATTGGAAACACTGTCACCTGGGTTTAGAAGCACTAATCTCATGCTGAAATATGGAAAATAGCAGCAGGAGTTGTCCATTTGGCCCTTTGAGCTCAATTCAATGCAATCATGACGGCTCAGTACCCTGCTCCCCCTTTATCTCTATGATCCCTTTCATTTTCAGAGCTATAACTCTTCCTGGAAAATGTTTAATGTCTTGGGTTCATCTGCTTTCTGTGACAGACAATTCCACAGGCTCACTGTTCCCTGAAGAAATGTTTTTCCTCATAGAATCCCTCTCGTGTGGAAAGAGGCCATTTGGTCCATCAGGTTCACGCCAACCCTCTAAAGAGAAGCCCACCCTGACCCAGGCCCCCATAACTCTACATTTTCCATGGCTAACACACCTAGCCAAGACATCGCTGGATATTATGGGCAATTTAGCATGTCTAATCCACCTGACCTGTGTATCTTTGGACTGTGAGAGGAAACCAGAGCACCCAGGGAAACCCACACAGACACAGGGAGAACGTACACACTCCACACAGACAGTCGCTTGAGGCTGGTTTCGAACCCGGATCCCTGGTGCTGTGAGGCAGCAGTACTAACCACTGAGCCATTGTGTCCCTCTGAGCACTAAATGCCCTACACTGTATAATTAGATTGTGACCCCTGACTCTGAACTCGCTGGTCATAGGGAACATCCTTCCAGATCTTGTTGGAATTTTATAGATTTCTATGAGATTCGTCTAAATTACAATGAGTATAGTCCTAACTGATCCGATTTCTCTTCATTTTGTGGGCCATCTCAGGAATCAGTCTTTGTTGCACTTCCTCCATAGCCAGAACATTCATCCTCAGGCAAGGAGACCAAAACTGAACACGACTTACTTCAGAATTTGAATGCAGAATTGAGGCTAACCCTTCACCCGGTACTGAGGGAGCACTGCCTTTTTGAAGAGGCTTGCCAATAATGTCAATAACAAACCAATGCCAATCCTGTCTCCTCAAATGGATTTAAAAGATTTCCATTCCATTTGAGGAAGAGTTTGCTGGTGGGCAAACTGAAAATGCTGGAAAAAAAATCTTAGCAAATCAGACAGCAGGAGGGAGAGGTTCAAGAGGTTGTGTTTCAACTGGATCTTCCTATTGGGATGAAGAAAGTGACCTCTTCAAGTTGGGACATTCCTGGAAGAAAAGTGTCCAAAACCAAAATGGAAGTTGTAGGGAATTGAAAATTGTTCTGTACATTTTGTCCACTTGAGGTTACCATGCGTACAGGTTCCAGCAGCGGACGTCCATTGGGAAGAAATAATTAAGGATTCCGATTGAAGTTATAATTCGAACCGAGCATGGCAGCCTATTGCATTGTTTCTGACCCAAGAATTTGATGAAACGTCATGGCTGCTGGAAACCTGACCTTCATACATAATGCAGTATTCCCTTGTTGCTGTTCTGGAGTGTCAGCCTAGATGTTGTCCTCAAAGCCTAGGGTGTTACTCCAACTTAAAACCTTTTAACTTAAATGCAAGTGTACTACCAACAGAGCTATAACTGACACTACACTCTAGTGCTGTACTGAAGGAACGCTGCAGTTTTTTGGGGGTGCCGTCATTCAGATGAGACCATAAAGCAAGTTAAGACCATAAGACCATAAGACATAGGAGTCGAAGTAAGGCCATATGGCCCATCGAGTTCACTCCGCCATTCAATCATGGCTGATGGGCATTTCAACTCCACTTACCCACATTCTCCCCTTAGCCCTTAATTCCTCGTGACATCAAGAATCAAGTTCATCAAGTTTAATGCTGCATTGGCCGCAAGTTGTTTTGGAACATTTAGATGTACATGGTGCTATATAAATGCAGATTCTTCTTTGCTGTTTAATTTCACAGCATTTGAGATTAGAATATGCAATAATTGTTGGATTTGATCTGAAATAATTCTCATTAAATGGTGAACAATGAAAGAACTGACAGACAAAGTAGTTAATCACAAGTCTTCCTCGTATGGTTAAATGAATTGGACATTGTTTTCCTCTTCAGGCTAATGGTTAAACATTTATTTTACAGTTGATAAAAGAAGGAAAATCAATGTGTTCTAGTGTAATTCTCAGACTTTGAATTCTGCTGTCAATATGAATCCTCCTGTTTTCGATCAATCTCCAACAAACAGACGCGGGTGGTAATGCAACAGCTGATGCTCAGAGTATCTGTGAGCTCCCTCTGACAGACAGACCCTGCGTTTCCTGGCTGATTAAAGACACCCAGAGCGAGCACTCCCACAAAAATCCTCAGCTCTCAAAGGGGTGACTTATTTATAACTCAGGCTTAATCTTGAAGTGCACAATCCCCTGCTGAATCCAGGATCGATGAGTGTGAGGTCCTGATTTCTGCAAGTGATGTTTTGAGTTTTTCTTTCTACAAAAGACTTAAACAGCAACATTTATTCATCATCTCTAATGTCGTCAAGGGGCTTTACAGAAATATTATCAAAATAAATTGGACCTGAGCCACGGATGAAAATATTAGACCACCCAACCAAAAACTTGGGTATAAAGCTGACATTCAACATTGTCTCAAATGAAGACAAGGGAGAGAGATGGAGAGATTTAAGCATAAAGCTTGTTATTCAAATATATTACGTTTCTGTTCAAACAATAAAGAACAATCATTTGAAGACTGAATTAATGCCTCCTTTTAAAAGATCCATGTTAATGCAGCTTTAAACGTACAGTCAGACGTGAAGCTAAATCTATCTGCGTGCATTCACCTTGACTGAAATACAATAAAATCAAATTCAGATAGGGAACAACAATTTGTACATCATAAGAAGATTGGCTGACTGGCTTCATTATTGTAGGAGAAAGACGAACGATGAAAAGCTTCAATCAAGCTTTAGCAATGCTTAACCTATGTATGAGATTAGCTAGCCTCTCAAAATCTGTTACTGTACACCTGAGCAGTTAGCAACCTAATGAAATATAATTATGAATGCGCCTTTAATTTCACAATTGCTACACATTCATATATAACAGATCCTAGTCAGGATCGCAATTCAACAAATGGGGGAAGACAGAAATAACTGATAGTAAAATAAGAACAAGGAAATCTTGGAGTGCAGGTTCATAGCTCCTTGAAAGTAGAGTTGCAGGTAAATAGGAGAGTGAAGAAGGCTTTTGGTATGCTTTCCTTTGTTGGTCAGAGCATTGAGTACAGGAGTTGGGAGGTCATGTTGTGGCTATACAGGACGTTGGTTAGGCCACTTTTGGAATATTGCGTGCAATGCTGGTCTCCTTCCTATTGGAAGGACGTTGTTAAACTTGAAAGAGTTCAGAAAAGATTTACAAGGATGTTGCCAGGGTTGGAAATACACAGTCTTCCAAGCTAGACAAAGTTCTGACAGAATCATAGTCAGAGATGTACAGCATAGAAACAGAATATTCAGTCCAATCTGTCCATGCAGACAAGATATCCCAACCCAATCTAGTCCCACCTGCCAGCACCCGGCTCATATCCTCCAAACCCTAGTCATGTCGCCATCCAGGTGCCTTTTAAATGTTGTAATTGTACCAGCCTCCACCACTTCCTCTGGCAGCTCATTCCACACATGCACCACCCTCTGTGTGAAAAAGTTGCCCCTCGGATCTCTTTTATATCTTTCCCCTCTCACCCTAAACCTGTACCCTCTAGTTGTGGACTCACCCACACCAGAGAAAAGATCTTGTCTATTTATCCTAACAATGCCCGTCATGATTTTATAAACCTCTATAAGGTCACCCCTCAATCTCTTATGCTCCAGGTAAAATAGCCCCAGCCTAATATGTCTCTCCGGCCTCTCCCTATGGCTCAAACCCTCCACCCTGGCTTATTGGTTTAATTTCTTAATTTGGGATCTCGGTGTGTACAAATTGCAGATTATGTTTCTGACAATGACATATCAAACTTGCTTTCTGTAGGATTTAGAAGGTTAAGGGTGATCTGATCAAAGTCTTCAAAACATTAGCAGGAAAAGACAAGGTAGCTGATAATAAACTATAATAAAAAAAAACACGAGTTAGGGTTTCCAGAACTGGGAGTATAGTCAGAGAATTAAGGCCAGGCAGTTCAGGAGAGAGATTAGGAAGTATTTCTACACACAAAGGTTAGGAAGTGTTTGGAACTCTCTTCTGCTGATGGCTGTGGGTGATACATCAGCTGCTCCTTTCATATCTGAGGCAGATAAATGTTTTTTCAGCAAAGATATTAAAGGATACAGACCAAAGGCAGGTACAGTATATGGAGATCAGCTACAGGTCAGCCATGATCACACTGAATGGAAAAACAGACTAGAGGGGCTGAATGGCCTATTCCTGTTCCTAGGAGAAAGTGAGGACTGCAGATGCTGGAGGATCAGAATCGAAAAGTGTGGCACTGGAAAAGCACAGCAGGTCAGGCAGCATCTGAGGAGCAGGAGACATAAGCCCTTCATCCTACATTCCTCTGCCTGTTTGGCTGTAAAGTGGTTTGGGGAATCCTGTGGTTGTTTAAGGTCCTACATAAATGCAAGTTTGTTTTTCTCTTTCATTGTCAGCATGGTGGATTCGGACATTAATCTTTTTCATAGTTAGACCCCAAAACTCTTGCCCTTCTCAGTTCAAATTATCACAGTTTTGTTCTTTCAGAGGGCAACTGTGATACCATTGCAATTTTGCAAAATTGTGAAAAATAGGCAAATTCTGAGCAGGTTGGCATCTCTGCTTAAGGGAGGAATAAAAAATATCTTCCATGAACCTGGCAAGCTTTGTTGATCAGGAAATTTGTTAAAAATATTTTTTTAAGAAAGGTTTTGTTTTGGTTGCAAATTGAGTTGGACACCTCAAGGACTTTAGCAGGTGTTTCTGATGCAGAATGTTAATAAGCAATTAATCACTTGTCTACCGTGTTATCGTTCTTTTGTATTGCAACTTAAATCACAATGAATTGACTGCAATTTCTGCAGCTTGTTTGAAACAGAATATAACCCATTTAATTCTGGTGCAAAGGAGAGGGGAATCCATGGGGGCCAATTTCTCACAGTATCCAATTATCGTAGTCTAGACTGCCTAGTTAACAAACAAAAGCATGTGCTGGGGAGTCACAGTGATCAGAGACTGAATGCTGTGTTCTTGACAGAAGATACCAGCTTTGTGTTCCATGAAATTACTCCCACTCTCCCAGATCAAGGCCTCAATTCTAATGATCTGAAGCATCCTATCTGAATGCATCGTGACTTGGTATGGCAACTGCTCTGCCCCAGGGCTTTAAGAAACTGCAGAGGATTGTGAACACAGCCCAGTCCATCACACAAAGCAACTTTCCATCCTTTGAGTCCATCTGTATTTCCCACTGCCTAACATCATCAAACACCCCTTCCATCCCAGTTATAATCTCTTCCAATCTCGTCTGTTGGGAAGAAGATATAAAAGCTTAAAAACATGCACCAACAGATTCAAGAACAGCTTCTTCCCTGCTGCAAGTGGACTTCTGAATGGACCAATCAAATTTTAAATTTAATGTTGATGGATCTCTTTATGCACTTTCATTATATTCCTTAGTCTGTTCTCTGACCCTAATGCACTCTGTATGGTAAGATCTGCCTATACTGCATGCTAAACAAAACTTTTCACTGTACCTAGGTACATGTAACAATAATGAATCAACTGTTTTAAAAATCTGTTAAAAAGTAAGGACAGGAGGAGGCCATTTGTCCCCTCGAGCCTGCTCCACCATTAAATATGATCATGGCTGATCCAACATTCCTCACATCCACATTCCCACCCATCCTACATCACCCACCCATCCTATATCAAGAATCTATCTGTCTCAACCTTACATATTGACAAGGCATTGGTTAGGCCACTGTTGGAATATTGCATGCAATTCTGGTCTCCTTCCTATCGGAAAGATGTTGTGAAACGTGAAAGGGTTCAGAAAAGAGTTACAAGGATGTTGCCAGAGTTCGAGGATTTGAGCTATAGGGAGAGGCTGAACAGGCTGGGGCTGTTTTACCTGGAGCGTTGGAGGCTGAGGGGTGACCTTATGGAGGTTTACAAAATCATGAGGGGCATGGATAGGATAAATAGACAAAGTCTTTTCCCTGGGGTGGGGGAGTCCAGAACTAGAGGGAATAGGTATAGGGTGAGAGGGGAAAGGTGCTGGCAGGTGGGACTAGATTGGGTTGGGATATCTGGTCGGTATGGACAGGTTGGACTGAAGGGTCTGTTTCTGTGCTGTACATCTCCATGACTCTAAGACTCTATGACGCTGCCCGCACAGCTCTATGTGGCATTGGCTTCCAAGTACTCACAATTCTCTGAGAGTCAAAACTCCTCCTCATCTCAGTCTTGAATTGGTGCCCCTTTATTCTGGGCTATGCCCTATAGTCCTAGACTCTCTCCTGAGGGGAAACATCCTTTCAGTGCTTACCCTTTAGAATCCGATATGTTTCAATGAGATCATCTCTCATTCTTCTAAACTCCAGTGAGCAGAATCCCGACCGGTTTAGCTTTTACACATAAGGGCAATCCCTCCAGAACAGGGATCATCCTAGTGAACCTTCGCCAAACTGATCCCGATGAAATCCTACCTTTTGTTAATTAAGAGGACCGTAACTGCTCACAGTGCGATGGGACAGGTTACTGCATTGCTGTGATACCCTTTAGAAACTCTTTGGACCCTGTAATTCACAGATATGATTGTAGCTCTCTGAGTTTGTGTGACTTTGATCTGAGCTTGAATGACAGGATTCAGGCGTCTGGTCACACATCGGCCATGGTTGGGTCTACAAGTGTGCCAATGCAGCTGGCATGTTGGGAAAGAGTGTGCTCAATGCACAAAGCCTTGTGCTAGACTCCTCCTTGCTGCTTGACATTGAACACAATCTTTCCGATAGGCTATTGCAATGGTTATATATTGTAATGATGCTGCTCCTTTAAAAGGGTTATGCTGTCCTTGGCTTTTTTTTTCAGAGAGGTCATAAAAGCAACGATTCCTGATGAAGGGCTTTTGCCCGAAACGTCGATGTTCCTGCTCCTCGGACGCTGCCTGACCTGATGTGCTTTTCTAACCTTCAACTAAAGATGGTGCATTATTTTCCCTCTTTACTCATGCTGAGTGAATGCAGGCCATTCAGCCCACCAAATCCACGCTAACCCTCCAAAGACCATCGCACACTTCCACCCCCAACCCTACTCTAACATGTCCCATGGCTAACCAATTAGCCTGCACATCCCTGGACACTGTAAGCAGTTTCCCATGGTCAATCCACCTGCATGTCTTTAGATTATGGGAAGAAACCTGAACACCCGGACTAAACCCACACAGACACGGGGAGAACATGCAAAGTCCTCACAGACAGTCGCCCAAGGATGGAATCGAACCTGGATCTCTGGTGTTGTGAGGCATAAGTGCTAACCACTGACCTACCACACCATGCTTTTTCACCGCATCTGTGTGTTGTTGGCAAAGTCAATATACGATGGCTGTCTCTAACTGCTCGTGGACTGAAAGATATATGACGCTATTTCAGAGGGCAGTTAAGAGCCATCTTAAGAACCACATTTCTGTGGGTCTAGAGTCACTTGTGGGCCAGACTGGGTAAGGACAGCAGATTTTCTTCCCTGAAAAACATTAGTGGACCTGATGGGTTTTTCCAACAATCAATGATTCCAGCAGGACTGGAGAGATTAGATGCAGGGAGGACATTCCTGATACATGGAAGTCAAGAACCAGGGGCCACAGTTGAAGGAAATGGGGTAGGCCATTTAGGATTAAGATGAGGAGAAATGTCTTCACCCACAGAGTGGTGAGCCTGTGGAATTCTCTACCACAGAGAATGGGCGAGGCCAAAACATTGAATGTTCTCAAGAATAAGATAGAGGGCTGAAGGGACAAAGCAGGAACAGAGACTGAGTTGGATCATCAACCATTGAATGTCATAGCACATTCATAGGACTAAATGAACTTCTCCACAACCTATCCTTAAAGTTCCCCCAAAGGTGAATGGCTGGCTAGGCTATTTAAGAGTCAAGTCAATTGCTATAGATCTCAGTCACTTAGAGGCCAGATCAGGTAAGAAGAGCAGATTTCCTTCCCTAAAAGACTTTAAGGAAGCTGTTAGATAACAATGAACAGTGGTTGCTATGTTCACCTCCTAGCCTTATTGGCTAGATTTATTTCAAACTCCACTGTGGCAGGACTTGAACCTGTGTCCTCAGAGTAGTAGCCTTGGCTCCAGGATTGCCACTGTGCCAGCATCTCCTATTTTAACAATATGGCTTGTTAGATCCTTTATCCTACCTGCCACTCACAAAAGGAAAGCTCCTCCCTATCTACCATTCAGGAAAATGGCCAAGAGTGGGATAAAGTCAGGAAAATGGCATGCGTCTGTCAACAACACAAGCTTCCACTGTCTTCCACCTCCGTGTGGGCCCCACTGGGAGTTAGAACTTCAGACGCTAGCACGGCGCCTCCCGAGCATGTTCCCACCATGACCCCATCTCAAGGCCGAAATACTGTTGCGAGCTCTCAGTGAGAGACGGGGGAGGAGGAGGCAACCTATTCCAGCCTGGGGCAAGCGAGGCCTGTCCTTGATTCCTGGGAGATTGTAAATCTACAACTGATGAGCTCACTTGAGGTCCTGAACCCCACTTTGGGAAGCCCTGCTCTAATGTCATTTGTTTGCAGTTATAACTAAATTCTATCATTCCCTTAAAACAGGTGCAAGAATATCTTTCCAACTCATATAAGGAGCTGCACTGTGCATAGTTCTTTCATCAAGTCTGGGTGTGAAAGCTGTAAATGACTTTGGATTAGCTATTGCTTTAATACTCAAAACTGATTACTGCCTGAGTGCTGTTTTATTCTGGCCTTATCAGTGGAATGTCTCCTGTGGAGTAATTATGGGCCATCTCTGCCTCAGGCCAGTTGTCATACTCAACCGAGCAGTCCGTGCACTGTCAGAGGAACAAGCTTTTTACCTTATTAGGGAGAGGAGCGATTCTGAGCATGCAGCGATCTGTGTTCACTAGTGGGAATGCCCAAATGTTGCTGGTGTTGATTAGTGTCTCTGACAGTGTCGAGACATCTTTGTGCTCCCAAGAGAGTGATCCTTGATTGACCTCTGCTTTGGTTAGGCCACTTTTGGAATGTTGTGTGCAATTCTGGTCTCCCTCCCGTTGGAAGGATGGTATGAAACTTGAAAGGATTCGGAAAAGATTGACAAGGATGTTGGAGGGTTTGAGCTATAGGGAGAGGCTGAATAAATGTATTCCCTGGAGCGCGGAGGCTGAGGGGCGACTTTATAGAGGTTTATAAAATCATAAGGGGCATGGATTGGGTCTTTTCCCTCAGATGAGGGAGTCTAGAACTAGATGGCATAGATTTAGGGTGAGAGGCAACATTTTTCACGTGGAGGGCAGAGATGCATGTATGGAATGAGCTGCCAGAGGACGTGGTGGAGGTTGGTACAATTATAGCATTTAAAAGGCAGCTGGATGGGTATATGAATAGGGGGTTTGGAGGGATATGAGCCAAATGCTGGTAAATGGGACTAGAATAGGTTAGGATATCTGATCAGTATGGACAAGTTGGACTGAAGGGTCTGCTTCCGTGCCGCATATCTCCATGATTTTAGGACTCTATGACCTCCTCTAATCCTCTGATTTCCTTTAAGATAAATACCCCTTCAGGTAAGGAGGAGGTAGAGTTTCCGCTTTAGGCTCAAATAATATATTCTTGTTTGGAGAGGACTGTTTCTAATGAGGCCATTCACTCAGTCGGCTGGATGGTTGGCTTGCAATACAGAGTGATGCCAACAGCGTGAGTTCAATTCCTGCATCATCTGAGATCACCAAGAAGGACTCTCCTGCTCAACCTCTCCCCTCACCTGAGGCATGCTGACCTTTAGGTTAAACCAACACCAATTGTCTCTCTCTAATGAGAGGGCACTCCTATCGTCTGGTAAGACTAGAGTGACTTTACAGAGAATTTACAGTACAGACAGAGGCCATTCAACCCATCATATGTATACCGGCTACAAAAGAGCTACCCAACTAGTCTCATTCTCCAACCCTATTTCCATAACCCTCTAACTTCATCACTTTCAAATATGCATCCAGCTCTCTTTTGAAGCCTCCAATGGAACCTGCCCCCATCACTCTCCCAGGCAGCATCTTCCAAACCCTAACAAAACTCTGAGGAAAGTACTTTTACGAGTTACACTTTAGTGGATGCTGAATATGTCATGAGCCGTCATTTCAAAAACCTTGAAACATTGGCTTTTAAGAAATAATTATATGTTGATGTATTTAAGAGGAAGTCAAATTTCATTGACATGCTCTTATTACGTAAAATTTTATTATAATCAGAGTGCCAATCCATCACCTATGAGGAATGCAATTGAAGATAATTTTTAAAAACTAAACAAAAATATTTTGATGCAGTTAGTCAGATCCTTAGTAAATTAAAAAGAAAGAGTATATTGAATTTAAACTGTACCTATCCCTCTTAAAAGAAAGCCTAATGTTTGAAGTCTATTAAATGCTGTCAATGAGTGCAATTGTGTTCAATTCAATTGGGCAGGGTGGCAGATCCTATGTTTCCAATAATGTATTTGACAAGTAAAGGCTTAGTTGAAATATCAGTTAATTTATTCAGATTCCTAGTGCAGTTCTATGCAAAAATGGCCTATGTTCCACATTAACATTCTCTCAATCCACTTCATTGAACTCTGACACCATAACCTTCTCCCTCAGACATTAATTTAGTTTTCCATCAAAAGCAGTTGCATTGTTCACCTCACCAATGGGGCTAATGTAGAATTAGAGTAATTTTGTCGGTGTAGACCTAACGGGACAAAGAGTTGTTTCTGTACTCTATCATTCAATCCACTCTACGCTACAGTGTGAAGAGGCTTCTTTTAAATTGTTTGAGTTGCCGAAGGCTCAGACCCCCAGCAAGAACACTTTTTCCAGTTGCTAAATGTGGCTCTCGGAAGTGTTTAACCTGAGGGAATTAATCCTGAAGTGGAGTCTGATGAAATGCTCACTCAATGTTTGAGGGCCAAAAAGGAACCAGCCACATTCTATCAAGTCAGAAGTCACGTGACACCAGGTTATAGTCCAACAGGTTTATTTGAATCACAAGCTTTCAGACCGCTGCTCCTTCATCAGGTCACTTTGCTGTGTGACTTCTGACTTTATCCACCCCAGTCCAACATGGCACCTCCATATCATTCTATAAATGTCTGACACTTTATGAACCAGGCATGGTTTTATATTTTTTAAAAATCCCAAAAGGACTGAAGATGCTGGAAATCAGAAACAAAAGCAGAACTTGCTGGGAAAACTCAGCAGGTCTGACAGGATCTGTGGAATGGAAGCACAGTTAATGTTTCAGCTCCTTCATCATCACTGTCACCATTTAGTCTGTTAGCTCAGGTGTATTTAAATAAATACATAAGGAGAAAGGAATGTGGGTAATGTTGAAGACTGACTTATTTCTCAAAGCTGTTCATCTTGCACCCATCAGAACAATGGAAAGAGGAAGAACATTCTATACGGGACGAGACAAGAGTGCGGATTGGTTGGCAGTGGCTCCGGTTGTGGGTGGCATTGCCATGGAGAAGTGAATATGCCAGTGTGGTGAGAGGAAGAGGAACAGAAGCCATCTTGCATGGAGTATAAACACCACTATTGGACCAATTGGGCTGAATAGCCTGTTCCAGGCACATTTGGTGTGCTTTGATGATGGTCTTTGTGATAGTGCAGTTTCCTGGTGCCAAATACTCAGTTAGGAAATAGAATGGGATGCAGATTCTGAACGTAATTTCATACCTACCTCTCAGGCCCGTCACCAGAGAAGCTCAATGTCATGGAAGGAGCAAATTTGAGAAAGATTTGTCCTTGTTCCTGGTAAGTAATATGTCCCAGGCAAATGGTAAAAAGAAAAAGGTTGTGTACATTTGTATCTCACCTCTCTGGATATAATCTAAATACACCTCGCTATGAGTTTTAATGTTGGGAACATGCTAGCCTATCGTCTCACAGCAAGCTCCCATAAATAGCAGTGTGGTCAAGAGTGGCTTAGTGGTCAGCACTGCTGTCTCATGGTGCCAGGGATCCGGGTTTGATTCCAGCCTGTGTGGAGTTTGCACATTGTTGGTGTGGTCTTCTAACAAGTGATCAGGTTTCTTTCCAAGAGTCTACAGATGTGCAAGGTAGGCCATGGGAAATGAGAGTGAGGGAATGCTGGGTCCTGATGAAGAGCTTATGCTTGAAGTGTCAATTCTCTTGCTCCTCAGATGCTGCCCGACTGGCTGTGCTTTCCCAGCACCACACTGTTCGAATGCTGGGCTTGGGTAAGGTGCTCTCTGGGGGAACAGCGCAGCTATGATGGGCCGGATGGCCTCTTTCTATAGAATAGGGATTCTATGACGAGATGATTTGGTTAAATGATAAATATTGGCCATGGAATTTAACTCAGTCGTTGTAAAGTTAACTAAACAATACTACCTTTCCCATTCCTGGAAATGTGCTTTTTTCTCTTTTTATTCTTTCATTTCTTGTTTCCCAAATCTAAAACCCCTTGAGCTGAGTGGCTTGTTGAGCTATTACAGAGTTGCTGCAGGTCTGGAGTCACATGTAGGCCAGTTCAGACGAGGATGGGAGATTTTCTTCCTTGAAGACATTAGTGAACCTGATGGGCTTTTACAACAATTGACAATAATTGTCATACTCACCATTATTGCAGCTAACTTTATATTCTAGATTATTCTAATCACCCACTTCAAAAATGTTATTTCACACCACTGAAGCCACTGGGACTTGAACCTAATTTCCTTGCTCAGAGAAAGGGACATTACTTCTGGCACCTTAGGAGCTTCCTATATTCCAAACATTTTAAAAAATAGTTCATTGAATTGGTCAGTCTCACAATTCTCAAGTAACATCCTTTGTGTTCCAACTACCTCTCATTTACAAATATTTTCTTATCAACATGTTCAACCCCTTTCAATTCCATTTTGATTGAGCCCCTTCCCACTCTCCCTACCTGTCCATCGCCTTTGATGGTCTGCATTTCCCTTAACAAGGCCAGAAGTCACACACAACACCAGGTTGTGGTCCCACAAGGGTTGTTAAAATCACGAGCTTTCAGAGCACTGCTCCTTCATCAGGTCACTTCACCTTAATAAAGGATCAGCGCTCCAAAAGCTTGTGATTTCAAATAAACCTGGTGGACTATAACCTGGTGTCATGTGACCTCAGTCCAACACTGGCACCGCCACATCACGTTTACCTTAACAGGCTATGCATGCTCATTAACCAATCCGAAAACACAGGAGATTAGCTGGTGGGGGTTAATATATTGCAAAAATATCTTGTGTGATTTGGCGAAAGAAAAGTTATTGGAATCCCTAAAGCATGGAAGCAGGCCATTTGTATCACCGCGTCCACACTGATCCTCTGAAGAGTATCTCACACAGATCCACCTCATCCCTATAACCTCACATTTCCCATGGTTAACCCATGTAACCTGTACATTCCTGAGCAATATGGGGCAATTTAGCATGGCCGTTCCACTTAGCCTGCACATCTTTGGACTGTGGGACTAAAGCTCTACAGACATGGGGAGAATGTGCGAATTCCACACAGACTGTCACCTGAGGGTAGAATCGAACCAGTGTCCCTGGCACTGTGAAGTAGCAGTGCCAGCAACTGAGCCATCATGCCAGCTAGCTCAGTTGTGTGCAAAAGCTTCTGGATTTTAAAGTTTTACTACATACTTCCAGAGCAGGTGAGAATTGAATCCAGCTTCCAGGGTCAGAGATAAAGACACTGCCATTACAGCTCTTTATGTTCCACATTTGTTGTTTAAATATTGAATCCCTTGACTACCATGATGGAGTTTGAACCACATGTGAGGATGTTAATATACGCCTATTATTTTCAAGTTAAGTGACATTACCACTACACCATGATGTCTTCCAAATGTTGAGGGCAAAATTGGACAAAAATT
Organism: Hemiscyllium ocellatum; assembly: GCF_020745735.1. Lineage (NCBI taxonomy): Eukaryota > Metazoa > Chordata > Chondrichthyes > Orectolobiformes > Hemiscylliidae > Hemiscyllium > Hemiscyllium ocellatum. Next base: position 24,818,607 of record NC_083442.1, on the reverse strand, counting down.
GGGCTATTATGGGCCCAGATTTTCAAAGTGTGCTCAGTAACCTAAACTCAGGATAAATTCCATATCCTGACCTCAGGCTCAGTGACACTATTCTTGCTTTGCTGTTCTTCAATGGAAATATCCTAATTGGGCAAAGGGCACATGGTGTCCAATTAAACAGACAGCAGCAGCCTTATTGGAAGGAACAGCTGGTTCACAGCTGGAGCACAGAGAAAACTGCTCATGCAAAACGAGCTCAGGTATAGTTCTGGACCCGGTGCTCATTAACTCATAGAGATAACCAACTCACCACAAAAAAAAATTAAGACTGAGGAAAACAACTAAAAGCTGGAAATCACAGACCCAGATGAGTTTTTTTTGACAATGACATCATGGTTATTGTTAGAGTTTTAATTTCAGATTTCGCATTGAAATTAAGTTCAACTTTCTGCGATTGTGGGATATCTAACCTGGGACCCGAGGTCATTGGGTTATTATCTTTAGGTTATTGCCTCTTCCTATTGCTCTAACTTGGAGGAGCAACCTATAGCAAGAATAACTGATCCATGTATACTCTCATTAGTCATAGAGATGTACAACACAGAAACAGACCCTTCAGTCCACCTTATCCATGTTGACCAGATATTCTAAATTAGTCCCATTTGCCAGCATTTAGCCCAAATCCTATACCCTTCCCATTCATAGACCCATTCAGATGTCTTTTAAATGTTGTAACTGTACCAGCCTCCACCACTTCCTCTAGCAGCTCATTCCATCTACACACCACTCTCTGTGTGAAAAAGTTGCTCCTTACATTCCATTTAACTTTTTCCCCTCTCACCTTAAACCCATGCCCTTTAGTTTTGGGCTCCCCTACCCTGGGGACAAGACCTTGACTATTCACCCTATCTATGCCCTGCGTGATTTTTAAACTTCTATTAGGTCACCCCTCAGCCTCTGATGCTCCAGGGAAAACTGCCCCAGTCTATTCAGCCTCTCCCTCCAGTTCAAACCCTCCAACCCTGGCAACATCCATGTAAATCTTTTCTGAACCCTTTCAATTTTCATAACATCTTTCCTATAGCAGGGAGACCAGAATGTTCACAGTATTCCAAAAGTAACCTAAATAATGGCCTTTGCAACTGCAACATGACCCCCCCCCCCCAACCTCTGTGTTCAATTCATTGATTGATAAAGGTAAATATACCAACCACCTTCTTCACTATCCTGTCTACCTGATCATATGAATCCAGCTCCAAAAACTAATACAAATAAATGTATATCACTGACAGTGAACAGGAAGCAGGGTACTCTATATATTGGTTTTAGTGGCCTTTTCTCTCCCTTCTTTGGGTGTGAGTTGAATTTGTGTGACTGTCATTCTTACTTTTGACAAGAGGATTAGCAGGTTGTCTGTTTGCTTGTTGATGTTGGGTTTGTTTTCAGACGTTGCATCACTACGCTAGCTAACATCATCAGCGAGTCTCTCGGGAAGCGCCGGCATTCTGTCCCGCTTGCTATTTATGTGTCTTGGTCTGTTTTAGTGGGTGGTATCATTCCTGATTCTGGATCTGAGAGATTGGCAAATGGGGTCCAATCGATGAATTTATTGACGGAGTTCTAGTTTGAATGCCAGGCCTGTTGGAATTCCCGTGAGTGTCTTTGTTTGGCTGATCCCAGGATGGATATGTTGTCCCTGTCAAGCTGATGTCCCTCTGCGTCTGTGTGTATGGACACTAGTAATAGTTGGTCATAAGACCATAAGACATAGAGTGGAAGTAAGGCCATTTGGCCCATCGCGTCCACTCTGCCATTCAATCATGGTTGATGGGCATTTCAATGCCACTTACCCGCACTCTCCCCATATCCCTTAATTCCTTGCAAGATCAAGAATTTATCAATCTCTGCCTTGAAGACATATAATGTCCTGGCTTCCACTGCACTCTGCGGCAATGAATTCCACAGGCCCACCACTCTCTCTGGCTGAAGAAATGTCTCCTCATTTCCATTCTAAATTGACCCCCTCTAATTCTAAGGCTGTGCCCACAGGCTCTAGTCTCCTCGACTAACAGAAACAAATTCCCAGCGACCACCAGTGGCTAGTTGCTGCTCACATATTCCTGTTGGTTTGTCCAATGTAATGTTTGTTGCAGTGCTTGCAGGGTCTTTTGTATGTTACGTTTGTTCTGCTGGTTGTGGGTACGGGGTCCTTTAAATTGGTCAGGATTTGAATTCATCTGTCCAGAACAATCAACAGTGATGCTTCTTTGCAGTACTGAGGGATTCTGCCACATCTCAGCAATGCCATCTTCTTGACATGAGATTATGCTGAGGGCTTTCTGATGAATCCTATGACAAAATTTTGCAGAGTTATATAGTACTTACATGTGGTGTCTGGCCAATATTTAACCTTCAGTCATCAACTGAGATAATCGGATCACCATCATAGTGTGGTTTGCGGAAGTTTGCTGTGTGCAAATTGACTGCTGTCCTTCTTATACTGCACCAGCAACTAAAGTCGGAAAGAAATTTTCCTTTGCTGTGGTTGTGAACGATTCTATATAAATGCACGTCCTTCTTGAGTATATATATGACTGTCTCCTGGGTGCAGCTCCTGGTTTATTGCTGTCAGACTGCACATGTCCCTGTGTGGTAAATCAGAAGGCATTCATAGAGGAACAAGCTGAGTAATGAAGCCTGGATAATGGAGATGTGATTTGCTTTGAATAGTAATTTTTTTTTAACCAGCTGACATTAGTGGAAAGAGCTTGGAGCCTTCTCTCTATAAGAGTTACAGTTCACGCCTGATTGGAAAAGTAACAAGCTCATACATGTGCAGTAAACACCACCTTGATCTCCTCAGAACGGCTGAGTCTTTTGTTATTATTTTTGCTGATTGTTCAACAGAGTCTTCATTTTCTCAACCACTAGTTAGAGCGTTTGTTAACGACATCGAGCAATTGAATGGACTCATTCTTGAAATTTGCATTGCTCCCCATTTATAGCCGTGTATCAGAGCCAGGATTCTTCAAGGGTCTTTGCCTGTCACCAGCTGCCATCTGATTCAGCCCTGCTAGGTCAGCATGGGTCAGCAATGCACCTTCTGTTTTGATTCCAAGATAATCATCAAGTCTCCTGGCGCAGAAACATATTGTGAACTATCATAAGAACAGGAGGAGGCCATTCAGCCCCTCAAGGTGGTCTGTTTTTATTATTATTCATTTACAGGATATGGGTGTCTTTGGCCAGGTCAGCTTTTATTGCCTATCCTTGTCCAGAGGTAGTTAAGAGTCAGGAAAGAGTCCCTTCCTGATGAAGGGCTCCTACCTGAAACGTTGATTCTCCTCCTCCTTGGATGATGCCTGACCTGCTGTACTTTTCCAGCAGCACTCGAATCTTGACTCTAATCTCCAGCATCTGCAGTCCTCACCTTCTCCTAGTTAAGAGTCAACCTCATTGTTGTCAGTGTGGAGTCACATATAGGCCAGACCCAGTAAGGATGGCAGTTTCTTTTTTGTCAGGGACATTAGTGAACCAGATGGGTTTTTCTGCAACAAACAAATCATAGTCATCATCAGACTCGTTAATTCCAGATATTTATTAAATTCAAATTCTACCCTCTGGCATGGCAGAGATTTGAAGCCAGTTCCCGTGGAACATGGGTCTCTGGATTAATGGTGCAGTGATAATACCACTAGGCCATTTCTTCCCCATTATCACTTGGCCATCACCTCCTGCCATTCAAAAAGATCCTGGGTGTTCTGACCCAGGCTTCAACCTCTGCGGTCAACTCCATGAAACATCAAAAATCTATCACTTCCTCTTCAAATACTTCCAGTGATTTAACCTCCACAACTCTGTGGTATAGAGATTTCCAGCTGTTAACTCTCTTTTGGGAGAATAAATTCCATCACATCTCAAAACATTTTGGCTTATTGAACTGGTCTTTAATATGGCTCACCGTTGGGAAGAATAATGTTAAGAATCCGTGAAGTATTAGGACCATAATCAGATGCTAGAATTAAATATAAAGAGTGTAATGTTGCTGACTCTTCACTGTCGACTAGGCAATTAGGGACAGGCAATAAATGTTGGCCTAGCCAGTGACAGTCCCATCACGTGAAAACAAAACTGAAGACAAACTGAACAAATTGCAAGACTATACAGCATCATTAAAAATTAGAATTATAAAAAAGAGTGATTTAAGGGATAAAGTGGGATCTTTTGTTCAACTATATAATTAGGAGAACTTTACATTAGATTACTTACAGTGTGGAAACAGGCTCTTCGGCCCAACAAGTCCACACCGACCCGCTGAAGTGCAACCCACCCATACCCCTACATTTACCCCTTACCTAACACTACAGGCAATTTAGCATGGCCAATTCACCTGACCCGCACATCTTTGGACTGTGGGAGGAAATCGGAGCACCCGGAGGAAACCCACGCAGACACGGGGAGAATGTGCAAACTCCACACAGTCAGTCGCCTGAGGCGGGAATTGAACGCGGGTCTCTGGCGCTGTGAGGCAACTGTGCCACCGTGACGCCCACAAATGAATTTTTAGGGTGAGAGGAGACAGATTTAAAATAGACATGAGACTGGTTCGGAAATGATTTACAAGGATTTTGCCAGGGGTGGAGGATTTGAGCTACAGGGAGAGGCTGAACAGGATGGGGCTGTTTTGCCCGGAGTGTCGGAGGCTGTGGGGTGACCTTATAGAGGTTTATAAAATCATGAGGGGCATGGATAGGATAAATAGACAAGGTCTTTTCCTCAGAGGAGGGGAATACAAAACTAGATGGCTTAGGTTTAGGGTTAGAGGGGAAAGATTTAAAAGGGACCTGAGGGGCAGCATTTTCATGCAGAGGTGGTGCATGTATAGAATGGGCTGCCAGAGGAAGTGGAGAAGGCTCATACAAATGTAACATTTAAAAGGCATCGGGATGGGATCGTGAATAATAGGGATTTTGAGGGACTAGATTAATTTAGTATATCTGGTCGGCAAGGATGAGTTGGACTGAAGAGTTTGTTTCCTTGCTGTACATCTCTATGGTTCAGTGTGTCTATTATATTGTGATGATTGGGCGATGGTTTGATTGCATATTCAATGTACTTACGTGTGACTAAAAGAATTCGTGACACCGCGTCATTAGATCCAAATGAAAAGGTCTAAGGTAATTGGTTTAATCATTCTGCGAGGTAACAAATACGTTTCTCTTTTAATTCGGTAGAAGAATTATCCTTAAAGATGCAATTTTTAAGTGCAGGCTTTAATATGGTATGTGATAGGTAGAGAAGATGCTACCTTGTTGATATTGTTGGGAATCTCAAAACCAGATGGCTTAAGTATAAGGTAATTACTGATAAATTCAACAAGAATTTAACCAGTTGACGATAATCAATCAAACTGGCTCATTCATGCTTACCAGGAGCAAGACACATTCATACACAGAGACCTGTCATAGAGTCATACGGCATGGAAACAGACCCTACTATCCAACCAGTCCATGCTGACCATAATCCCAAACTAAGCTAGTCCCACCTGCTTGCTCCTGACCTTTCAAACCTTTCCTATTCATGTACTTACCCAAATGTTTTTCAAACGTTGTAATTGTACCCACATCCATCACTCCCTCAGGAAGTTCATTCCACACATGAACTACCTGTGTCCAAGCCTTATGTGCTTTTCGAAAGACTTGGGAATTTGATCAGCCTCCAGTTCTGTTTTGTATTTTTCCGTGACAACAACTTGGTCAATCAGAGTCGACTTGCCATCCAACCACATCCCTTTCCTCCTGCAGCATAGGAGGCTGCGATTGTTTGAAATCTTGATGTGGAGGTGCCGGTGTTGGACTGGGGTGGACAAAGTCAGAAGTCACACTACACCAGGTTATAGTCCAACGGGTTTCCTTGAAATCACAAACTTTCGGAACGCTGTTTGAAATCTGATGAGCGTAAGATGAAAAACTCCATCAAACCATCTCTCTCTCTGCAGCAATAAGGAAACGTCATTCTGACCGAAGCGATTAGAATGTGGAATTTCCATCACGTGGAATGGCAGAGGCAGCTTATATTTAAGGGAACATCAAACGAGTGCATAAAGGAGAAGGCAGGAGCAGAATATACTTAAAGCATTAGGTAGGATAAAGCAGGAAGGGGCTTGTGTGCAACATAAATACTGGAACCCGTATCTGTTCCTGTGCTGAAATTTTGATGCAGTTATATTAAACATAGTCCTCTTGGAAGTCTTTGCCTTTGCTACAATACAACTATTACAACATGAGGTTAATGGGGAAATAAACTCACAACTTCCCCTTTCACCACTACATCAACCTCCCAAAATAGCGCTTTCAGTGGTTAGCACTGCTGCCTTACAGCACCAGGGTCTCAGGTTCAATTCCAGCCTCGGGCGACTGTCTGTGTGGAGTTTGCACATTCTCTCAGTGTCTATGCGGGTTTCCTCCGGGTGCTCCGGTTTCCTCCCACAGTCCAAAGATGTGCAGGTTAGGTGAATTGGCCACGCTAAATTGCCTGTAGTGTTAGGTGCATGAGTCGGGGGTAAATGTAGGGGAATGGGTCTGGATGGGTTGTTCTTTGGAGGGTCGGTGTGGACTTGTTGGGCCGAAGGGCCTGTCTCCACAACTGTAGGGAAGCAATAATCAATAATCTTAGTCAAAAAAGAATAGCTGTGATGTGGAGACGCTGGCATAAGACTGGGGTGAAGAAAGTCACAAATCACACAACACCGTGGTATACTCCAACAGGTTAAATTTTAAACACAAGACTTCAGAGACTTGAAAGAAGGAGCCTCAGATAAAGGAGTGAGACTGTGAAAGCTTTTGTTTTCAAATAACCCTATAACATAGTGGCATGTGATGTTTGAAAAATGAATAGGGCACATTCTGCTCTGCCAAAAGGGTCTGACATGCGTCGGGGAAAATGCCACAGTGAGTGTGCATATAATATGTATTATAGGCAAAACTTTGGACCTCTTAGTAAAGAGAAGTTAAACAGAATGCTGCAACCAGTTTTTAGTTGCTAGTGAGCTGTCTGCAAGCATTTAACACAGCAAATTGGCAAAAGTATGACAGTAACAGGCAAGGAATGCTTTAGAATGGACCATGAATATGAATCTGCGAAACAGCAGAACTAAAAGCCATTTACTTATCCTGATGCATCTGTATTCTGGCCACGCATCTTTGAAATAGAATTCAAGGAAATGAATTAATGGTGAGTAAATAGACTTCACAGTAAATTCGGAGAACAGTGGAAGCAGGGAAAGATTTATTCCCGGAATTGGCTGAATAAGACAGCAAGCATACATAGTCATGCCTATGTTTGATTTTAAATTTAAAAATGCACATAGACATAATCCCTCACATGTTAAAATGCTTTCAGAACAGGTACATTCTTTGCTCAGATCACCAGTGTCTGTGTGTTTTTATTAAGCCAACATCTTTGTTCTAACAGTGTGCAGGGGCTCCTCATAGATTGTGTGACCACCCTGTTGCGATCCATTAAACTTAAAATATCAGCAGCACTTATCAGTAATCTTGTAGGTACCCAGTTGACAGGTTTTTCACTCCTTTTCAGACTGGCATTTCAGACATTCTGGGAAGATACTGGAAGGGTAAGCACGGCGATTTTGGAACAATATGCTCATAATGAAAACTCATTAAAAAGGGTAATTATTTCTATGCCTTCCTTAGCACAACTATAGAACACAGAACATTACAGCACAGTATGGCCCTTTGGCCCTCAATGTTGCACCGCCCAGTGAAACTAGTCTGAAGCCCATCTAACCTACACTATTCCATTTTCGTCCATATGCCTATCCAATGGTCACTTAAATGCCCATAACGTTGGCAAGTCTACAACTGTTGCAGGCAGCACATTCCATGCCTTATTGCTCTCTGAGTAAAGAAACTACCTCTGACCCCTCTCCAAATCTATTACCCCTCAATTTGAAGCTATGCCCCCTCGTGCTAGCCATCACCATCCGAGGAAAAAGGGACTCATTGTCCACCCGATCTAACCCTCCAATTATCTTATATGTCTCAAATAAATCAGCTCTCAACCTTCTTCTCTCTAATGAAAACAGCCTCAAGGCCCACAACCTTTCCTCATAAGATCTTCTCTCCATACCAGGTTACATCCTAGTAAATCTCCTCTGAACCATTTCCAAAACTCCCACATCCTTCCCATGCAATGACCGGAACTTCACACAATACGCCAAGTGCGGCCGCACCAGATTCTTGTACAGCTGCAGCATGACCTCATGGCTCTGAAACTCGATCCCTCTACTCATAAAAGCTAACACCCCTTATGCCTTCTTAACAGCCCTATCAACCTGGGTGGCAACTTTGAGGGATCTATGTACATCTATGTACATCTCTGCTCATCTACACTACCAAGAATCTTACTGTTCGCCCAATACTCTCCATTCCTGTTACTCACCTCACACTTTCCTGCATTAAAATCCATTTGCTACCTCTCAGCCCAGCTCTGCAGCATATTTATATACCTCTGTAACCTACAACATCCTTTGGCACTATCCACAACTCTACCAACCTTAGTGTTGTCCACAAATTTACTAACCCATCCTTTAAACCCACATCCGTGTCATTTATAAAAATGACAAAACAGATCCTTGCGGTACATCATTAGTTACTGAACTCCAGGCTGAACTTTTCCCATTAACCACCACCCTCTGTCTTCTTTCAGTTAGCCAATTTCTCTCGGATCCAAACCACTAAATCACCCTCAATCCTATTCCTCCGTATTTTGTGCAGTAGCATACCATGGAGAATCTTATCAAATGCTTTACTGAAATTCATATACACCACATCAACTGCTTTACCCTCATCCACATGTTTGGTCACCTTCTCAAAGAACTCAATAAGGTTTGTGAGGCATGGCCTACCCTCCTCAAAACCGTGTTGACTATCCCTATTCAACTTATGCCTATCGAGATAATCATAAATCCTATCTCTTCTAACCTTTTCCAACACTTTACCCTCAATTGATGTAAGACTCACTGGTCTATAATTACCAGGGTTATCTCTTCTCTCTTCCTTGAACAAGGGGACAACATTTGCTATCCTCCAGTCCTCTGGTACTATTCTTGTTGACAATGACAACATAAAAATCAAAGCCAAAGGCTCGGAAATCTCCTCCCTGGTTTCCCAAAGTATCCTAGGATAAATCTCATCTGGCCCAGGGGATTTATCTATTTCACACTTTCCAGAATTTCTAACACCTCCTCCTTGTGAACCTCATCTCATCTCATCTAATAGCCTGTTTCTCAGTATTCTCCTCGACAACATTATCTTTTTCCAGTGTGAATACTGATGAAAAATATTCATTTAGCACTTTCCCTAGCTCCTTTGACTCCACACACAACTTCCTACTGCCACCCAGATTGGCCCTAATCTTACTCTAATCATTCTTTTATCCCTTATATACCACAGAAGGCCTGAGGGTTTTCCCTGATCCTATCCACCAATGTTGTCTCATGTCCCCTCCTCACTCGGCTGAGCTCTCTCTTTAGGTCTTTCCTGGCTACCTTAAAACTCTCAATCATTCTAACTGAGCTTTCACATCTCATCCTAATGTAAGCCTTCTTCATTCTCTTGACAAGAAATTCAATTAACCTGGCCAAGTTCATTACCCCATACCATTCCTGAAGAAGGACTCATGCCCAAAACGTCGATTTTCCTGATCCTTGGATGCTGCCTGACCTGCTGTGCTTTTCCAGCAACACATTTTCAGCTCTGATCTTCAGCATCTGCAGTCCTCATTTTCTCCTAGAAGAAATTCACCTTCCTTAGTAAATCCATGGATCCTGCGCCCGACGAGTCCTCCCTATCTGATTTATCAAAGACACACAGTAGTTGTTCCTTGAATAAACTCCACATTTCTATTGTGCCCATTCCCTGCAGTTTCCTTCCCCACCCTATGCTTAGATTGTTTAGATTACTTACAGTGTGGAAACAGGCCCTTCGGCTCAACAAGTCCACACCGACCCGCCGAAGCGCAACCCACCCATACCCCTATATTTACCCCTTACCCAACACTACAGGCAATTTAGCATGGCCAATTCACCTGACCCGCACATCTTTGGAATGTGGGAGGAAACCGGAGCACCCAGAGGAAACCCACGCAGACACGGGGAGAATGTGCAAACTCCACACAGTCGCCTGAGTCAGGAATTGAACCGGGGTCTCAGGCACTGTGAGGCAGCAGTGCTAACCACTGTGCCACCGTGCCGCCCACATTCTAAATCTTGTCTAATCGCATCGTACTTGCCTTTCCCCAGCTGTAGCTTTGCCCTCCGTGTATAACTTTCCCTTCCTTTGCTAAAGTAAACATAACTGAATTGTGGTAACTATCACCAAAGTGCTCAGCTACCTCCAAAGCTAATACCTGGTCAGGTTCATTACCCAATACCAATTCTAATGTGGCCTTGCCCCTTGTTGGCCTGTCCACATACTGTGTCAGAAACTCCTCCTGCACACAATGGACAAAAACTGACCCATCTGAAGTACTTGAACTGTAGTATTTCCAGTCAATATTTAGGAGGTCGAAGTCCCCATAACAACTACCATGTTATTCTCATTCCTATTCAGAATTATCCTTCCTATCCTTTCCTCTACATCTCTGGAACTATTCGGAGGCCTATAGAAAACTTCCAACAGGGTAGCCTCTCCTTTCCTGTTTCTAATCTCAGCCCATACTACCTCAGTTGATGAGTCCTCAAATGTCCTTTCTCCACCGTAATACTGTCCTTAACTAACAATGCTATACCCCCACCTCTTTTACCATTTTCTCTGTTCTTACTGCAATACCTAAATCCTGGAACATGCAACAACCATTCCTCCACCTATGTCTCTGAAATGGCCACAATGTCGAAATCCCAGGTACCGACCCATGCTGCAAGTTCCCCCACCTTATTCCAGATGCTCCTGGCATTGAAATAGACACACTTCAAACCAACCTTTTGCTTGCCAGTACCCTCTTGCGACCCTGAAATCTTATTTTGGGCCTCCCTACTCTCAGCCTTCTCTATACTCAAACTACAGCTAGGTTCTCATTCCCCCTGCTGAGTTAGTTTAAACCCACCTGAAGAGTATTTACAAATTTTCCCCCCAAGATATTGGTACTCCTCTGGTTCAGGTGAAGGTCATCCTGTTTGTAGAGGTCCCACCTAGCTCAGAAAGAGCCGCAATTATCCAGGAATCCAAAACCCTCCCTCCTGCACCATCTCTGCAGCCACGTGTTCAACTCCTCTCTCTCCCTGTTCGTCACCCCACTAGCACGTGACATGAGCAACAAATCAGAGATAACAACTCTGTTTGTTCTAGCTCTAAGCTTCTACCCTAGCTCCCTGAATTTCTGCTTTAAGCCCCCATCTCTATTCCTCCCTATGTTGTTGGTGCCATGACTTGGGGCTACTCTCCCTCCCCAGCAAGTTTCCGAAAACGCGATCAGAGACATCACGAACCCTGGCAACTGGAGGCAACACACCAACCGTCCCTCCCATTCCCACAAAACCTCCTGTCTGTCCCCCTAACTATGGAATCCCTAATGACTTATGGTCTGCTCCTCTTCTCCCTTCCCTTCTGAGCAATGACAGAGACCTGTGCCCCATTGCTTACCACTAGTAAGTTGCCCAAGTATCCAAAATGGTATGCTTGTTGTTGAGGGGAATGGCCACAGGGGATTCCTGCACTGCCTGCCAATTCCCTTTTTGTCCTCTGACGGTAACCCATCTACGTTCTTTTACCTGAGGTGTGACTCTGTAACTCTTCTCAATAACCTCCTCCACATCCTGAATGATCTGTAGTCCATCCAGCTCCAGCTCCAGGTCCCTAACGTGGTTTTTGAGGACCTGGAGTTGGATGCACTACCCACAGATAGAGTCAGCAGGGACACTAGTGGTGAGACTTTGTGATACAGGTTCCCTGCAGTGTGGAAACAGGCCCTTTGGCCCAACAAGACCCTCCTCCCAACCCCTCCTCTGACTAATGCTCCTAACAACTAGGTACAATTCAGCATGGCCAATTCACCTGGCCTGCACATCTTTGGAATGTGGGAGGAAACCGGAGCACCTGGAGGAAACCCACGCAGACACGGGGAGGATGTGACAACTCCACACAGACAGTCGCCTGAGGCTGGAATCGAACCTGGGACCCTGGTGCTGAGAGGCAGCAGTGCTAACCACGAAGCCACCATGCTGCCCCATTTTCTTCAGGAGGAATATTCAACTGCTCTAACCTCCATTCCCACTATTCAAAATTCCCACCAAGATTACTGAAAACTAAAAGAGAGGGAAAAAAAACAGACTAGTCACCTTATCAATCCAGCGCAAGAGTTTTTTTTGGTTCGAGGAGGAGGATGGGTAGGAGACTCTACCTGAGTAACGTTTAAGGTAAAACAACCAACCATATATAAAGCTTTACTTACCCAGCAGTCCTGTGTCCGTTCTTGCTCAGCGTGCACTCTGCCTATACATGAGGTAAGTTTGTAAACTCTGCTCCTACCTTCCCATCGGGCCTCTGGTCCTCGCTGTCACTCCTCCCACTGCAACTGCAACTATCCCAGCAATCTCCTTGCCGATGTCCCATCTTGCACCGATGAGTCTGAGCTCATCGAAAACTCTGCTGCTCATATTCCAACCTGAACCAAGCCCCATTTTCCCTTTTGTTTACTGGTCGGCCCTTGTCCAGCGACACCTCAGTTTTAAAATTCTCATCCTTGTTTTGAAGTCCTTAATCTCTCCTATTTTTGTAATCTCTTCCAGCACCATTCAATGTATTTATGCTTCTCTAATACAAACGTCTTGTTGGGCCTTGATATTATTTTGCTCCTGTAAGGGTCCAGGCAGTTGATATTACAGACCTATATAAGCCTAGAATGATTTCCTTGTATTTCTCTGTCACTATCTCCACTTTTAAATGGAATAAGATCTACATCATTGATCAAGTTTCTGTCATTAGCCTATCCTAATATTTCTTTGGGGGTTTCATTGTCAAATTTGTTTCCTGTGAGCACTCTGGGACATGCTATGTGTTGGTAAGCTCTTGTTATTATTATTATTACTGTCTACAGTATGGAAGCAGCCCATTCAGCCCTCCAGGTCACACCACACCTCTGAAGAGCATCCCACCCAGACTCCTGTATCCTATCTCGATAACCCTGCATTTCCCATGGCAAAGCAACCTAGCTTGTACATCCCTGGACAGTGTGGGGTAATTTAGCATGACTAATCCACCCCAATCTGCACCTCTTTGGACCGTGGGAAGAAACTGGAGCAAACCCGCACAGACATGGGGAGAATGTTCAAACTCCACACCAGACATGGAGTCTGGAATCTAACCCAGTTCCTTGGCACTTTGCTGAACCACCATGCCACCCTATGACAAATGCTGGGAATGGATGTAGTTATAGATCGTGAGAATTGGAAGATAATTGTACCATCAACATCAATGTGAGCTCATGGACAAGAAACTGAAGAAACTGTGAGAAAGTTTCCACATTCCGCCATTTTAGTTTGACCTCTCGATCCAGAGGATTTTCCCTATTTTTCCATGTTTTCTAGAGCTGTGTGGTGCATGCATTTGTCTTATTATCGACCAGACCAACACCTCAAAACATATTAAGAAGGTAGCCTAGTCCATAACTTTTCCAAGGTAAGGGTAAGGTGTTGCATCTAGATGAAATTTGATTGGTCAAACTGCTTGACTTTAAGCAAAAGACATGTTATTTTTGCACTACAATTAAAATACAGACAAAATAAAAAAAGAAAAGCTTTAGCTTAACTGTAACTCTGTCAAAAATAATTAACAAAATAATACATATTAACTGCTACTAACTGTTCAAATATAGTAACACATCCTTGGCGAAGGCAAATTCAGTAAAACAGATTGCCTCGCATGCAATTCTAGCAGTAAGAAGAGAACCTTCAGCTTTTGTTGTAACAGAGAGAGAGAAATAAAAACTTCCACACCTAGCTTCAAGTCTCTAGCAACTGGAGAAAGGTTAAGCTAAAAATTGTGGTTCTATGGGAGTTTGACCCCACCCATTCAGGCTGCTTCTAGTGTTCCAACTTCAAAGAAAATTCCAAGGGCTCACAAGTTGTCTACATTATTGACCCTGAGCAGACCACTTGGTACCTCTGTCTCAACCTTTCTTCGTAAAAATAGGATAGAATACACCTCTTAAAGTCATAGTATTGTCATGGTCCTGCTTGTGTTGTTTGAAATTATGAGAAATAAAATTGACCAAGTTTAGTGATTGAATAAATCATTGACATGTTTGGTATAGTTTGTGGAGAGTGAGGCTTGATTTTCAGTGTATTCCTCCCACCAGGGTCATCGAGATTTTCGAATCAACATGATCGTAGATGTAATTACTCATGTCTGGAGCATTCGGGGCTTGAATTCCTCTTGGGGTACAAGAGTTCTCCCCACAGTCATAACACAGCTCTTGCAAATGCTTACATCTGCCGTAGAACATAACTTGCTCGGGGGCAGTGAGGACCTGCAGATGCTGGAAGGCAGAGTCTATACATGTGGAGCTGGAAAAAACACAGGAAGGTCAGCCAGCATCCGAGGAGCAGGAAAGTCAATGTTTCTGGCCGAAACCCCTCGTCAGGACTGAACCTGCTACTTGTGTCGCAGTTTTGCATGAAGAGACTTCATTTCAGTGCAAGTCTAAGTCAATTGGTAATGGTTTTCTCTGTGAAATGGGGGCCAATTTTAATCTGAGCGGCTGAGCTCCGCACCCAATGGACCGCTCCAGTGAATTTCCGACACGCTGAGGTTACCATAAAGCATTGCCCTTCTCAACTTCTACCCTCACCTGAGGCATGGTGACTCTCAGGTTAAGCCACCACCAGTCACCTCTCCTTAATGAGAGAACAATCCTGTGGTCTGCTAAGACCGTGGAGTTTTTGCTTGGTGAGGGCACAAGATTTAAAGTCGGAAAATGCTTTGAGCACTGTCTATTGTTAATCTTTCTTGCTTTGTTCAATTCAAAAATATTGCTCATCAAATTAATATCTGTTTTTCTAAAGAATGAAGCAATTGAAAATTTAAAATGCACAAAACACACTGAGGGTCAAAGTGACCTCAGTGGTGGGAAGACTTTGTTCTATTACCATGTATTGCAAGGTTTGTGAAGGTTTGCTTAAAGCAGCGTATGTGATGCAAAATGAATCCTCCAACAGCCAAATAGCAGACAGGAAGCAATACTGTCCTGATATTTCCATTTGCACTGATTTTATTCTGCAGTAATAATGTTTCAGATGAGATCTGCCTAAAACTGCAAGAAGACTGAGCTGAAAATGCGTGCATTCACTTTCTAACACCTTCATTACTTCAATTATTGAGAGAGGAACTCAAGACTGAGCAAATCGGATACCCTGTGGGACATATATTTTATCAGTTGATGCAGCCATCTATTTTCTCCTTGCGGTGTAATCAACACCTTATGAATAATCCCCATGCTAAAGTGAGGCTATTTACTGATTGAGTGGCTGAAAAACAACATAATATTGTTGTTTGGAAAGGCTCACTTGAGATCTGATTGCTCATACGCAAACTTGACTATAATACTTCCTTTGTCCACGCTATCAATATATGTTAGAAATAATTGAGGTTTCAGCACTGACCCCTGTGGCACTCTACTAGTTACAGGTTGGCATGTTGACATTGTCCCAACTCTGTCTTTCTATGAGTTAGCCAGTCCTCGTTCCGTATTGATATACAACCCCAATTCCTTGGTCACTTACCATGTTAAGTAGCCCAAAGTGTGATACTTTATCGAGCATCTTCTGGAATTCCAAATATACGACAGCAGTTACCCATTATCTATCATATTTGTTATCTTTTCAAAGAATTCTAATAAATTTGTCAGACATGCTTTTTCCCTTGTTGACTCTGTTGGATTGTCATATTTATTTCTAAATCCCCCATTCTCATTTCATTTATAATAGACATTTACAAGGATGTTGTTGGAACGAGAGGGTTTGGGTTATAGGGAGATGCTGAATAGGCTGGGGCTTTTTTCCCTGGAGCATTGGAAGCTGAGGGGTGACCTTATAGAGGTTTATAAAATAATGAGGGGCGTGGATAGAGTGAACAGCCAAGGTCTTTTCCCCAGTGTAGGGGAATCCAAAACTAGACAGCATAGGCTTAAGGTGAGAGGGGAAAGATTTGCAAAGGACCTGAGGGGCAACATTGTCACACAGAGCATGGTGCGTGTATGGAGCGTGTTGCCAGAGGAAGTGGGGAAGATGAGTACAATTACATCATTTAAAAGCTACCTGATTGGGGTAATTTGATTAGGAAGTATTTAGAGGGATAAGGGCTCAATGCTGGCAAATGGGATTAGGTCAGATTGGAATGTCTGGTTGGTATGGATGCATTGGACTGAAGGGTTTGTTACCGTGCTGTATGACTCTATCTCCCTCCCTTATTGAATAAAAGTATTATGTGAGCAGTTTTCTATTTCACTAGGACCTTTCCAGAATTTAAAGATTCTTGGATGATTTCTCCCTCTGCATCCACTCTTTTTAAAAACCTCGGATACAATCCAGTGGGCCTGAATGGAAACGAAACAGTGGAACAGGTGAATGAGACACACTAAACCAACTCAGCCTGTGTATCTAAAAATGGAGATCTGATTGGGGGGAGGGGGGAGATGCTGGGAGTTGGGGAGGTTGGGGACATGGTGGCTCATTGGCTAGCACTGCTATCTCACAGTGCCAGGGACTCATGTTCGATTCCAGCCTCGGGCAATTGTCGCGTTCAACCAGTGGCTGTGTGAGTTTCTTCCAGATGCTCTGGTTTCCTCCCACAGTCCACAAAGATGTGCGGGTCAGGGTAGATTGATTATCCGAAATTGCCCATGTAGTGTCCAGGGATGTGCAGGCCTGTTGAGTTAGCCATAGGAACCACAAGGCCACAGAGATAGGGATAGCATATGGGATGGGTCAGGGAGGGATGAGTGTGGACTCGATGGGCTGAAAGGCCTGTTTCCACATTGTAGGGATTTTATGATTCTGTACATTCTGTATCAAATCAAGGTCTTTTGTCTGTTCTTTCCCCTCTGGGGAAATTATCCCATCCCCACCTACTCCCCACCACTATAACCACCGTAATTAAACAGTTCAGGTAACCTCCAACAGTGGGCCTCAACAAGACCTTGAATGTTGTTCATTCTCTAGCTGTTGCTAGACAGCAGATGGCCTTGCTGTCACTCCCCTACTATCCCAACCCTGGGAAAATGGTCTGGGGGGTGAAATGGAGCTACAAAACTGGGAGGTGGAGATGTTGAGGGCGGGGGTGCAGGGGTGGTCACCAAATACTCCAACTGATCATTCCCACCCCCAATCGGGGTAGCTAAAAATCCTGCCCATTATCAAGTAAATGGAGGAAAGACTTGCATTGATGTAGTGACTATCAGGATATCACATCACAGCAGTTTGCAAACTTGAGTCATTGTTGCAATATACGAAAAGTGGCAGGACAGGATCCCACAGCTAGTAATACCATTGATGATCACATCATCTGCCTCTTTTCGTTGCTCTGTTATTGCACGGACACTGGAGAGAACTCCCTTACTCCACTTCATCAATAAAGTGCAACAGGACCTTTAAGCTTTGACCTCAGATGCAGCCTTATTTTTAACCCAAAACTACAACACCGTAGGCGATGCAGAACTGCACTGCGTCCCATCAAGCCAAACCTCTTTCTCTTTGAGCTATCGCTGACAGCAAATCTAAAATCCAGAAGAAAAATCCTCTCACAGACACACATTAAGAGATGAGGAGGAATTTTCTTCAGCCAGAGGGTGGTGAATCTGTGGAACTCATTGCCAGGCTGTGGAGGCCAAGTCATAGAATATTTAAGAAAGGGCTAGGCAGGTTCTTGATTAGTAAGGGGTTCAGGAGTTACAGAAGATTAGGGTTGAGAAATGTGTCAGCCAAATGGTAGAGCAGAATCATTGGGCCGAATAGCCTATACCTCATTGTCTATGGTCTCAAAGGATTTGATTTAGCAAATATTATTTTTGCATTGTTTTAAAACCTACAGAACACTTGTTCCATTATTCAATAATTTTTGATGTATGTTGGAATTCCTTAAGATTATGACAGATTCGGGATATCGGAAATCTCTTTCTATCGCATAGAGCACAAGGACCGGGCACTCAGATATAAGGCTTTGGGAAGAGATAGAGGGTAGGATGCGAGGAAATATATTTTATAATCAGCCAATGAGGGTGCTGGATGCAGAAATGGTCAATGGTTTCCAAAAGAGATTGGATTGTCATCAAACCTGCATTGCTTTGGAGATTGAGAAGAGATGTAACGATTGTAATGAGATCAGCCAGCTGGAAAAATATAATATGAGTTCTCTGATTGGGACTGTTAATCCGATCCAGTCACAGAGCCCTGGCTGACATGAAGGTGGTCGCACATTCTAATTTTTATTAAATTCCAAAAAAATACACTTTATTCATAACTTCATTGGTACTAAAACAGTTCTGCAGTATTGTTGTGTATCAAGGAAAGCAAAATTGGAATTTGACATTCCCTGCAGCTCCAACTATCAGAGGCATTTCTTGCTCATGCATAGTTGATTTGAGGCAGTGAGAGAGTCTGATAACCAAACAAACCCTCATTAAACTTCGGCAGAAAGACCTTAGACAGCAGCCTTCCCACACTGTGGCCTGGTCGCAGTTGCCCCAAGCTTTCATTTCATATTCTCATACTGAAACTTTAAGACATTTCACATACCACACTGTACATACACTAGCCTTTTACAACTTGAGATCAGTCAACACTTCAGGTCCTTTAGCTCAAAACTGACAATTTAAAATATAGTTATTTCTACACTGTGTAAGTTATAAAGATGGAAATTTAGATTCACCCCGTGGCAAGCTATTAAAACACTGTTCCTGGAGCAGTTATTCTGGAAAATATTCTCAGACTCCATCCATGAATAAATTATGTAAATAGCCTTTGGAAAGCAACGGACATAAATACATTGACACAAAGGGCTCTGATGAGAATTTTGAGCACATTGGAATGGTTTGAAATTGCCTGTTTCTTGTCTGGTTCATAAAGCATTATTTTTTAATATAAAAATCTCTCCTCCAATTAGTTGTCATTATTATAACCTTGGCTTGTATAAATGATATGATTATATCAAAGCATTTTACAATAAGAATACAATAAATGCAGCGAAAAGCTTTCATTTGTCATCAAGGTTCGGCGCCATTTTGAATAATTTAAGAACAAAAGGGAAAGAAAAAAGAAAGATATAGCTTAAAGCCTTGAGCCAGTTCGTCATCATCAACTAGGCCTATGCTGCCAGTCCTCGTTGACTGCCATCAACACCTGACCCAACCAAACAGTTGCCAATTCTCAGGCACCATCTTTTGCCACTGGGTTGATCCACCTTGACCACCACCTCACTGTCATCACCAACATCAGAGTCAGGTCTCTCTCGCTGTGGTCCCACCTTGTTGTGATGCTCTTCTGCCAACGCTTCGCCACCACCAGTGCTGGCTCCACCTCACGACGAATGACCCAATAATGTTGTATTTGTGTTTATAATCACCCTCCAGCTCACCACAGCCAAGAGAGAAAGGAACTGGGGAGACGCTGCTTCCAATTGTAGAAAATCAGTCAGTAAGGGAGATAGATTTGAGATATGATTATAGAATGATACCACCTAGGAAGAGGCCATGCAACCTGTCATGTGTGTGCCTTCTGTTGCATAGACCTTTCTAAATAAACGCAAATAATGGAGAGGAGTCCATCAAGCTTGCTCTGTACTGAAGTGACGTACATTTGTACACTGGGCCCAGTTCTTTGTGGACAGGAAGAACATTCACACCAAACCGTGCCTCTTCCAACTTAAAATAGATGACAACTATTCTGTGCTCCATTCTCTGGGCAAACACTTGACCAGTCAGTCAACCTGCCTAAGTTAGACAAAGCTTGACAGTATATTCTCGACCTCTTTAGGGTGAGGTGGGTATCACGGGGGATGGAGTGTTTTATTTTCTCCTCCAATTCTATTTTGATTTAGTCCCCTTCACCCTTGATTTCACATTGGCATTGCTTGCTCTGGGCTTTGCTTGTCTCTAGTTCCTTGGATACATGGGTGATTTTCTGGGTGGTGGAGTGGCAATAATTAGTGTTTTAACTGCATCTTACACAAGATGAATGCTGGAGTATCAGTACTACTACTAAAAAAAACACAAAGCTTGGCAGTTAACTGTCAGTCATCATCTAATGGGTATACTCTCCTCAGCAAAACCTCAATTAAAAATTCACTTCCAAACCCATCAGTACTTTCTTTTTGTACAGTACATATTTCCCTTTACATTGGCTTTTCTCGCAGATGGTCCTGATGAGTGCAAGATAATGACACAAAATTGGAGGTGTAGTGGACAGCAAGGAGGGTTACCTCAGATTACAACAGGATCTGGACCAGATGGGCCAATAGGCTGAGAAGTGGCAGATTGAGTTTAATTCAGATAAATGCGAGGTGCTGCTTTTTGGGAAAGCAAATCTTAGCAGGACTTATACACTTAATGGTAAGGTCCTAGGGAGTGTTGCTGAACAAGGAGACCTTGGGGATGCAGGTTCATAGCTCCTTGAAAGTGGAGTCACATGTAGATAGGATAGTGAAGAAGGCATTTGGAATGCTTTCCTTTATTTGTCAGAGTACAGAAATTGGGAGGTCATGTTGCAGCTGTACAGGACACTGGTTAGGCCACTGTTGGAATATTGCGTGCAATTCTGGTCTCCTTCCTATCGGAAGGATGTTGCGAAACTTGAAAGGGTTCAGAAAAGATTTACAAGGATGTTGTCAGGGTTGGAGGATCTGAGCTACAGGGAGTGGCTGAACAACTGGGGCTGCTTTTCCTGGAGCATTAGAGGCTAAGGAGTGACTTTATAGAGGTTTACAAAATTATGAGGGGCATGGATAGAATAAACAGACAAAGTCTTTTCCCTGGGGTTGGGGAGTCCAGAACTAGAGGGTATAGGTTTAGGGTGAGAAGGGAAAGATATAAAAGAGGCCAAAAGGGGCAACTTTTTCACGCAGAGGGTGGTATGTGTATGGAATGAGCTGCCAGAGAATGTGGGGGAGGCTGGTACAATTGCAACATTTAAGAGGCATTTGGATGGGTATATGAATAGGAAGGGTTTGGAGGGATATGGGCCGGGTGCTGGCAGGTGGGACTAGATTTGGTTGGGATATCTGGTCAGCATGGATGGGTTGCACTGAAGGGTCTGTTTCCATGCTGTACATCTCTATGACTCTATGACCCTATGTGCCTTCATCCACCAATAACGAAAGCCATTAAATGAATTAGCTCCAAGGCTGCAGCATTAAAGATTTCTGCGGACAAAAAAGGCAATTAAAGAGATTTAGAAGTCAGAGTCTGATGAAAGATAATAGTTAGAAGGAATTTAAGACAGCAAGAAGATCAGGATAATCCAAACTGAAACTTGGTAAGAAACAGTCAAAAGTATACACATTCTACACACGTTCAGTCTTTCTTCTGAATGGAGTTCTCACCTCGATATACCAAAGAATGTCTGTTTATTGTATCTATGGGACAGGACATGGAAGGGCCAGTGTGGACCCAATGGACTGAATGACCTGCTTCCACACTGTAGGAATTTGATGATTCTCTGTGATTCCATGAAGATCACATCGATGAAATGTAATGATGCTCAGTTCAGATTTTGGATAAGGCAGTCAGAGAGGGCAGACAAAAATTACAGGATGCTGAGGTTTTCTGGCTAGGCCAGCATTTATTGCTCATCCCTCATTGCCCAGAGGGCAGTTAAGAGTCAACCACATTGTATGGGTCTGGAGTCACATGTAGGCCAGACCAGGTAAGGATGGCAGTTTCCTTCCCCGAAGGACATTAGTGAACCAGATGGATGTTTTCCCCCAGCAATCAGCACAGGTTTAATGGTCATCATTAAACTCATAATTCCAGATTATTAATGAATTCAAATTTTACCATCTGCCACGATGGGATTCAAACCCAGGACCCCAGAATGTTTCCTGGTTCTCTGGATTGCTCATCATAACTGGCACCTTTGACAATTACTCCTCCCCTGGCTTCCAGTAGTTGCAAATATTACATCTCCACACATCTGCCAGTTGAGAAAAACCCTCACATTGCAGGAGATGATCCATGCTGCCAATGATGTGCAGGTTAGGTGGATCGGCCATGGTAAGTTGCCTGGTAGTTTCCAGGGATGTGCTAGGGCTGGCTGTGTTAGGTATGGGTGATGTGGGATTACAGGTGGTACAGTGGGGTGGCACAGTGGCTCAGGTGGTTAGCACTGCTGCCTCACAGTGCCAGGGACCCAGGTTTGATTCCAGCCTTGGGCGACTGTCTGTGTGGAGTTTGTACATTCTCCCCGTGTCTGCATGGGTTTCCTCCGGGTGCTCCGGTTTCCTCCCACAGTCCAAAGATGTGCAGGTTAGGTGAATTGGCCATGCTAAATTGCCCATAATGTTGGGTACATTAGTGAGGGGTAAATATAGGGAAAGGGGTCTGGGTGGGCTGCTGTTCAGAGGGTCGGTGTGGACTTGTTGGGCTGAAGGGCCTGTTTCTACACTGTAGGGAATCTAATCAAAAATAGGGTGGCAGGTGGGATGCTCTTCAGAGGATTGCCGCAGATTCAATGAGCTGAATGACCTCTATTTGCACTGTACTTGCCAGTAATAGCACTCACTGATAGATGCATTGTGGGGGCAGGGGGATGGGATGAAGATGGTCACCTTCACCATATTACGACCAAATATGGAAGATGCAAAAGGAACCAGCTGATTCACATAGCAGAGAATCAGATCAGAATGCAGGGATACATATTTCCATCTATACTGTGCCTCACTTATCCACAATGATCTGTTCAAAATCCTTACTGCCCATTTTCTATCTTGGCACCCACAAGGAACCGTCTTCCTGTGCACAATCCCAACAGCAGACATCTTTCAGGTGAAGGAATGGGGAACAGGGGCTGTCAGTAACACGCTCCTTGTGACTAACCCCCAGTTGTTGAATGGCAGGTTCTGGGTGAGAGTGGGCCCTGCCAAACTGGTTCAGTTCTGTACAGTTGCAGATCAAGTAAACAAACAAAATGGCACAGTGGCTCAATGGTCAGCACTGCTGCCTTGCAGCATGAGGGACCCGAGTTTAATCCCAGCCTCGGGTGACTGTCTGCGTGGAGTTTGCACATTCGCCCTGTGTCTGTGTGGGTTTCCTCCCACTGTCCAAAGATGCGCGGGTCAGGTGAATTAGCCATGCTAAATTGCCCGTAGTGATAATGTGCATTAGTAGAGAGTAGGTGAGTGGGTCTTGGGGGGGTTACTATTCGGAGGGTCGGTGTGGACTTGTTGGGCCGAAGGGCCTGTTTCCGCACTGGAGGGAATCTAATCCAAACATTGGATTTTGACTCTTATTCCAATGATCTCAGTGCAATCCCTTTCTGCAATTCAGCAGAAACAGAAAGAACGTTGCACATTGCAGAAGACAGGCCCCTGTACAGACTCAGTGATGGTTTAATCACAGTAAGCTCAGCAAATGAAATGATCACTCAACTCTGAGGATTTGTATTGACTAAAGAAATAAAAACAAAACAAGACGAGCTGTGCCAACAAAAGTCATTTTTTGCCTTATTGCCTTCCAGACGGAAAATACGTACCCCTGCATTCTGATCTGATTCTCTGCCATGCAAGTCAGTGGGTTCATTTGCACTTTCAGTATTTGGTCATAATAAGGGAAAGGTGACCCTCCCACAATGTATCTATCAGTGAGTTCTGTGACTGGTGAGTACAGTTCCCCACAGCTTTGTGATGTCTTACAGAAATCCCCTTGATTTACCTGCACTACCAGTTTTACAGCAGCAATTCCTCAAGACTGAGAACCTTGCTGACTTGAAAATAAAGCAAAACAACTTGGGAATGATTGCCAAGGTAATTACAGCTTCATCAAAGAGCCTGGCAGTAGATTTGATGCATGTTTTAAAAAGGTGCAAAGTCATTGAAACTGAGTGACTGGGTTGAGAAAAAGGAGGAACTTGTCATATTTCTGCAAGTTTTGAAATCTAAATCAGCTTCTCCAGGAGCACTGACATTGAATTCTTCTTGCCAAATGTATAACTTACTGCAATAAATCACCTCTCCTCAACCACTCACTGCTGTCCCACCAAAGGCAACAGCAAAATATTCCACAGACTTCTTCGTTAGGGCAGTTCTGGAGAAGGGTCATACCTGATTTGAAACATTAACTGTGTTTCTCTCTTTTCCAACATTCTCTGTGTTGGTTTCAGATTTCCAGTATCTGCAGGTTTTATTCCTCCACGGAAATCTGACATTGGATCAGTGATGGTAAGGAGAAAGTGAGGACTGCAGATGCTAGAGTTCAGAGCTGAAAATGTGTTGCTGGAAAAGCGCAGCAGGTCAGGCAGCATCCAAGGAACATGAAATTCGATGTTTCGGGCATGAGCCCTTCATCAGGAAATTTCCTGAAGAGGTGATTTCCTGAAGAAGGGATCATGCGCGAAACATTGACTCTCCTGCTCCTTGGATGCTGCCTGACCTGCTGCGCTTTTCCAGCAACACTTTTTCAGTGATGGTAACCCATGCAAACATGGTTGATTGGCATTAAAAACAACTCTCATTGGTGAACCAATGCCCTCCAGGGAAGGAAATCTGCCACTCTTACCCAGTCAGGTCTGCATGTGACTTCAGATGAGCAATGTCATGGTTGACTCCTTATTGCCCTTTGAAAATGGCCATTTCAAACGAAGGTGAAATCGTACTACCTTCTCAAAAGCAATTAGAGATGGACAATAAATGTTGACCCAGCCAGTGTCAAGTTCCATGAATGAATGACAACCAAAAACATTTACAATCATACAGCTGTACTGCATGGAAACTGACCTTTCGGTCCAACTCATCCATGCCCATCAGATATCCTAAATTAATCTAGTCCCATTTGCCAGCATTTGTTCCATATCCCTTTAAACCCTTCCTATTCATATACTCATCCAGATGCCTTTTCAATGCTGTAATTGTACCAGCTTCCATCACTTCCTCTGGCAGCTCATTCCACACAAACACCACCCTCTGTGTGAAAACATTGTCCCTCGGGTCCCTTTTAAATTTTCCTCTCTCTACTTAGTCTTGGACTCCCCAACCCTGGGAAAAAGACCTTGGCTATTGACCCTATCCATGTCCCTCATGTTTTTATACATGTCTGTAAGGTCACCCCTTCCAATAATAGCCCCAACTTGTTCAGTCTCTCCGAATAGCTTAAATACTCCAACCTTGAAAACATCCTTGCAAATCTTTCCTGAACCCTTTCAAATTTTGCAACATCCTTCCTACAGAAGGGAGACCTGAATTGAATGCAGTATTCCAAAAGTGGCCTAACCAATGTCTTGCATAGTCGTAACATGACTTTCCAACTCTTATACTCAATACAGTGGCTAATAAATGCAAGCATACCAAACGCTTTCTGCACTATCCTGTCTACATGGGACAGGCACTCTTGTTTTCGCATGTTGGAAGTATTTAACAAACAGGTTAAATGTTTGCAAAGGACAGATGTTTACATTTTTCTAACTCTGGTATGGTTATACAGCATGGAAATAAACACTTTGGTCCAACCAGTCCATGCTGAACAAAATCCCAAATTAATCGAGTTGCATTTGCCTGCATTTAGCCTATGTCCCAACAAACATTTCTTATTCATGCACTTATCCAAATGTCTTTCAAATATTGCAACTGTACCCACATTCACCATCTCCTCTAGAAGTTCATTCCACACAAGAGCCACTCTGTGTTAAAAAAGAATTTGCACCTCATGTCTTTCTCCTCCCACCTTACAAATATGCCCCCTAGTCTTAAAATCACTATTCCTAGAGAAAAGGCACCTGTCATTTATCTAATCTGTACCCCTCATGATGTTATAAGCCTCTATAAGCCAGAAATTCAGTGCACATTCAGGTCTGTTGCATTATTCAGTTAGATCATTGCTGAGCTCTACCATAACTTAAATTCACTTACCCTGGCTCTGTATCCAGCGCTAAGGGAAAAGCACTATAGATCTCTGTTTTGAGATTTTCAATTGACCACCCATCTCCAAACAAGGCAGCTTTCCATGGATTGGATTCTAAATTTCAGTTTACTCCCACAATCCAAAGAAGTGCAGGTTAGAGTGGATTGGCCATGCTAAATTGGCCATTGTATCCAGGGGTTTGCCAGCTAGGTGGGTTAACCATCAGAAATTGAGGGGTACAGGGATGGGGTGGAACTGGGTGGGATGTTTTTCACAGGATCAGTGAGCACTTGATGGCCAAATGGAAATATGAAGAAGTGCATAGACTCCCAGCCATGACTTTAAGGTTATGACCCTCACGTCCTGGACTCCCCTGCCAGAGAGTAGGTTGCTCTTTGTATGTACACTATCTCAACCATCTATCACCTTAAAGATCTTATTAGCTCATCACATTGATATAAATGCCACTCTGCACTTTTACTGCCTTTGTAAATAACTCTGTTAGTTCCAGTTCATTCTCACACTGCACCCCTCCAAGGCCAACATATCTCTCCTGGGATTGTGTGTCCAGATCTGAAAGCAATGAAAAAGAAAGACGCACTTTGACCTGGCACTTTGTTTCACAGCCAAATGAAGCAACATAGGTACAGGAGTAGGCCATTCACCTCCCCTAGCTTATTCCACCATGAAATGACATCATGTCCCATCTGTGGCCTACTCCATGGTGCTGCTTTTGGCCAATATCCCTGAATATTTGCCGAAGAAAAATATTACCTTTCTCAGATTTAAAAGTAACAACTGATCCAGCATCCACTGCTATTTGTGACAGGGAGTTCCAAACACCTACCTCCCTTTTTGTGTAGAAGCGTTTCTTAACATCTCTCCTGAATGGTCTGGCCCTAATTCTCAGATGATCATAGAATCCCTATAGTGTGGAAACAGGCCATTCGGCCATTAAGTGCACACTGACCCTCTGAACAGCATCCCACCCAGCGCCATAGCATCCCTGTATCCCTCCATTTCTGATGGCTTACCCACCTAGCCTGCACATCTCTGGATATTATGGGCAATTTCACATGGCCAATCCACCTAACCTGCGCATCTTTGGACAGTGGGAGGAAACTGGAGCACCTGAAGGGAATCCCTGCAGACACGGGGAGAATGTGCAAACTCCACAGAGACAATTGCCTGAGGGTGGGATCAAACCCGCATCCCTGGTTCTGTGAGGCAGCAGTGCTAACCACTGAGCCACCTACCACCGCTAAGAGACTATGCCCCTTAATTCCAGAATCTTGACCAATGGAAATTGTTTCTCTTTATTTACCCTACCTTTTCCTGTTCATGTCTTGAAGATGAGATAACCCCTTAACCTTTCAAATTCTAAAGAAAAGTGTACTTTTGAAGTGTACGTACTTGAACACAAACTTTTATTCACAAGTGAAGGAAACAGCGGAGCCAATCTGTGCACAGCAAGATGCCACATAATGACCAGATAATTACTTTCTTTTTGCATTGTTGATTGGAAGATAAACACCAGTAAGGACACCACCCTGAATTCCTCCATTCTACAAGATAAGACGTCAAGCCAGGTCTTCATAAAGGGCCTAGGAATGGCATCAAGAATATGTTTCTGTGATGACTGATTTACCGAGGTGGGTGGCATAAATTCTGTTTCTAAATTTCTAAGTGATTAAAATGAGTTTGAGTTTAAATTGCGCACTGGCTATAAATCAGTGTTGGGGATGATACGATCACTTTTCATCCTCAGACCCTTAATTAACTGGATGTCTATTCAACTATTCCACAATACATTCAGACCAGCTCAATCCTCCAGTCAAATTCCCGTGGAGAGCCACGACTCCTGCCTGTGGCTTTGTTTCTGAATTTCAATTACTCAAAATTTTACCTCACATCTGCAATCATCCTGATTGCATACTAAGTGCTTATAAAACCCACTCTCATTACCAAGCCAACCACTGCTTTTGCCTTCTTCAACACTAATTTCAATCTCTTTTAAAAGGCACTTGAGGAAGTAGAGTGCAAGGGTTTAAAATCTGCTATCATATTTAACGCCTCCATGCCTCAGGATTGTGTCCCACATCCAATTGTTTCATAACTTGTCTCATTAAATAGTACAGAATTTACACTTAATTTAGATCAATTTTCTGTTATTTAGCAATGCGCTTCCAGAGAGATATGCTGAAGTGTTCCAAAGGGGTATAATGTTAACTGTTGTGGACAAATGTTTTATGGTTAGTTGTCTGTATATGATATTACATACAGGGAGGCATGGTGGACTAGTGGTCACCAGTACTGCCTCACAGCGCCAGGGACCTTGGTTCGATTCTACGCTTGGTTGACTGTCTGTGTCAAGTTTGCACATTCTCCCTGTGGCTTTCTGCGAGGTGCTTTGGTTTCCTCCACAGTCCACAAATATGCGGGTCAGGTGGATTGGCCACATTAAATTTCCCCTGGTGATCAGGGATGTGCAGGCTAGGTGGGTTAGACATGGGAAATAACAGCATTAGGGGTGTGGGCATGTGCCTGAGTGGGATGCTCATTGGAAAGGTCAAGGTGGACTCGATGGGCCGAATGCCCTACTTCTGCACTGTAGGGATTCTATGATGTGATAACAACCACCAACAATGGAGAGAAAGAGATCATATATGTACCAGGGATTGGAATTGCAGGAATTCTGATAGCTTCTACATTCCAGAGGTGATGAGATACGATGAAGGCAGCAGAGAAACAATACCAAGTTTGAGGATTTTGAAATCGAACTTGCTGGAGTGGGAACTAATCCTCAATTATGAGAATACAATCTCATGACTAAGCACTTGTATAGAACCAGCTGGCTAAGGCCAATAAAATGTTTTCACCCCAAATACAAAGGGAAATGTCACTTTAAGTATTCAATTGGAGGCATTTATTACATTGTTTTACACTCTATAATAATAAAACAGACACTCTTAAGTTGATCATTGTATTTGAGCTAGCAGCAATATTTGAAAGAATGATATGCACATACAAGACCCTAATGGAATTGATTAATTTGCTCAGACACAAAATTAATTGCTTACTTCTCGCAAGTATCACTATCCAAACTAACTCCAGTGATGTCTGGTCATGAACACTTGTTTAATTTATTTGAACTCTGCCTATTATGAGGATAAGGCTTGATAGCTACATATCACATAATCGTCATCAGTCATTATTTGACTTAAGACATCCTCCAGGGATTTTACTTCTATTACATTAAGCTTAGAATTAACAAGGTTGAATTAAGTTGTTAAGCTATGATTTTATTATTATAAAGAGACTGTAGCATGAAAACATTTTGAGGCTCTCACCTGCTCACTGGAAAACTGACAAGTGCCTATACTGGCTCCTCTAGAAAGCCCAATGGGATCACAAGCCACTTGGGTGGCCATCAGTGGGTCTTTCAAGGCTATGGGTGGGGGTGGGGTGCAGAAATCTCTCCTGTTGAAAGTTGCTAGGCAATCAGATGAGTCAGCAGCATTTTATTTATTCATTTATTCATGGGATAAGGGTATCACTGGCTAGGCCAGCACTTATTGTCCATCCCTAATTGCCCAGAGGGCAGTTAAGAGTCAACCACCATTGCTGTGGGTCTGGAATCACATGTAGGCAGTTTCCTTCCCGAAAGGATATTAGTGAGCCAGATGGGGTTTCCCAACAATCAACAATAGGTTCATGGTCATTGTCAGTCTCTTAATTCCAACTTTTTGTTGAATTCCGTTGGCGAGACTCAAACCTGGGTCTCTGGATTAACAGTCCAGCCATAATACTACGAGACCATCGCCTCCCAGCTCTTTGAGAGGGCAAAGCTGCTGGGGAAACCATGGCTATTAGAGGTCAAAGGTCAGATTTTTTCAGTGATTAGCACCTCAATTGGCAGCAAGGTGGAGGAGATAGTATTCAGTGGGCCAGCACATCCTCTAGTCCCCCACCTGCCATTTCCAATGTCACCTTCCTCACTCAGGCACCGAGTGTGTTTGAACGAGAAACAGTCCCCTCTCCAGGGGAGCTCAAGCAGACCATAATGTTTTATCAGCTCTGAAGAAGCTGGACTTGAAACATTAACTCTCTCTCCACCAATGCTGCCAAAACCTGCTGAGTTCCTGCAGCAACTTCTGTTTCCGTACAGTGTTTAGCACTAAGTTCCCAGACTTGCTCACCTTTGGGTTAATACTAGACATATCAGACTGAGGTCCTTAAGTGATCAGTCCTGCTGGACCTTCCTGCTCTGACTTAGTCCTGCTCGAAGGAGGAAGGTGGTAGAGTTCAGGCATGAATCATCCCAGCTAATCAAGTACCTTTCGACACACCATAAGATTAGATTCCATCCACTGCGGCTGGTTCTCCCATATTGACATCATTCTCTGGGGTTTTGCTCTTTTTTGTGATTTACATCTTCGGACTATATCCATCTGATGTTTGGCTGTGCATTATTTTAAGGGAGGTAATTTGCTGTTCTTTTATGGTGAGTAATGTATTATTTGCAACCTAAGTGGCTTGATTTATAGTACAGGTCCATTCCAAGACTGGATCACCTAACCTTGACTGACACTTTTATACAGGAGTGTGGTCTTTGAGTCAGTGTTGGCATCTAATAGGATCATCATACCCAATAGTTAAAGGTAACAAGGCAAACAACTGTTGTGAACTGATTAGTTATCTGTTTTAAAATGTTTTGTGGGGCCTCACTTGTGATACACTTGTAGTGTTTCTACCTCTGAGCCAAGAGACCTGGGTTCAAGTCCCACCTGCTCCAGAGGTGTGTAATAACACCTCTGAACAGATTGATTAGAAAAGTAGGTTAACTTTAAAAAAATTAACATGTTTCAGGTTCTTGTGACACCGTAATAGTGTCCCTATCTCTGGGCCAGGAGACCTGGGTTCAAGTCCCATCTGCTCTAAAAGTGTATCATAACATCTCTGAACAGATTGATTAAAATATCTATTAAAATGTCTTGGGTTCATATGACACAGTGATAGTGTCCTTACCTCTGATCCAGGGTGTCCAAGTTCAAGTCCCTCCTGCTCCAGAGATGTGTAATACCATTTCTGATTAGTTGACTGGGAAGTATCTAAAATATTTGGGAGAACTCTTGTGGTGGTGTCCCTAACCCTGAGCCAGGCGGGTTGGATTCAAGACCCATCTGCTCCAACGGTGTGAGCAGCTGGATAGGAAAATATCCATGACTTGAACCCAGGGTTCTGTATGTCCCGGTTCCTTCATACTTTAATGGAAGTTATACATTGGGATGAAAGCTACCTGTAGATCATCCAGCTTGATCAAAGACAATGAGACTAGACTCCTGGAAATCCACTGGACCATATTTCATTAGCTGTATTTGAACAGCAGGGAAGGAACAAGAAACAATAGATTTCAGGGCAACAGCTGAGAGATATTGTCTCTCTATCTCTGTCTCTCTCAACCTTGAAGTCAGTGCTTGTTGAAAAAAACACTTGGGAACTTTTCCATTCACATAAGATCAAAACTAGCCATTTGGCCTCAAGTTTAAAAGCTTAAGGATTTTAAGAACTTTAAACTACAATTTAACTTCCCATCTGTAGCTAACATTTTATCTTTCTTTGTAAGCTTATTAGTTGTGTTATTGCATGTGTTTGAAGACACGTTTTAAAATATTTTCTTGGGGTCAGTAGGTAATTGAATGCTTCTTTCCTTCACTCAAGAAAACCTTGTAATTTGACTCCATCATTTTGATCCAGTTATCGTCTTCGAGTCATACAGCACAGAAACAGACCATTTGCTCCAACCTGTCCATGACAAACATATTTCCAAACTAAACTAGTCCCACACATCTATTCATAGCCCAGACCCTTCCAAACCTTTCCTATTCATGTACTTATCCAAATGTTTTTTAACTGTTGTAATAGTCCCCACACCCACCACTTCCTCAGGAAGTTAATTCCTCACACAAACCACCCTCTGTGTAAAAAAATTGCCTTTGTGTAGAAAGACCTCTCTCCTCACCTTAAAGATGTGCCCCTTAGTCTTTAAATCCCCCACCGTATGGAAAAGACAACTACCATTAACTCTATACCCCTCATTATTTTATAACTTCTATAAGGTCGCCTCTCAACCTCCGATGCTCCAGAGAGAAAAGTTCCAGCCAATCCAGCCTTTCTTTATAACTCAAACCTTCCACACCCGGCAACATCCTGGTAAATCTCTTTTGAACCCTCTCCAGCTTAATAATATTCTTCCTATCACTGGGTGACCAGAACTGGACACAGTACATTTTAATCAAATTATGATTACTGCATGCTAATTAAAAATGTTAAAATGTTTTGTGTGACTGACTGAGAAGGGAGGGTGGATGGGGTTGAAAAGAGCAGAGCTGATTGCGCCTCCTCAGTTGTAACACATGACAATTTAAGCTTGTCTAAAATCATCACAAATCGATTCTGCCATGAGGTACTATAAAATCACATTGGCTCAGTGGTTAGTCTCACAGCACCAGGGACCCGGGTTTGATTCCACCCTCAGGTGACTGTACGGAGTTTTCATGTTCTCCCCGTGTCTGGGTGAGTTTCCTCCGTGTGCTCCGGTTCCCTCCCACAGTCCAAAGATGTGTAGGTCAGGTGAATTGGCTGTGCTAAGTTGCCCATAGTGTTCAGGGATGTGTAGGCTAGGTGCATTAGTCAGGGGTAAATGTAGGCTAATAGGGTAGGGGAACAGGTCTGTTTGGATTACTCTTCGGTGTGTCGGTGTGGACTTGTTAGGCCAAATGGCCTGTTTCCACACTGTAAGGATTCTATGATTCTATGAAAATTCCTCACTGACTGCTGGAAAACTGCTTCCTTTCTCATGAAGATGAAGGTCAGAAAATGGCAGTGTGCCACAAGTTGTGCTCTGTTAAAGGTCTTTAAAGAGACTGGCATTTATGCAGCACCTTATCACATCTTTGAGAAATGTCGCTGGCTCGTTCGATAAATAACTTTGCAACAGGGTGACTGCAGCTGTGCAGGTGAACATAAGAACACATTGCGGTAATTCACCTTATCAGTACTGAACTTTTGAGTCATTTTACCAGCACGCACATTCAAGGGTTTGGTGAATAACCCAAAGTGACCATTGCAACATAATCCAGGTCCCTAAATCAACTGATAAATATCCAGGTTTGACATTGTTAAAGACAATACTCAGTGATTTTTGTTTTATCATCAATACTGAGAAATCACAGTAGCTTTAATTTTTTTTGCCATTGCATCCATCATGTTTGGATGAAGTCACCTACTTGGGTGACTTGCCTGGCTTTGCAATTCTTGATTCAATGTAATTGAATGAACATTTACAAAGTGCACGCACCATAGCACGAGTCGTCCTAACCTTTCAGAGTTCATAAGAAAGAGGAAAATGCTCAGCTAACGAAGCTGAAGGGTTCAATACAAACCAAGTAAATGTTACATTGAATCTCCAATGAATTTTCTGAATGTCAGAGAACCCATGTGATGTATCCTTATTAATCACGGCTGCTTTGAGTGTAGCAGCACGGTAAATTGCTCTACCATGTTCGGCTGGCCTTGTGAGCATTTCATTTTAAAAGCTTCTGACTTTCTTATCTAAATATCCCATCTGAGGCAAAGTAATGGATTCTGACTTCTGATGACCAGGCCCCGTCCTTAAGAATCTGTACGGAAACATATTAATAAAACGTTGTCTGCTTCCAACAGTGAAGTTAAGCAGTTGGATGCGTCTAATGCAAAACCACAGTCAATAGGTCCCAACCTGCATTTATATAGCGCCTATAAAACAGTAAACTGGCCCAATATGCTTCAAAGAGGCATTAATAGGCAAGATTTTATATCAAACTACATGAAGAATTGCATCAGACTCAAAACATTACCTCTGCTTCTCTCTCTAAAGCAGATGCGTTTAGTTTCTCTACCACTGTTTTTACATTAGGGGATATATTTAGAACAAGCTTGGGAGATTTTAACATCTATCTTAAAGAAGGAAGGGAACTTGATTTAGGGAGCACATTTCCAAGCACTGAAGATGTCACCTAGAAAGGGGACGAAACGTTTGCAAGAAAAACTCCCAGCTCGGCGAACAGAACCACAACAACGAGCACCCGAGCTACAAATCTTCTCACAAACTTTGAGCACATTTCAGAACCCTGAAAGCCATGCCAAGTGAGAGAATGAAATAGTGTAAATGAAATCAGGGAGACTGGGATTGAAGGAGTGCAAAATTCCTGATGAAGGGCTTATGCTCGAAACATCGAATTCCCTATTCCTGAGATGCTGCCTGGCCTGCTGTGCTTTGACCAGCAACACATTTTCAGCTTGAAGGAGTGCAGCAATTGTGAAGGATTATAAGATCCAGGAATGTTACAGAGGGGTGTGGGATATAGGAAATTTATGTTTCTTCTGCAATTCGAAATTCATTATATTAAAAAAATAACTGAACTCCATCAGTGTGTAATTGTTTCAGCCAGGAGCTGAGTCAACAAGAATGTGAACTCTGTGGAGAAAATGCTAATTGGTTTGCTAAGGATGTAACAAATGGTAACCCCAGTTAGAAGGACTTCGTGACAGGATGCTGTGAAAAGGCAGGAAGAGGGGCAAATAGCCTGAGATCAGGAATGAGCATGTTTTTCACAGACAAGACCGGATAAGACACGAGATAAGCAGGAGGGTCTCAGGGAAGTGGAGGATGTGAACGGGGGGAAAACAATGAAATAAGAAAAAAACATATAGGAACCAAATTGTATAAATATCGAGTATTTGTTGAATTTGATGTGTGTTTTGTCCCTGACTTGTGGACATCACACCCACTTGCAAGTGTGAAATAAAGAGCTCTGCTGATTCAGATCTTGTCTCGGACTGAAATTACTGCAGTGAGTGAGCTTTGTTTCTCACAGGGAGAAAGCATGCTAAATGCGAGAAAACATTTCTTCTTAACCAATTATATTTCATATCCCAGCAGTTCAGAAATGGAAAATATTGAACAGGTTGGGCCTTATATAAAAGTGGGAGTTCCCACTTCTTTAAAAAAAATCATGCACAGGGTGTGAGTGTTAGGCCCAGCATTTGGTGCCCAGAGTCAACGCACCTCCGCCCTCGAACCCCACTCCTCCAATCACAACAAGGACAGAATCCCCTGGTCCTCACCTTCCACCCCACCAACCTTCGCATAAATCGTACCATCCGCCGACATTTCCACCACCTACAAATGGACCCCACCACCAAGGATATATTTCCCTCTCCACTCTTAACCGCTTTCAGTAAAGCCTGTTCCCTCCGCAAATACCTTGTCAGGTCTACGCCCCCCCACCCCCCACCCCGCCCCCCAACAACCCACTCTCCCCTCCTGGCACCTTCCCCTGCCACCGCAAGAATTACAAAATCTGTGCCAACACCTTCCCACTCACCTCCATCCAAGGCCCCAAAGGTTCCTTCCACATCCATCAGAGTTTCACCTACACATCCAACAAAGTCATTTATTTTATCTGTTGCTCCCAATGTGGTCTCCTCTACATTGGGGAGACTGGATGCCTTCTTGCAGAGCGGGTTAGAGAACATCTCTGGGGCACCTGCGCCAATCAATTCCATCGCCCCCGTGGCTGAACATTTCAATTTCCCCTCCCACTCTGCTGAGGACATGCAGGTCCTGGGCCTCCTCCATTGCCACTCCCTCACCACCTGATGCCTGGAGGAAGAACGCCTCATCTTCCGTATCAGAACTCTTCAACCCCAGGGTATCAATATGGACTTTACCAGTTTCTTCATTTCCCCTCCCCCCACCTTACCTCAGTTCCAACCTTCCAGCTCAGCATCATCCTCATGACCCGTCCCACCTGTCAATCTTCCTTCCCACCTATCAACTCCCCTCTCCCCTCTGACCTATCACCTTTGCCCCCACCTCCATCCACCTATTGCACTCTCAGCTACATTCTCCCCAGCCCACACCCCTCCTATTTCTGTCTCCACTCCCAAGGTTCCCAACCTCATTCCTGATGAAGGGCTCTGGCCCGAAACATCGATTCTCCTGCTCCTCGGATGCTGCCTGATCTGCTGTCCTTTTCCAATGACACACTCTCGACTCTGATCTCCAGCATCTGCAGTGCTCACTTTCTCCTCAACGATGTTGTTGTTAGTTTGGAGTTACATGTAGGCCAGACCAGCTGGAATGACCGATTTCCTTCCTGACAGGCCATTAGTCAGCCAGATGGATGTTTCCTGACAATCAACAATGGTTTCATAATTATCATTAGACTCTTAGTTCCAGGTTATTATTTTTAATATTGTATTCAACTTGCACTGTCTGCTATCGCACAATTCAAACCCAGGTTCCCAGCACATTACCTGGGTCTCCAAATGAATAATCTAGTGATTATTCCATCACCTAAACCATCACCTCCCGCTATCACACATGGCCAGAGCCTGTATGTGGGTAAATTTAATGCTACCAGTGCACAGTCAGTTGCCATGTAAGACATTGGTTCATTAATATAATTGAAATATAGAAATCCCTCTCTCAATTAGAGTCACAATTGATGATCATTTTTTTCAGGCAACTGGATTCCAAATTTTTCACTTAAAAATATAAGGACTTCAGATATAGGGGCAGGTTATCCCATCCAAACCTACTTCATCATTCAATAGGATCATGACTTATCGTTTATCTCAACCTGAATTTCCCAACATTATTGTCATATCGCTTCATCCTTTAGCGTTCAAACATTCTGCAATAAAACCCAATCTCTTCAGCCGCTCCCATCCTTTAAGGAGGCCCAATCCTCCTCTTCCAGTTTTTATTGTTCTGTTCTCATGACATGTCTGTGCTGTAGGTGTTATATAAGCACATGCTGTTGTTCAATGAGACCATAAAAACGGGAGCTGAAGTAGTCCATTCAGATGTTCCCTGCTTCAGTTGTTGTTGAAATAGCTCACAGAATTCCTACAGTGTGGAACCAGGATATTGAGTCCACACTGACCCTCCAAAGAACATCCCACCCAGGCCCACACCCCCTATTTCCCAATGGCTAATTCACCTCGCCAGTACATCACTGGACACAACAGGCAATTTGACATGGCCAATTCACCTAACTGGCATATCTTTGGACTGGGGGAGGAAACCAGACTATCCAGAAGGAACTCACACAGATACAAGGGAAATGTTCAAACTCCTCACAGACGTTCACCTGAGGCTGGAATTGAAGCTGGGTCTATTACTGCTGCAAGGCAGCAGTGCTGACCACTGTGTCACCCACAGTTCAAGGAGGTAGCTCACCAACACCATCTCAAGGGTAACTAGGAATGGGCAAAAAATGCTGGCCCAGCCAGCGACACCCACATCCCACAAATGAATAAGAAAAAAAAACCTAAATTTCTCTGCAAAGTTAGATGACTCAGTAATTTGTTAAATCTGCACTATTTCCAAGGGTTAGACTGGACTTATTTTTCAAAAGAACTTTGCATCTGTTTTCCACCCTCACGCAGAATATTAACCTGTCCCAGATATTAACAGTTGAATTTTTCACAAAGTTGCCTGTCAGTGCCTGCCATGGAGAGCGTACTCAGCAACAAAAAAAAATGTGACAGCCCACTGAGATCGCTCATTTAGACTGATTACTTACGCAGCGTAAATGGCTTGAAGGATGTGTTTGCAGAGTCTCACCCTTCTCTCACTTCATGCTGAAGGACCATTGTGGTTACTTATTTGCCTCTGTCATTAAGCCAGAATAACACTTTCTCATTCTCTCCCAAGCTATGTTGGCAGTGAGCACCATTTATAAATCCATCTGCCAGAAGACATACTCTTAACCTTTCTATATTTATTACATCAAATGTTTGAGGGAATTGCTGTTGAGCTGGAAGATCAGCCATTGAATTGCAAGGTAGGCTGGAGGGCTAAATGGCCTATTCCTAAGCAGATTTCCTTTTATGAAACTTTCTTTCTGAGGTCAGACACTTCGACTGGGTGCAATAGCTGGTGGATGTAAGTAATTGATAGTGCCACCAGTCTGACATTTTCACCTCGTTGCCACCCCCCTCCCCCCCCTTTTATTTTGGAAGATGCTGATTCAAACAGGGACCATCTTCCATAGAAGCTTTCCCACTTTTTAAGCTTGATGACAATTTTCATGGATGGGCCAATAGCAGGTCCTGGAATAACAGCTAAGCTTCATCCATATCCTGTTAATGTCCAATGATACAAATTTTCCAACAAACTCCACAGTTTGGCGAGAAGGAAAGGCAAATCCATCCCTACTTAGTAATGCCAGCTCCACATTATCAATTCCACTCCATCAGTTCATTAAGCTTTAGGATATCCATCAGCTGGTGAGGAAAATCTAAAGAAAATGCATGAGTAATTGTGTATTGAAAGGATAACATGTTGGAGATTGTCAGCAGGTCAGGCAGCATCTGTGGAGCCAAGAGTTAACATTACAGCAGAGCTAATTGTGCTATAATCCGACACTTGGGAGTATCTAGAGTCATAGCAGAAGATGTTACTCTCTGCATGGCAGTGCTACTGTGCTGTGCAGATGTGCGTCCACTCAGAATGGCTTTCATGAGTATTTGCTGGTTTCA
This sequence comes from Hemiscyllium ocellatum, assembly GCF_020745735.1. Lineage (NCBI taxonomy): Eukaryota > Metazoa > Chordata > Chondrichthyes > Orectolobiformes > Hemiscylliidae > Hemiscyllium > Hemiscyllium ocellatum. The sequence continues at coordinate 24,779,922 of NC_083442.1, read as the reverse complement.
CATTTATAACATGGTGGTGGTGGTTAGACATTTTGGCAACAACTCAGTGAAATGAATGAATATCACCATAGTGAGAGGGAGACAACAGGTAGTAAGTTTTTTTCAGAAGGTCACCATGCCTCCAGCAAAAAGTGATGTTGGGAAGGCAGGACTTTCTTAGTAACCTCAGCTGGTTTAGGAATTGAGCCCATCTGTGTTACTCTGCACCACAAACCAAATGCAAGCTACTTCACCCCAGAGACAGTGCAGATGCAGTGAGCAGTGAGGAAAACTTACTTCATAAGGTGTAAGAGAAGAATTACGCCATTCAACCCATTGAATCTGATCCACAAGTCGATCATGGCTGATATATCTCTCCATTCTACCGTATTTTCCCCATAATGTTTGATCCCCTTGCTAATCAGCAACATATTATGTGGATGGCATGGTGACACAGTGGTTAGTACTGTCACTTAGTAGTGCTAGGGATCCGGGTTCCATTCCAACCTTCGGTGACTGTGTGGCGTTTGCATGTCCTCCTCATGTCTGCATGGGTTTCCTCCGGGTGCTGCTGTTTTCTCCTACAGTCCAAAGGTGGGCAGGCTCACTTCCAGCATGCAGTGGCTCAATGGTTAGCACTATTGCCTCACCAGTGCTAAGTATCTGGGTTCAATTCCATCCTTGAACACCCTGTATGTGTGGAGTTTGCATGTTCATTCCATGTCTCTGCTGGTTAAACAGGCCAATTTATTTTCAGCTGAACTGAGCTGTTCACCACCAATGGTTTAATTTGGAATTAGTTTGTGTTTTCCTCCTGGATTTCCAGGAAAGAGAAGTAAATGCAAAACATTATTTAAATGCTTCCAAAGTTTGAAGTAACTAAGTGGATAGAGTTCTTATTCCATTTCTGTTGCACTCTAAGAAGCTTTATTACTGGAGTTCATTTACCATGGATTCAATTTTCTCTCAGGTGGATGCAGAGAAAACTCACTATATCATTTGGAGATGAGCCATAGAGTTTGACCTCAGCGTCCTGACCAATATTGATCAATCAACCAAAACCAGTTGGACAGATTACTTCGTCAAATCAAGTATAATTTTAAACGGAGTACAGGAACAGGGAGTGGAGGAAATAGCTACGTAAATCTTTGGAAGTGACAGACAAGTTTGGAAGGGGTATGAAAAAAGTCAGATGGTATCCTTGACTTTATCAATGAGGAACAGAGAACAAAAGCTATACAAATTATGCTAAACTTTAGCACAGAATTGGCAGGGCTCTTGTGGTGTAGTGGTAGTGTCCCTACCTCTGAGCCTAGTATAGGCCTTGGCTCACATAACATCCGCTCTAGAGTTGTGCCAGAACTAAATAGGAAAACCTATAAAACAGTGGTTTGATTGTATTGCATTCAAACTGGGGGGGAGGTTAGTGTCCTTTTGGTAAGGTCGCAGGACTGGTATTATAAACCTCAAATCGGACAGACGCTGGTCATGGCAACTGGTTAATATTAGGTTGACTTAAATGAAAATCTGAGCCGGTAATGGAATCCACGTTGGTTGCTGTAGAAAACCATCTGGTTGACCTATGTCTTTCAGGGAAGGAAGTCTGCCATCTGTACCTGATCTGACTCACAGCTGACCCCCAGACCCTCAGAACAGCACAGTGGCTCAGCGGTCAGCAATGCGGTCCCACAGCACCAGGGATCCAGGGTCAATTCCAGCCTCGGATGACTATCTGAGTGGGGTTTGCACATTCTCCTTGTGTTGTGTGCAGGTTTGCTCTGGTTTTCTCCCAGTCCAAAGATGCACAAGTTAGGTGAATTGCCCATCGACTTCAGGGATGTGTAGACGTGTAGACTAGATGCGTAAGTCAGGGGCAAATGTTGCGTAATAGGTTAGGGGAATGGCTCTGCGGAGGGTCAGTGTGGACTTGTTGGACCAAATGGCCCATTTCCACACTGTAAGGGTTCTATGTGTTTGCCTCCTAACTAAAATGGCAGAGTAAGGTGCTTTGATCAAGGGCAAATAGCAATGGGCAACATGTTCTGGTTTGACCAGCAATGCCTACATCCCAGAAACAAATAAAAGAGAAACTTGCAGGTACCACACTGTTGAAAGAATGCCAAGGCCTTGGAGAGGATGCCAAGTTTGGTATTAGTTTGGTGCCATGGATGAGGGACTTCAGTGATGTAGAGAGCATGAGTTTGCTCTTCATGCAGCAAGAGCATTTGATAACTTTTCTTAAACCACGATTAGTTTGGACAAACTAAGGGTGAAAAGTGTTTAGTGACAAATGACAGCAAGGGTTTAAAGCAATTGGAAAAAGAGCAACAGGCAACACAAATGACCATTTTGTTTCCAGAGTGAGTTGTGACTTGGAACGCACTGCCTGAAGTATATATTTTTAAACGAACCTGTTCTGATATAGTTATTGTATATGGGATTTGAACCCAGATCTCTTAACTCAGGACATTATCAATGCACCACAAGAAGCCATTAAATGGTTGGCATCTGGACAGTAGCATTCCAAGGCAAATATAGAAATATATGAAGGGGGGGGGGGGAAATGAAGGACCTAGTGGAAAAAGTCTCCAACGAAGAATTAGCAGGTGCAGAATGGATTGAACAGCCTCCTCCTTCACAGTTTTGCTGCTAATTCTTTGAGTTCTAAAGAAGGACTGGACTCAAAATGTTAACGCTGCATTTTCTCTCAACTGATATTGCCACACCTGCTGAGTTTCACCAGCAGTTTTTGTCTCCGATTTATCTCATTGCTGTTAGTGGCACTTCACTCTTCACGCTTGGCTCTATTGGTTACGCAGTGCCCAGGCAACGTAAAAGGTACGTTTCTGCCTCTGTTATTGTTGTGCCAGTATCACAGACAAATAACTGTCTACTGATGGCACTTCCATGGCTAGGACTTGCAAGACAAGGCATGAGGTGTGGAGATGATCATCATCATCATGTAAACATTGAATTGGAAACAACTTAGAGGTAGGTCTTGAAGATTTCAAGCATTGGGACTGTAGACTATTTCCTTTGCCATCTGTTCCACTGTGACAATAAAGATTGTTGATACACCAGCCTTTGCTTCCAGTCTGAGTACAAAGAAACAGGAGAATTTCCAGCTCCTTAAACATCACCGTTACAAATGGCTGGAATGGTGGTTCAGTGGTTAGCACTGCTGCTTCACAGCACCAGGGACCTGCATTTGATTCCATCCTTAGGGGACTGTCTGTGTGGAGTTTGCGCATTCTCCCCGTGTCTGCATTGGTTTCCTCCGGATGCCCCAGATCCTCCCACAGTTCAAAGATGTGCAGATTAGATGGATTGGCTATGCTAAATTGTACTGTCCAGGAGTGTGCATGCGAGGTGGATTAACTGTGGGAAATGCAGGGTGATAATAATTTTCTTCTCATATTCCCACCCTGTTGATTAAGGTGCACTTGTCATCCTTTACTGCCCTATTACCAGATGCCAACTATTTAATGGCTTCTGGTGGTGCATTGATAATGTCCCGAGTTAAGAGATCTGAGTTCACGTCCCATATATGGGCGGCACGGTGGCACAGTGGTTAGCACTGCTGCCTCACAGCGCCAGGGACCTGGGTTCAATTCCTGCCTCAGGCGACTGACTGTGTGGAGTTTGCACGTTCTCCCCGTGTCTGCGTGGGTTTCCTCCGGGTGCTCCGGTTTCCTCCCACAGTCACAAAGATGTGCGGGTCAGGTGAATTGGCCATGCTAAATTGCCCGTAGTGTTAGGTAAAGGGTATATGTAGGGGTATGGGTGGGTTGCGCTTTGGCGGGTCGGTGTGGACTTGTTGGGCCGAAGGGCCTGTTTCCACACTGTAAGTAATCTAATCTAATACAATAACTATATCAGAACAGGTTCGTTTAAAAATATCTACTTCATGCAGTGCTTTAGTAGACTTTGTTAGTAAATTAATTTGCAATGCCTTTGACAGAGTAGAATAAAATAATCAACAACAGATTTAATCAGGCAATAACAGAAAATAACACAGTCAGTACTTATTACTGAATGATAACTTGAATTCTAATCTCTTGTTTCCTAGATAATTAGCTTCACGTTTATAGTTGTTAACTTTCAGTTTGAGAGTGAAAAACCTGGGTCAGAAACAACTGTGCGAAGCTTAAATCAGGACAATTATGAAGGACTGGGGGCAGAGTTTACTGGAGCAGATAGGAAGAAAAGGTTTGCAGGAAAGGCATTGAGGAATAATGGAAGATATTTAAGAAAATAGTTCATGATTCACAGCAAATATATATCCCAGGCAGAAAGAAGGATTCTCTGATAGGGAGAAGCCATACTTAACCAAGGAATTAAAGATAGCATCAACACAAAAGTCAAAGCATACAGTGTTAAAGATTAATGGCAAGCCAAAGAATGGGGAACGTTTTAAAAACCAACATGGGGTGGCACAGTGGCTCAGTGGTTAGCACTGCTGCCTCACAGCGCAAGGTTCAATTCCCATCTCAGGCAACTGTCTGTGAGGAGTTTGCACATTCTCCCTGTGTCTGCGTGGGTTTCCTCCCACAGTCCAAAGATGTGCAGGTCAGGTGAACTGGCCATGCTAAAAATTACCCATAGTGTTCGGTGCATTAGTCAGAGGGAAATGGTATTGGGTGGATTACTCTTCTGAGGGTCGGTATGGACTTGTTGGGCCAAAGGGCCTGTTTCCACACTTAGGGAATCTAATCTAATCTAAAAGATAACTAAAGAAAAGAGAGAAAATTAACTTCGAGAGTAAACTTGTAAGTAATACCAAAACAGACATGAAGAGCCCCTGTAATTATATAAAAGCTGAGGGGCCAAAGTGAATGTAGGCTCCTGAGAGAAGGGGGCTGGAATAATAATAATGGCATGCTAGGAAATGGCAGAGGAATTGAATAAGTACTTTACAGTAGAAAACTCTGATAGCATCCCATAAATACTAATTAATTAATGGGCTAAAGGAGGATAGCAATAACCATTACTAGGGTAAAAGCAATAGGGAAATTCATGAATTGAAGAGATGATAAGTTCAGCAGTAACTGTGGACCATCCACTCAGGGGCTAATCCCCACAGTGGCAGCTCAGTCTGCAAAGGCCTATTTCAGTTTATCATTCAAACACTGGGGAGACAACACCTCTATTTTCACTTGCCAAGGCACTCTGCAGCTGCTTTGAGGCTGGAAAGTCACTCGTAGTATAGCTAGCCTGACCTCTGGCCAGTTCAGGAAAAATCGCAGGTGAGGGGTGTTTAGAGTTCTCGGAAGATTTGTAGCTGGGGTGTGGATGAAGTCATGGATTCGTTCACCGAGCCGGTGTGTTTTTCTGCAAACATTTTGTCGCTTCGCTAGGTGACATCATCAGTGCGTGTTCAATAAAGTGTTGGTGGTCTGTCCCGCCTAGTATTATATGTCTCTGTTTGTTGGTACTTGCGGATCTGTATCTGAGCGGTTTGTAAATGGGGTCCAGTTCAATGTATCTATTGATAGGGTTCTGGTTGGAGTGCCAGGAGCCAAGGAATTCTCTGGCATGTCTCTGTTTTGCATGTGCTAGGATGATCACATCATCCAGCACTCTCTCATTTCCGACTACACAGACAACGAAGGACACAAATTCAACTGGGACGATGTAACCATCCTAGCACAGGCAAAACAGAGACATGCCAGAGAACTCCTTGGCACCTGGCACTCCAACCGGAACTCCATCAATAGACACATTGAACTGGACCCTGTATACAAACCACGCAGATACATAACCGCAAGTACCAACAAACAGAGACGCATAAAGCCAGGCGGGGCAGACCACCAACACCTTATCGAACATGCACTGATGATGTTACCTAGCAAGGGTGGCAAAATGTCTGCAGAAAGGCCCATCAGCTTAGTGAGTGAATCCATCACTTCAGGTGAAGGGTGGTTTACTACAAGGCGAACACGATTCTAATCCTTACTTTGAGCCTGACGGTGGGATTCAAAAGCCAATCAGAAAAACAGGGTGGCTCAGTGGTCAGCACTGCTCCCTCACAGCACCAGGCACCTGGGTTCGATTCCAACTTTGGATCACTGTGTGGAGTTTGCACATTCTCCCTGTGTCTGTGTGGATTTCCACGGGATGCTCCGGTTTTGTCCCACACTCCAAAGATGTGCAGGCGAGATAGATTGGTGATGCCAAATGTGAGGATAGGGTCTGGTTAAGGTGCGGGTAAAAAATGAGGTCTGCAGATGCTGGAGATCACAGCTGAAAATGTGTTGCTGGTTAAAGCGCAGCAGGTTAGGCAGCATCCAAGGAACAGGAAATTCGACGTTTCGGGCATAAGCCCTTCATCAGGAATCAGGAGTGCTGTGATTCCTGATGAAGGGCTTATGCCCGAAACGTCGAATTTCCTGTTCCTTGGATGCTGCCTGACCTGCTGTGCTTTAACCAGCAACACATTTTCATCTGTTTAAGGTGCGAAGCTTTTCAGCAGGTTGGTGCAGGCATCAATGGGCAGAATGGCCTCTTGCTGCCTTCTAGGGATTTTGTGAAAATCCTACCCCATTCATCAAATCTGCCATGTTCTCTGCCACCCTGTGTCTATCACTAGGGTAAAAGCAATAGGGAAATTCATGAGTTGAAGAGATGACAACTTTAGCAGTAATTGCGGCCTATCCAGTCAAGGGCTAATTCTCACAGTGGTAGCTCAGTCTGCAAAGGCCTATTTCAGTTTATCATTCAAACACTGGGGAGACGACACCTCTATTTTCACTTGCCAAGGCACTCTGCAGATCCCCAGAAGAATTCCCAGAATCCCCAGAAGAACTTTCCAGCTCACAAATCACCTCTCATATCTCTGTAGGCCAGATTGATCTGGTTGAAGCCTGAAGCAGTTACACGGTGTTAACCCAGTTTTACAGGATAAAACTGAATAAGGTCCTAAACCATGTTTTACATAGAACGCAAATGTACTCCAAATTCCTGTTTTTTTTTCCAGAAATCTGTACAATTTAACAATCTCAAATTGTAAAGTAAGGCAGATATATCCTAATTATGTTACCTTTGTGTAGCATTTTGAATCGAATACCACTGATTGCATTTCGTGGCTTGACTGTTGCCTCATATGTTAACCCCTCTAAACAAACCATAAAAAATGGATTCTTGTTGAGAGGGATTTCTTGAAATTTATAAACAATACTAACTACTTTTGTTGCTGTAATATCATCAGACCAGAACATAGTCTGGGTTTTTTTTTAGATTAGATTAGATTAGACTTACAGTGTGGAAACAGGCCCTTCGGCCCAACAAGTCCACACCGACCCGCCGAAGTGAAACCCACCCATACCCTTACGTTTACCCCTTACCTAACACTAGGGGCAATTTAGCATGGCCAATTCACCTGACCCGCACATCTTTGGACTGTGGGAGGAAACCGGAGCACCCGGAGGAAACCCACGCAGACATGGGGAGAACGTGCAAACTCCACACAGTCAGTCGCCTGAGTCGGGAACTGAACCCGGGTCTCAGGCGCTGTGAGGCAGAAGTGCTAACCACTGTGCCACCGTGCCGCCCACGGGTTCTATGCATGCTGATGTTACTGTCTGTTATATACATATAACTGACTGACAAAACACACTACATTGACACCATTACACAGAGAAAGCAACTGGAGGTCCGGGAAGTATATTTATATCAGATTATCACATGTCATAAGTTCATGTAAACTGTGTTAAAGGCAAGCTGCCCATTTGCTCTGAAGTCCATGCAGCAAAACAACATGTTCTTATACATTATAAAGCAGATGCATAGGAATGCCATCACCTACAATCTCATCTCCGTACCACACACCATCGTCGTTACTTCACTATCGCTAGGCCAAAATCCCAGAGCTCCTACCCTACCAGCATCCTGGGTTGTCCCTCAATTTCAAGGAATGTAACATTTCAAGAAGACAGCACACTATCACCTTTTCCAGGAATGGCCAATGAATTCTGGCCCAGCCAGTGATGCCCATCTCCCATGTACGAATAAAAATCTTAAAGCCTCCAAGTGTAATTGTAAATGCTGCCTTGAGGTCAGTCAGATATCCTTATATTGGATCCTTAGCTTGGTTCAAAGTCTGAATCTGTAAGTTAAGGAGAAGTTACTTTATGTTACAACACTCGGACACCTCTCTGGTCTTCCATTTCTGGTCGTTTATGCCTCTCTGTCTCTGTTCACTCCACCAGAGATGGCTCAAGATCTGGAATGCCTCTCTAAACCTTTCCAGCGTACTTTTCTCTCCTATTTCCTTTAAGATACTCTCTATATTTACATTAACCAAGCATTTGGCCAACTGTCTGAATGTTATGTAGCTCATATTTTGATTGAGGTGAAAGGCTTTGGGATGTTGCATCATGTTGTTGTTACACGTGAACATTTAGCCCTTGGGTTACACTGATCTGAACCAGTGAGCAAAAGGAAAGTGCGCAAATGGTGAAGGTGGGACAGATTGTGATGCCCCCATAGTTGAACTGCCCTGTGGACACTCGCCTTAAAAATTCTCAATTAAAGATGTTTAATACTAAGGGTCATGCATTTCAGGTGAGAAGGGGAAAGTTCAAAGGAGGTGTGAGGGACAGGTTTTTTACACAGAGAGTGGTAGGAGTCTGGAACACGCTGACAGGGGTGGCACTGGAGGCAGATATGATAGGAGCATAGAAGGGACTATACGATAAGCACATGAATATACAATGTGCTGGTATTGAAAGGGGGTGATCACAGATAAAAATCGCAGAACCCCAGGTTAGAGTCCAACAGGTTTATTTGTACTTTCAAATGAACCTGTTGGACTATATCCTGGTGTTGTGTGATTTTTAACTATGAATATGCAAGTAATGGAGGGATATTGATCGAGGGCAAGCAGATGGGATTGGTTTAACATGTTCAGCACAACATCGTGGGCTGAAGTGTCCGTTCCTGTACTGTACAGTTGTAAGTTTCCAAGACTTGACTTTTTGGATGAGATAGACAGATGTTTGCTTAAGAGCGAGCTGTACATTTAATTTCAGAAAACATGATGATAAAACTGGAGAAGAGAAAAGGGGAGAAGGAGGTAAATGTTTATTTTGCTTCATAATGCACAGTTTGTAATTAAATCAACTACATACCGAAGGAAGACAGCAATCTGTAACTAAACGCGCTGCAACTTGAGCATGCTGTTTCTGACAGCCAACACACTAGGGCAACTAAAGAAAAATAACTTTTGCACTTTTTCTCCTGCTAATTTGCTCTGAGCTTTCCAACATGTGACAGCATTCCCAGCCCCTGTATCGAGTCACCTTAAGGTGAGTCGGAGCCTCTGTGTCATGTACTGATCTGTGAGCAGCTCAACTTTTCATTCCTTAATTGGCAACCAAGAAAAGTGCTTTTAGAGGGCAGGTTACATGTTGTCAGCTTCAGTTCCCTTGAGGTGAAAGCTTCTGTCTCAGACCCCAGTCAAAACCTCAGGCAGCTCATTAGAGTCTGAGGCAGACTGATCCATGCACGGCGTGTCCTCAAGATGTGAAGGCAATGTTCTTTGAATTAAGAACCACGCGTACTCTTTCCTCGGGTTTATATTTAACACGTTCAAGCCTCAGGAGAAAGAATGAACTTACATTTATGTGAATCGTGGCTTAGTGCCACTAAACCTGGGTAGGCCTGAAATGCCACCAGGGGTGTTAGATGTGATTCTGTAATTAGACAGCACTGTCTGAATAATTCCAAGTCTGCTAGCGATCACATTAACAATCCGTTTAAGATTATTTGTTGGTCTTGCAATACGATGTGCTTTCATTTGCCAAAAATTACAGATATTCATAGTTACGGGCCTGTCCGTTGCAAATTAAAGGAATGTGTCCAGGCGCTGTGTCACTTTGGATTTAAACAAAGAGCAGTGAAGAGGTTCCATGTTGCATTCTGCCTGAAAGCATCAACCAATCAGAGTTGACTTGCCAACCAATCAGTACCCATTTATCAAGCCATATAAATTGTTGTTCCCTTTGAAATTTGGTACTCTTGCATCTGTCCAGATGAGTTCAACATTCAAAACTTCAAAAGTACTTTTTTTTAGCAATTCTTATGATTAGATGGTGTATTTTTAATTAGACCTTTGCCCACCTGGCTCCTAAACTCTAGAAGTCCATTCCTAAACATCTATTTCTTTTTGAGCTCGAAGTTTTAAACTTTTTTCTAATGGCGTATGGGTTTCCTCTGTGTTTGTCTGAAGGGTCTAGTGGCTAACTTGCAAACTTTTCTGTAGCTTTGGTAATATTTAAAAAAAAGGAAAAGACTGAATAGGCTGGGGCTATTTTTCCTGGAGTGTCGGAGGCTGAGGGGTGACCTTATAGAGTTTTATAAAATCATGAGGGGCATGGATAGAGTGATTAGCCAAGCTCCTCTACCCTCAGTGGTGCATGGATGGAATGAGCTGCCAGAGGAATTGGTGAAGGCAAGTACAATTCCATCATTTAAAAGGCATCTGGATGGGTATATGAATAGGAAGGGTTTAGAGGGATATGGGCCAAGTGCTGGCAAATGGGACTAGATTATTTTAAGATATCTGGGCAACATGGACAAGTTGGACTGGTGGGTCTGTTTCCGTGCTGTACATCCCTATGACTGTATGCAGGAACCTGTTCAGCTCAGTGTGCCAAATGACAAGCAATACAGAAAGCAACCTAGGTGGAAAGGTACCAGTGGGGGCTTATATGGGCAGGAAGGAGGGACGGTTTGGAGCCTGTTGTGAGGTATGAGGACCGAGGAATGGTAAAACAGTGAACGCTGGAATTAAAATCCTGCAAAGATAAACAGGCATGAAGAGGACTGCTGCCTGGATAGACCTGGTCAGGCCACTTATTCTTTTTTTTATGCTGTACTGTGGCTGGATCTGCAGGGGTTCGCAGCTTACACTCTCTGGGAAAGTAGTAGAAGGCATTAAATGTGCATTGGATACCTATATCAACCAACCAATGACAAGCGAGGATCGGAAACCATACTCCTACAAACTGTAACTAGTTCTCAGGGCTAAAGAGATTTATGGGGAAAAAGTGGAAACTGGATACTGAGTTGGATGACCTACCGTGATCATATTGAATGACAAAGAAGGATCAAAGTGCCAAAAGGCCTACTTTTGCTCCTAATTCCTGCATTTCCAAGCAAATGCTGTAGTATAATAGGTTAACAGCTAAAGACTGATATCTAGACGGACACCCTAGGTGATATCAGATGATGTCCCATCAACTGAACTGAGGGAAGATGATTCTAATAGAGTCTTGCGCCACCATATTTCTCAAAATGGTATATATCATTACATCTTGCACAGCTACGGTTTCTGATCCTTGCTTCTCAATAACATTGAGTCCACGATGTTTAAAAAGACAGGAGATGCAATTTTTTTCACACATAGAGTGGTTCATGTCTGGAATGAAATTCTAGCGGAAATAGTCAATGCAGATACAGTTACATGATTCAAAAGACGTTTAGATAAATGCATGAAAAAGGAATGTTTGGAGGGATATCAGCCAAGCGCAGGCAGGTGGACTAGTGTACTTTAAGATTATGGCCATTTTCCACCCTCCCAGTGACTGAACTATGAAAAGTTCATGCTCGCTGCTCTCCATGCCAATTAGAACCCATCAAAAAGATGACATTTGCACCTTGTCTTTGAGGTGACTGCAGTATGCCCCGCCCACTGACCAACAAATTGATGGATGTGTGTAAAAATAGCCTCAGGATTATAATTGCCCTGAAAGTGCAGTGGGATCTGGACTTGTTATAATGTAAGATGCCACTCTGAATCTGATTGATGCACATTGGAAGACAGTGAAAATTCAGAAGGGATTTCCCTTCCTTTCTTGCAGTGAAATGATAATTAGTTATTGGCAATGCCTTTTCAATGTATTGTCGGACTGAAGTTATTAATGGCACTGTCGCCAAAATATTCTTCTCTTCTCTTTCTTAGTTGATTAATATATTCTTCTCTTTGTCCTCTCAATTCACTGATTCATTCTTATTTTCTCATTTTGTAGAGTCATTGAGTTGTACAGCATGGAAACAGACCCTTCCTGATGAAGGGCTCATGCCTGAAACATTGATTCTCCTGCTCCTCAGATGCTGTCTGACCTGCTGTGCTTTTCCAGCACCACACTCTAGACCCCCTTCAGTCCAAACAGTCAGTGCTGGCCATAATCCCAAACTAAACTAGTGCCACCTGCCTGTGCTTGGGACATTTCCCTCAAAACATTTCTTACTCACGCACTTTTCCAAATGTCTTTTAAAGCTTGTAACTGTATTCACACTCACCACTTCCTCTGGAAGTTCATTCTGCACATGAACCATTCTCCCTGTAAAGCAATTGCCGCTTATGTCTTTTTTAAAATGTTTCTCCTCTCACCTTAAAAATATATCTCCGGTCTTGAAATCCCCCACCCTACGGAAAGGACACTGCCATTCATCTTATCTATACCCCTCATGATTTTATAAATTTCTACAAGGTCACCCCTCAACCTCCTACACTTAGTTCATGTTGGCATTCTTATCCCATTACCCACTGCAGCAGTACTGACTTTTAATTGCTCTCTGAAATGGTCTAGCAAGCCACTCATTTCTCGGGCAACTCGGAATGGGCAGCAAATGCTGTGACCGTGCTGTTCCTTTAACAAGGTTATATTGTCAGCGGGTTTGGAGAAGGTTTGGAGCTCAGGTTGAGGTTCTGAATGTAAGTTTGCTCACTGAGCTGGAAGGTTTGTTTTCAGCTGTTTCATCACCATACTGGGTAACATCCTCAGTGAGCCTTCAGTGAAACACTGGTGTTATGTCCTGCTTTCTATTTATGTGTTTGGGTTTCCTTGGGTTGGTGATGTCATTTCCTGTGATGATGACATTTCCTGTTCTTTCTCACAGAGGGTGGTAAAAGGGGTCCATTCGGAATACCATGCTTCTAAGAATTCTCATGGTGGGTCTCTATTTGTCTTGGAGAAAGTGAGGACTGCAGATGCTGGAGATCTGAGCTGAAAAATGTGTTGCTGGAAAAGCGCAGCAGGTCAGGCAGCATCCAAGGAGCAGGAGAAGCTTCCCTTCTCAGCTTCCCTGAGAAGCTCCTGGGAACCCGGAGAAGCTGCTGGGAATCCGGAGAAGCTGCTGGGAACCCGGAGAATCTGCTGGGAACCCAGCAAAGCAATTTCATGCTGATCCTCTCTTCTCTCTGACATCTCTCTCATAAGAAGCTGGGTTTGATTTTACCTTTTTAACCAAGAGAGTGTTTATGAGATGTTGCAATTATTTGGAACAGTATCATTAAGTTTCGATAGAGTCGATTGGGTGTTCAAATAGTTATGTCACTCTAAGTTTGGTTTTCCCTTGCTTATAAATAAATAAATTTGTTTAAAACTGAGTGGTTGGTCCAGCTGCATTATCCCTGGAATATCCACATTAACCCTGCTTAAAACAACTAGAAAAGGTCACGTCTGGGCTACCTTCTTGAAATGTATTGATAGTGTCTGGCCTGGTTCATAATGTCTTGCCAGTGAAGCCCACATCCCGTGGAAGAATAAAGAATAAAGACAATGTTCTGCTTGGAGTTGCTTGTAAACAGCTTCTCCAATCTGAGAAAAATTGACATAATCTGAACACCCACCCACTGAGTGCTAACCATTGCTATGTCTCCCACTAATTGGAGAACCAGGAAAGTAGTATTAATACCACTTCATTGCCCAGTGCAGACCCGTTGTGACTATAAATGCCCTGCCCCCTTTGTGGCTATTCTAGGAAGCCCCAGCACTGTGTCAAGAGCTTGGAGATAGATCTGACATTGTCTTAAATTTAGCCACCCCTTTAAGAAACTTTTTCTTCAAGTCTGATGATATGGCAAGGAACTTTCACACTAAACAAGTACCAGGTAATAATCACCTCCAGTAGAATAGAACCTGACCATCTCGTCTTGGAGTTCAGCAGAATTACAACCAATGAATTCCCACCATCAACGTCCTGGTGAGGAGGGGTTGGTGCTATGGTAGTGCTTGTGGATATTAATTTATCAGAAATTGCATGTGACCAACAATATAATTAGCTTGGCTGAAGGAGCAGGTCAGACAGTAGGAGTTGTGCAGTGCGCAACTCACTTCCTGACTCCCTGAAACGTGCCCATTATCACCCAGATCCAAGTCAGGAGTACGACTGAATGCTGAGGAGTGTGAGTGAGCTCTGCCACCAACAGCAGCAGCAGTATGTTCCATCTACAATGCAGCAAGTAGTGACACAGTGGCTCAGTGGTTAGCACTGCTGCCTCACCCCACCAGAGATCTGGGTTCGATTCTACCCCCGGTGACTGTCTGTGTGAAATTTGCACATTCCCCCCGTGTTGCCTTGGGTTTTCTCTGGATGCTCTAGTTTCTTCCTCACAGTCCAGAGACTTGCAGGCCGGGTGGCTTGGCCATGGGAAATGCTAGGTTACATGAGTAGGCAAGGGATGTAATTGGCATTTAGTTCACTGATACGATGGGTTGTCATGCAAATGTTTCGCCACTGTGCTAGGCAATATCATCAGTGTGACTCCTGAGAAATATCGTTCTTCTATGCCACTTGATATCGAGATGCCTCAGTCTGTTAAGGTGGGTGAATCCCTAACGGCTTTCCTTTGTAGTGGTTTGTATATGGGGTCTATGTCAACATGTTTGTTGATGGCATCACGGGTTGGAAACCAGGCATCTACAAATTCCCATGCATGGTGTGGACTTGTTGGGCCGAAGGGCCTGTTTCCACACTAAGTAATCTAATCTAAATGTCTCTGTTTAGCTTATCTTAGAATGGTTATGTTGTCCAGTCAAATCGATGGTTTTCTTTGTCTGCGTGCACTGAAATGAGGGAGAGCTGGTCATGCTATTTTGTTGCTAGTTGGTGTTTGTGTATCCGGATTGCTAGTTTTCTTCCAGCCTGGCCAATGTAATGTTTGTGCTGGTCGTTACATGGAATTTTATATATCACGTTGCAGCTGCATGTTATGGGTCTTTCATTCTGATGAGTAGTTGGCATACTATGATTATGGATTCGTGTGCTGCCAACACTCCTAGTGGTTGTAGTGGTCTGGTTGTCATTTCTGATATGATCTCAATATAGAGTTGGATAGCCAAAATTTTTATTGAGTGGATTGGATGTACTTCATTGGAGTTTCAATAAAATGAGATCTGATCTTATTGAAAGAGATGTCTTTCTGAAGGGGCATGATAGGGTGGATGCTGAAAGGATGCTTCCGCCCAAGAGATGATTCTATAGTAAGGGATCACTGTTTAAAAATGAGGAGTGCTCGATTTCGGTCAGAGATAAAGAAGAACTACACCTCTCAGAGGATTGTTAATGTGTGCAGTTCTGTTTCACTGAGAGTTGGGTTATTGCACACAGTCTAGGCTGAGTTCTACAATTGACAAGAGCATCAAGGGTGAGTGAGTGACAGGCAGGGAAGCGAGTTAAGGCCAAAATCACAATGCCATGATCTTAGCAAATGTAGGAAAAGGATTGACGGGGAGGTGTAGATTTGCTGCAACATGGAATATTTTTCACTAAAACTTACATTTGACCCAACTTTGCCATGTGTCTTGCCATGGACTTGGAGTCAAAAATGTCTATTGCACAGAGAGAAGCCCTTGAGTCCAATGAGTCTGTACTGATCATAACCAACCACCTAATTATTCTAATCCCATTTTCCAGCACTTGGTCTACATACCTGCAATATACCTAACCGCAATCCTAATGCCAACTCTAATCCTAGTCCTAGCCCTAACCGTATACCTTAGCATTGTAAGTGTACATCTACATATTTCTTCAATGTTATGAGGGTTTCTGCCTTTATTATCCTGACATGATTAGATTAGATTCCCTACAGTGTGGAAACAGGCCCTTTGGCCCAACCAGTCCGCACCAACCCATTTCCCTCTGACTAATGCACCTAACATTATGGGCAATTTAGTGTGGCCAATTCACCTGACCTGCGCATCTTTGGGTTGTGGGAGGAAACCGGAGCATGTGAGGAAACCCACGCAGACACGGGGAGAATATCCACACAGACAGTCGCCCGAGGCCGGAATCGAACCTGGGTCCCTGGTGCTGTAAGGCAACAGTGCTAACCGCTGAGCCACCATGCCACCCCACATGTAGTGAATCCCAACATTCTCTGGGTGAGAAAGCTTTTTTGTTAGATTTCCCTCTTGTCATGTGTTCCTGTCTCATTACAAACACTTCCATCATCGAGATCAATTTTGATGGAGTGCAACACGGACCCACTCAGGCCAGAAGCACACCCAACCAGCCCAACTAGGCCTAATTCCAGATTAAAATATGAGAAATAACGCTGGGTGAATAGGCTTTAATCATAAAGCTATAAAAAAATGCAAGATACTGCCAAGAATGAGAGATGGCAGCATGGAATCTCCCACTCATTCACTGCAGCTTTGGTAAAAGATTCCTGGAAACTTAGAAAATTAAAACAGATGTTGGCCATTTGGCCTTTCAAGATTGCTCTGCCATTTTCAATGGGTTATGGTTGATCATCCAACTTAGTACCAGGTTCCTGTTTTCACCCCATTTCCTTTGATCCTTTTAGCCCTGCGAACTGTATCTAAGTCATTGAAGCTATTCAGTATTGTGCCCTCAACCACTTCCTGTGCTGGAGAATTCCACAGGCTCACCAATCTCTGGGTGAAGAGATTTCTCCTCATCTCAGTCTTAAATCTTGTATCCTCCGACAGTGACCCCTGGTCTGGGCCCTCCTGTGATTGGGAATAGCCTTTCTGCATTTTATCTTGCCTAGTCCTGATAGAATTTTATAAATTGCTGTAAGATCCTGCCTCATTCTTTGAAGTTCCAGTGAATATAGTCCTAACCAATCTGGTCTCTCTTCATATGCCAGTCATGTCATGTTAGGAATCACTCTGATAAACCTTGCTGTGCTCCCTCCATAGACAGAACATCCTTCCTGGTTGTCATGGGAATTGATAACTTTATAATTTTGGAATGTCGTGTGTAACTAGAAACTCCTCTTTAATTATCTGAATATTTGCTCTCTGGTAACCCTCGCCTGGCAATATTTAAGACACTGAACACTTGCTAATGGCTTAATGATGATTTGCAGAACACAATGGTTCAATTTATTGTGGTGGCGGGGTTGTCCACGGGGCTTTTCAGTAGAAACTAAACAAAATAATAATTTTCTCTCAACAAACGAACAAGACAATGTTAATGAACAGTTATGGCAGTGGGCTTTTAGTAAACACAACTCAAATTATTTTTCTGGACTAATATATATAAAGAACGAAGCAAGGGAAACATAGCAATGTTTGAAAACCTACAGAGTGTCATGTAACAGGACTATTCTTGGGAATCATTAAAAATACTTTCTACTGAAATGTCATAACCTTTTGACTACTTTAAGATAATTAGCTCAATAAACAGTGGACCAATTAGATTTTTTTTAACACTATATCTTTATATGTTCTGGCATAAACTGCCTGAAAGGATGGCAAACACACAGAAGGCTGGAAGAACAGCCAGGCAGCATCAGGAGGTGGGGAAATCAAAGTTTCAGGTATAACCCTTCTTCAGGACTGGGGGTGGATGTAAGTGGAGCTGCAGATAAAGGGGATTGGGAGAGAAAAGGGTGGTTAGATGGGGATAAGTGAACACAGGTAGAGGGTACGACCTGATTGGTTGATGGGAGGAATGAATCCGGTTGAATGGCTAGAGGGCAGGATCGGTGAGAGGAATGGGAGGGAGGGGGTGGGGCTGGGAAAGGAGACGGAAGATAGGAAGGGAGGTTATTTGAAATTGGAGAACTCAATGTTGAGTTCTCCGGGCTGTAGACTGCCCAGACAAAAGATGAGGTGTTGTTCCTCCAATTTGCAGTTTGATTCATTTTGGCAATGAGGGAGACCAAGGGTGGTCATGTTGGAATTGGAGTGGGTAGGGTGGTAAAAGCAGAGCCAACAGCAAAAGGGATCCTGGTACATATATAGAAAAGAGGTAGGGCTTGGGATCATGGTATACAGATCTGTGGCATTCCCACCTTCCTGTATGGCTCTGAAACATCTACTGTTTACCTCAAGGTGCTGGAGTAGTACCACCCATGCTGCCAGGTCATGGCAGGTAAGTCCCAGATAGACAGAGGAAGTGCTTCAGTGACACTCCGAGTGGATGGGCCAAAGGGCCTCTTCTCTACTGTCTGATTTTATGATTCCATGCCTGACTTTTCCCAGTTCTGAAGAAGCATCACAGGCATGAAACACTGGTTCTGAATCTCCTTCAACATAGGTGCTTTGAGCTTTTCCAACATGTTCAGTTTATATTTCAGAATTCTAGTGTCTGCTTGTTGACAAATTCTAGTATAGATGGTTAAGGAATCTAACTTCAGCAGAAGGCCAAAATGCTGAGTAAGTTAAAAAACAATTCAACAAAGTGTCAATCAAAGTGATGAGAGAGAAAGAGAGAGAGACGTGAAAAGTTGTATCTGCAAATTATTTTTCTATTATTGTGCATAATTTGTTTCCATCATAACTTTGTATCTTATGTAAAAATGATTCCAATATATATCCTCAAAAGTAAAGGATATGACTCTATTTTATTCCACAGGAATAATCAGGGAATCATGTAGGAACCATGAGGTTGCAGTGATGATGAAGAAACTCTATGTTCTCTTTCGTAAATACTGTGCAGGAATTTGCAAACAGACTAATGTGCAAAAATGTTGGCACATTGACGTCCTGTCACTATTTCCAGCTGTTATTTCAACTGTTTTAAGGACTTGTCAGTGCACAAAAAACAGATGTCACTGTTCACACCAAAACGTATAATGAGGCCAAGCTTGTGTGTATATTTTACCTTCCAGCTTCCAGTATCCCCACACTGAAACCAAAGCTCGTAATATTCCACAATCATCACAGTCATTTACCTACCTTGTGACCCTCAATATTTCAGAATATCCCATTTATCCCTCAGTACGAAGCTGTAACCTGATTGAAATGTGTTCAAGAAACTATTCTGTGTCAGATTGTTGAACCATCTTTGCTTCAGAGATTGACAGTTAAGAGTTAATGGGATAATGTTTGGAATTCTCTACCCCAGTTACTGTGGAGGCTAGTCATTGAGTACAGTGTGTTTAAAACAGACATTGATAGATTTCTAGATTTTAAAGACTCAAAAGGATATGGGGGTAGCACAGGAAATGGCATTGAGATAAAAGATCAGCCATAATCCAATTGTATAGCTGAGCAGGTTCAATGGGCAGAATAGAACTGAAAATGTGTTGCTGGAAAAGCGCAGCAGGTCAGGCAGCATCCAAGGAACAGGAAATTCGATGTTTTGGGCATAAGCCCTTCATCAGGAAAGATGGGCAGAATAGCCCACTCTACCATCTGTTTCCTATGACCTATTATAAATCCTAAATATGTAGTCTAGGTTAGAGTTAGAATGCAGTACTGGGGAGATGGTGCCTTGCAGAAGGTGGCATCTTTGGGATGAAGTGTTAACTATATACTCAGGTTGATGTAAAAATCTCCCATTGTAAAAGTAAGAGATTAAATCAATATATTATTTAAAGGAAAGCAACAG